>NC_137968.1:4803545-5484102 GCF_963924665.1 Micromys minutus
AATTATCTTCCAAAAAAAAAAAAAAAAAAACCCAGAATGACTGCTGTTCTTCCAGAGAACCTGAGTTCGGTTCCTACTTTCTGTGTCAGCTGGATCTCAACCACCTTTAACGCCGGCTTCAGAAGGAAGCCAAAGACTGATGTTCACGGACTGGAGCAGGCACACATACCTCTCCCTACACTGGACTAAAAATGATAAAATGAAACTTAGACCAAAATAAGGGAATTCTTAGGGCGCCTAGGTTTGTACTCAGCATGAAGAAGCTCTGGCTTTAATCCCCAACAACATGAAAAAACTGAATGTAGTCATGTGGTGGTGCACCCCTTTAGTCCCAGCACTTGGGAAGCAGAGGCAGGTGGATGTCTGTGAGTTGGAGGCTAGCCTGGTCTGCACAGCCAGTACCAGGATGGCCAGGATTTCATAGACCCCATTTCAAACAAAAATGAAACCAAACCAAACGGCAGCAACAAAACGCCAACCAAACAGAAAAACTCGAGTGTGGCGGCTCAAGTCTATAGTCCCAGCACTTGCGGGGAAGAGACAGGAAGATTTAGGGTTCAAGGTTACCCTTGACTATGTAGTGAGTTTGATTCCAACCCAAGATCAAAGAGACCATATCTCAGAACAACCACAGGGAACCCAACAGGTTTGTTGTTCTCGATTTTCTAGCTTTGCTTTCTATTGCTGCACTAGACTAACCAGAAGCAACCTGGGGAGGAAAGGGTTGACGTCATCTTAGGCTTTACAGTTCACCGCAAAGCGGGCTGGTGCGGGACCTTGGAGGAGTGCTGCTTACTGGCTTGTTCCTAGGGCTAGCTCAGCTTGCTCTTTCATATAACCCAGAACCACCTGCCCAGGGGTGACAACTTCCCAACTTGGCTGGGTCCAACATCAATCGTTAGTCTAGGAAATGCCCCCACGGACTTGCCTATAGGCTAATTTTATGGAGACATTTTCTTATTTGAGACTTCTTCTTTCCAAATGACTCTAGCTTATGTTAAGTCGACACAAACAAAGAAAACCAGTCAGCACAGGTTCTTTAGTATATAAATTTTTATTTATGCTTTAAGAATTTTGTACATGCATCCAGTATATGTTAATATATATAAGACACAACTCCTTCCCTCCACCTGTCCCTCAACCCTTAAACAGCTTTTTATTTAAATTGTCTTTAAACTCTTTCCCTCCCCCTCTCTCTCCCCCTCCCTCTCTCCCTTCCTCTCTCTCCTTCCTTCCCTCCCTTCCTCTCTCTCCTTTCCTCTCTCTTTCCCTCCCTCCCTTCCTCCCTTTCTTCCTCCCTCCCTCCCTCTCTGTCTCTCCCTCCCTCTCTCTCCTTTCCTCTCTTTTTCCCTCCCTCCCTTCCTCCCTTTTTTCCTCCCTCCCTCCCTCTCTCTCTCTCCCTCCCTCTCTCTCCTTTCCTCTCTCTTTCCCTCCCTCCTTTCCTCCCTCCCTCCCTCTCTCTCCCTTCCTCTCTCTCTCCCTCCCTCCCTTCCTTTCTTTTAATGGCTCAGTAAGTCCAACTAGTTCTACCTACATGTACATGATTGTGGAGCCATTTCCTGAATCATAGGCAACCTACCAGTGGATACAACTCGCCCCCAAAAGACTTACTCTCTCCCTCCTTCCTTCGGCAGCTGTTACCCACCGCAGTTAGAGGTAGGATCTCTGGGACACCTTCCCGTCCCTAAGACCAGAATGTTTATCGGCCTGTTCTTGTTGCAGGTAACCACAGCTGCTTTGAAGTTTAGGAGTGCCGTGGCCGAGTGATGTCCAGGAGGCAGACATTCACAGCACTCCTTTTCCGGCTCTTGCATCCCTTCCACCTCCTCTTCTGCGATGCTCCTGAGCCTGGGGTCAGCTGCCCGGGGCCACTAGTTAGGGCTGAGGGCTCCCTGTCACTTCTCAGCATGTTGGCTGGTCCTGAGCCTCTGCTTTAACTGCTGCCCATTAAAGAAGCACAGACTTGTGGGTTTAATCACGAATAGTCAAAAGGCGATTTGACAACACCACCAGAGCAAAGCAACAATGGTAGGAGCCTCAAAAGCCTATGACCTCCCCAGTCATGAGCTCTGACCAGGGTTACGGTACCAAGCATGTGGTAAGAGGTGTAGTGAATGTCTGTCTTTAAGCCTGTGCTTACATATTTGTGCATATCCACGCGAGTGCATGTTTGCATGTGTGCTCACGCACAGTCTAAGAGCATAAGCTTCCATATTGTTATTCAGGAGCCATCCGCTTTATTTTTTTTTCGAGAAAGAGTCTCTTTCCTGAAACTCTGGCTAGGCTTGCCGGCCAATAAAGTCAGTGCAGGTGGCTTTATTGAAACGTGGGCACCGTTTCACAAGCTTTGCTATGGGTTCTGGGGGCTCGGCTCAGCCCCTCCTGCTAATTAGGTGAGCAGAGCTCTCTCCCCAGCCTCTGGTTTGCAACTGCCTCTGACACTGCAACCCTGTGAGCCAACCTCAGCAAAACTTTCAGACAAGCGGATCTGGCCTTCCCACATGCATTGCCTTTCAGCCCCCCTCTAATGTGTGCGGGAGTGTGTGTGTTCGCACGCACGTGCATGTGTGTGTTGTGGGGGCTGGGGATGCACGGATCTGCCCTTCCCACAATGCATTGCTCTCTGCCTTCTCGTCTCCCACAAAAGTGGAAGTCTGAGAGCTCGCGATTTCTGCCAGACCGGCCGGCCAGTGAGCTTCCCGGACCTACCTGACTTTCTGCCCCCACGGACACGCTCACAGCTCTGCCAAGCTTTACGTGGGTGCTGGGGGTTCAAACTCAGGTTCTCTTGTTTTCACAGTGTTCTTACTCGGGCTGGAGAGGTGGCTCAGTGGTTAGAGCACTGGCTGCTCTCCCAGAGGTCCTGAGTTCAAATCCAGCAACCACATGGTGGCTCACAACCATCTGTGATGGAATTTGGTGCCCTCTTCTGGTGTGTCTGAAGACAGCCATAGTGTACTCATATAAATAAAAATTAATTAAAAAAAAATTTAAAAAGAGTGTTCTTACTCCTCTCTGTTCTGAGTTTCTGTGTGTGACAACCACCTTACAACTCCTCAGACACTGATAACAATTCTCGTTCTCAGCTATTGTCCAACACACACACACACACACATACACAAACACACACACACATACACACACAAACACACACATACACACACAAACACACACACACATACACACACAGACACACACAAACACACACACACAGACACACACAAACACACACACACAGACACACACACAGACACACACACACATAGACACACACACACACTATAGGATGATGTGGGACATGCATAGATATTTCACGGAACCAAGAAGTGACGACTAGACCAGTGTCGGGAGGAAACGGGTGTTAAGGAAGGATTCCTAAGAGAAGTGTCACAGGATGAGTCGATACCAACAAGGCTTAGCCTTCTATGGTGACAGGAACAGCAGTGTCAGCAAGACCAAGGCTTGGTGGGAAGAGAAAACAACAAAAAAACTCTGTGTGCCTTGTAGCTTGTCCGGGTATAAATGTGTGTGTGTGAATACCTGTGTGTGATCCTGCCTGTGTGAGTGTGTACCTGTGTGTGATCCTGCCCGTGTGAGTGTGAGTACCTGTGTGTGATCCTGCCTGTGTGAGTGTGTACCTGTGTGTGATCCTGCCTGTGTGAGTGTGTACCTGTGTGTGATCCTGCCTGTGTGAGTGTGAGTGGAAAAGGACCGAAAGGAGCCTCTGAGAAGGGGAGGTCACTGTCCTAGAATGTCACGTGCTGCACGTGGGCAGAGCCCCAGGGCTGAACACACCTTCTCACACTCACAAGGCAGCTGGGCCTGAGCCAGGCTCCGAGGCACCCAGGGAGGAAAGGAGGTGGGGGTGTGAGTTAACGTTTACTGTCCATTTTTCACGACAAGGGTCTCTGTTAGTGCACTTTACTCTCAAAGCAACTGAAGACACAACCTTCCTATGGCAGATGAGGAAACAGGCGCGGGAAAAGTCAAAGTCACTCGGCGGATGTCACGCGGATCCGGCAGAACCAGAACCAGGTTTCCCAAATTCAGACCACTGAGCACTAGGCAGAGGAGATCTCAGGAATGTGACCTTTGCTAGAGCCACAGGAAGTCACCGGAGATTAGGGCGCATCTGTAGGCAGACACAGAGCAAAGAGGAGCGGAGCAAGGGTCAGGAAGATAAGGCTGGGAGGAAGGCCACAATTTCAGCAGCGCCCCGGGAACGAAATGTGAAGTGACCTTTGTAAAGAGGAGCCACCGTTGTGCAGGCCTCAGAGACAACGGAAAGCAGATGTGTCACCAGGAGTTGGGGATTGGGAGGGGGGTATGTTGGGCCCAGGGAAGGAAAAGATTCCAGCCCTGAGTGAGGACACCGGGAGGAACCGCTCTGGCTCTGTCGCTTGGAGTCCAAAGGCAAGGCCGGAGCTGGCAAAGCCCTCTTCTCTCACTGGCTGTCCGATGAGGCCCACACCTACTAGGGCGTTTCAGAAGTTCACTGTTTGCCTGCATTCACATTTTAACCTTAGCAGGACAATCCCCCAGTCACACCAGAATAATGCTTTACCCGAAGGCTGGTCAGTGCTGGCTCAGTCCACACATACAACAAACCACAGCAGTGAAGGGGGGAGGGGTGAGAGAGGAGGGGGAGGGGAGGGGGAGGGAAAGGGAGGGGAAGGAGAGGAGAAGGAGAGGGGAGGGGAAAGGGGAAAGGGGAGGAGAAGGGGAGGAGGAGAGGAAGGAGGAGGGAGAGCGAGAGCCAGAAATAACCGTGTTTTGGTAAACAGAGAGCTTGGAGGGCAAGAGGGCTCTGAAAATGGTCGTGACAAGCAACAGAACCTTAGACCAACTTCAGCTGACCAACAGCGGGCAGGCCTGTTCCACCGTCACACCCCTCCCAAAGAGTGGGTGCCGAGCTCCAGCTGGTAAATTATTGACCATTTTTATCAGCCAGAAAAGGTGCCCGCTTTCTGGCTGGCATTTCATGACTCCGAGTCTTGCCAACCGTAGCCATCACTTTCCATCAGGTCCCTGGATACACGGGGCCAGCCCTGCCGAATGCCTGAACCCCTGGACCTTCCCACACACGGTGCGCAGTGCAGCCAAGTAGGCTCTGTGACCTGACTCGTAGCTGTCTCTCAGAGTGTCATAGCCAGAATTCATTAACTTTTAGACAGGGTCTCATTACGTAACACCGGTTAGTCTGGAATCTTTACGTAGACCAGGCTGGATTTGAACTTGTAGGGATCCTCTTGTCTTGAACTTCTGATGTTGGAATTACGGTTATGCACCCCCACGCCTACCGGAAGACAGAGTTAAGCTCACCATGTGTTAGAGTCTAAGGCCCACAGCTTACCCCCTGCAAGCTCACATAAAGCCAGCACAAAGGCTTTTCTAAGACTCTCTAAGAAAATGGACAGGGACCAGGGGCATGCCTCAGTGGATGAAGGTCCTTGCTATACTGTCAGAACACTGTTCAAGAATGAAGTCATGAGCTGGAGACATGGCTCAGCGGTTAGAGCACTGACTGCTCTTCCAGAGGTCCTGAGTTCAAATCCCAGCAACCACGTGGTGGCTCACAACCATCTGTAATGGGATCTGATGCCCTCTTCTGGTGTGTCTCAAAGACAGCAACAGTGTCTTTTAAAAAATGGAGTCATGTGAGAGGAATTCTGAGTGCTTGGGAGAAAACTCCAAGAAAACAAGAGTCTTGTGATCTCCATGTTTTGAAAACACAGAGTTGTTCTTGGAATGTGTTTCTGTGCCCCTCCTGGGCATAGCAAATAGGAGTGAGTTTACTTCAGCTGTGGCTATTCATGTGCCTCTGTGAAGAAACATGTTTTAGTCCCATATGGCATGTCCTAGTAATTTGCCTACACCTTACTCACATGCATCCTCTTAACAGACACTGTAACCCACACAGGAACAAATAAGTAAACTTTCTTTTGGGGGGAGTGGGATAAGGTGAGAATGGGGTCTCACTGTGCAGCCTTGACAGGACCCAGGATTCATTATGTAGTCCAGACTAGCCTCAAACTCATAGAGGTCCACCTGCCTCTGCCTCCAGGATGTTAGGATTAGAGCTGTAGGGGTTTTCCCTGTGTAGACCTGGTTGTCCTGGAACTCACTCTGTACCCCAGGCTGACCTTGAACTCGGAGATCTATCTCTGCCTCCTGAGTGCTGGGATCAGAGGCAGTGTCTGCACCTCCTCTGCCTGGTTCTCATTGTTTGTTTGTTTGCTTGTTTTTAACTGATTTTTGTTCAAAATATATATGACAACCATGTTTGTTTGAAATGAAAAGAAAAAAAAATGGAAAAATCTTTTCTTTTTTCTTTTTTTTTTTTCTTTTAAGAGAAAATAAAAACCCACATGGCTGCCACCCAGGTCTCTTACAACCCACTGCATTAATATATAGACTTCCTAGAAGCACAGTCATGGTGACTTGAATGAGAATGGCCTCCATAGGCTTACACATTTGAATGCCTGTGCCCCAGTTGGCGGAACTGTTTGGGAAGGATTAGGAGGCGTGGCCTTGCTGGAAAAGCCTTGTCACTGAGGTTTCAAAAGATAAGTGCAATTTCTAGTGTTCTCTTTCTTCCTGGTGGCTGTGGCTCAAGATGTAAGCGTTCACTTGTTACTTTATGCCACCATCGTGGACATTAACGCCTCTGAAACACAATCCAAAATACTTTCTTCATGAATTGACTTGGTATTGGTTTTTCTCAAAGCAATAGAAAAATAATGTGTGTGTGTGTGTGTGTGTGTTCCATCACATGAAATGAATTACAAAGTGGATATGCTTACATTAAAATATAATTTCTGGGTCAGTAAGGGGGTAGAGGCATCCACTACCACACATAGCTACCTGAATCCCATCCCCCATTCCCAGAACCCACAGGGCAGAAGGAGAGAGCTGAGAACTGATTCCACAAATGGTCTTTTGACATCACTATAGCATGCACCAACCTTCACATATATACTCATAAAATAAATTAAAAAAATTTTAAAATAAAAATAAGTAATGAATAGGATTTCAATACAATCTGGGTGTGGCAGCACATGCCAACACTGGGGAGGTGAAGGTTGGAAGGTCAGGGGTTCAAAGTCAACTTCAGCTACACAGCGAGTTCAAGGCTAATGTGAGATATGCAGGAAGCTGTCTCACAGCAAAATAAAATAAAGAAAGAAATAGGGCTGGAGAGATGGCTCAGTGGTTAGAGCACTGACTGCTCTTCCAGAGGTCCTGAGTTCAAATCCCAGCAACCACATGGTGGCTCACAACCATTTGTAATGGGATCTGATGCCCTCTTCTGGTGTGTCTGAAGACAGCTACAGTGTACTCATATAAATACAATAAATAAATATTTTTTAAAAAGAAAGAAACAAACAAAAGAACTCTAGTCTGGGAATGTAGTTCGGTGAAAGAACACGTGTCTAGCATATGAGGGCCCTTAGGTTTAATCCTTTGCACTGCAGAAATCAAACAACTGTTGAAATATACTCCATGTTTCCAGCCAGGAGATGTCTCCATGGCTACGAGCACCTTGTAGAGGACAGAGTTCAGTTCCTAACCTGCTCGTCTGGTGATTTACAGCCCTCTCTGGATACTTGTATACACATGAACATACCCCCCCCCACACACACACAACCGAGTAAATAAATCTGTAACAACCTAAATAAATAAAAAAATATTATCTATGCATATGCACAATTTCAAACCGTTTGATGGGCATCTTGATACTATGACAGAATTACTGTGGCAAATGTTCTTAGGAAAGTGTGTTGCTGTAGCCCAGGCTGGCCTCAAAACTTCAATAATCACCCGGTCCTCATGCCCTGAGAGCCGGGATTACAGGCATGAGCTGACGCAGCCAGCGGCTGACAAGTACCAGGAAGAAGTCTGTTCACGGGCTTTTGAACCGTGACTGCGTTGACGTAAGTGTTCGTAAGTGTTCCGTGTAGAGTACAGGCTGGGACAGAGTGAGCTTTCAGAAGCCAGGGAGGCTGGAACCTGCCCCACCTTTGTTAGCTGTGTGACTCTGAGCGAGTCCCTCATCCCCTTTGTGGCTGTCTCTTGAACTAAATAGAAAGGAATAACAGTAGAGGGCTGTGTGTGTGTGTGTGTGTGTGTAAGAGCTGCCGAGCCATTAGTAAAAGAAAATGTGAGTTAGATTCAGCTTGAGAACCAGCGCTAAGCCAGGCGAGTGCCAGCCATGCAAACCCCTTGCCTGGATTTTTGAGTTGTAAGGTCAGCACACGTAGGAACACTGGACATAGTAGGGCCGGCGGCTGGGTGGAGGAAGAGATTAAGCAGAGACAGGATCGTGTGCCCGAGAGTGACCCTTTGCACGGCCGCAGTTGGGATGAGGAAGGAGAGCGGATCCTGTAGTGAGCCTGCGCAGACTCGGGCTCCCTCTCTGAGCAGCGTGACCCCTGGGCGAGCAGCGTGGCCCCTGGGCTAGCAGCGGACACACTGCAAACAAACCCTCAGGCAATGGGCGTGGGAAAGAGACACGAGACATCTCGGAGGCTCTCGGGCCAGCTTGGACACGTGCAAGTCAAGGACTGACGCCAGGCACCACGGCTGTTCTCTGATCTCCACGTGTACATCTGTTCATGTGTACACACATGTGAGCACACACACACACACACACACACACACACACACACACACACTTTCTTTAAACAAGAGAATGGAAAAGGAAGCTTCCGGTGTGAACAAAGCTTCAGAGGAAATGCTGAGGTGCCTGTGCGGTGTTCAGTGGGGAGCTCTTGGCACTGACCTGGAGTGAGGGACCCGGAAGCCCCGTGGGAAGAACATGGAAGGGTCTTCCAGGCGAAGAGAACAGTCCCTTGGGATGAAAAAGCACCATGTTTGTCTGAAGCTGGCAAAAATATCCAAGGGTGGGAACGTGAGCACAAAAGGGTGGCACAGATGTCCTCAAAAGTTAGACCAGGGGTGGGGGTGGGGGGATGAGACGGCTCAGTGTATAAAGGTGCTTGTCACCAGGACTCATGATGTGAGTTCAAATCCTGGAACCTCTAGAGTAGGAGATGACTCCCACAGGTTGTCCTCTGGGCTCTACCACTGAGTGTGTGTGTGTGAATGTGTGTGCATGTGTGTGTATGTGTGTATGTATATATGTGGTGTGTGTGTGTATGTGTGTGTGTATGTGGTGTGTGTAGGAACATGTGTATGTGATGCCTCTGGAGTCTAGAAGAGTTTGACGAGTCCCCCGTAGTTGGAGTTACAGTGGTTGTAAGCCACCTGGCACCGGTGATGGGAATGAAGTTCCAGTTCTCTACAAGAACAGGGAGTACTCTCAGCCTCTGAACCATCTCTCTAGCTCCTGTCAAAGCCTTTCTTTTTATATATATATATTTATTTATTTTAGTTATGTGAGTACACTGTTGCTATCTTTAGACACACCAGAAACCAATTACAGATGGTTGTGAGCCACCGTGTGGTTGCTGGGATTTGAACTCAGGACCTCTGGAAGAGCAGTCAGTGCTCTTAACCACTAAGCCATCCCCCCAGCCCCTGTCAAACCCTTTCTTGCTTGGATAAAGCTTATGGGAGGCCAGATCCCAGTTGTCATGATGAGAACCAAAGTTTAGAAGGGAAGAGATTTGCGGCTAATGTGCCTGCACTTGGGAACTAAAGACCGGAGGATCAGGATTAAGGCTAACCTTGGCTACAGATAGAGTGCAAAGCCAGCCTGAGCTATCTGAGACTGTCTCAGAATAACCAAAGAATAGCAAAAACCAAAAAGGGAGCCATGTGGTAGCGGCACACACCCTTAATCCAGCACCTGAGGCAGAGGTAGGTAAATCTGGTCTATAGAGCAAGTTCAGGACAGCCAAAGCTACACAGAGAAAGTCTGCTGGGATTCTGTAAACCCAACCCCACAGTTACCTGGCACTATAAAGGGGCTGCGTGCCCCTTCCTCTCTCTCTTGGCCTTTTGCCCTCTTGCTCCTCCCACCATCCCTCCTTTGGCCACATTCCCTTCCCCTGTCTCTCCATAAGTTCATGACTGGCCTCTACTTCTCTACTCCTCTCTCTCTCTCTCTCTCTCTCTCTCTCTCTCTGCCCCTACTACCCTCTTAACTCCCCTCCTCATGCCCTGAATAAACTCCATTCTGTACTATACCGTCCTGTGGCTGGTCCCTCAGGGAGGAGGGATTCCCAGCATGGGTTCCCCAGAGGCATCCCCCTGCCCCCATGCCTCAAGTACCTCCATGGAGTATATCCCCCCACTCCCCACCCACATCATCTTTTTCCTAACAGTCTGTCTTGAAAAAACAAAAAGAAAAAAAAGGAAAAAAGAGGAAAGAGGAAAGGAAGAAGGTAGGAAGGAAGGAAGGAGAGAGAGAGAGAGAGAGAGAGAGAGGAAGAAAAGGAAAATCACCTTTCCCTCCCCGATGGCACCCAGAACAACAGTCAGGCGCTCTGTCTGACCTGGAACTCTGAATCATTTAAAAGTAATGAGGTGACTGTTTCGGAGTCTGTAGTGCGGAGAGATGAGTTCCCAAGCATCAGAGTCCAAGTTCAGTGACTGGCGTCCGTTGACATCTAGATGACAAAAGGGTGGGGCCCGTATCAAGCCACTGTGGAGTCTGTGGCTGAAGCCATCTGAGTCTCCCCGAAGTCTTCCTCCTAGTTCTCTGAGTTCCTGAGTCACCGTAAGTAGATTCTTCATCCATTGGACAGTTAGCCACTGTTGTTTTCGTGACTAATACAGCAGGAAAATGAGTCACAGTTTCAAACGACTCGGCTGTTAAGATAGGAGGGCCGGCATGCAGTCTGAGCAATAGAGGGTAAACGCTAGAGCACTGGAGGCCAGCCTGGGCTAAGTACTGAATGTTTACCTCAAAATGAAAACAAGGACCCTCTCAGCGTCAACTTCTTGCCCATCTCCAGGCCTTCGTGTGCCGGCCACCTTTCTGTCAGAGACCCACAGTGACCCTGGGCTGGGGCTCAAATCAGTTCCTCTTCAGCCCTCAGAGAAACTCTCTCCTACAATTCCTAACACAGAGACCCCCCCATGTGCAGAAAGTGAGAGACTCTGGACCACCCAGTCCCAAATGGGGTGTCTTCATCAACCCCCCACTTCTACCCACTCAAGGGTCAGGGACCTATGGAAGAGAAGGCAGAAAGATTGTTGGAGCCAGAGGTGACCGGGGACTTCAAGGAAACAGTGCCAGCAGGGCTGACCCACATGTGAACTCGCAGACACTGTGACGGTTTGCACAGGACATGTCCCGAACAGGACCTTCACAGGTTCAGGCCAGACTGAGAGGAGAGGTAGACATGAGCTTTCACGCCTAACCAAGAAGCTATTTACAGTGGTTTCCTGCTATCAAAGAAAAAGTAATTTCCTCCTACGGAGTCTGACTGGATATATCACATATGTTAGCGCAGGCCCCATGCCCAGGAGGAATTGGCCAACAAAGAACAAGTCTATAACACTTTTGTACACTTTTGTCTCACTTTGGTTTATTTGGGGTATTTTTTGTCTTGTTGGTCTATTAATTGTTTATTTTCCACTTGGTGAGATTTTTTTAATATGTGTTTTCTCTCTCTCTCTCTCTCTCTCTCTCTCTCTTTCTCTCTCTCTCTCTCTTTCTCTGTGTGTGAGTGTGTGTGTGTGTGTGTGTGTGTGTGTGTGTGAGGGGGGGGGAGGAGGGAGGGAGGGAGGGAGGGAGGGAGAGAGGGTAAGGAGGGGGAGAGGATCTGGAAGGAATTGGAAGAGGAGAAAAGAGGATTGAAAGATATTGTATGAAAAAAAAATTTTCCGTACAAGAAATGTCTAAAAGTCAAGTCAAACCAAACAGAACAGACATTGCTCCTATATGGAAACCGGAAGGCTTAGGCGTGCTAGCCTATTCCTCTCATTTCAGCCTTGGGACTCCAGAGTGAGGTCTTCTCTGAAGGGGAAGGGGGCTGCGTATCAGCCAAGAGCCGGTCAGAAGCAAAAACGAGAATTAGGTATGTCAAAATAAGAGTGCCGCTAAAATAAAGAGCGGGCCTCGCGGATGTCGTGTTAGAAGGCAGGAGGAGCAAAAGGAGGCGGGGTTAACAGCCTTGAGAAGCACATTTCGCCTCCAACCCAGGGCCAGGAGGTGTTACTAGGACCGGAGGACTCCATGAGATGGGGTTCAGCTTTCTGATGGAAGCTCTGTCCAGCTCAGACCTCTAAGGATGGGTTTTAAAAGGAGGGGTGCAGGTGCTCCGAGCCCCCAAGGGTGTGGCCAGTGATTTCTACCAGCACTCGGGGATGGAGGGTGGGGTGTTGGGAGTTGGGGGTGGAGCTAGAGCTGATCGGGGATCGTTCAGAGAAACCCAAGCCAGGACTCTTGGGTGCTACTGTCGGACCTAGCCCAGGCTCAACTTGGTTTCGACTCTCTCTCCTCTACAGTTTGCTGAGTGCTTTGCTGTGGGGTGAATGTGTTGTTCCCCAGGGTCCTCTGCTGAAACGCTAATCCCAGTGATCTAGAATTGGAGACTCCGGTGCTAATAGGATCACAGCGAGTGTGCAACCCCCACAATGAGATTAGAGCCCTCATATGCTTCCAGGCTTCCTTTTCTCCGGCCATGGGAGGACACATCAAGAAAGCATTATCAGGGCTTACACGTGTAGCTCAGCGATAGAATGCTTGACGAACAGTTATGATCCTGAGTACCCAGTGCGTGTGCACGAGCACACACACACACACACATATGCATGCACATGCACACACATGCATGCACGCACACACGTACACATATGAACACACACATGAACGCAGAATTTGTGAACTGGTACATGTCTGTAATCCTAGCACATACAAGGCTAAGACAGGAGGACAGAAGGCTAGCCTCTGCTACATGAGACCCTGACTAAGAAGCAATAAATGAAAGAAAAGCCGCCGTCTGGAAAACAGAAAAGGGGTCTGAGCTGACAGACCATACAGGCAACGGGAACTTGCTCACCTAGACTCTGGACTGTTGAGAAACTTATGTCTTGGGCTGGAAAAAAAATGACTCAGCAGTTGAAAGCACTTGCTGCTCTTCCTGGTTGGTCCCCCAAACCCACATTTGGCTGCTCAAAACTGCCTATAAATCTAGCTCTTGGGTTTGTGGCACCTCTAAGCTCCATGGGTACCAGTTGTCATGTGAACGAACACACAGGGACAAAGTGACAGACACATGTGTACATGATTTAAAAATTAAAGCTAAAATAAAAGTTATATGCTAAAAATAAAGAGAAAGAAAGAAGGAGAGAAAGAGAAAGGAAGGAAGGAAAGAAGAAAGAAAGAAAGAAAGAAAAGAAGGAAGGAGGAAAGAAAGGAAAGAAGGAAGGAAGGAAAGAAGGAAGGATAGAAAGAAGTAAGGAAGGAAGGGAGAAAGGAAGAAAGAGAAAGAAAGAAAAGAAGGAAGGAAGGAAGGAGGAAAGAAAGGAAGGAGGAAAGAAAGGAAAGAAGGAAGGAAAGAAGAAAGAAACAAAGGGAGAAAGGAAGAAAGAGAAAGAAAGAAAAGAAGGAAGGAAGGAGGAAAGAAAGGAAGGAGGAAAGAAAGGAAAGAAGAAAAGGAAGGAAGGAAGGAAGGAAGGAATGTCTTGAACTAAGGAGGGGTTTTCAAGTGTGTGCTTAGCAGATATAAGACCGAGGATTTGATCCACATTGCATGCACACAGACAAGGAGAGATGGAGGG
Organism: Micromys minutus; assembly: GCF_963924665.1. Classification (NCBI taxonomy): domain Eukaryota; kingdom Metazoa; phylum Chordata; class Mammalia; order Rodentia; family Muridae; genus Micromys; species Micromys minutus. The sequence continues at coordinate 4,817,241 of NC_137968.1, forward strand.
GGAGAGTGGAGGGGGAGAGATGGAGGGGGGGAGAAGAAGAAGAAAGGCATCTCTACTAACAGCAACCTCAACAAACTGAACTAAGGCGCGACGTGAAACAGAGACACCGACATGCTCAGCAGAGCTCCTGGAATAGCTCGCACACTCGAGTACTGTCTAACAGGTGGAGACACGTGCGCACACCTCAGGAGTAGTTACAAGCCCATGACTATGCGCAGCATTGTTACAGCTGTATTCATTCAGAACTATATATATGCAAAGTATTTGCTGACATTAGTATGGATATGTGCTGGATGTAATTTTTCCCTTGTTTTATCTTCGGCTGTTTGAGACATCATCTCCTGTAGCTCAGGCTGGACTTGAACTTGCTATGTAGCTAAGGGTGGCCTTGAACTCAGAAATCTGCCTGCCTCTGCCCCTGCAGTATGAGCAGTAAGGGTGTTCACCATCCCACCTGGCCTTCCATCCTTGAGACAAGGTATCACAGTGATTCTACACTTCACCAACTCAGCCATACTGGCTGCCCAGAGCGTCCTAGGAATAGTCTTCCTGTCCCCTGTCTGTGCAGCTCTGGGACTGTAGGTGTGTCATGCACCTTTTACACAGGCGACAGATTTCCTTCCAAGTCCTTGACTGGCTGAGCCACCTCATCTGTCTTCTCAGCACCAGGAGACAGAATCGGTAGGATCAGAAGTTCAAATTCAGCTACATAGTGGGTTTGAGACCAGCCTGCCTGATATGAGACCTTTTCTCAATCAATACTAAAACAAACAACAAAAAAATAATAATAAACAAAGAAACAAACAAAAACACGCAGCAGCTTCCTTCTGGAAAAAGCTCTCTGACAGCCCAGCATGAAGTCTGGAGGCATAGCTGTAGGAGACTGGGTCCTTCATATGCAGGGTCCTGGGCTCATCCTTAACACACAAACACAAGCCTAGTGTGATCCTTTGGTACGTAACCCAGGCTGGACCAAGCAGTTTTCCCCTGAGAACCAAATGAGGGGAGGGGAGGGAAATCAGCCATTAGGGAAAGGGGCTTTACAGTTTGCATGAAGAGCACAGGAAGGTCAACAGTTGTCTCTCACAGCACCAAAGAAGGAACTCTCATATAAAAGTTATATGCTAAAAATAAAGAGAAAGAAAGAAGGAGAGAAAGAGAAAGGAAGGAAGGAAAGAAGAAAGAAAGAAAGAAAGAAAGAAAGAAAGGGAGAGAGGAAGAAAGAAAAGAAGGAAGGAAGGAGGAAAGAAAGGAAAGAAGGAAGGAAAGAAGAAAGAAAGAAAGAAAGAAAGAAAGAAAAGAAGGAAGGAAGGAGGAAAGAAAGGAAAGAAGGAAGGAAGGAGGAAAGAAAGAAAGAAAGAAGAAAGAAAGAAAGAGAGAAAGGGAGAAAGGAAAAAAGGATGTCAGCAGGAAGGTGGCATAGAGGTGGAAGGTCCTGGGGGGTTGCTGGGCCTATGGCTAGGAACTAAAGAGGATTCTCTTCTTCTGACCCCCGAAGGCTCAGCTGACAGATCCACTCTTGACTCCGGGAGACTGCTCTTAGACCACAGTCAAATCTCCCCCCTTTGCCTTTAAACTAGTTTAAGTTGTGTTTCTGTCCCTTCCTAATCAAGGGAACAGACAGTTCACTTGTCAAGGTCCCTGTGGGACTCATTGTGTGCAAAGGCTGATCTGACCTCTAACCTTGCGTGTGTGAGGTTTGGAGGTAGGCCACAAGGCAGTGCTGCCCAAGGCTGAAGGTGACAAATTCAAAAACGGGGTTCACTCCTGCCTCTAGCATCGACTGGCTAAGAGGTCTTGGGGAAGATTTAAACTGCTCATGTCTAAACTCCTCATCTAAACCACTTGTAAATATTATTACAAGTTCTACATACATTAAATGGGGCTGTATGTTTGCTGTTTTTCATGCACGTGTGTATACACGTTTTTGCGTGTACGTGTGCATGCATGTGAGTGTGTGAGTGTAGATGTGTACACACACTTGCAAGTGGAGATCTTAAGTTGGTGCAGAAGAGCATTTTGGGTTTTTCTCCTTCCTTACTCACTGAGGCCTAGCTCCTCCATCAAATCTACAGTTAGCCAATATGGCTCATCTTGCTAGCCAGCTCACCCCGGGGAGTGCTCTGTCCTCACTTTCTGAGGCTGGAATTGTGGGAGGGCCTTCTTGCACCAGTGTGGGATTCTGGGGATCTAAACTCGGGCCTTCATGTTTGCTGAGCAGTCTCCCCAGCGGGATGAAATCCTGTGTTTAAAGTCACAGGACGGTATGACACACAACACCGACGGAACAGATATGTCCTGACCTTCCTCTTCTCCTGTCACACGAATGTTCCCCAAGACATCCTCACCTGTGGGACTCAGTGCTGGTTCATTCGCCCCAAACCTTACAACTTCTTTTCTTCCCGTTTTGTTAGATTGCTCAGGAAATGTTTAGTTTTGACAGCTCGCCTCCTCTAGCTTGGGCTGATGTGTATTTTGTTTTCTTCTCGCCTGCGGTTCTATCCTGATTGTTGCTCTTTGTGGGTTTCTCTCTTACAACAGTTTCTCTTCACACCCCCCACATGCTTGCCTTTCTCCCTCATGAAACCCTCCTCATTCTGCTCCCACACGGGAACCTTCCTTCTACACGAAGCAATAGGCTGTGCGTATTTATTTTCCTTGGAATCTTCTCTCCTTTATAGATGAAGGTTATATCAGCTGAGGACAAAACCCTTCCTGGTTGGGTCAGGGCGTGCTGCAAACTGCCCTGTAATTGCAAGTCTCTGTAATAATGCTTTTTTTGGCCAGGACACAAACCACACTCAGGAAGGTCTTCCTGGGTGCTGAAGGTCAGGCAAATGGAACTTTCTCAAGCTTTTAGAGGCGTGCAATTCTGAAGACAAAGCTGCTTGTCCAGGAGCGACTGTCAGCAGTAGGTGGGCATTCCTGGTACCCGGCTGCTAGTCTTGAGTCTTCTTGCTGGAAGTCACCTTGAGTCCGTCAGCCTCAATCTCTTCTTCTGGAGAGTAGGCACAAAATCATGCCTTCATTTTGTTGGAAATTTTTGTTTTAACATGTATTAACTCGTGATTGTGTGTGTGTCTGTGTGTGTGAGCCTATGTGTCTGTGTGTCTGTGTGTGTGTGTCTGTGTGTATTTATGTGTGTGTGTGCCTGTGTGTGTATCTGTGTGTATGTATGTGTGTGTGTCTATGTGTGTGTGCCTGTGTGTGTGTCTGTGTGTATGTATGTGTGTGTGTCTATGTGTGTGTGCCTGTGTGTGTCTGTGTGTATGTATGTATGTGTGTGTGTCTATGTGTGTGTGCCTGTGTGTGTCTGTGTGTATGTGTGTGTGTCTGTGTGTATGTGTGTGTGTGCCTGTGTGTGTGTGTGTGTCTGTGTGTATGTATGCGTGTGTGTCTGTGTGTGTGCCTATGTGTCTGTGTGTGTGCCTGTGTGTGTGTCTGTGTGTATGTATGTATGTGTGTGTGTGTGCCCATGTGTCTCTGTGTGTGTGTGTGTCACAGGTTAACTTGGAAGAGTCAGTCCTTTGTCTGTCCAGGAATGGACCACAGTTTGTCAGGTTTGGCAAAAGCACCTTCAGCCAATGCACGATTCCATCCACTGTTTGAAATGTTCCTCCATTGTGTGAGGAATTAAAAATTCAACAATTTTGGGTCTGAAGGGGTAGCTTGGTGGTTAAGAGTACTGGCTGCTCTTCCAAAGGACCAGGGTTTAATTCCTAGCACCCACATGGCAGCTCATACCTACCTGAACTCCAATTCTAGGGGGTGCAATACCCTCACAGAGACACACACGCAGGCGAAACAGTGCGCATCAAATAAAAATAAACATCGGAAATAAAAAGAAAAAAAAAGTTTGCAAAGTGGCACATGCTTCTGACTGCAGCACAAGGAGCTAGGGACAGGACAAGGAGCTAAAGCTAGCCTTGGCTACATATGAAATTTGTAGCCTGTACTGCATGAAAACCTGTGTCAAAACAAACCACAAAACCAACAAGAGACAACTCGGCAGCCTGTGGGTTGGTACGCGTGTGTAAACGGGAGCTGCAGGTGAGCGTGTGTAAACGGGAGCTGCAGGTAAGTGTGTGTAAACGGGAGCTGCTCAGATAGACCTCTGAGACTGAGACCAGCCTGGTCTAATATGATGAGTTCCAGGCCAGCCAGGGCTACATACTGAGGCCTTATCTTTAAAAAGACAGAAAGGGGGGAGGGTGTGAAGCCGGGTGGCAGAGGTGCAGGCCTTTGATCTCAGTCAGCACTTGGGAGGCAGAGGCAATCGTATCTCTGAGAGTTCAGCGCCAGCCTGGTCTACGTAGTGAGTTCCAGGACAGCCACGATTACACAGAGAAACGCTGTTCTGAAAAAAAAAAAAAATTAAGAATCGGGATGGGGGTGGGGCAGACAAGCAAAGCCACTGAGTCCTGGCCGTGGTCCTTCTTTCAAGTTCCAAAGAAAAGACACAGGCGAGACGCTCCCTAAGGGGACATTTCGGAATTAAAACGACCCAGGTGGCCTCGACCTTGACTCTACCTGCATTAGCATCGCTGGGTCGCTGCTGTCACCCAGTAGCTTTAGTAGGGGCGTGGAGCCTGGCCGGCCAGCCCCCGCACCCCTTCCTGCACTTCCCTTGCTATAGAGTCATATCTTCCTTGACTGCGGAACGGGGCTAACCTAAGTCCACGCAGCACATGTCTCAACTGAGCGTGAGGAATACAGAGAGGTGAGCAACGCTTCCTGGGGAGGGGGGAGGTCGCGAGGGAGCTAATTTTAGAGCAGATGTTGCCTTCTGGCAATGGGTGCTGAGGAACCCCGCTCCCTGTCCACCAGACCGGGAACACCCTGTGCCTTTTGACAAAGACAAGAATGAGCTTGCTGTGTTCAGCAAAAGGCACAAAGACATCCTGGCTGGAACGAGGGGCCCCGTGGGTAGGCGGGGCCTGGCAGGCTAGCGCTCAAGGGGAACGGAGGGAAAGAGGAGGCTGGGGTTCCATCTGCAAGGCCCTGGTTCTCCCCATGGCTCTCCAGAGCTCTGAGGAGCTGCTGCTGTCAGTGCGGGATGAGATTATCAGATGCCCTGCTGCCCTTGTTGGCAACTTCCACGTCACACTTCTTAAAGCCGGACACGGTGGCTGGTACCCGGACGGCCAGCGCTTGGGAGGCTGAGGCAGGAAGATGGCCGGGGAGTCCGAGCTCACTGAGACTGACAGGGTTGAGAGGCTTCTGCTGTCCCCCAGTATTAACAGCCCAGCGTTACGTGCTGGTTCACATCGGTATTTACAGCTGGTTTTCAGTTTTCTAGTACTGCGTGTACCAGGGATAAACTGGAGCCAGCTACTCAGTTTCCCTGGGCCTCAGTTTCCACGGTCTCCAAATCAAGGCTCCTTCCCGGGAAACCTATCTCAGCGGCCAAACTGGACACCCACGCGCCATTCTCAGCTGCCCCAGGCTAATATGCACCGGAACCCTGTGGATCCTCCCTCACTTCCACTTCCGTGGGCGTCACCTCCTCTGCCCCTCCCTTGCCGACTGTGCTGCCCGGGTGACTCTCCCTGTGGCTCCTGTCACTCAAAACCTGCCTGAACTGGGCAGAACAACTGCTTATTAAATCTCACGTCACGCCCCCGCTGAAGCCCCGCGGTATTCTAGTCACTTGCGGCGAGCTCCAAAATCATCCTCACAGCCTGCAAATCTCTTAACTTCCGTGCCCCATCAGCATCGGCCACCCACCCTCAGGTGTCCTGTGTCCCAATCCTAGAACATGATGCTGAGCTCTGAGCTCTGCTGTGCCCTTTGCATTCCCCTGCCTTCGATTCCCACCCCCCCCCCCGCCTTTTCATCTGCCTGGGACCTTCTTCACTGACCCCCCCACCCCCACCCCCGTCCTGAGACGACCTTGCCTGCCCTCCCCGGCTGGAGTAGCTTCCTAGGACACTACTCTCTATCACAACGCTCCCTTCTATAGGACTGAGCGCAGGGCTGGCTCTCCTAGGGACCGATCTTGAGACAGGTGACAGGTACACCACACCGAGGCAGTGTTCCCTAAGGGCAACTCGCAGGCGCAGAATGTGGAAGCGTGGGGTGGGTTTCAAGCACAACCCAGCCTTTACTGCTGCCCACGGGGAAGCCCTGCTGTCTAAACTCTGCCTCTGGGTTTATTCCAAACCACTTAGGGTCGGAACAACTCCCAAGCATTCCCTGTTTCCTCCAGCTGTTCAAGAGCAGGCTTCTGGAAAGTTCCATGTGAGGAAATGCAGCCCAACAGCACAATGACCACAACTAAGAACGCTAAGACAGTTCCAGTCGCACGTTCTTTATTTTTACCCCAAGTTTTGAAATTAAATGCTCCGTCCACTTAGTTTTGCTTGTATGTGTATAATTTCAGGGTGGAGCAATGGGTATTGGATAGCCAGTTAGGGCTCCATCTCTCTCCTTCTCCCAGAATTCCTAGTTGCCTGTTTTTCTTTGTTTAGGGGTTGAGGTCCCATGAAATTGTCCCCTTCCAAGTTAACACTGAAGGAGACGGGTTCCCTTTCAGATCTGGGGTTAGTCATAACCACACCCAAACACCTGTTTTCTCAGAGAGACCCTTTATTTAGCAGGGAAGGAACGTCAAAATAGGTGCTTTCTGACTCAGGCAGAAAAACATCAGCAAATGACCTCGCAGGTTGTAATTTTTAAGAAGGGAAAAAGGAGGCAGGCAGTGGTGGTGCTCGACTTTAATCCTACCACTCAGAACCGGGAGAAAGAGGCAGAGCTCTGTGAGTTCAAGGCCAGCCTGGTCTACAAAGTGAGTTCTAGGACAGCCAGAGCTAAAACAGAAATTCTGTCTTCAGATACAGGAGGAAGAAGAGGAGGAGAGGGGGAGGAGGAAAAGGAGGAGGAAAAAGAAGAGGAAAAGGAGGAGGAAAAGGGGAATCTGTGTTAGAATGGGCTAAAATGCAGTAGTATATTTGCCCCAGAGGAACAAATATTTGCTCCAGAGGGCTTGGAATACGAGACAAAGACAGGAGATAAAGGATGAGGGGAAGGGAAGGGAATAAGGGAGTGGGGAGGGGCATTTGTCATGGAGGGGAATGAAGAAAGGCCTCTAGACAGAGAGGAGACAGCTGTCTCATAGGAAAATGGCAGTTTATAAAGACGCCAGGGGAACCCTGTGTTAGGATGAGGTATTTCATTTTAATCGGGCGTGTTAATCAGGTGACCCAAAGGGGGCTTTTGATTGCTGGACTTCAATACTTTGATAGCTGGACCTTGGTCGTCAACCTCAGGAAGAGACATTGGGCAAATAAGGGAAAAGACCTTGGTGGCTAGCTTTAGGAATACAGTCTAGCAGTTTTTAGCGAGGCAAAGGGAATGGGGCAGAAAGGCCTGCCAGAGTCATGTCTGCCATACTTGGGTGGCTAGAGCCCTGTCAAGCATGTTTGTTCTGCTGGAACCCCCTGCTCACCCCTGCACAAGCTAAGAAAGCCATTACTGCTCATCTCCCGGTTTCTGATAACCCTCCAAGAGTACCCGCCCTGGGGCCCAGTTTTTGACCATGTGTGGACATCATCCCAGCTCCTAGCTGGTACACCATCTCGCCTCCCTAAACTCCACAAAACCCCCTTGGTTCAGTCTGGATGTGTGACCTCACGTACCCACACCTGTGAGATTGGAGAAAAATCTGCCTTTATCTCCTTTTAATCTGGTCTAACCTGACCTATTATCTGCATAGCGGGAGGGAGAGAAAATGCCTTATTGGTGTTAGATGTCTTCCTTTTTCACTTTCTCATTCTTGCTTGGAGGTCTCTCCCGGAACCTCCAGCTCCTGTTTGCTGGCTAGGCTAGAAACCTAGCCGTCTTCCCATCCCCCACCCTTGGAGCTGGGGCTACAGGCATCCAAGGGATGCCAGCCTTGTTATGTGGGGGACAGAACCTAAACTCCAGTCCTCACGATTTGGCAGCAAGCGCTCTTAACTGCTGAGCCATCTCTCTAGTCCCACAATTCTCCTTAGTGATATGGTGATACGCTGCCTAGAAACATCAGCAAGATAACCCTTTGGGGATGCTAGTGTGTCACCCAACAATACAGTGCAGGCTTAGGGTGGACAAGGTCCCCTGTCAGCCTCCAGCATCAAACTATAAAAGAAACCCCGTGGTCAGCAGATGTGAACTTTCAGAGCACCAGCAGTTCTGCACACCCCTCTTTGTCCTGTACTTGACCTGTGCATCTCTTCTAGGGGATAGTTCTTGAGCTACATCCTTTACCGCAAAGGAATGTCCTCCCAAACTTTATGAGGAAAAGATCTCTTCCTTTCTGGGGTGGGGGGTGAAGAGTGAGACAGGATGTTCCTTCAATATCCCCATTCTGGAACTCTGCAAATTGCTCTGTAGCCCAGGATAGCCTCAAATTTGGAGATCTACTGAGATTAAAGGCATGGGCCACCACGCCTAGCTCTCTCTGCTGCTGTTATTAAGCACAACCCTAATTCCTCTGGCTTCCAGCTCCTGGCTGACTACATATTGCTGACACAGCTGAGCAACATATTCACTTTCCCACCGACTTCGCAGCACCTCTGCCCTGTGAGTTATGCCAACAGCGGCTCTCCTTGCTTGGCGTACACTTAGAGACTTCTCTGGCTGGTTTACAGACTTCCAGTGGGCTAGTAGGAAGGAATGAACTTGTTTGGCATCTCTGGTTCTTCTCATGACCCTCTCCTTTGTTACCTTAACTCGTGGGGCAGCTCCTACTTAGCTTTGCAGGTAGACATGTTGGACACGTCAAAAAGTGTTCTGTCGGAACTACAACACAGGTTCGTTTGACCAAAACTTGCCTGGACTCACTCCCCTTCCCACCAAGGCTAAAGATAACATCAGCTGGGGCTGGAGAGACGGCTCAGCGGTGAAGTTCACTGTCTGCTCCTGCAGAGGTCTGGGGTTCGAGTCTCAGCAACCGCATGGTGGCTCACAATCATCTGTAACTACAGTCTCGGGAAACCTGATGTCCCACTAAGGACACACATGGTACACAGACAACCATGCAGAGGAAACACTCGTACATATGAGAAAAAAAACTTTTTAAAAGAGACATCACCAGCCAAGGTGCATGGTGACTTCTGACCCAGGAGTGAAAGAACACCTCACTCTGGAAGATCTCCACATAGTCTCAGAAAAGACAAGAACATTCGTTCCTCCTGGTTACTGTGTCCGTCCCCATAGCTTATCATTCCTGTGTTGCATCTAATAACCACCACCACGCTGCCATCACAATCCATTTTGGAGTTGAAAAGCCAATACAGGAGCAAAGCTCTTATATCTCCAGCCTTTGGTCACTGAAGTGAGTCTATCGTTAGCCCGAGACTGGTTCCCGCCCCCCCAGAGATAAACTTCCAGACTGTAATACCATTTGTCTTCCTTACTTTTTTATTGCAGTGTTAAATTGTCAGGACCAAGATGGCTTACGTAAGAAAGAGTTTATTGGGCCTTCCAGTGGCAGAGGCTGAGACCATGAGCATCATGGCAGAAAGTGTGGCATCAGTCAGCATGGTGCTGGAGCTGCAGCTGAGGGCTTACATCCTGATCTTCAAGCTCAAGAAGGTGGTGGTGGGAAGGCAGGCGTTTCTGAAAACTCAAAGCCTGCCCCCAGGGACACACCCCCTCCAATAAGGCCACGCCTCTTAGTACTTTCCAAATATTTTCACCAAAATGAGACCAAAAGTATTCACCTATATGAGCCTATGGGCCCATTCTCATTCAAAGCACCACATTCCACTCTCTGGCCACCATAGGCTTGTGCAAATACACATTTAGTCTAACTTCAAAAGCCCCCATAGTCTTACAGTCTCAAGACTGTTTCGAAGTCTGAAGTCCCTTCTGAGATGCAGGGGGGAATCTCATAACTATAATCCCCTTGTAAAATGAAAAAGCAAATTGCATAAAATGACACGGAATAAACATTACCCTTACAAAAGGGAGGAAAGGGGGCACAGAGAGGACATACTGGAGCAAAGCAAGACTGGAATCCAGCAGGACAAGTCTCAGATGCTGTCATGCCCTGCTCTTCCAGCTTTGCTGACTACGACATGCTTTTCTTTCTTGGGCTGGTTCCACTCCCTGTGTGGAGCTCTCCTTGTCACATTCTGGCACCTCCAGCATCCTGGGGTCTCCAGCCCAATCCAGGCTTCACTTTCTCGACTTCATGCAATGGCCCCTCTGGGTCTCCACACTAGGACACGCCCCATACGCCTAACCTCAGCAGCTGTTCGCGGCCCCTTAAAGCCAGAAGTAGCTGAGGCCGCATGTTAGGTTGTTGCATGGGATGGGCCCTGGCTCGCTTCTGGAATTAGTTTACCTAAGATTTGATTTGTTGATGATTTTTAAAACCAGAAAAAGCTCTGGCCATTTTTACAAGCTAGGTGGGTGGGCTTTTTCCCTGTGCTCCATTGGTTTCCCTAAGGTTACAATTTCAATGCTCCATGTCACTTTCTCTTCTTTAGCACAAACCTAGGCTCAAACATCACATTTCTTGTTCTTTTTATCCTTAAATTGTACGTTTCCTCTTTCTTTTTGCCCCGTGTGTCCATTTTCATGATGGAGTTGCATAAGTGAGAACTCTAATAACCACTTGACACGATCAATATTTGACTGTCTTGAAATCTCCTCTGCTAACAAAATTAGTCCAAAGATTTTATCTCAGACAATGTTTTAAGAAAAGGGAAGAAACCAGACACTTTCTTTGCTAAACAGGATGTTGTGTAACCCAGTTGCTAACATGGTTCCCCGCTGAGATCTCTTGAGATATCTTCTATAGTTTTCTCATGGATATTATCTTCCAAGCTCCTACAAGCATGGCCCGTGAAGCCCCGCTCATGACATTCAGCTGCTTTCTTAGCCCAAAGTCCTAAAGTCTTCCACGACCTTCCAAAAACATTATGGTCAGGCTTGTCACAGCAATCCCTGACTCTGGGTACCAACTTCTGTCTTGGTTACATTTCCATTTCTAAGTTACCATGACCAAGGCAACGTATAGAAGAAGGAGTTTATTAGGGGGTTACAGTTCCCACGGACCATTCAAATATATGAACCAAAGAAACCTTGAACTTCTCATGCTGAATAAACCCTTTCCTCCCCAACTTGCTTCTTGGTCATGATTTTTGTGCAGGAATAGAAACCCTGACTGAGACAGTCACCTAGGTTAATGCAAGCTTTATCTGTTAGAATCATTGATTGTAAAACTGGACACTGGTGTACATCCCTAGAATCCCAGCACATCAGGGGCATGAGAAGTTCAAGATCACCTTGTCTACATAGCAAGTTCTAGCTCTTACCTCAAAAAAATACAAAGTGCAGGCAACTCAGGAATCTCCTCAGACACAGGCAAACTGCGCCTGATACATTTGTCATCGTATTTATTGCAAGGAAGAGAAGCAGTCAAAATTGGATTGTATAGGAAGCAGTTCTGAGATGAAGGTTAGCTCATAGTAGGTGTTCAAATGAGCCTAGGGGCTGGAGAGATTGCTCAGTGGCTAAGAGCACTGACTGCTCTTCCACAGGACCCAGGTATGGTTCCCAGCCCCCACATAGTGCCTCACAACCATCTGTAACTCCATTCCAGGAGATCCAACACACTTTCCCGGCCTCCAGGGGCACGGTATGCTTGTGTTACAGACACACATGCAGACAAAACATCCATCCATAGAAAATAAAATTAAACTCAAATAATAAAAAGAAGTGCTTTTGAGGTTGCCCTAGAAGATAAGACAAGTAAGCCAGGCACGGTGGGGCACACCTTCCATCCCACACTTGGGAGGCAAAGTTCTTCCTTCATCCTCATCTACACACAGAGTTTCATGTAGGGAGCCGTTTGTGCCACACCCAAACATGGCGCCGGCTTCCCGCCGAGAACTCAGCAAACAGAGCTGTTGCCCAGCCAAGAGACTTAATGCGCATGCGCCATATTCGTCATAGCCCGCTCTTGGGGCACGTGATTGAGCTACAGGAGGATGCACCAATCAGGTAGCGACACAAGTCTCTTAGGCATATATAGCAGTGCATTTCTCCCCCACGTGAGGAGAAGAGGAAGATAGTGGAGAGATTGCGGGAGACCACGTGGAGGGATGGCGGAGAGGCACCATGTGGAGAAAGACCCGATAGGAGAGATTGCGGGAGATCCCTCGTGGACAGAGACTGGACAGAGAGATCGCACGTGGGGGACTGCGCGTGAGAGGCCGTCTAGACAGTAGAACCCGGTAGGGAGTCCCCGGCTCAGAGAGAAGTTTCCTGCTCAAGAAGCCCACTGCTCAAAGTGCTGTACAATAAAGGTTATCCGCAGAAGAATCTGTTTGTTTGTTGCACGCCTGTTCCTAGCGGCGGGAAGCGTGGGCGCGTGACAGTTTCAGTCCAGACAGAGGGACTTAGTGAGACTTTATCTCAAAAGAAGAGTGAGGATGAAGATGACAAGAAAAAGAAACTGTTCAGGCTGGTGCTTGCCAATCATCCCAAGGGCCAGGGGCTCTGAGGAAAATAAAGCCATATAGAGTGTCCAGAAACTGTTTGTATTTTATTGTTAACTCCACTTCCCCAAGAAGGGCTGGCTAGTCACATGACTCCAACTGAACCTTCCCATTTTAATTAGTAAAATAAAGAAAAGCCAGAGACTGGGCAGGGGCGAGGGAGGTAGAGGGGGCTGAGAGGTCGGAGGAGGTCAGAGGTTAGAGATTGTGGCAACGTGGAGCTTCCCAAGGACCAGCTGAACCCAGGTGGGATTTATTTGTGTTAAACAGCTATGAACATTAAGGATTTTACAGGTCTAATATCTCATCTAGAAGGGCAGTTTGTATCTTCGTCTATTTGGTGCAATCTTGTTGGGTAGAGGATTTGTGGATTGAGAGTTGAATATATAAACCTGTATGAAAAGCTATCAGGCTGTAGAGTTATATTTATGTGGTATTTGGGGGTACAGAAATACCCCGGGACAGAGGTGGAGAACAGGCGGTAGTAAACCGCCAAGGGAAGGGAGTTGCACCAGGAGTTTGGCTGTACTGGCAGCTCAGACCGGGCTCCAGAGGTGTGTGGGGCTCCGTATCAGGGTCGGGTCTGAGGAGTGAGACCTTGGGGTCTGTAAAGAGATAAACCGCTTTTATTTTTTAATATTTACTGCAACAAAGCCACAAGTCTAACAGCAGCCTGGATTACACAGCAGGTTCCAGCCCTGCCCAGGCTACACAGTGAGAATTTATCTCAAAGCTCAAACCAAAAAGAGAGAAACAAGAGGCAGAGAGGGAGGAAAGGTGGAGTGGGCGTGGTAGGGGAGGAGCTACCATGTGATGGATGTCCGGGCCTGAGCCTCAGCTAAACCGTGGGATGCTCTGGGGTTGCCTTGAGTATGGTATTTCCAGGCTTAGCAAATAAAAGCAGTCAGACTTGAACTTTATATAAACAATGAGTTACTTTTAGCGTGTGACCTATGCTTTACAGCAACTTATATATTATCCTTTATCTAAAACTCCAACGAACCAAGCACCATGTGAGACGTCTCGCAACAGCATGTTGGGGGCCATGTTGGCCAGTGTCTGAATTCAGACTTCTCCAGTAGCTGGGCTTGGCCTTAGGGGAGCACATTCTTTTCGGCAGAGGTAATTCTCATGCGGTCTGACAGCCTGCCAGCAGCCCACTCAGCCACTGATGAAACAGGTCCTTTGGGTTTTGACGGGGAACAAAGAACATCTGTGGGGTATCTGCCGCAGAAACTGGCTCCTGATAGCGTGCTTGCTGCTGTGAACTTGAAGACTGTGTTAGAGCATCCGCACCAAGCTTACAAGGAGAGCTAAGGAGCTGCGGAAATAGGCCAAGGTTACCACTGCGCAGTAGCAATCTGGTGGAGGTACTGCTGTAGGTACCAAACCAGTTCACGGGCCAGTATACCCTCAACTTGCAACCACCATATTGAATAACACACCTCCACTGTTACCAAGTCCCAGTGTGATCACGATGGTTTGGGCCACTATGCACCTTCTAGCTCTGTGGTGGCAAGAGATGTCTTACTTCTTGCCTAGTCTCTCATACATTTTTCCCCCGTGAAAGGATTAAAAGTCCACCTTAGGGGCCCAGTGTGAGAGATGACATCAGGAGCTGGTGATGTCTCTGAGAACATGTCTGAATCACATCCCAGTATCATATCTTTGACAAACTCCAAGATAATCTAATCAACAGCTGTGCTGGCATTGTAGCTCACCTAGCCGACTGTTTGTCCAGCCTGAATGAAACCCTGGGCTTGATTCCTCAGCGCCACATTAAAAATCTAGCATGATGGCACCTGCCTGAAATCCTAACAGGAGGGAGGTGGGAATTCAAGGTCATCCTGTGCACAAAAAGCACAAAAAGTTCTGGGCTATCCTGGGCTACATAAAAGGATCAAGGAAGGACCTTTGAGGCTAACTTGGGCTATGTAAAATCCTGTCTTGAGAAAAGACAAGATGTTACTGTATCCTTTTAATGTTTGTTCCATACTATTGACCCTTTGGGTTTTGATTATATTTTGAAATAGAATCTTCTGTGTTGCCTAGGCTGGATTTAGTCAGTTTTCCTGCCTCAGCTTCCTTAGGGAAGCTTGGACTCCTTAGGCTGTGTCTCAAAAAAACAGCAAATAAACTGTCTAATAGGACTGGAGAGATGGCTCAGCTGTTAAGAGCCAGAGAATCTCAAAGATCTAAAATATTCATGTTACATTTGTCTGCTAAAGGCAGTTTGATTTTTAGTCTTAGATTTATGATTTCTCCTCACCTCTGCACATGCTAGAAAAACATCCTACTCATAAACTATACCCTTAGACCAAGGACTAGACCGTTTCTTTTTTAAAAAAAAAAGATTTATTTATTTATTATATTTAAGTACACCGTAGCTGTCTTCAGACACACCAGAAGAGGGCATCGGATCCCATTACAGACGGTTGGGAGCCACCATGTGGTTGTGGGAATTGAACTCAGGACCTCTGGAAGAGCAGTCGGTGCTCTAACCACTGAGCCACCTCTCCGGTCCTACTAGACAGTTTATTTGCTGTTTTTTGAGACACAGCCTAAGGAGTCCAAGCTTCCCTTGACCTTGCCATGCCCCTGTGTCAGACACTTTAGAGCTAGGATTACAGCTCTGAGTCATGACACCCAGCATGGATTAGAGTCTCCTGATGAAGCTGTCTCCTTCCTGAATTAATAAACAGCGGCACTTGGATTCACTTCCTTAAAATAGACTATAACTCAGGTATTACTAAAGAACAGATCTTTAAACTTTGGATCCCAGTCTGCCTGTGGCTGTAAAACTAATCCCAACATGTTCTTGATTAGTTCTTTAGGAAAAGAGATCAGCAGCGCAGGCTGCATTGCTGCTGTTTTGTGAACCTTGTCTCGTTCGTTCTCTTTATCTGAGAACACATGCCGGCAGAAATACAAAGCCGTTTTGTTTTATTTACTGTAGAATATCCATCCTCTACATGTAATAGTTTTCAAAGACAGAATGAAATACGTAATAAAGACGAGTAAATGTGTTATCAAAGCACAGCATCCCCTACCCTGCAGAAATGCGTGGTTCTGAGAGGCAGAGGACCGTGGAAAGCAAGACTCAAGCCAGATGGATCCGAGTTCAAATCCTAGCTAGCTTTGCCCTCATCAGTTGAGGGGCAGAGTCAGACAAGATTGCTGTTTATTATATGTGGGGGTTCAGGGGGTGGGGGTGGGGTCTTTCTACACTGCCATTGCCCAGGCTGATCTCAAACTCATGAAATCCTGCGACACCATATCTGTGTACGGCTTTTTTGTTGCTCTTCCTTTCTTTGTTTGTTTTTTTGAGACAGGGTTTCACTATGTGACCCTGGTTGTCCTGAAACTCTCTTTGTAGACCAGGCTGGCCTTGAATTTGCAGGGATCCACCTGCCTCTGCCTCCCCAGTGCTGGGATTAAAGTGTGTGCCCTAATGCTTCTTTTGTGCATGGCTCTTAAACATTATGCCTCTTTTCCGTCGAGCCTCCGCATGCCTGCTCTCGCCTGAAGATGGAGATCTGTATTTGCTTCATAGATGGCGGGTTCTTCATTCTCACTGTGTGCCGAGACACGCCCCTGTGGAACGTACTGAGCTAGATTTGTTCTGTTGAGTTTTGCTCTGCTAGGAACAGGACTTCACACAACGTCAGCACACCTTTGAAAATAACTTTTTTTTTTTTAATTTCCTCTCTGATCCCTTTCGTGACCCATTGCTCATTTAAAAGCATATAGCTTTGGCTGGCTGTGGTGGCGCACACCTTTGATCCCGGCACCGGGGAGGTAGAGGCAGGGAGAGTTCGGTGAGTTGGAGGCCAGCCTGGTCTACAGAGCCAGCTCGGACCATCTAGAAACATAAAAGAAGACAGTCTTAAAAAAAAAAAAGACCTCTGGTGACACTTCTCTGTCTTGGTGGGTGCTGGTTTCTCTTCCTCTGAGCTGCCCAGGTCCTTCTGGTTTTACCACCACACGCCCTCCAGTTCTCTTGTATTCTGCTCGGCTCGCTAGCTCCTATTTATGGACATCTTATCTCTGTGCTCCTCTCCAGCCTTTCTCAAGTGCCAGAAACCATTTTTAGCAGGCATGTTTAGTAACCGGCTAATATCACTGTATCTGCTGTCTGGGACATAAAAGGCAGACAGATTCCCTTTGTCCCTGTTGTGTGAGTGTGTGATGTGTAGGACCAGGGTGTATTGAACGGAACTATAAAGTAAAGAAAGCAGAGGGAGGAAGGCCAGGGTCACAGTATCCCCTCAGGACCATGTTCTGTGACCTACTTCCGTCCACTAAGTCCCACTCTGTAAAAGTTACACCAGGTCCTAGTAGCACCATAGGTGGCAGACAAACTTCCACGGCTACATCTGACCATTTTCTATAGCCCTGCTGAGAACAACCTTGCTCGTGCACGTGTCCGTCAGAGGTGAGTCACAGCTACACAGCCAATGATGTAATTCCTAAAACCTACAGGCAGAGAGGGAAGGCCGTCTCTGCGGTGTTTGTGTAGATTTCCAGTGTGCGCCAAACTGGGCAGAACGACCTCAGGGTTGTACAAAAGAATGCACAAAGAAAGCAATGTTGTCCATGCAATGTTGCAGTAAACATTAAAAATGATTAGTATCTCTTTTTCAGCCCCTGCGGTCTCACTCCGAGGGTGCTTTTAGTGGAGGGCTGGGCCCATGAACTTTGTCACTCGATCATTAAGCTGAACTCTCTGCACCGCCCCCTTCCCAGGAGGCCTCTGCACCCTTATTCCCCCGTGGAATTAGGCGTCTTCTTTCTCCCACCGCCTGGCACAAACATGATTCTAATGCCCTATAGATTTTCATACAGGTTTGTATATTCAACCCTCAATCCACAAACCCTCTATACAATAAGATTACGTCCAGTATTCAAAGATACAGACTGCCCTTCCATATGAGATAAAAGACCTATAAAATCCTTCACATGTTCATAGCTACCTAACGCCAATAAGTCCACCTGGATCCAGCGCATTCTCTAGAGCTCCACCGTGGTCTCTCCTCTCTTCCCTCTCCTCCTCTGACCCTCTTTCTCCACTTTCCCTTCCCCTGCCCAATCACTGGCTCTAGCCTTTATTTTACTAATTAAAATGGGAAGAAGGTTCTGTTGCAGTCATCAGAGTAGGAGATTAGGCAGCCCTTCTTGGGGAAGTGGAATTAACATCAAAATACAAACAAACGGCTGCAGGACAATTCACAACACAGCAAGGTGATTCTTTTTGCACACAGACTGGCCTAGCAAGTACAGTTGGCCAGGATGGCTTCCATCTTTTATCCCTGAAGTAGGAGGTAGCAGACTCTAGCTCAGTCTATTGGTGGGAACTCGACTGACTTTAGTCTGATGGGATTGGCTAACTGATGCGGGGGATGAGGGTTGGTTCAGGAAATGGGAGTCCTTGTCAGGTGACCTGCCTCTGATGGAGAAATCTGCATCTCATGACGGGATCACGAACACCAGGGTGCCCAGTGTGTGAGTTTGTCAAACAGTTAAGAAGCCTCCTCACAGGTAACACCCCTTCTCTGGAATCTTGCTGCTGATAAAGACATCAAGATGCTCAGCATGGGGCTTCTGAAGGAAATCAACAAAAAGGGGAATATAGCCTTAGTGTTTGAAAGGATTTATTTTGTATCAAAGATAGGGTAACAATCGTAAGATACAGTAGCAATTTTCAAACTGGGCTACCTAAGGGATTAAAAGCAAACAAAACCAAGATTCTGATCTATTTGCTGTAGATTGGGATCTGGGTATCAGGAGTTTTGAAGTTGTCCAGAGAGTCGGGTGTGGTGGTGTATACTTGTAATCTTAGCACTTGGGACATAGAGGCACAATAATCAGGTGTGTACAATAATCCTCAGTTATGTAGAAAGTTATTGTCTTAGTTAGTGTTTCCATTGCTGCGAACAGACACCATGACCAAGGCAACTCTTATAAAGGACAACATTTAATTGGAGCCGGCTTACATGCCTTCAAAACCAGTTCCGCCTGGGTGACTCTTACACATTACCAAGTCCAGTCACAGCCCGAGGTACAACCTTGGCTCTCCCTAGAACACAGCTTCTTTGTGCTCTCAGAAAACACTTCACAGATTTCACTATAGTGATGCTGGTCTCTTCTTAATCACCACTAATTTCTTAGCTCCAGCTGGCCAGCATCAAGTGTCCCAGTAGTCCCTTCTATTTTTGACTCTAAAACCAGAGCCACATGGCCGAAGCTGCTGAGTTCTGCTGCTGCTTGCTGGAGCTGGAACACTGTCCCCTTGTTCTATTACATCCTCCATTACCTAAGCTTGGCTGCCCTGGAAGTTGCTCTGTAAACTTTCTCTGACCTTGAATTCAGACCTGAATCCTGACTTCTAGGATTCAAGGCTTGAACTACCACACCTAGACCTAAGCTTTTTCTACTTGGAACTTGCTCTATACCAGGCCGTCCATGAACTCAGAGATAAGCTTGCTTTGGTCTCCTGGGGTTGAAGGTGTGTACCACCACACCTGGGCCTAAGCTTTTCATAGCCACAATTTCTCAAGATCCTGACCAAAAGCCTGTGCCTTCTGTTTCTGGATTGTAGTTCGTTCCAGATTAATAATCCAAATGTAAACAATAAGCTTAGCTGGGTAGGATCTTGCCCCAAGGTCACCACTTTCTTAGTCTGTTTATCTCCTCAAATATAGCATGTGGTCCCATTCCACTTTCTGGTGCCCTTTTACTACTTGAAATACACATTTTGTGTTTTTCCTTTCTCAGCATGCTGTGCTTGATCAAAACACTCCTCATAAGACTGAACCACAGGACAGAGTCTAAACTAGGCTTTTTTGAGAAGTCCTTTGTCAGTGCAATTAATCTGAATCTTCCCACTTTAGCTTCACACAACACTCTTCAGACAAAGGCAAAAAGCAGCTGTATTCTCCACCAAAATATCATAAGAACAGTGTTTAGGCCACACACTAACATTCTTCTTCTTTGAAAACTTTTGAGCCAGGCCCCCACAGTTCAAATCGCCCTCAACACCAATGTCTTCCATATTCCTACTAGAAAGGCCCATTAAGCACCACTTAAACCCTTCTACCACTTTCCAAATCCAAAGTCCACATTCCTCTGAACAAACACATACATGGTCAGGCCCATTACAGCAATACCCCAGTCCCTGGTACCAATGTCTGTCTTAGTTAAGGTTTCCATTGCCGTGAAGAGACACTATGACTAAAGCAAGTTTTATAAAGGACAACATTTAAATGGGGCTGACTTACAGGTTTAGGCACAGCACAGGAGGAGCTGAGAGTTCTGCATCTTGATCTGACTGCAGCCTGGAGAAGCTGACTCTTCTGCACTGGGTACAGCTTCAAAAGCCCACCTCCACAGTGACACACTTCCTCCATCAAAGCCATAGCTCTTAACCAGAGCACTCCTTATGGGCCAAGGATATTCAAACCACCGGTTATATAGAGATACATGAGACCCTGTCACAAAACAACCAAACACATACTCTTGAGAGAGACAGAGCTGAAAGGTAAAAGTATTTACAAGCATGTGAGAAGTTTCAGGTTTGAGTCTTAGCACTGCTGAGAAAAATATAAATGAACTACTCAATTTGTAAAAGCTAGAGGACCAGGTGCTCAGGACCCTGAGTTCCATGTCTACCATGACCCTTTCTGAGCATGGTTGCACATACCTGTAATCCCAGAGCTTGGCAGGTAGAGGAGGAGAATTACAAGTCCAAAGTAGTATTTGGCTACATAACGACTTTGGGGCTAGCTTGGGCTACATGAAACACTATCTTGAAAAAATAAGCCGTCGGGGGCTAAAGAGATGGCTCAGTGGTTAGAGCACTGACTGCTCTTCAAGAAGTCATGAGTTCAATTCCCAGCAACCACATGATGGCTCACAGTCATCTGTAATGGGATCTGATGTCCTCTTCTGGTCTGTGTGTAGACAGTGACAGTGTACTCGTACACGAAATAAATAATTTTTTAAAAAAAGATTAAAAAGCTGTCATGACAGCTGAGCAGGTAAAGGTGCCTGCTGCCAAGTCTGTGGACTTGAGTTCAATACCCAGGACCCAAACTATACAAGACAAGAAGTAACTCTTAATAGTTTTCCTCTGATTCCCATATGAATGTGGTAGCATGAACACATGCATATACACATATGCACAGCATAGCTAAAATAGTTTAGAAGTAAATAAACCCCAAAAAACCTTAGATCCAAAATTTGTCCTGCCTACAAAATGACTGGCCCCACTTGAGATCCATCCATGGGAGAGACCAACTCATGACACTATTGTTACTCTGCTATGCTTGCAGACAGGAGTTGTCTTAGGGTTTCTATTGTTGTGAAGAGATACCATGACCATGACAACTCTTATAAAGGCAAACATTTAATTGGGGCTGGCTTACAGTTTCAGAGGTTCAGTCCGTTACCATCATGGCGGGAACATGGCAGCATCCACGCAGACATGATGCTGGAGTAGCTGAGAGTTCTACATCTTCATCCAAAGGAAGTCAAGAGCAGACTGTTTTGTAAGCAGCTTCGAGGGTCTCAAATCCCACCTCTACAATGACACACTTCCTCCAAAGAGGCCACACCTATTCCAAAAAGGCCACACCTCCTAATAGTGTCACTGGGCCAAGCATGTTCAAACCACCACAGAGTCCAGTATGGTTGTCTCCTGAGAGGCTTCATCCAGCAGCTGATGGATAGAGATACAGAGACACACAGCCAAACATCAGGCAGGGCTTGGGGAGCCTTGTAGAAGAGTGGGGAAGGGGTTAAAAACACTGCAAGAGACCTACAGAGTCAGCTAACCTGGACCCCTAGGGGCTCATAGAGGCTAAACCACCAACTAAAAAGCATGGAGGGGTTGGACCCAGGTATCCTCACATTTGGAGCAGATGTGCAGTTTGGTCTCCCTGTGGGTCCCCTAACAATTGGAACTGGAGCTGTCTCAGACTGTTGCCTGACATTGGATCCTCTCCCCTAGCTGGACTGCCCGGTCACGCCTCAGTGGGAGAGGATGTATTTGATTCTGTTGCTTCTTGAAGTCCCACAAAGGGTGGTACCAAAGGGAGTGTCTTAGTCAGGGTTTCTATTCCTGCACAAACATCATGACCAAGAAGCAAGTTGGGGAGGAAAGGGTTTATCCAGCTTACACTTCCACATTGCTGTTCATCACCAAAGGAAGTCAGGACTGGAACTCAGGCAGGTCAGGAAGCAGGAGCTGATGCAGAGGCCATAGAGGAATGTCACTTACTGGCTTGCTTCCCCTGGCTTGCTCAGCCTGCTTTCTTATAGAACCCAGATCTACCAGCCCAGGGATGGCTCCACCCACAATGGGCTGGGCCAGGGATGGCTCCACCCACAACGGGCTGGGCCCTCCCCCCTTGATCACTAGTTGAGAAAATGCCTTACAGCTGGATCTCATGGAGGCATTTCCTCAAGGAAGGCTACTTTCTCTGTGATAACTCCAGCTTGTGTCAAGTTGACACAAAACCAGCCAGTACAGAGGGGCTTCCTTTCTCTAAGGAGAAGGGAAAGGTAATGGGGTAGGGCCTTGTGAGGGCAGAACTGAAAGGAAAGGAGGGAGGGAGACTGTAACCAGGATGTAAAGTGAATAAATGATTAATGAAAACACAAGTCAGATAAGATGATTCTAATTGGCAATCGAAGTTGAACATTTCTGGTTATACTTTTTTGGTTTTTGGAGACAAGGTCCCAGTATGTAACCCTTGCTGGCCTTGAATTCACAAAGATATGCCTTCCTCTGTCTTCTGAATGCAAGAATTAGCATCACCATGTGTATCAGTAAATATAAAAAAGAGGAAGCACCAGCCCTCGCTATTACTGGCGTCATAAGGCCGCATGGAATCTATGGGGTATTTTCATTTGTTAGCCTGACTCTCTGGTCCAGAACTCTTGAAACCTCTTCACTGAACTCTCTAGGTTCCCAGTTTCCATTCCAGTTGGCTGCCCTCTACTCTCTGGTCCTCCTACGGCTCCCTGCTGTGGACTCTGCTCACATTCCCAGCAACCTGGTAAAATCAGAACTCTAGACGCTTGTAATTCATCAGTCAGATTTATATCAGTAAATTCTCACTCCATAAAACATCCACACAATAAACTCAGAGCCAATTGATATTGGTATAAACTGCCTACCTACGTAAGACAAATTGTCCTGTAATAATCCACCCCTTATAAGATATTCATAGCTACCTGTGGCTATTTAAAGTCACACAGGCGTGGGTCATCCTTCTCCACCCCTGTCTCTCCTGTCTTTTCAAAACTCTCTGCCCACCTTACAGTTTCACTGTCCAATCACAGGCCTTGCCTTATCTTGTGCCTGCCCTCGCCTGCATATCAATCACAACCATGCCCTGCTCATATTTTAAACATAAGCTTGCTTGATACATAATTTTTGTAAGGTATATAGAATGTTCCACAATTGCCTATAGGTTGAGAGATAAATCACACACACACACACACACACACACACACACAGGATTTCTCCCTTTCAAATAGTAGATAAAACAGCCTTAAATGACTTGATGTTCTTCCAAATCGCTAGGTAACGAGCTATCACTGAACAAACTTCTGTAAGACTCTGCCAATAGCGTATTCCATATCCTGTAGAGCAAGTAGACCGAGCCAACTTTCCAGTGTGGGTAAACCTTGGCCTGTGGGAACTGATTATTAATGTCACCTGGTGGCTCACGAAGGCAAGAGCAGAGATGACGAGACTGTGAACTATTAGAACTGTCGGGGACCAGAGAGCAACACTTTCTAGAACTTACTGTGCATACCTGGGGAAAAAAGCAAGACTCGGACTCAGAGTGGGAGTTAGCTCTGTTGGTCTAGGGGTTACATTTGCATCATAGAGCGTGTGTGGAAAACATCTGGCTTAATGAACACATATCCCATTCTTTACATTCTTGTTTTTATCATTTTTGATTATTTGTCTGTGTGTCAGTTGTGTATGTAAGTACAGATGCCAGTGGAGAGCCTAAGCTACGGGTGGTTGTGAGCTGCCACATGTGGCTTCTGGGAACTGAACTCAGGTCCTCTGCAGGAGTAAGACAGCTCTCCAGCCCGACATTTCAATTTACTTAAAGAGAAAAAGGCCACCAACTTGCTTCAACAGGTAGACACAGGACAAAAACGCTCGGATATTGTCACTTGACCTCCACACGAAGTTACACAATACAGAAGTAAATGTAAAAGAAGGAGGGGCTTGTAGGACGGCTCAGCAGGTAAAGCTCCTGCGTCTAAGCCCGATGCTCAGTCCCTAGGATCCACAGGACAGAACCCGTGAGAACCTATACACAGACCAGATAGATAGATAGATAGATAGATAGATAGATAGATAAATGTAGATATTTTATAGTACAGAATAATTTATTCAGGTCATGAGGGTAGTTAAGAGGGCAGTAGAGGCAGAGAGGGGGGGGAAGAGAAGAGAGGAGAGAGAAGCAGAAGCCGCCTATGGGCACGTGGGGGGTGGGGGTGGGGAGAGGAGGAGCAAGGGGAAGAGCAAAGAGCAGGAACGTAAGAGAGCAAGAGGATAAATGTACATTTTTAATGTAAAAAAATTTAATTAAAAATTCCAAAACCCTACCCCAGATCAAGTGAATTAAGATTTCTGAGACTGGGGCTTAAACATCAGAATTTTTTCTAAATCTCAGACCTCATTTGCGTACTTTTGGGGGGAAGGTGTTGAGGTAAGGTTTCTCGGTGTAGCCCTGGCTATCCTGGAACTCGCTCTACAGAGCAGGCTGGCCTTGAACTCAGGGATTAAAGGCGTGCGCCATCACTGCCCGGCTTCTCGTCTTTCTCTCCGGTGGAACGAACACCTCACGCAATCCCCCTGCCTCTGAGTTACACCTCGTTCCTACAGGGTGCGCAGCTGAGACTATCTGCCAAATGAAGAAACTGAGCGCCAGATAGACGAGGGAGTGAAAGCGCCGCCGAGCACCCCGCATTGTGAAACCAGCACCCACAAAAACCCTTCTGACTTCACCACTCAGGAAGCAGATTCCCCGGTTGCCAGGCACCAGGGAAAGGCAAAAACCGAGCGGCGCACAGACACGGGGCTCCTTTGCGGGGGTGACGAGAGCCCTCTAAACTTAGAGGGTGGTGGTGATTCACACCCCGTGAATGTACTAAATGCAGTTTAGCGTTTTTCTTTGGTTTTGGCGTTCAGAGACAGAGTTTGACTATGCAACTCAGGCTAGTCTCGAACTCTTCGGTGCTGAGATGCTGAGATTACAAGGAGTTAACAAGCCCAGCGGTTTTGTTGTTGTGTGTTCCTGTGGTTCCGTTTTGTTTTCTTTTTGTTGCCATAATGGAGATCCAACCCCGGCCCTGCACATGGCAAGCAAATGCTCTACCAATGAGACACACGCATTAAAAAAAATATATATATATATATATTGGGGGTGGGGGCTGGAGAGGTGGCTCAGTGGTTAGAGCACTGCCTGTTCTTTCAGATCCTGAGTTCAATTCCCAGCAACCACATGGTGGCTCACAACCATCTGTAATGGGATCCGATGCACTCTTCTGGTGTGTCTGAAGACGGTGTCAGTGTACTCGTATATATAAAATAAATCTTTATAAAAAAGTCTTTGGGGGGCTCGATGATCACAACACGCAGGAAACTGAAGTATGGTTATGAGTTTGAAGGTTGGGCTACATGGTGCCGCTGTGTGTGCGCGCGCACACGTCAGAGCCAGTGAGCACAGGCAAACGGCGTGTAGAGGGGTGTACGCACAGAAGCTGGCGTCAAGCTGGATGTCAGTACACTACAGACCCCGCACAGCGGCACGGTCTCCCATATTCCTCCTGCCTGGTCTTCCATGTGCCCCAGAAGCTTGGGACCGAACCATTAAAATTTTAGTCTCTTGCCATTTGGTGAATCTCCAAAGCAGATGCACCGCTTTTAGAGGTCTCGAGAGCTGAAGGTGAGAGAGCAAACGAGACCCTTAGTACATACACACATGCACAAGCAGATCCTAATCTAACAGTAATAGGTTCAACGCTAACAATCTATATGCCACCAGGAGGCAAAAGTATTTAAAATTTAAAAGACAATGTATTTTTAAGCCATTATTTTGGATGATAGTTTTGTTTCAGTTTTTTATCTTTTTTGTTCCTTTTCATTTTGATGGTGGTGTTGGGCAATGGTGATGTACCACGGCATGTCTGTGGAGGTCAGAAAACAGCATATAGGAACCAGTTCTCTCTTCCCACCGATAGAAATCCCAGGGCTAGAACTCAGGCTGCGGGGTTTGCTGGGTGAGAGTAACCACTGAGCCATCCAGCTTGCTCTTTGTTTTGTTTTCACTTCTCTTTTCCTATTTGTTTGTTTCTGAGACAGTTTCTTGTGTCCTTGAGTCCTGGTTACTGTCCCTTCCACCTCCCAAACCCTGAATTACCCATGCCTAGTCTATTTCTAAGCTACCAAACTAATAATGTGAAAAAGGAAAAGGAATTTTGAAATCCACAGACTTAATTCTCTTCAGAGCAGAGATGGAAACTTTAAAGCTGAAATCTCCTCATCAGACTTGATTTCTATCTCCTTTTAAATTTCAAAAGGGATTTCAAACGAGGCTGGGTGACTTGGGTTCCAGAACATTCCCTCCCGGAAGAACATTTTATTCTTCCCAGTTAATTCCTCAAATGCAGCCGTAGCCCGTGAGAGGACCATCTCCTCAGACAGTGGATTCAGACTAATTGTTAATCCGTGCACAGATTCAAGGCTGTTAACCAACAGAGGGTTGCTTTGTTCTCTCTCCTCCAGAACTTTCTCCAGGGAATGAGACAGGGAACGAAGAGAGCCGTAATTACCCTTTCATCACTCGGGAACAGGGGTGTCTTCACATTGATGCTAGGACAGGCATTCAGATCAAAATCCCTTTCAGGAGCATTCAGAGTCACTTAAAAAGCTCATAATATGAGCTCTTGTCTGGTGGTTGTGTCCTCTTTGTTTGTTTGGAGAGTCTGGGCTGAGTAGCCCTATTGTCTGAAGGCAGTTTGTCCACTGAGGTTCCCTCCTTTTAGATGATTCCAGCTCGTGTTATCCAGTTGACACAAAACTATCAGCACAGGGTCAAACTCATATCGCGTAGCTTGGCAGTAAACGTCTTTACCTGCTGAGCCATCTTTTTTTGGTCCTGTAATGTGTCTTTTAATCTTTTCCTTTCAGTATTGGGATTGAACCTAGGGCCTCCCTGCTAGGCAAGTATGACAGTACTAAGTTACAGCTACATTTTTTGTTTCCCCTTTTTGTTTTGATAGAGTCTCATTTGGCCCTGGCAGACCTTGAGCTCCATCCCTCAGGGGCAGAGGTTACAGGTGCCCAGTTTTCCCTCGTGGCCTTTTAAGATGTGTGTGTGTGTGTGTGTGTGTGTGTGTGTGTGTGTGTGAGAGAGAGAGAGAGAGAGAGAGAGAGAGAGAGACAGACAGACAGACAGACAGACAGACAGACAGAGACAGAGAAAGTATACAAGTGGGTGCAGTTGCCCGAGGAGGATGGAAAAGAGAATCCCCTGGACTTAAGAGCCACAGGCAGCTGTGAGCTTCCAGCACCCAGATGTGGGTGCTGGGAACTGAACTCAAGTCTCTTCAGGGGTGTGTTTACTCTCAACCACTGAGCCACCTTTCCAGCCCCTCCCTTATACCTGTTTTTAAAAATAAGACTAAGTATTCTTTTATGTGCATAGATGTTTTGCCTGCATGTGTGCCTGTGCATACCTGGTACTTCTGAGACCTGAAGAAGACATTGGGCTCTCTGGAACTGGAGTTACGGATGGCTGTGAGCCGCCAGGATGTTGCGGTAAATATTAAAAGGATGGCTTATCCCTTTATTGGCCCCCACGGTCTCACTCTGCAGACACCGCTCTAGTGTGGAGCTGAGCTCACGGACTCTGTCACACGGTCTGCAAGCTGCACTCCACACGGTTCCCTTCCCAGGGGGTTCTCTTCCCAGGGGTTTCTCTTCCCAGGGGGTTCCCTTCCCAGGGGGTTCCCTTCCCAGGGGGTTCGCTGTCTGCCCTGTTGCTTCTGTCCTGGGTGGATACAACGGCCCCAGCGTGTTCCATTTCTCCATTGCCCGACACAAACAGGACTCCAAAGCCCGGAAGCTTTTCAAGCAGGTTTATATATTAAATTCTCAATCCACAAACCCTCTACACAATAAGATTACATCCAATGAACAAAGATACAAACTGCCCTTCTATATGAGATAAAAGACCTAGAGAATTCCTTAAAAAATATTCATATTCCCCGCCTCCTCGACCTTTCCCCGCCTCCTCGACCTTTTTCCCCGCCTACCTCTCTCCTGTCCAATCACATATCGTCTTAACACAGATGGACACCAGGTGTATTATAGTCACTGTGGATGAGTTTTTCCTGTGTACGTAACATGTAGACATGTGCATGTATATCACGGCATGTATAGAGGTTAGAAGGCAACTTTAGGGAATAGTTTCTCTCCTTTGGAGAAAATAGAGGCAGGTGGAGTTTCAGTTGCTAGGCCGAGGGTCTCGGGTAAGGACCGCCAGGTGAAGGAAATGGAGGAGAAAGAAGATGGAAAGAGGAGGAGGAGGTTGCCATGAGACCAGGTGGATCATGAGCACGTGACCAGGAGAAGTGAACCCTGAGGACAGGCTGAGGGAGCAGAAATAACCCCGGGCATGACCATATAGCAAGTAACAAGGGACATATGGGATGTAAGTTAGAATAGTTCACAACCTACCCAACACCATAATTTTATGTCATTGATACAAGCCAGCTAAAATAAACAATCCATTTTCACATCATTTTAAACCATAAGGCTCACGACCATGCTAATGGTCCAACTTCAAATATCTTCGTGACTCCAAATACATTAAAAAGCCCAAAGTTTCTTAACTGTGGGCATACCTATAAAATAAGCAAATTATTCTTCTAACGTATAATAGCACGGGGCAAATGTTCCTACTCCAGAAAAGAACAACTTCAAAGACCGAGGAATGACTGGGGCAAAGCAAGATCAACATTCAGCAGGGCGAATGGCTCCAAGGTCCTCATCTGGGTCTCATCCTGTAGCAGGTGGGTTTCAAAGACCTTAAGTAGAACCTGCTCCCCATTTCTGTTTCTGGACTCTCTCAGCACCTGCAGCACACTTGGCAGATGTCCCATGATCCTGGCAGCTCCGGTATCCTGGGGCTCCTACTACAGTGTGGGCTTTAGCTTCTCTTCTTTATATACCAGCCTCTTAGGGCATTTTCACAGGGACTCTGAGCCTGGACTCATGCTATACAAGCTCCTTAATCTTGAATCTTTCATGCCTTCTGAAGGGTATTACATGAACAGAACTGCCAAGTTCTGTTGCCAGCTCAAGGTGGGGCCTCAGCGCCTCGGACCACAGCTGTATCCGTTTCTGAATGCTCACCCTGGGATAATACTTGCTTAGGCATGTTAAGGACCCCACACACCCATCCCCTCCCCCCCACCCTCTGGCTGCACTCTTGGTTCAGGCTCTTTGATACAATTTTGCATCTTCATGAGTTACAGCCGGTTGGCAGGTGAGGTCTTTTCCTCGGGAAGTGTTTTCTCTGGTGGTTTTCTCAGGACTTTTCAACTGTTCATCCACCACTGCCTCTGAAATTTGTAAGCTCTTCCCTTCCTCTGTTTGGAGCAGTCTTTTTTCTTGTCCAATTTCCTCCTTGTGGAGACGGCACAGAGGCAGCTTCTAGTCCACCATCTCATCCTGAACTCAGGGCATGGCCGTTCTAAGAGTTTCTGCTCTGTCTTGCTGGGTTTTTTTGCCTATAGCCCCTTTGCTCCATAAATGATAAATGATGGTAAGTTGGACCTATGGTTAACATAATTTAGACAAGATCATACACATCAGCAACATTTTGTCTGATATAAACTCAAGGAGACAACGGTACGGGAATATTGGGGTGTATTTGAGTGAGTAAGTTCTAGATGAACATTTCTTAGAGATTCATAGATGGGAATTTAACAAACAGGGAGAGAGAGACCCGTGTCATTGGAGTTGAGCCAGCATGGGGGTGAGCCATATGACAGAAAGGGGGCTTCAGAGAAAGCAGAACACGGAAGGCCCTGGTAGAAGTCTATCTGGGCTCTGGACAGCACCCAAAAGAAAGAGACAGAAGAGAAGGGGGGGGGGAGGCAGCCCCGCCTTCCTGAAGCATTGCTCCCTTAACCAGGCCACTGCCCTGCCAAACTAGGTTAGGCCTCCATCTAGACCAGAGATTTATTTCATTCTCCTGTTCAGAAGGAAATATTTCCCCTTGGTGGGATTTTTCCGGTACTATAAACAGTAGCAAAGGGTAAAAATGTGCGGTCCAAACTCTGCTCACCCAAGCTGTTACTCTGTAACGCTTCTCACCTTGAGGCTGGAATTCCTTGGTTCGCCAATTGTTAACTATTATGATTGTTTAAAACTATAGCTGGGCTTTATGACAAACGTGGAAGCCACAAAAATATCCATAGCTTATCTGACATTCACATTTAAACGATTCCTTATTTGCATTTGAATCTGCTCAGTTTGGCATTTTTGTTGGCGTAAGTATCACTGAGGTTTAACCAGGTCGTTGGACCACAGGACACACGCAAGACATCTTTTTGAGTTGTCCTTTAATTTGTTCTGTAACCCAAGGAAGCCTTGAACTTGAAATCCTCTTGTTTTCCTGCCAGCCTAAAATTACAAACACTGGGTCAGACCCAACTTCCAGATCTTGCTGCTGGAGTCTGTGGGTGGAAAGGCAGTAACAGTTGCTGTTGTAATGTAGGGACTTATGATGTCCTGTCCGCCTGTCAGGCGTTCCATTTTGACAGATGCTGGGCAGGTAGCAGCAACAGTGTGAGAGGAAAGTAGACTTCCTAGTTTTCTACCCATGCTGAAGTTGGATAAGCGCAGGCCTTCTTCCTCCTGCTGCCCCATCTGCTGGTGGTAAAGCTGTTAATGTACTGGGCTACCTAGACTTGTGTCACAAACCCTTGGTTCTGATGCTCAGAACAGAAAGAAAAGGAGACAAAGGGAGCGAGCAGAGCTCTCTCTCCGGTGTGGGCACAACCTGTAATCACCTCAGAAGAGAGTTTCAGTGGAGGGTTGTCTGGTTCAACTTAGCCTGTGGGAGGTTGTCTTGATCATGTGAATTGGTAAAGAAAAAACCCAACTAAACTTGGGTAGTACTATTCCCTGGGTTCGGGTCCTGGGCTGTAAAGAAAAGGGGGTGAGCTGAGCCTAAGTTGGCATACGTGCAGAGAGACAATGCTCTCTCTTTGCTCTTGACTGTGGGAACAACTACGTATTTCAAGTTCCTGCCTTGACTTCCCCACAATGGTGGCCTACAATCTAGAACTGTCAGCTAAATAAACCATTTCTCTTTTTTGGAACAACAGGAGGAGTTCCAGACAGGGTTTCTCTGTGTAGCCGGGGTTGTCCCAGAACTCAGAAATTCACCTGCTTCTACCTCCTTGGTGCTGGAATTAAAGATGTGTTCCCCCCATGCCCTGCTAAAACACCTTTTTCCCCCAAGTTGCTTTCATCAGGATATGTTATCCCAGCTATAGAAAGAGAACCAGGCCAGGCAGCCACCCACAAAGCCATCCGAGGACCATCTGAGAAAACTGCTGTCCTGCGACCATCTTATGGGCTCATCCAGGTGGCCCGGTGGCCAGAGCATCATCCCGGGAAGTAAGACGCCCAAGGAAACAGAACACTTCTGAGAGAGATGCTGCTTTGAGCTCTAGTGCTTTCCTCCTTGGTGATCTCCTTAGCAAGGGGAACAGCCGTGAGCAGGAGGCGGGCACCTGCAGCTGTTGAAACTGATGTCCCTTGGGGAGAGGGCTCAGCACTTCCATAGTGGAACAGCAAACAGCCAACAGATCTGAGTGCTTAATGGGGCCAGTGTGACTCAGGAGGAGGCAATGAGAATTAGCAATCAGACAGGCAGAGGAAGTAGTCTTCCTTGTGGATGAACAGGGACTTGTAGAAAAGCTCTCCACATTAAAACGTACATACCCACGTTCACGTCAGATAAAGCTGTGCAGGATGCTGTATGGTTTCTGTTTAGCCGCACTAAAAAGCGATATTATTTCATCATTTCCTTTCGTTTGTTTCCAAAGCCCCGAGTTAAAGGACCCCCCTGAGGTGGGAAATATACAAGTCCTACTGAAATGTCTTAGTTATGGCTCACAGAGACCAAATATTCGCTGAGACCTTATTGCACAACTGTTATAATCAGTCACCCCACTGGTCCACAGGGGAGACCCCCGTCTCCCTGAACACTAGCTACTTCCCTACACTGTTTAGAGTTATTCCTCTAAAGCGTGAATGGTTTAGAACATTATCCACTGCACAAGAGAGAGAATTGCCCAAACCCATGTTCTGCAATCTTTTCCCTGCCTGTTTTCCAGATATGACCACAGTGCATGTCTCCTGTCACAAGCTTCGTCTCTCTCCCACTGTCCCCATTGCTCCGGGTCCCACATCTTCCAGTCACCAGCTCGCACTCTGCAGGGCAGCAGTTAACCCGTCTGCAGACACCCACCGCCAGCCATCTGCACCTTTGGCTGCGCCTTGTCTGTCACCTGCCTCCCCTCTGGTGATGCGGTGGGTGATGGTGCTTTAACTAGCCCATGCTCAGCAGTTCCCAGTGTTCAAGGACGCTGTTCATGTTGGCTGCCTGAAATCTGCCACAAGAGAAGTGTTTCTGCCGTGGATACTGGCAAATGTGGACAATCTTACTACTGTTCATTTGTGTCTTTGGGCATTGGGCCCAAGACCTTGTACATGATGCTAAGCAAGTCTACCCCTGTTGCACCCCCTTGTCCTCTACCTGTTGTCTGGAATATTTATTTTGATTTATCCTGCAAGACTGAGTGTTCTGTGAGGGTTTCTTGGTTTCCCACAGGGGGATATGGAGAAGCAATCGACGTCCCTGTACATTTGTATGTGTGTGTGAGTGTGAATCCATTCTCTCCTTCTACCACATGAATTCTAAGGATCAACATCAGATCATCAGACTTGGAAGCATTTATTTTATTTTATTTTATTTATTTTTGAGACAAAGTCTACATAGTCTACCAGACTGGCCTCCAACTCATGGAGATCTCTGCCTCTCTCTCTGCCTTCTAAGTGCTGGAATTAAAGTTGTGTACCACCACGCAGTGCTAAGAGAAGCATTTTTACTTTTTATGTGAGTACACTGTAGCTGTCCTCAGACACACCAGAAGAGGGCATCTGACCCCATTACAGATGGTTGTGAGCCACCATGTGGTTGCTGGGATTTGAACTCAGGACCACTGGAAGAGCTGTCAGTGCTCTTAACCGCTGAGCCATCTCTCCAGCCCCCAAGAAGCATTTTTGATCAGGTATTTTCACTGATGCTGGGATTGAGCTGAGAATTGTTGTGAAGACATGCCGTTCATTTTGTTTGGCTTTGCTGACTTCGGCAACGATACAAGTGGACATTCTGTGAGACTCCAGAGACAGGATTGGTTAGCTCGAGGTACTTATACAGGAGGCCATCCAAGTGAGGGTTAAACAGCTAGTCTAGTCACAAGGCCCATACTCTCTTGTTTGTTTGGCTTTTTTTGGGACAGGCCTCCAGGGGTCTGGGCTGACCTCCAACTCACTATGTAGGAGGGAATGACAAATGTGGATTTGGGGTTCTCTGCTCCTCTCCTCCACTTTGTTTGTTTGTTTTGAGACAGACTCTCAGTATCTCAGGCTGGAGAGACGGCTCAGCGGTTAAGAGCACCGACTGCTCTTCCAGAGGTCCTGAGTTCAAATCCCAGCAACCACATGGGAATTAATAAAGAAAACAAATGTTAAAGAGGAAGAATCTCACTATCTCTACCGGATCAGGAAGTTACTCTGTAGATCAGGCTGGCCTCAAACTCACAGAACTCCCACTGCTTCTGCCTCCTGAGTGCTAGGTCAGAGGTGTGCACCACCACATCAGGTTTTTCTCCACTCTTGTTTCGAGATGGGATTTTATGGAGCTCCAACTGGCCTCATTACTTTAAGCTCCTAATCTTCCTGTTGTCGGCATGAGCCCCACCCACTCTGGTCCAGCCGCAGTACAACCTGATTTCAAACTTACTGTTCTGAGAACTGAGACCCGAGGGCAGGATTACCGCTGTAGACTACCTCCCCTGAATTGTCTCTTTCCTCCTCCTCCTCTTCCTCTTCCTCCTCTTTCTCTTCCTCCTCTTTCTCCTTTGTCATTTGTACTTGTTTTTCTGGGCTGTTTGTTTGTTTTGAAATAGAGTCTCACTTTGAATCTGTGGCTGGCCTGGTACTTTAGAAGTAGATCACAGAGATCTGCAGGTCTCTCTTCTGAGTGCTGGGATTAAAACCTTCAACCTTGGGCTGGAGAGATGTGTCAGTGGTTAAGAGCACTAAGGACCTGGGTTCAATTCCCAGCACCCACATGGAAACTCAACAACCTTCTGTAACTCCAGTTCAAGGGGATCTGACACCCTCACACAGACACATATGCAGACAAAACACCCACATGCATTAAAAAAAAAGTAATTAAAAAAAAAAAAAGGCCTGTATTTCCATACCCTGCTTTTTTCTTTTTAAGCTCCCCCCGCCCCGTCCCAAGATTCTGAATATCTAAAACTTTTCAGGTGTTTAGCAGTATCTACCCCTCAACTGTGTGCACTGGGAAGCTCAGCCTGCTGCCAAGGGCTTGTTTCAAGCCAGGGTTCCTCAGTTTTGTGCTCACATTTCTCTGTAGATCGATCAAAGCACCAAAACGTGAAGACAGTCCTCCTCTCCCGCCCCCTGGGCTGTGTTGTGACTCATCCACTTTCTTATCTCAGTGGGAGGCGCACCCAGTAAACATCGATTTAGCCCAACTTAAACGAATACTAGGAAACAAACGACCGAATCGTTTCTTTTTCGTGGAATTTATCAACCAAGAAGTCTGTTGTCCTCTGAGATTCTTGCTACAAAGCCATTTTGCTGAAGCAATAGGTTTTTTTTTTTTTTAATCTAAATAAATTTGTTTTAAATAAAATAAATAAAAATCTTATTTTATGTGTGTGTACCACGTGTGTACGAGAGTTTCCCCGAGTCAGAAGGCATCAGACTGTTGTGAACCACATGGGCGCTGGGAACTGAACCCTAGGCTCTCTGCAAGAGCAGCAATGGCTCTTAACGGCTAAGCCAACTCTCCAGGCCTCCAGCTATGGTCATTCCGCATCAGCTTTCCTCAGGGGCAGAATGTTCAGGCAGTAGTGCCAGAGAAGAGAACACTGCGGCTTGCGGAGAGGTCTTTTTGGAGGCCATGAGACCCAGCCCAGAAGCAGGGAGTGGGTGTGGCAGCTGTCCTATGGGAAGGAGGAAACCCAGGTCACTCACTGTTGAAGGCACCACTGCCCACCCTGTGTGGACAGGACTTGCCAATGGAAGTCTGGAGATGTGGGATTAGACTATAGTAGGCTCTGAAGGGACCAGAGAGGACAAAACCCCTAGGCATTTCTCCCCTGAGTGTTGCAGATACAGGCCAGAGTAGACCAGATTAAAAGTAGAGAAAGGCAGGTTTATCAGGAGTCAGCTGTCCGGTGGGTCTGCGGATCTCACAGAGGTCGGTGAAGTCACACAGGGGTTTTATAGAGCTTAGGTGAGGAATGGTGACGTGCCAGCCAGGAGCTGGGATTGTGACCATACATGGTCAAGAACTCAGCTGGGGAGCACTCTTGGGCGGGCTGCTGGAACCGCGGAGATGCAGAGTAATGATGACCTGTTAGCCCAGAGTTTTCGACAAGCAGATCTGCGGTGGGTATGGGGAGCATTTTTCTCTGTGTGGGCAGGCTTGGGGGAAGGAGGGCACACGGGGTTTCCCAGCTTGTGCAGGGGATGAACAGGGCTTCCAGCCTAACAGAAACCACTCAGCTGACTTTGGTGGCTTTCCCTTAGGACACTTACCTACATCTTTCAGAATGACCGGGTTCCGGCTTCTGTGGAAACCCTACCAGTAACATGACTTGTTCTTGTTTTAAGGAACTTCATGTAGCCAAGGTTGGTCTTGAACTCCTGATCCTCCTGCCTCAGACTTCCAAGAGCTGATGTGTTTATAAAAAGATACAGAGAGGAGAGAATATGTTTTGGTGCAGGTGTGGTGAGGTATGGGGGAAGGGCGTGCCTCAGTGGGCCCATGCCGAGGTATCCCTCCCTCCTGAGGGACCAGCCACACACAATGGTGTAGTATGGGTTTATTCAGGGCACAGGGAGGGGAGTTGAGAGGGTGGTAGAGGCAGAGAAAGAGAGAGAGAGAGAGAGAGAGAGAGAGAGAGAGAGAGAGAGAGAGAGAGAGAGAGGAGAGAAGAGAGAGGAGAGAAGAGAAGAGAGAAGTAGAGGCCAGTCATGAGCACTTGGTGGGGGGGGGATAAGGAGACAGTGGGAGTAGGAAGGCAAGATTAAGAGAGAGGGGACAAGCGGCTCCTTTTATAGTGAGTCAGGCACATCTGGCTATTGCCAGGCAATTGTGGGGCGGAGCTTAGACAGAATGCCAGCAAGAGCTGAGATTACAGGTGTGTGCTTACAGCCTGGGAATTTTAAAAATTCAGTTTAGAGCCATGGACTGTGGAGGTTCACACTGGCAATCCCAGCACACTGCTGAGGATTATCCAGAACTCAGTTCTAGCATAGGCTACCATGTGAGAAACCTTGTCTAGAAAAGTAGTTTTTTAAGTCGCTTTTTAAGCTGGGCTGGTAGTATATATCTATAACCACACCTACCTCAGAGGCTGAGCCAAATTGTTTGAGTCCAGACAAGCCAGACAGTGTGTGTCACAGACCCACAAACTCTGGAAGCTGAGGCAGGAGGAATACTGTGAGTTTGAGGCTAGGCAGAGACACATGATGAGACTCCATCTCAAACAAAAATAACACAGAAGTGAAGGAAGGTGCTAGGGAGGGTTCTGGGTTCAATCCCCTGCCTCCAAAACAAAAACCCAGTCAGACACGGTGGTATACACCCTTAGTCCCTGGCCTTGGGAGGGAGAGGCAAACAGATCTCTGTGAGTTTGGGACCAGCCAGAACAATACAGTGAGGCCCCGTCTTAAACGACAAACAAACCAAGAAAAACAAAACAAGCATAAAAAGCCATAAAATGATGTATATTAATTGAACTCAGTGAGGTATGTCTGTAACCTCAGCTCCTTTGGAGAGAGATGCAGAAGAAAAAGGCTTTAAAATAAAAAATTAATTATAGGGCTGGAGAGATGGTTCAGTGGTTAAGAGCATTGACTGCTCCTCCAAAGGTCTTGAGTTCAAATCCCAGCATCCACATGGCGGCTCACAACCATCTGTAATGGGATCTGACGCCCTCTTCTGGTGTCTCTGAAGACTACATCAGAAGCTAAAGTGTGCTCATATCATTAAATAAATAAATAAATAAATAAATAAATACATCTTAAAAAAATCAAGCATATAATATTTAGACTATACATTATATAATATTTAAATCAGTTCAAGCACATCTGTCCCCCTGAACATTTATAATATTTTTTATGAATAAAGAGGTTTTTTTTTTTTTTTTAACTTATGTGGGTGCATTTGAAAGTTACATTTCAGTGCGGGTACCCTCAGAGTCGAGAGGAAGCTCTCAGACCTCCTATAGCTGGGTTACAGTGATGTGGGTACTCGAAACTGAACCTGAATTTTTCCTCCCAGTATCCGAGATCCAACGCTGGGCCTTAGTATGATCAGCAAACGTTCCAGACTGGGTCCCGTCCTCAGCCCTCCGAAAAGAAAAAGCAACGACCACAGACCCACAGCAAGCAAAGCAACGCTGAGACTTAGGGGACGCACCCCCCCACACACACACTCACAGCAAGTGCACGCGGAGGGGTGGGGTTTGTGGAGGGGCGAGGTGTGGGAGGGTGGGGTTAGTGAAGTAGGAGGGTGCATGGAGGGGTGGGGCTCGTATTGTGACGTGGGAAACTCACAGTGTGACCTGCTGACCTTCCTTTTGAACCCACCCACCATTTAGTCGGCTCAGCAGTTTTTTCAGTAGGCGGGGCCTCCGGTTTGAGGACAGACGGACTGAACTGTGGAGGACAATCAAGGCGGTTCAGAGGAGTGGCCAGGAAGTGGTTACCGGGCTGACAGCAAGGGTCGTAGAGCTGAAGAGCTTCTGAGCAAAAAAAGGAGATTTTCCCGGGTGCAGTACCCGGAACAGTTCTCCACCTGGGAGCTGGTGTGTCCTTCAGAGAAAGCGCGCTTTTCCAACCCTTCTTCATACACTAGTTTGAACAGCAAGTCAGCTTTGCAAACAAAAGAGGCATCAGACCGGTTGGGGATTTAGCTCAGTAGTAGAGGGCTAAGCCCTGGGTTCGATCCTCAGCTCTGGGGAAAAAAAGAAAAAGGGGCATCAGAACACCTAGTTTTAATCAGAATTCTGAAAGATGTTATTTTTAAACAAGATTTAGTTTGTTTTGTGTGTGTGTGTGTGTGTGTGTGTGTGTGTGTATCAGGTGTATACCGGTACCCAGGGAGGCCAGAAGAGGGCGTCAGATCTCCTGGAGCCGGAGGTCAGGTAGCTTCGGGTCTTCTAACATGGCCTCAGGGATCTGAATTCTGGTCCTCCTAGGAGTAGCCAGTGCCACCGCATAGCTGCTGCCCCATCTCTCTGTCTTCTTTGTTTTTTGAGACGGTCTCAGAGCCCAGGCTGATTTCAAAGTCACTGCGTAGCTGAGGATGGCCTTGGAAGCCTCTCTTCACCTCCGAAGTGTTGGGATTAATCCTTAGTACCAGGCTTCGTTAACATTTACTGATAAAGAAGGAAAGCTAATGCAGGCTTTCTGTGGCTTCCCACTGGAACCTGTTAACAGGCAGCTGAACTCTATACTTATCTTTATAGAAAGACCAAGAAAATTCTGCAACTGGGGTAGAAAATCACAGACAGCACAAACTCTAGAAGTCTACTGTGACTGAAGATAGGGATGGTGCCCTTGTATACATAAAATTTTTAAATATTACTTTAAATTCGCTTTCTATTTTAGTGGGGTCTAATGCATGTTGGATTATCCTAGGTGGGCACAGTATTAATGTTTGTTTAATAGAGTAGATTCATAGATGGTCTTTCTTTTTATTTTCAGATTTAACTCAGTATCTCAGACTTGTTAGACTGACCAACCTAAGATGGTATGTGGATGAGAAAGAAAGAAAGAGAAAGGGAGAAAGAGAAAGAAAGAAAAGAAGGAAGGAAGGAAGACACAATCCTTCTAGAGATGCGTTGAGGAGGTTTCTTATAGATAAAAGGGAGGAATCGGCTAGAGACATCTGGACTGAACTTCACTGAACCAGGTCATGAGAGGAGAGGCAGGCGAGATCGAGAGAGGAGAGAGGGAGGCTAAGAGAGGAGACAGAGAGATAAAGAGAGCAGGTAGTCAAAATGGCTGAGTGCAGAGGGATCAGAAGCTGGGGGCAGGGAAGTCTGACCTAGTTCCTGGGCTGGAGAATTTAGGGTAGGGGGTTGGGTATGCCAGCCAGCATGAGTCTGTAAAGGTTATAAAGGTCTGGAAGGGAGGACTGAGGGCAGATGATGGTGGCCAGAGGACACTTTGATATGCTAAATGGGCACTCAGTCATTTATCCAGCTGTTGGTACCTAACAGAGTTATTTTCAACAAAATCTCAATTATTTGATTTTACCAATAAAGACCATTGCCAAATTATAAAGTCAGATGCTGGGGTAAAGGCCTGCTAGCTCACAGAGAGAGCACCCAGCTGACCTTCCTCCTCAGTCAACTTCCCAAAAAGAAAAGGAAGCTCTCCTTCTCCACCGATCTCAGCGCCCCCTCCCCCTCCCATGTGTCTCTATCCATCCTACTGACTTTCTTTTACTATCATTTTTTCCCTATGTTCACTCCTTATCAACTGGTTTCTTACTCTGCCTCTTGACCTGAGGTTGACTTTATTTAATCCTGTTTACAATAAACAGAAAACTCTTAGATGAAAGCTGTTGCCTGGGGCAGAGGCAGGGCACAGCTAGAAACAGTGTTTCCTAGTAAACAGCACAATCCAAAGGTTCAAAGTGTGAGCAAACATCAAACAGTGTGTGCATGTAGACAGACATTCCTTACTATGCAGTCCAGTAGACTGGCTCACGGTCAAAATTCTCCCAAGTGGTCATGTGCCGTTGAGTCTGGATAAGTGACTGTTTAATCACAGGAAAATGTAGTCTCTTCTGGAAAAACATTTTTGTTTTTCCTTACTGAGGCTTGAATGCAGAGCCATGAACGACCTGAGCTCAGCCCCCGAGCAAACCTTAAGTCTAAAAATATGCTTCTTTTGAGGCAGGATCTCACCCAGCTGTCCAGGCTGGCTTTGAGCTCACTGTAGCCCAGGAGGGTCTGGAACTTTTGATCCACTTGGGAACACAGGCCTGTGCTACTAGACCTAGCTGGAACATCGTCTTTGTCTCAGTGGAGAAATGTCTGCATTTGTGTCATTGGTCAGGAGACTCTGGTGCTCTCTGGTGTGATAAAGTTGAATGAATCAATGTATATACATACATACATATATGTATATGTATACATACACACAGCGCAGTGCTATCTACATAAGACTCTTACCAAGTACAGCCCCAGTGTCTTAGAGTTCACAGTATGCTCATTCAGGGGTAGCCCGGCTTTCAGCATAAGCCACAAAGCTTTCGCCTCAGAGCACAATTTATGATAAACATTTACTCACGTGCCTAGAAGTTAGCTTTAGAAAAGTCAGGACGGCTAACGGAAGCTGTGAGGGAATTTCAAGATAATCGACTCAGCCTTTGCGTCAAACAGTAATCACTTCATGGGCTTATTGTTGTCAGAAGGAAACAAAAACAAGCGTAAACAGTGTTTCTAATCGGATATGGTTGCAAGATGCACTCTTGAGGTGGGGTGGAGAGATGGCTCAGTGGTTAGGAGCACTTCCTTCTTCCAGGAAGTGTAACACTTCCCCTGTAACACCAGCTTCAGGGGATCTGGTGCCCTCCTGTGGCTTCTTCAGACACTGCACTGATGTATACAAACATTGTTACGAAATAGAAATGTGATATATATATATTATATATATATATTATATATGTGTGTGTATATCAATGTATATACACAAATACATATATGTATATGTATACATACACACAGTGGTTTGTGCTACCAAACATTCATCTGGGATAAAGGAAAATTAAAAAAAATATGTTACATCATTTTGTTCCTCCTTTTCCTTCCCCCTTGTTTTTGTTTGCTTTTAGGATTTGTTTGTTTTTGTTTTTTTGTTTTTGGACTCCACTATCTAACTCTTCTGGCAGGGAATTCACTATGTAGACCAGGCTGGTCTTTGTCAGGGATCCACTTGCCTGTGCCTTGTGGCTACTGGAATTAAAAATATTTTTGTTTGTTTCTAAAACAGGTTGTCTTGAAGCGAGACTGACCTCTAGCTCAGTACGTGGTTCAAACTGGCCTTGAACTCCTGACCACTCTGCCTTTGTCTCTTGAGCACTGGGATTCCAAACATGCCTGGTTCTGAGAGCATCCATTCCTGAGACATATTTTTGCCCTAAATCATCTGGGAAGTGCTGACTAAGCCTTTCTACAGGGTAAGGTGGGATGGTCTGTATGTGTCACCAGGACACCTGGTGAGGTGGCCGCCATTACTGTCAGCCTGACAACTAACTTGGGGGTGAGTCTCTCAGTATGCTAGTATAGGATTATCTTGATTTTATTAAGGTGACTTGCTCACAGTGGGTGGCCCCACGTTCCCTAGAGGGGATCCAGGACTGTATAAATGCAGAATTAAACTACACATAAACATTGATCAACTTCAGCTTCTAAATCGTAGATTCCATGCTGTCAGATTCCAAAGGAGACCTTAATTCCCCAAGTCCAAAAGGATAATTAATGCATCCAGAAATGAGCTCAGCCTGGACTATGGGAGGATTTCTGGCAGTTAGGTAAAAGCTAGCGTTCCTCCGGAACTTGTGAAAGTGATTCCCATCTGCCAGAAGGAGTCATTTCCCTTACCTCTGGCGGAAGGACGCATGGCTACCCGCGGCGCCCATCAGCGAATCACAGCCATGCTGGCCTCCAGGCTCCCTCGGCATCGGTACCTGTGATACATTTCCAAGTCCACGCCAGCATCCTAGTCCTTCTCCCCTCCTCCCCTCCCCTCCACGCCTCCAGCTCACAGGCCTCCCTCCCTTATCACCTGGCTAGTCACAGCGCTCTCTCTTGTCCCATCTTTCCATCTCTTCCATCTTACTTTCTCTGGCTATGTTCTCTAACGCCATCTCCCTACCCCTGACCACGCATCCGCTGGCTGTGTTCCGTCTGCTTCTTTCTCTTTGCTCTGGACTCTTCCAGATGCCTCTGCCTGTCCCCTCAGCCCCCCTCTTATTTCTACAGTAAAGACCCTAACCATACCCTGGAGCTGTCATGGCAGTTTCTGTCCTTTGATAGAGCCCACGCTCTTTTTTGGCTTGGAAGAACCTTTAAGGAAGGAGCTCCGGGTAAGGGATGGAGAGTCTCTTTTTGGACTTGTAGGAACTACAGAAAAGCACCTGGCAGGGTTCAGGTAAAACAGAATTCTAGACAGGAGAGCTAAGGGGCAATTCTAGATTTGGAGGATCTCAAGAGAAAGGCAGACTAGGGCAGTAGGAGGACACATAGAAAAGGGTTTCTAAAGTGCTAGCAGCTTAGTTGTAGAATCAGGCTTTTAAGTAGATACTTTGTATATAGTTTAGAAAACAAAGTTACCTTGCTGAGTTATCAGGTTTTTACCTATGTGTGTGTCTTTGCTGGTATAAATCTTAGATCATTTAAATGGTTGCAATCCATCAGAGTAAAAACTGTGTATTATAAAATATAATGTGGCAACGGGGGGGGTACCTTTGGGAGGCCCATGCCAAGGTGTGCCCCTAGGAAATGAAGCCACGCAGCAGATCTGGTATTTAAGGCTTGTTGGGGGAGGGGAGAGGGGTGAGGAAGGACCTGGGTAAAGGGTAGAGGTAGACCAGTGGGCATGAGAAATAGATGAGAACAGAACCACGAGGGCAGAGAAAGGGAGAGCACAGAGGGAGAGGGTGTGAATGCCGAGAACGAGAGAGGGGTGGCTGAGGACAGGGGGTGGCGGGCAGGTCCTGTTATGTGGCTACACACGCCTGGCACACCTGGCAATTGTTAGGTCCCTAGGGGTACATTGTGACTACAAACCATGCGCGAGGGGCTTCTTCCCTCTTCCAGAAGACTGAATGTGTACAGACTCGGCATAGAGAAACATTTAAACCCCTGAACTCGTGACTGTCATAGTAGATTGTATAGTAGAAGGCTTGACCAGAGTTAGACTAATAACTTACCAGAACTCTGTTGATTAAGTTAAAAGCTCTGAACTTTGAAGTCTTAATGCAAATAGTAGCATGTTGAGGGGAAGAAATTTGAAGCATTTTTTGTTCCTTTTATATACCTTAAATCACTTTCTTATCACTGTTTAACTTTCACTTACATTTACCAACCTTTGAACACTTTATTAAACCCTAAAACACTTTCCTAGATCCTCACAAACTAAGCTTTGATAATCGAACCTTATATAAACCTTACATCTTTTTTTTCCTATTCAACTATTTACTATAAGATACAGGTGATATTAGCTTGAGTGCCTTTAGATAAAGGTTGTAAAAAGTTACATCTTAAACCTGCTTGTCTTTCAATATGAAGCTGTGGCAACCCTGTTAGTCTTTTAAATAAGAGACCTAGTGCTTTTTTTTTTTTTAATTTAAGATTTATTTACTATATATAAGTACACTGTACCTGTCTTCAGACACACCAGAAGAGAACATCAGATCCCACTACAGATGGTTGTGAGCCACTATGTGGTTCTGGGATTTGAACTCAGGACCTCTGAAAGAACAGTTGGTGCTCTTAACCACTGAGCCATCTCTCTAGCCCCGAGATCTAGTGCTTTTAACTAACTAATGAATTGGCTAATGTACTAACACAGTGGTGGGTAACCTAGGGGTAAGGAGCTAGTTGCTTGCTATTCTCTGTCAAAAGGGGCTGGAGAGATGGCTCAGCAGTTACAAACACTGACTGCTCTTCCAGAGGTCCTGAGTTCAATTCCCAGCATCCACATGGTGGCTCACAGCTACCATTCTTCTGGTGTGTCTGAAGACAGCAACAGTGTACTCTTTAGCTCTCAGGCTACAGTTAGCTTAGCTGTCAGTGTGATCAGAGACCTGAGAAGGATAAGTTGTAATCTAAATGGCCGATGTATCATCAAAATGACAGACTAGTCCACAGGCTCCTAGACAGTTGTCCCAGGCTTCTGTGTCTTCATGGCACCACAGGCAGAGGCAGTCTTTGGCCATCAGGCCCAGAAGATGAAGAGACTTTTTCTGTGGAGGAAGAACATAGGAGGGACTAACCTTACCTTATTTTAGGCAATGGGATGTGTGTGTGTGTGGGGGGGTGTAATCAACTCTCTGAAGTCCTTTTTGGCCACAAGTCAGGCTGGCCAATCTTTCTCAGTGGTTGGCATACCATAGCTTAGGTCGAGACTTTTTAGGTTGTTGAGCCCATTAGCTTCTTGGAGACCTTGAGGAGGCAGGGGTGGGGGAGTCACTTTTAGTATTTGAGAGTCGGTCTTAGTAAGTTAAACATCTTAAATGCCACATTCAGCAGATCTCTGACAGGTTTGAGGGCTAGAACTTAACATATATATCTGCATTAAACAATCTTTGTTCTAGTTATTTGCTTTAAACCATACTTTGAATTCTTTGCTAATTAAGGCTTTTTCCTGTACTTGATTATACTGGACAAATATAGTTTTTAATACATGAAAGGATTTGGCCATTTATAAGGTGACAGATTACCAATTTGCATTTTAAATTATCCTTAACAATTTATAATAATTTAGTAGCTTTCATAAAACTAGAACTTCATGTTTTATCCCTATTAGGTTAAGATTTCAAACAACAATTTAAAAATGGTCTGATTCTCAGCACTGAAGCAAAACCTTTAAATCCATACAGAAACTGGGAACTTTTCTAATCTTTATATTACATATAATTATAGAACATAACAGTTTCCCATATGATGTAGTTCATAAAAAAAGTCTGTAGCTTAATGCCTCCAGTGAAAACAAAGCTAAACAAAGCTATTTTAAGCCAGTGATTTTTAACCTTTTTAATGTTGTAAACCTCCCAAAATTTTAAGTTTGTAAGCATGAAGACCTAGAGCAAAGCATGATTTTTAGAAGGCAAAAACCAAGTTCTAACAGCATGAATAAATTAATGTCGCTAAAATTAATACCAAGTGGATTTCTATCATG
Organism: Micromys minutus; assembly: GCF_963924665.1. NCBI lineage: Eukaryota > Metazoa > Chordata > Mammalia > Rodentia > Muridae > Micromys > Micromys minutus. The sequence continues at coordinate 4,862,094 of NC_137968.1, forward strand.
TTACAAGGTTTGGCTGTCAGTAAAATTCATTCTCCTATATGACTGCACGGAGGCATAGCTTTAATACCTCATTAACCAAGCACTGTTTTAAATCTTAGCTTTCATCAACCTGGTTTATACAGGCTTCTATAACAGGTTTGTAAATACAGGTTTGTATGACAGAAATCATGCAAAAATCCTACCCCAATTTAAAAGTATCTCGGGGGACCTGTTCATTGGTCAGCTCACCTCACATGCTGTTGCCCTTAGTCAAGATGGTGTTGCCCTTAGTCAAGATGGTGTTGCCCTTAGTCAAGATGGTGGTAAAACCATGACTTCCACCTTCTCCAGCACTACCAAAGATGGCAGACAGCCATGTGTTGTTTATGTCCCAAAATAGAATCATGCCATATGCTCCAAGATTATCTAAGCACTGACTCTCAATTACTAACCCCGTTATGAGTTTTAAGTTAAATTTTTGTTATAAATTTTACAGATTTTTAACCATACCCAATAATTTATATTTTTAAGATTTATTTATTTCATGAATGTGAGTATACGGTCGCTATCTTCAGACATACCAGTAGAAGGCATCAGCCTGAAAGACCCCTGAAGGGAGACCTTCACTCAAATCTCAGGAGAGGCGTGCACCCAGCGAGGCACCGAGACCAGACTTGCTGCAATCACACGAGGAAGTTTATTGAAAGTGAAACAGAGTGAGATCTCAGGCCAGCATGCTGGGGTTGAGACTCATACACCACACAGGGGTAGAGGAGTTCGACCCCGGCCTGAACTTGTAATGGGCTTATAAAGGCAAAAACCACAAAAGAGGGGGAGGACAGGGGGAATGAGGAAATTTAAAGGGGACAATGAGGAAATTCAAAGGGGAAGAATCATACATTTTTCATCAGTACACCCGGGGCACACCTAGGGCATTGAAACATTCCACAGAGGTCATCCGGACCTTCTGCGGTTATTTTGGGAACTCAAATCTCAAGAAAGTTCCAGGAGCAATTACCTGCAGAGGTGAGGGCCCTAGGGCAAGGAATCAGTGTCCTTTGACAACTTTTTACTCTTCAAGCCTCTCTTGTTCTCTCTCTCTTGCTCCTCCACCCACCCCTCCTCTTCCCCTTCCTTTCCCTCACCCCCTCTTCATGTGCTCATGGACGGTCTTTCTCTCTGCCTTTACTGCCCTCTTAACTCCCCCATGACCTGAATAAACTCTATTCTGTACTAGAAGAAGAAGAAGAGGGAGAAGAAGAAGAGGAAGAAGAAGAAGAGGAAGAAGAAGAAAGCATCAGATCCCATTACAAACGGTTGTGAGCCACCATGTGGTTACTGAGATTTGAACTCAGGTCCTGTAGAAGAGCAGTCAGTGCTCTAACCACTGAGCCATCTCTCCAGCCCATATCCAATAATTTATAAGTCAATAATCCTGTTTTTGACCCTGGACTTTTAAAACGTGGCTGGGTCTGAAAAGGGGTGAACAATAACCTAACACCAATATAAGTATAAAATCAGACATATACTTATATATAGATTTTAATTATAAGCCTTTTATTATATAGGTAGAAAGCCAAATATTGTTGCAGTTTCATAGATTTTTAAACCATACCAAATGAGCAACTTATAAATTTTTAGATACATGTTTACTACATGATCTCAATCTACTGATTTTCTTTTGAGAGCAGAGTACAAATAAATCAGAGATAAATGAATTTTTTTAAGAGAGGGGAGTAGAGCCTTAAGCATAGAATAGAGCAACACAAGTTCAGATATAAGGTATTTGGGAGTCACGTGTCCATGGTAGTAAAGATTTGGAGATCAGGAGTACCACTTTGTAAAGAAACCTGTGTCCGTGAAGGAACAGAGAGCGTGTATGCTTAGTTTAGTGCAGACCAGGTAGCTGCAGAAAACCGGGGGTGGGGGAGGGAGTGGGGGAGGGGAGGGGGGGCAAAGTCCACGTGGGCAGGCAGAGAATCAGAGGCGAGTTTAGAATCAAATTCACAGACAAGTGATTCGTGTATCCCTCAGGAGTGGTTTTGAGAGCTGCTACTACGGAAAAGGTGAGTGTGCACTGCAGTTCCTGGTCCCACCCAGCCCTGACCCGCAGGCAGCGTGGGGAGGGAGAGCAGAGAGAGAGAGATGGGCGTGGAGAACCGAGAAATACGGAGTAAGGAATCTCCATTTCCCTGATTGCTCGAAGCATTTGTAAAGTTGTCTAATAATATGATGGCTGGGGACGCTATTAGGTGGCCTTTTGGGTTAATTACGTGATTGATATTGAGACTGAATTTGATTTGAAAGGTGAGTAAATTCAGGGTCCTTCAGGTTGGGTTTTAGGTGTAGAAGTGGGACGTTTTCTAAGCAGGATCCCAAAGGGGATGTGGAAGACACAGACCAGAGAGGAGAAGAAAAACGTCCCTGCAGGACTGAGGGAGGCCTGACCGAGGACCAAGCCGTTCAGTGGGTCATTATCACATTCAGCAGGAATTAGAGGCTTAGCCTGGCTAAACCAGAGACTCAGGAACTGGTACTAGGACTTTCGGGAAGCCAGGAGGCAAGGAAGTAAACTGAGCTCCAGCAGGGTCTCATTCACAGGAAAGGGTTGAGGAACGTGAGGATCATGAGGGCCCAGAGGAGGTGTGGGATTGACAGGAGGCTCCACAGTGGAGATTGAAGAGGGCAGGAAGGGGTGCAGTAGCCCAGTCAGACCTAAGGAAACCACAGAACTATGGTTCCGTTGGATGGTGTGATGGGATCAGGCGAAAAGGCCAGCCATGGCTGGGGGTGTGCCTCTACCTCGAAGAGCATCAGAAGAGTTCCAGACATTCAGATTTCTCAGATTTGGGGAAATGCTTACACAGACCAAAGGGGAAACTTACCAAGTTTCACTGTGGATGGGGTGCTGAGTGATCCGGGCGCCAGAAAGAAGATCTGTTGCAGGTGGTGGCAGGCTGGGAACAGGGTCCTGGTACAAAGCTTGGACCCGTGAGGAGGATAAGCACCCAGGAAGACGGACTGACGTCACGAAGTGCAGCGGAGGGGTCCCTGCCGTGCCAAGGCGCGACCCTGGAAAATTACACCAAGCGACAGATCTGCTATAAAGGAGGTTTATTAGAGTAGAGGCGTGAGGACCTGGGGAAGGGGTAGAGGCAGACTAGTGGGCATGTAGACAGACAGACAGACAGACAGACGGAGGCAGAACCATGAGGGCAGAGAAAAGGGAGGAGGGTAGAAGGAGAGAGAGAGAGATCATACACCTGTGGGGCAGACAGAAAAACCGGGAAGCTCCCGCAGATTAAGGAACCCCAGCAATTCTTACAACTGAGGCTTTTGAATCTGCTGCTGACCAGATTTCTTTCCTGGAGCATTTGCCCTTAGCACCCCACTAAAAGGACCTTAACAATTCTTCAAGGACGTGTGTGTGTGTGTGTGTGTGTGTGTGTGTGTGTGATGTGTGTGGTGTGTGTGGTGTGTGTGTATGTGTGGTGTGTTGTGTGTGTGTGTGTGTGTGAGTGTGTTCTTTTGCTAACTGAATTTTGGGAAATTGAATGTTAAGATGACTACTGATTGCCTGCACTATTATAACTAAAAAGTAACCTTTGTGTTGAATTTGTAGCATTTAATCCAGTAAACTTAAGCCTTTCTAATCAAGACTGATTTTCTACTGTGGAGTATTTCATTTGGGTCTCGTCTACGGCCATACCACCCAGAATGTGCCCCACCTCATCTGATCTCGGAAGCTAAGCAGGGTCGGGCCTGATTAGTACTTGGATGGGAGACAGGATCTCACTATGTAGTCCTGACTGGCCTGGAACTCACTGCGTAGACCAGTCTAACTTTTGGTCTTAAAGGCATCTGCCTCCATGGGTCTGGGATCTGCCACCGCACCAGGGTTGGTGGTTGTTTTTGAGACCAGATCTCAGGTAGCCCAGGCTAGCTTCAAATGATGCGTATCAGAGGCTGACCTTGAGCTATTGATCTTGCGTTCACCTTTGTCCTAGGGGTCCGGTATTTTTACTGGTATCACTACATTCAGTTTCCCTCTCTTGTTTTAGGGGGAAAAATCCTTTATCCTCAATTCTGGGCATTGGGACTGAGGCAGAAAACCGACTAGCTTGGGCTGTACAGCAAATTTGGTTGCAGAGTGAGACCCTGTCTTACAAACAAACAACCTTTATTTCAACAGATGGAAGACAGACACATACAGCAAAGGTTCCAGAGCTTTCTGCTCTCTCTAACTCTTGTCCTGGGTGACCTCACAGCCTTTATCTCCTCCTCGTGTAAACAAGGATTATGACAGTACCATTAGTTGGTTCAGGCTGCTATAGTATAGGATGAACTGGAGGTTAGGAGCTTCAAATCAAGGTGCCAGCCGACTTAGTGTCTGCTGAGGGCTTTCTGGTTTATAGAAGGTGAGGTCTTGTTGTGATTGCTTCCTACTGACTTTTTAAAACTGTGCACAGAGCCGTCCATGCTACAGTGTGCCTATAACAGAAGACAGCCCAGTGGAGTTGGGTCTCTTCCACTTTTGTGAGTTTTGGGAATTGAACTCAGGTCACCAGGCTTGAATGGAGAGTTTTATTTTCCCCCCTTTGAGCTCTCTTGCCAGTCCTGGGGTCTCTTTTATAAAGGTATCAGTACTGTTCTCAAGGGACCTTATATCATGGTTACATGAACAGTTAGAGGAATCAGGATGAAAATGTAGATACCCAACACGTGGAACCCCAGCACTTGTGAGGTCGAGGCAGGAGACCAAGAGGTCACAGTTATTCTTTGGCACGTAGCAAGAAAGCCTGCCTAGGCTGGATGAAACCCTGTCTCAAAACAGCAGCGGAAAAGAATGCTTTGACTGTCCAAAGCCTGAATGAGGCTCTCTCCTGGATCATCTGCTGAGGTCTGTTTGGAGCTGGGCTCCCAAGACAAAGCTCTCAAAGCCCATTCCAGACACATCATGGTGGCTCACGTCCATTGCTCTGACATGTGCATTTTGTAGATCTGTCTGTAAAAAATCATAACAGGGCTCCTTTCATCAGATCAGGGGTGGGGGAGGGGAGGGGGAGGAGAGGGGTGGGGGAGGGGAGGGGCGGACTCTAGACATGGGCTCAAAACCCTAGAAACAAATAAAATCTACTGGTAAATGTAACCACACAGTTCAATACAAACCCAACACTGTTGTGTTTTTACATTGTAGCTTCTCTCCCTCATGAGTTAACATGCAGCTGCATAAACAGTAATTACAGATCTATGCTAATAAGCATGTAATGCATAAAGATATAATTTGTGAGTACAACGACATAAGAGGGGATGGGGCAGGTTGGAGAGATGGCTCAGTGGTTGAGAGCACTGACTGCTCTTCCAGAGGTCCTGAGTTCAAATCCCAGCAACCACATGGTGGCTCACAACCATCTGTAGTGAGATCTGATGCCCTCTTCTGGTGTGTCTGAAGAGCTGCAGTGTACTCACATACATAAAATAAATAAATAAAAATTAAAAAAGCATTAAAAAACCAAATATCTCAATTAAAAATGGGGTACAGAGCTAAACAAAGAATTCACAACAGAGGAATCTTAAATGGTTAAACACTTAAAGAAAGGTTCAAAGTCCTTAGCCACCAGGGAAATACAAATCAAGACGTCCCTAAGATTTCACCTCACACTAATCTTAATAGCTAAGATCAGGTGACAGTACATTTGTCAAGGATCGGGAGAAAGAGGAACACTTCTCCACATTGCTGGTGGGATTGCAAACTGATACAACCACTGAGAATCAATCCGGAGGTTCCTCGGAAAACTGTAAATAGATCTACCTAAAGACTCAGCTATACCACTAATGAGCATATACCCAAAAGACGCTCCAACGTACAAGGACACATGCTGCATTATGGACTTTCAGTGATGGTCAGAAGCTGGCAACAACCCAGATGTTCCTCAGATGAAGAACGGATACAGGAAATGTGGCTCATTTACACTACAGAATACTATCAAGAAGGACAGCGTCATACATTTTGCAGACAAATGAACAGAACTAGAAAATACCATCCTTGGACTTGCTGATCCAGGAGACCAGCGGCCTGCTCCAGCTGACTCACTGGGCCATGGGACAGAGTCTGATCCCCGGGCTCCCCGGTGCACACCCCAGCGGACAGGCAGGAGCTCCGCCCCTCAGAAACCTGCCTTGAGGAGCTGCAGTCCCCGGATGCCGGTTCACCAGTCTCACCAGCCTCCCAGCGCAGGGACCTGGGTCGTTCCGAGTCCCTCCGAGTGGTCTGCTGACCACACCGCATCTTCAGGCCGTCTGACCTCATCCATGGTGGGTGCTGGGCAAGGGCTGTTTGGTCAGACCATCAAGGTGACACATTCAGAACCAGGCGAGGTGATGGTAATGAAGTAACTTATTCAGTTTGACGAGGGGTCCCAGAGGACGTTCCTCAAGGAGGTGAAAGTCATGCGGTGCTTGGAGCACCCTAACGCGCTCTCACGTTCATCGAGGTGCTGTACAAGGACAAGCGGCTGAACTTTGTCACAGAGTACACCAAGGGCGGCACTCTATGGGGCATCATCGAGAGCCGGTACCTGTGGAACCAGAGGGTCAGCTTTGCCAAGGACATTGCATCAGGGATGGCCTACCTCCATTCGATGAACATCATCCACCGAGACCTCAACTGTCTGGTCCATGAGAACGGGAACGTGGTGGTGGCCGACTTTGGATCGATGAGAAGACTCGGTCTGGAGACTTGTGCTGCCTTAAGAAGCCGGACCGCAAGAAGCGATACACAGTGATGGGTAACCCCTACTGGACGGCGCCAGAGATGATCAAGGGTCGTAGTTGTGGTGGAAAGGTGGACGTGTTTTTCCTTTGGAATTGTCCTATGTGAGATTATTGGGCGTGTGAACGCAGACCCCGACTATCTGCCCCGCACTATGGCTTCAATGTAAGGGGTTTCCTGGACCGCTACTGTCCACCAGACTGTCCACCAAGTTTCTTCCCCATCACTGTGCGCTGCTGTGACCTGGATTCTGAGAAGTGGCCCTCTTTCGTAAAGCTGGAAGAGTGGCTAGAGACACTTCGCATGCTGGTCACCTGCCACGGGGCCAACAACTGGAAAAACTGGAGCGGGGCTTCTGGGAGACCTACCGACGGGGCGAAAGCTCATTGCCTGCCCACCCCGAGGTCCCCGACTGGGCCCAGGGGGGCCCACCATCTGAATCCCCGCCTCTGGAGAACATACCCTCGCCAGATTCCTCAGCAGGGGGTGGCCTAAGCATGGAGCCATCAGCCAGGACAGTGGTACCCTTGTTCATACCCCCAGACCCAGGCGCTGACCTGCCTTTTCCCCTCATACAGGGTGCCCCCATCTTCTCTCTACCTCTGGCCCCCAAGTCACAAGGCTGCACACACACATGGTGGGTCACATTGTCCTGTCTTACCTCTCATTCTGTGGAGCCGCCCCTCACTTGTCTTTGCATGAGCTGGTTGGGGAAGCTGGGCCGGGTGCCTTCCCTGCAGCCGTCTGCTCCTGCTGGCAGCCCTTCCCAGCAAGGCTGGGCTAGAAGGCAGCATTGGAACTGAGCCCCTGTAATTCCAAGGGAGAGGCCATATGCCCTAGAACCCAAGGGGAGCCCAGGATCCCCTTGGGGGAAATCTAGGTAGTATCAGGTATTGACAGGGATCAAAATCCCAAAGCAGAGAGAGAGAGAGAGAGAGAGACATTCCCATGTGTCCAGGCAGTGGTCCTCGCTCTTGCTTCATGTCCATCTTATTTCTTGATCAAAGCCACTTTAGTGAGAAATAGGTACCAGTCCTCAGGATGAGCCAGGATCCCTCAGGGGAGAGGGCAGAGGATGCCTGGGATCCAGCTGACAAGGAGGGTCCAGCCCACACTACAGAGGCTGCCAGAGGGAATGAGGCAGCCATCCACCGGCACCCAGCCCTCCAGGTTCATCTCAGCATCCTTCCCCGGCCTCTCCCCATGGCAGGAGCAGCCCCGCCCCCTCCCTGGGTGCATCTGCCCTCTGAGTTCTTTCTGTGTGATCTATTTTTTTTTTTAAACAAGAGTTTGTATTATTTTTTCATAACGGCCGTAGCAGCTCTGGGGGTTTGGAGGGATGGTTTTGTTTTGTTGTAGGTGGGTGGGGGTGGGAGGGCCATCTCTTCCCTCTGCTTCAGCTGAACATCTAGGGACATATTAAAATGGTGAAGCTTTCTCAGTGAACTTCAAACGTGAAAGAATCTGAGCAGACCCCCACAGAACCAAGACTGAGAAAAGGCAAAGTCTACTTGCCTCAGCCCAATGACCATGATAGGAATGAACCCAAACCCGGAACAATAAAATCTATTCTGTCCCCCCTCCCCCCCAAAAAAAGGAAAGAAAAGAAAATATCATCTTGACTGAGGTAACCCAGACACAAGAGGACATACATGATATGTACTCACTACATACATGGATATTAGCCAAGAAAATATAGAATACCTAGAATACAGTCCACAAAACTGAAGAATTTTAACAAGCAGAAGGGCCCAAGTGAGGATGCTTCAGTCCCACTTGAAAGGGGGAAGAAAATAGTCACAGGAGGCACAGGGAGGTAGAGACCTGTGTGGAAGACGGGAGAGAGTTGGGGAGGGAAAAAGAGTGGCAAGGGCAGGTATTGGGTGGGACAGGAGAGAAGCTCAGAGGGCCAGCAGAATGAATGGAAAGTTGCAGCCTTGTCAAGGGTGGGAGGTTGGGGGACCCTCTAGAAAATCCGAAGACCTGGGAGGTGAGAGACTCTCAAGACTCAAAGGGAGGGGCTGGAGAGATGGCTCAGCGGTTAAGAGCACTGACTGCTCTTCCAGAGGTCCTGAGTTCAATTCCCAGCAACCACATGGTGGCTCACAACCATCTGTAATGGGATCTGATGTCTTCTGTTGTGTCTGATGACAGCAACAGTGTGCTCACATGCATAAAATAAATAAGTCTTTAAAAAAAAAAAGACTCAAAGGGAGAGACCTTAGATGAAATTCTCAACAACGGGGAGAGGGAACCCAAAGAAGCCACCTCCAGCAGAAAGGGATGGGGTTGCCAATCCACAGTTGAAATTTCTGACCCAGAATTGTTCCTGTGTAAAAGGACCACAGGGACAAAAATGGAGAAGAGACAGAGGGACAGGAGGTCCAGTGACCAGCCCAACTTAGGATGTGTAGGGGGAGGAGCTGATTCTAAGGTCTGGTTCCCTAATTGGTTCTTGATTTTGTCAATAAAGAAGGCCGGAAGCCAATTGCTGGGAAGACGGAACAGGTGGGACTTTGGGACGGGGGTCCCAGGAGGAAAAGGAAGATGCAGGGAGAGGGCCTTTGCCATGCTTTGGAATGAGAAACAGAAAGCAATCACGTAAGATCTCAGGGAAGATTGCCAGGTAACTGGGGCGGGGCATTCCTGGCTGTTGCCAGGTAACTGTGGGGTGGGGTTTACAGAATCCCAACAGGAAGAGAATCAGGAGCAGATTCACAAGCCTGCCATTCTCAATAATTGAGATTTGCTGGAGTTTTTTAATATGCTTAACTTTTCCAGTTTTTCTGTCTGTGGGCATGGCTCCACTTGCCCCACACATGCAGGCAAAATACTCATATACATATACAAATCTAGAAGAAGAAAAAAAAACCTTTTAAAACAACAACTATTACTACTACTAATTAATAATAGTAGTAGTAAAAAAAAAAAAGTCCAATGGACCAAAAGGAAACTGTCTTAGTTGTGGGTTCTGTTGTTGTAAAGAGACACCTCTTTTAAAGGAAAACATTGTTTTAAAAAGATTTATTTATTATATGTAAGTACACTGTAGCTGTCTTCAGACACACCAGAAGAGGGCATCGGATCTCATTACAGATGGTTGTGAGTCACCATGTGGTTGCTAGGATTTGAACTCAGAACCTCTGGAAGAGCAGTCAGTGCTCTTAAACACCAAGCCATCTCTCCAGCCCAAGGAAAACATTTATTGGGGCTGGCTTGCAGTTGCAGAGGTTCAGTCCACTCTCATCATGGTGGGAAGCATGGCAGCATCCAGATAGACATGGTGCTGGAGGAGTTGAAGGGTTTCAAGGCAGCAGGGACTTCAGCAGGTGTGGCTTGAATATTTGAAACCTCAAAGCCCACTCTCCAACCCCCAGTGACACATTGTCTCCAATAGGGCCACATTTCCTGGCAGGGTGGCTCCCTATGAGCTAATGTCAGACAGTTTCATTCAAACCACCCCAGGAATTCAAACTGGCTTGTCTGTCTATTTGAAGCAGGGTCTCACTGTATCATGTGTTTGTATTCATTCCTCCCAAACTCCAGGAAAAGAGATCTAATACATGATGCCCATTTAGTAGGGTTGATATCATTTCCTGCTATCATACGGGTTGTAATATTATTTTTCTCTTTGTTTCGGCAGCATGCCAGAAAAAAGCAACCTAAGAAAGTAAGGGTTTAATGTCAGCTCACAGTATGAAGATACGGTCATCTTGGAAGGGAAGGCGATGTTGAAAGAACAGTTCTCGAAGGGGCAGGTGGTCACATTCCATCAACAGTCAGAAAATACAGAGAGATGGGCGTTCTCCTTTTCTGCTTTCTCATTCAGCCTGGCATCTCAGCTTACTGTATGATGTCACCCACATTCGGGTGGGTGTTCCTTCCTCAGTGAAGCCCTGTGTGGAAATACCCAACAGTCATGATCAGAGGTATGTGTCCTATGCGACTCCCAACCTAGTGAACTTGAAGATAAAAATTAACCATCACACGGATTAGAGGGCTGGGTTAATGTTTAACTTTTGTCCATGTTATATGAGGTAACCGTGGAACTGTCAATGCTCTTAGTCCTTCACTGGCTTTTCAGCAAGAAACAGAATGAACCAAAGCCTATGGTTAAATCTTCCAAAGATAAAGATGTACTCTGGGATGCACACAGAGCTGGGTGACTCCACTTCTGAGCCATTCGTTGGACATAAGGCGCTTTATAATTGGGAGACTGAAGCCAAATTTTGCACATCATAAGGCTGCCAAATGTGCAGGTAGATTGACATTTTTGCAAACTGCTCTTGGGTTGTTAGACCTGAGCAAAAATCATTTCCATACCTGTGATTAAAGCAACTCGAATTTATTTAAGAGTTCACAAAGGACTGGCCAGATGATTGCCTCCGCCTAAATTGGGGTTTCAGAGAGCAGCCCCTCACTGGCTTTTGAGATCTTTTTTTTTTATGGGAAAGGGTTAGGGCTGATAAAAACAGCAGAGATAATTGGTTGTTAGCACCTGCTTAGAAGAATGGGGGACTTGGGACTTGGGGTCACCTGTAGGGTAGATAACCCCAGGGGTGGGGGGAAGGATATGGCTTATAGAAAAAGAGTTACCATAGGTGTTCAGGAGTTTAGCAAGGCAAACAGGTGAGTATACATCATGGGGTTACAAGTTCAACATAGGTTAAAAACATGGGTTTACAGGTGTAGCATAAGACTTGTAGTATAAGTATAGAGAGTTAGTAATAATGTATAACAATGTAGCTCCTTAACAACAATGTGAAGGCTTTATAACAATGTATAACAATGTAGCTCCTTAACAACAATGTGAAGGCTTTATAACAATGTATAACAATGTAGCTCTTTAACAACAATGTGGGTCCTATTTTGGCTTCACATGTTCTGCTACATAGTATAGTCAGCAGACCTGGGCATCTGTTAAATTAAATTAGAATAAAAATAAATGGGTCTCACAGGGCGGTGACAGCACATGCCTTTAATCTCAGCACTGGGGAGGCAGAAGGCCAGCCTGGTCTACAGAGCAAGTTCCAGAACAGCCAAGGCTACACATGGAAGTCCTGTCTTGGGTTGGAGAGATGGCTCAGCGGTCAAGAGCACTGACTGTTCACCCAGAGGTCCTGAGTTAAATTCCCAGCAACCACATGGTGGCTCACAACCATCTGTAATGGGATCTGATGCCCTCTTCTGGTGTGTCTGAAGACAGCTACAGTGTACTCATATATATGAAATAAATGAATCTTAAAAAAAAAAGAAAGAAAGAAAGAAAAGAAAACCCTGTCTCAAAGTGGGGTGGGGGAGGATAAATGGGTCTCTGGAAGTTTAATTCTACAACAGTCTGAAATCTGAAAGTCTGATAAATTGTTAGAAGACAGACCAAAGGATCTTTAGTTATGCAAGAATTCTGTACTCTGCTGTAGCTCAGTACAAAGGCAGAATACGAACAGGAGAGACAAATTGGTAGGAGCTACATGATAGCAAGAAAGGGTTCTTGATATGTGATCCCTGGAAACTGTTTACATTCACAGTAGCATCTACCACTTTACTGTGAGGTCCACAACTGGTACCCAGCTCAGAGAGCTAGGAGGGGCTCTTGAGCTGATGGACATGGCTCTGAGACTTAAGGACCTGAGACTTGGCTGAAGTGTGAATGAGAACTTGATGGAGTTCTTCCAGTCCAGCCCAGGGATGGTCTTTCTTTGGTACCTTTTCCAAATGAACCAGTCCTCTGGGTAATGAAAGATTTGATCACCACCTATGGAACACAGAAGATACCTCTCACGCTAGAGCTATGCTTTGACTTAATAAATCAAGGTGTGGCATCACCAAGTCATAGAGAGTAGAGTAGCAACCTAGAAAACAGTGAGATTCTGCCATGAATGGTACAGACGTTGAGCTTGTGATTTCTAGCAGGGATAGATCCAAATGCCAATAAAGCCATTGGCAAGGTGTCTGGCCGGGGAAATCCAATGGATTCCTATAGTTTATCCAGCTTTAGTTTTAGAATGCCATTTGCTTATTCACCCTCCCCAGAAACGAGGGAGAAAAAGACAGCGGTGCAATGTCCCAGCCTATGCTATGATGCAAGAAGAAGACTGTCTTTCTGTGTCTCTGCGACTGTCACGCCATGGGCACAACTGATGGCTTAGGAAGCTCAGAGTCTGAAGAGTTAAACAACTGGAGATATCCACAGGTATCTGCATTTCATCTCTCTCTCTCTCTCTCTAAAGATTTATTTATTTATTTAATTTTATTTATGTGAATACACTTTAGCTGTGTTCAGACACACCAGAAGAGGGCATCAGATCTCATTACAAATGGTTGTGAGCCACCATGTGGTTTCTGGGAATTGAACCCAGGACATCTGGAAGAACAGTCAGTGCTCTTAACCTTAGAGCCATCCCTCTAGTCCTGCATTTCATCTCTTCGGGTTAAAGGTTTTCTCTCTAATCTTGGCCCTGACCTTCACATAGAACGGCCTTTTATCAGAGTTCAGTGACTTGCTCTGTAAATCTTAAACTTATTCTAGTCCACCATTGCATGGCCCAAGGGGCTTTGACTGAAGCCATCAAAGTCTCAAAGCTGCCCCCTTCTTTTCGGTGGAGATTGGACAACAGATTTCAACCCAGTAGCCGTTTCTTCAAAGTCTCAAACGTTTGATAAATGCAGTGGACCTGCTAGTTCTCAGCTCCCATTGCTGCACCTCTCGTCCCCCCAGTGAAAGATGTGACCACGGAGCCACCACCTCTGCCAGGACTTCTACTGGTCACCAGTGAACGGGGTCCAGTGAGTAGCTTGAGGGTATGCCATCCAACTTCCAAACCTCACTGTATTATCTACTTTCTCAGGTCATACCCGGCACCACGGAGGGAGATCAGAGCCTCTGGAAATTTGGTGTGCAGGGTAGTTATTAAGTCTCTGACCTGCAGTGGGATGTGAGCAGAAATAAGATGGTCCAGAGGAAAGAGTTAGTTATGATGTCAGCATAATTAAGCCTTCGGCAACTTTGCGGGAAGATCTGGAGTTACCACTGCTGCCAGTTTGCCTAGACCAAATGGCAGTGCCTGTGTTGGCCTCACTGTTCTGAGTCTGTCACTAACCTGGAAAGATGGAACCTCAGAGGACGCTGACCTTGAGAGAGCTGACAAGTGAAAGCTATTCTCCTACAAACCGTCTACAGCTGGCCTGTGTTTCCTTGAGGGCAGACTGGATGACTCTCATGTTCTATTATGTCTTTAAAATAACACTCTTCGGGGGCTGGGGAGATTGCTCAGTGGTTAGAGCACTGACTGCTCTTCCAGAGGTCCTGAGTTCAAATCCCAGCAACCACATGGTGGCTCACAACCATTTGTAAAGAGATCTGATGCTAGACAGGTTGACAAAAGTTCATTGCAGATGCAGAACAGTTGTAGATTAGCATGAATGATTGTGTAAGTTAAGAGCATACATCTCATTTGGGATTTTTTTTTTAAATAGTATGTCTTCACTCATACATATTTGGAACAAAGACACCTTCCTTTGCTATGTTTTTTGTTACAACATATGTACTCACAAGGAATTGTGACTTGTATTTTCCTTTTTAAAAATCTCCTAATAGAAAATCTTGATGAATTTTTGCTTTCCACTCTTTGTTGGAAATTCAGGGTCACGTAGCCTGCCCGGTTACTAACACACAGTTAATTGGTACAAGGCTAAGTTTATTTCACATGACTGTCATGAGTTCCCTCTACAGAGTTGAGTCACATGCACAGAAGCAAACTCCCTAAGAAGGAAGTCTGTGACACGGTGACACATGAGAGGAAGTCTCATGGCTACAGATCTCCCGGGCAGGGAGCTTGGAGCTTAGCTGTGACCCAGATTCCTAAGGTGCAGGAATAATAGCATGTTTTCAGCCACCAGCTATGTACTTATGAGGACCATAAGGAGTGGAACATGGGCGCGCGCGCGCACACACACACACACACACACACATACACAGCAGCTCATCTGGTAAGACTAGCATCAAAGCCAGACCTCCTGACTCCTAATTTAGCCCTCCCTCCTCCAGCTGCGTATTCTGAGCACTCAGAGATGTTCAGTATTCTTAGGAACACAAGGCCAAGCAAAGCAGCAACTTTGTTTTCACGTTTGGTGTCAGCATTTTAGCTAAGCTCCACCCCACAGTTACCCCGCAACAGCCAGGTATGCCTGACTCACTATAAAAGGGGCTGCTTCTCCCCTTCCCTCTCTCTCTTGCTCTTGCCTTCCTGCTCCTGTTCTATGCTCTTGTCCCTTCCCTTCCCCCCTCTCTCTCCATGTGTTCATGGCCGTCCTCTGCTTCTCTACTTCTCTCAATCTCTGCCTTTCTCTACCTCTGTCACCCTCTTGACGCCCCTCCCCATGCTCTGAATAAACTCTATTCTATACTATGCTATGCTATGCTATACTATACTACACTACACTATATTATACCATACCACACTACACTATATTATACTACACTATACTATACTATACTATACTATACTATACTATACCACACTACACTATATTATACTATACTATACTACACTACACTACACTACACTATATTATACTACACTATACTATACTATACTATACTATACCACACTACACTATATTATACTATACTATACTATACTATACCACACTACACTATATTATACTATACTATACTATACCACACTACACTATATTATACTATACTATACCACACTACACTATATTATACTACACTATACTATACTATACTATACTATACTATACTGTACCACACTACACTATATTATACTATACTATACCACACTACACTATATTATACTACACTATACTATACTATACTATACTGTACCACACTACACTATATTATACTATACTATACCACACTACACTATATTATACTACACTATACTATACTATACTATACTGTACCACACTACACTATACTATACTATACTATACCACACTACACTATATTATACTACACTATACTATACTATACTATACTATACTGTACCACACTACACTATACTATACTATACTATACTATACCACACTACACTATATTATACTACACTATACCACACTACACTACACTATATTATACTATACTATACTATACTATACTATACTGTACTATACTATACTATACTACACTACACTATACTATACTGTAGAGTGGCTGGTCCCTCAGGGGGAAGGAATGCCTCAGCATGGAGGCTCTTCCCTCATACTTGACTACACTTCCATAGAACATATCCCACCTACCCCTCTATAATCTTTTTATAAATACCACTTGGTGCCTCACCAATTACAAATTACCACAGTGGATGCTGAGTGGGCTCATGGCCTGGGTGTGCTTTCCTCTTTGTGGTTCACCTTCTTTTCTCTCTATCTGTTGTACTTGGGATGAAAATGGCCCCCATTGGGCTAGAGAGATGGCTCAGTGGTTAGAGTACTGACTGCTCTTCCAGAGGTCCTGAGTT
This sequence comes from Micromys minutus, assembly GCF_963924665.1. Lineage (NCBI taxonomy): Eukaryota > Metazoa > Chordata > Mammalia > Rodentia > Muridae > Micromys > Micromys minutus. The sequence goes on from NC_137968.1 coordinate 4,878,330, forward strand.
CAATTCTCAGCAACCACATGGTGGCTCACAACCATCTTTAATGTGATCTGGTGCCCTCTTCTGTTGTGTCTGAAGACAGCTACCGTGTACTCATATATAATAAATAAATAAATCTTTAAACAAACAAACAAGCAAAAAAGAGTTGTTTGGTCATGGTGTCTGTTCACAGCAGTAAAACCCTAACTAAGACAGAAGTTGAAGGAAGATTAAGAGTTCAATATCGCTTCTTCTTCTTCGGGAAAACACCAAATGGCGGATGACGCCGGTGCAGCGGGAGGGCCCGGAGGACCCGGGGGCCCAGGCTTAGGAGGCCTTGGCGGCTTCCGTGGAGGATTGGGGAGCAGTCTTAGGGGCCGCGGTCATGGTCGAGGCCGCGGGGCTCGTGGAGGTAAAGCTGAAGACAAGGAGTGGATCCCCGTCACCAAGCTGGGCCACCTGGTTAAGGACATGAAGATCAAGTCTTTGGAGAAGATCTACCTGTTCTCCCTGCCCATTAAGGAGTCTGAGATTATCGACTTTTTCCTGGGTGCATCTCTAAAGGATGAGGTTCTGAAAATCATGCCAGTGCAGAAGCAGACCCCGGCTGGCCAGCGGACCAGGTTCAAGGCTTTCGTCGCTATCGGGGACTACAATGGTCACGCTGGTCTTGGTGTTAAGTGCTCCAAGGAGGTTGCCACTGCCATCCGAGGGGCCATTATCCTGGCCAAGCTTTCCATCGTCCCTGTGAGGAGAGGCTACTGGGGGAACAAGATTGGCAAGCCCCACACTGTCCCATGCAAGGTGACAGGCCGCTGTGGCTCTGTGCTGGTGCGTCTCATTCCTGCCCCCAGAGGCACTGGCATTGTCTCTGCTCCTGTGCCCAAGAAGCTTCTGATGATGGCCGGTATAGATGACTGCTACACTTCAGCCAGAGGCTGCACTGCCACCCTGGGCAACTTTGCCAAGGCCACCTTTGATGCCATCTCAAAGACCTACAGCTACCTGATCCCTGACCTCTGGAAAGAAACTGTGTTCACCAAGTCTCCTTATCAGGAATTCACTGATCATCTTGTGAAAACCCACACCAGAGTCTCTGTTCAGAGGACCCAGGCTCCAGCTGTGGCTACTACATAAGGGTTTTTATAAAAGACAAAATAAATGAACCAAATCTGTTAAAAAAAAAAAAAAAAGAGTTCAATATCATCTTCAAAGAGTCTGAGGCCAGCTTGGGGTGAATCAGCCCCCCCCCCCCATATTTAGGAAAGAAACAGCCTGTTTATACTGGAAGGACTGCTCTGGCCAGCTATAATGCAATGTTTACACCTCTTCAAAATAAACAAGCCACTGACTTTTAGAGCAAGAATTCCTAACCTGGAGGCCAGAGACCTTTATGTTAAAAGATCAGAGAACATGGATGAAGGTGAAAATTATATCTTTATTCTCATTATTATTGAACTGAATTCATTCATTCACTCAAGACAGAGTGTCAATATGTTGCCTGTGGTGGCCTTGAAATTGTGATTTTTGTGCATATACTGCCTAAGTCTGGGATTAGAGGCCTCTGTCACTATGATACTAAGGAAATCAAGGTCTGTCCTAGAATTTCTAGGGCAGTGGCTAGAGAGATGGCTCAGTGGTCAAAGAACTTGGTGCTTTGTCAGAAGACCTAGCATAGTGTTCATGACAGGCAGCTCAAACTGGTACACACACACATATACACACACGCACACACACACACACTCACTCACATACATGTGTGTATTTACATATGTACTTTTTTTTTTTAAATTTAAGAATAAAGTTAAACTAGAAATGATAGCTCAAACCTTTAACCCCAGCAAATCAGGAAATAGAGGCCGGAAGGTCTCTGTGTTGTAGGCCAGCCTCTTCTATTTAGTGAGTTCCAGGCCAGAGATACATAAGACCCTTTCTTAAACTGAGGGACCTTAAGGGATTTTACAGCTCCACACCCTTCTTACAGCTTCCCCTTCCCACTGAGGATCTTGAAGCTCCCCTTTCCCGCTAAGGGCTTTTGCAGTTCTGCCCCCTCCAAGGAGTGTTTCAACCATATCTGTGCAGCCCCTGGAATGTAGGGGAAGAGCCATAATATATGACCCAGGCAGGCGCCAAGCAGTACTTCTTCCCAGGGAGAAGTGTCTAATCTGGACAGCCCTGGAATGGAGGGGTCTTGAGATGCAACCCATGTTGGCAGCAGACAATTGATTTGAAAGTCAATTAAACCCACCAATGCTTGCATTCATGGTCACCATTGCTGTAGCCCACCCGTTACTAAGTGTATAAAAACTATACTGACGGGAGACTCAGAGTTGCATCTCCTCTGGATGTAGGCCACCCCAGTGCACTGGACTAATAAACTTCTTGCTTTTGCATTGATTCCCGATCTCTCGTCTCATTCATGGGAGCCTCAAATAGATATGACTCAATTTGGGTCTTACAAAACCAGCCAAACATACAAAGAAACAGAAGGATTCAAACAGAAGCAATTTGAATTTAAAAGGAAAACCCCAGGGCAGGTAAAACTTAGCAGATGCTAGAAGGGGAGAGATAGATGATAGATAGGTAGATTCATAGATTTATGATAGATAGATAAATAGATAGATAGGTAGATAGATAGATAGATAGATAAATAGATACATACATAGATAGATAGATAGATAGATACATAGATAGATAGATAGATACATAGATAGATAGATGATAGATAGATACATACATAGATAGATAGATAGATAGATAGATAGATACATAGATAGATAGATAGATAGATACATAGATACATAGATGATAGATAGATAGATAGATAGATAGATAGATAGATAGATAGATAGATGAATGACACACACACAGAGAGAATAGAGAAACAAAAAATCCTTGCCAGTTGAGTTGGGTAACATGGAAACCAGCCACTGCACAAACAGCCATAAGGCAAGGAGGGCAGCTTTAGAGGAAAAGTGAACAAAATCCGAAGAACCAGGAAAAGCAGACTTCTGTTCTGGCCAGGGTCGGATAGAAGACAGAAGAGAGGGAAAAGGATAACTTTCCCCTTCCTGAACCAACCAGACAAGCTCTCATTTTGTTTTTTGAGACACGATTTCTTTGCATATCCCTGGCTGTCCTGGAAGGAATTCTGTAGACCAGGCCAGCCTCAAACTCACAGAGATCCACCTATATCTGCCTCCCAAATGCTGGGACTAAAGGTGTGCACCTCCACGGGCTAAAATTTACTTATCTGGGACCACACAAACTCCAGGACCTGAAGGCAAATTGGATAGTCTTAGGCAAATTGACTTTTTTCTGTCTGTCCCCCACCCCCATTAATTCTTTAGGGCAGAAACAATGGCATGTTCTTACCCAGAGGTAGAACAATCTCATTTCTTTGGCTAGGAGACAACAATTTTCCTCTAATGGACCTTTCATGCTACTATAACACCCATGCCTGGCATGAACTTGAAATTTTAATTATGACTATAGTCAAGAAAATTGACTTGTACCTAGGACTTTGAAGCCAGACATGGTGGGGGAGGGGAGAAGCTTCGTATAAAAGGACCCCCCCAACCACCTACCCACACCCACACCCACACACACACACACGCGCGCGCGCGCACGCACACACACACACACACACACACACACACACACGCACACACACACACACACTATCACTCCTGTGCTGTGTGTTTCTGGTGTTAGCATTTTGTCTAAGCTCCATTTCTGCCTGGGCTGATTTACCTGTCCGTCTCTCTCTTCCCCATTTCTGTCTTTCTCTGCTCCTACTTCTCTACCCTCATGGCTCTGCTCCTGTCTGTCTGTCCACATGTCCACTCGTCTGCCTCTATCCCTCCCAGGTCCTCACTCCTCTCCCTTCCCCAAGAAATTCGTTTTATAGCAGATCTGTTGAATGGAATGAACAAGGTGTACCTTACTCAGGAACATACGTTGGCATGCCCCACCCCCCAGATACCCTGATAGGTTATTTCTCCTCGGCTGCCAATGAGCCAATTAAAGCCAGATTAGAGAATTAAGGCAGGTTTATTGGGAGGCTGCTCTTGGGTGGGCAAGTTCACTGGTCCCAAGGACAGAGGCCAGAAAAGTCACCATGGAGAAACAGGGTTGGGGGGTAGTGGGCATGCACTAAGAGAGAGAAGAGAAGTGTGTGTGTGTGTGTGTGTGTGTGTGTGTGTTGATGAATTTTTTGGGGACAAGCCTCTGGGGGGGAAGGGCAGCCCAGGGTCTAGGTTGGAAAGTTCAGCGTTGAGGGCAGGGTATGCCAGGAAGTGACTGAAAGGTCCTTCAAGAACCTGGAGGGCACGCTGCTTTGATATGTTAAATATGCACCTCAGTCCCCTGTCAGTCTGGGTCTGAAATCAAACAACGCCCTCGCTGCGATGTATTTCCTAAGAGAACGTTAGAGATAGAGGAACACGCATGCTAATGTAGCCTTCTGGTTATCCTCTGGCCGATGCACCTCCCATAGTCAGAATGTCAGTCACTTCAGGTCCAGTGGGGCCCCGTGCTCCTCAAAGCTCCATATTTAGGGTTTGCTTGGACCAGATGAATCTTTTAAAGCAGGTTCTGAAAGGACTGGTTTTGGTCCAGGACCCCCAAAACCAAATTCGTAGCACAAAGAGGGTTTATTTGCCCTGGAAGGACAGAGAGCAGAGAATAAGAGACTAAGACGGGAGATGAAAAGGGATAGGGAACAAGGGAGGAGAGGAAGGGGTATTTGCCCCAGAGGGGACAAAGGACTGCCTCTGGATAGAGAGGTGATTAGATGTGGCATATAGGAAAATGGCAGTTCATAAAGGTGCAAGGGGAGCCCCTTGTTAGGGTGAGATGTTTAATTGTAATTGGGCATGCTAATTAGGTGACCCAAAGGTTGCTTTTAATTGCTGGACTTCAATACTTTAGTACTTCTGCTGGACCTTGGTCGTCAGCCTCAGGAGGAGGAATTAGCCAAATAAGGGAACAGACCCTGGTGGCTGACTTCAGGAATGTAGTCTGTTTTTAGCAAGGCAGAAGGAAAGGGGGAGGGAGAAAGGCAAGGTTTGCCAGAGCCATGTTTGACATACTAAGGGCTGACTAGAGGCCCTTAGGTTCTAAACAGCTCTTGTTAAAAGTTATCTTTATTAACTAATATTTATTATGTAAATCAGTCTTATGAGCTGTTGTAGTGAATTCGGGTTTTTTTTTCTTGTTTGTTTTGTTTTGTTTTTTAATGCCCTCCTGCCGCACAGTTCAAAGATTTAAATTGCTAGTTTTCCAGCACTGGTTTGTATGAAAGGATGTCACAGGTTTAGTGTGAAAGCCACAAATTTGACATTCCTAGGTAATAATCCTTTCTTACCTTGCTTTTGGTTTCCAGAAACAGGAACTTTTCTGTAGAGGGGACATGTGGGGTGGGGGGGGCACCCCTTTGGTTTTGTTTGTTTTTGAGGCAGGGTCTTAAAACACAGCCAACACTTGGAACACTTGCTTCAGTCGCAGGGAGGCTGTACCGAACATTCTTCCTTCCTTCCTAGTTCGAAAAGAGGAATGAATTTATTTGCTCTCCCAGCTCTGGACTGCTAACCCCTACGATGAGAGAGACTTGGAGAAGAACACTACCCTCTAAGACAGAGCTTTCCGGCTGGAGAGATGGTTCAGTGGTTAGAGCACTGGCTGCTCTTCCACAGGTCCTGAGTTCAGAGTCCAGCAACTACATGGTGGCTCACAACCATCTGTAATGGGATCTGATGCCCTCTTCTGGTGTGTCTGAAGACAGCTACAGTGTGCTCATATATAATAAATAAATAAATCTTAAAAAAAAAAAAAAAAAGACAGAGCTTTCTTTTAAGCAGCCCGGTTTCATTTACCACCTTGGAAAGAACGTGGACGATCCCAGTGCACACCGAGTTCCACATTCGGAGCCCAGAACCGGGAAGTGACGGGATTCGTAATAGCACACATCACAGAAATGAAAAGAGAAGTCTTTCACCAGGGTTAGGACTCATTAGGAACAAACCTTTTTGTTTGCCTAAGGCTCAGAAAGTCAAGCCAAGAAATTCGGGGAAGAACGGGTTGGGTGTCTCTTTCACCAAACTACTTCCTCCCTCTTATTCTTTCTCAGGTGTTCTCAAGACGCAGCAATCTGGATGAGTCACGAAGTGTCATTGTGACATTTCAGTGGCATCTCAATCAACTTTTATTGGGCATTTTCCACAGACTTCAGGGTATACCCTATGTATATAGATCAGCTTATTGACTTAACTCAGTGAGGTGGGATTTACTATCCACATTTAATGGACCATACAGTGGCTCACACGATGTCAACACCTAACCACAGTAGCTATTGGTTTTAATTGGCCCAACTTGTATGACAGGATCATTTTAGACTTTGACTTGAACCTTGGAAAATAAGTTCAGTTTCAGTCTCTGGAGGTAGAAAGAAGCTAATATAAACACAAAGCAGGGAGTTAGAGTGATGCCTCAGTGGTTAGGAGCACTGACTGCTCTCCCAGAGGTCCTGAGTTCAAATCCCAGCAACCACATGGTGGCTCACAACCATCTGTAACGAGATCTGATGCCCTCTTCTGGTGTGTCTGAGGACAGCTATACTACACTTATATATAATAAATAAATAAATCTTATAAACCCAAAGCAGGATAAAAACTCTTATGAAATGTGTGGGTGACTGGAAGATCTCTGGCTTCTCTGAAGTCACGGTTCAGGTTGGCCTTGAACTCACAGAAATCTGCCCGCCTCTGCCTCTGGAGTGCTGGGATTAAAGGCATGATTTGGTGTCCTAATTTAGGTTTCCATTGCTCTTAGAAAAGATGAAGACCAACATCAACTTAGGAAGGGTTCCACATCATAGTTCATCGTGATAGAAAGTCAGGGCAGGAATTCAAGGCAGGAAACTGAATCAGGAGCTGAAGCCAAGGCCGTGTAAGAGTGCTGCTTGGTGACTTGCTCCTCTTGGCCTGCTCATCCTGCTTTCTTACACAACTCAGGACCACCCGCCCAGGCTTTGCACCACCTGGAGTGGGCTGAGCTGTTTTGGTAAAGTTTTTTTTTGTTCTTTTTGTTTTTTAAATCTGACCTTAGATCATTTATTTGGTTCCCAAATAAAGACACAAAACCTTTAGATTTATAAAAAACCTTAAAACACTAGAACTGGGCAGATACCAGGCCTCTGTGCTATTTTATCTACTCCCCTGTCAGTAACCCCGAGACATCACTTGTCATTCTGCCGAGGCTGCTCTTACTTGAGCTAGCTGGCCCTTATGGCCACGTGCTTATGATCCACTCACCTCATGGTGACTTCTCCTTCTCCTTCCCCTTCCCCTTCCCCTTCCCCTTCCCCTTCCCCTTCCCCTTCCCCTTCTTCTTCTTCTTCTTCTTCTTCTTCTTCTTCTTCTTCTTCCTCCTCTTCTTCCTCCCTCTCCATCCCCTCCCCCTCCTCCTCCTCCCCCTCCTCCTCCTCCTCCTCCTTCTTCTTCTTCTTCCTCTTCCTCTTCTTCCTCCTCTTCTTCCTCCCTCTCCATCCCCTCCCCCTCCCCCTCCTCCTCCCCCTCCACTACCCTCCCCCTCCCCCTCCTCCTCCCCCCTCCACTCCCCTCCCCTCCCCCTTCCCCTCCTCCTCCTCCTCCTCCTCCACCTCTCCCTTCTCCTGGTCCTCATTTCAAACCTTAAGCCTGGGAACCAAAGCCCCACCTACCTCTCTTCTGCCCAACTACGGGCTGTAGGCATCTTTATTAACCAATCACAGATAACTTGAAGGATGAGGTTTATACAACAGAAGCTGGTATACATGAGGATCTGCTGATCTTGGGGTACACAGTTTAGCATCTGATGCAAGCAGCATCAGACCGACCCACTATACAGCCCTTCTACATCCATCATTACCAGAAACATGCTCTACGGCCATTTTCATAATTCAGTGATCCTCTTCCCAAATGACTCCAGCTTGTGTCAGGCTGACACAAAACCAACTAATCCACTAGGTGACACAAATCACATCCTAGAGGTCTTACCCGTCAACACTGCTACAATGGCAATTCAATTTTAGCATGAGTTTGTGGGAAGAGGTCAGACCATAGTCTTACTGCCTGGAAGTACCGTGCTGCTACTGAGCTGAGCATCTCCCACCATCATCTTGTTTATGTTTGAGGATAAACAAGCTGTGGTCACATCCTTTTAAAAAGCTCCTCTATTTTGGTTAAATAATTGCAATTCTCGAAAGCAGAGTAACTTAGTTACCAGAACTAAAATTACTTGTTTTCCTAGATTATTTTTGCCTTCTCTGCCCTATCAGCTTCCCAGTAATGGCCCTCAGTAATGGCTGGTCACCAGAGACGTTTATGTGCCACCTGATACTCTTCATCCCACCCCTACCTATGTCTCTAGATAATCCAAGCCATGGCCAACTAGGATCCAAAAAGGGAGAATTTGCAATTTCCATTCCTCTCCCCTTTTCTGCCCTTTAATTGCTTGACACTGGCTGCCAAGATACTACGCTTTCCCTCTGACACCACAAGTTGAATATTTTCCCCTTTGCGCATGTGCTATGCCCCCTTATAAAAGGCCCCTCCCCCTTTCCTGCTCTCTTCCTCCCTCCCCCTTCACCTAGGGGCAGCCTCTGTATCCCCCTCCCCCAATAAATCTTCAAACTGAGATCTGCTGCATGGTGTGACTTCATGGTGACAGTTCCTCAGATCATAACACTTGTACTGGAATGTTGATGCTCATTCACGGTGACAGAAGACACAAGGGAATTAGGATACACTTTTTGGGCTTTTTATCTCACGAATAAAAGATTTTAAAATTGACTCAAAAGAGATTGGGGCTAGTGTGGGCTTTTGAAACCTTAAAACCTACCCTCAGTAAAACACTTCTTTCAACAAGGCCACACCTACCTCATACCTCCTGGTCCTTCTAATCCTTTCAAACAGCTCCACTCCTTAGTAACTAAGCATTCAAATATATGAGATTATGGTGGCCATTTTTATTCAAGCTACCAAAACAGGCAACCTGCAAACTTCAGCAGCTACCTGGAGGAAAAGGATGAGGAAGAAAAGAAAGTCATGAAACCCAGCTAGATCTACTGGAAAGAAATAAGAAGTCTCTAACATTTGAAAGACAAACACACACAATTGTCACAATTTCAAGGCCAGCCAGAGAGAGCAAGGTACATAGTGAGTGCTGGGTAAGCCTGTTATGGTATAACTTCCTGCCTCAAACAGACAGACAGACAGACAGACAGACAAACAAAAATATAATAGCTCTGTGTGTAGAATGCTTACTTCTTAAGACATTTTGATTCAACAAATTAAAAACCCTGCAATTTGTCTTCTAATATTGCAAAGACGTTTTGTTTGAGCCCTGAGGCTTGAATCATCCAGGGCTTGTGAAGATGTTCTGTAACAGAGCTGTACGCACAGTCAAACACTGGTGTCACCTCTTCTAATATGTTCAATCAGCATCTTACTAATTGCCCACATTAGCATTGAACTCTCTGTAGCCTTGACAGGTCTTGAAATCCCAGTCATCCTGCCCTAGTCTCCACAGTCCCTCCACTAAGCTCAGCTTTTTCCCTCCCCTTTGCCCCCTCTCCCTTTTTAAGACAGAGTCTTGTATAGCTAAGGGTGGCTTAAAACTTGTGATCTCCAGGTGAGGCAGTCTCTGGATGATTTTTTTCTCCAATCCCTGCTCCTCTATTTGTCCCTTTATTTTCTCCCATGAACGTTTTGTTTTCCCTTCTAAGAATGACTGAGGCATCCACCTCCTGGTCTTCCTTCTCTTTGAGTTTCATAAGGTCTGTGGATTATTTTTTGGGTATTCTGAGATTTTTGGGCTAGTATCTGCTTATAAATGAGTACATACCATGAGTGTTTTTTTTTTTTTTTTTTTTTTTTTTTTTTTTTTGTGTGTGTGTGTGTGTGTGTGTGTGTGTGTGACTAGGTTACCTCACTCAGGATGATGGCTTCAAGTTCTATCCATTTGCCTAGGAATTTAATATAGGACCCACCCATATGCAACCACTAAACCCAAGCACTATTGCTGATGCCAAGAAGTGCTTCCTGGTAGGAACCACACATGGATGTCTCCTCAGAGGCTCTGCCAGAGTCATACGGATACAGAAGTGGTTGCTTGTAGCTAACCATCAGACTGAACATGAGGACCCCAATGAAGGAGCTAGAGAAAGAACTGAAGGAGCTGAAAGGGTTTGCAACCCCATGGGAAGAACAAAATTATCAACTATCCAACCCACCACAGCTCCCAGGGACTAAAACACTAACCAATGAATTTGCATGAAGAGACCCATGACCCCAGGTGCATAAGTAGCAGAGGATGGCATTGTCTGGCAGCAATGGGAGGAGAGGCCTGTGGTCCAGCAAAGGCTCATTTTCCCAGTGTAGGGGAATGCCGAGGCACTTAGGTGGGAGAGGGTAGTCGGAAGAGGGAGCACCTTCATGGAGGCAATGGGAAGGGGAGGGGGGATGGAATTGGGGAAAGAAGATAACATCTGAAATGTAAATACAGAGAATATCCAATTAAAAAAAAAAAAAAGCCTGGGGTCAGATTCCCATCATTGGGGAAAAAAAAAAAAAACAAAAAAAAAAAAAAAAAAAACAAGAAAACAAAACAAAAAGCCCCAAACCAAAACCAAAAAACTTGTGATCCTTCTGCCATTCATCCATTCCTCCGTCTGTCCATCCATCCATCCATCTATTCATCCGTCCGTCCATCCATCCATCCATTCATCCATCCATCCATCCATCCAACTATCTATCTATCTATCTATCTATCTATCTATGTAATTATTTATTATTTAGGTTTTTTGAAGTAGGGCCTCACGATGTAGTTTGGGCTAGCCTCAAACTCATAGCAACTCCTCTGCCTCAGTCCCCTAGTGCTGGGACTGCAGGTATGAGCTAATGCAGGTATGAGCTATATAATTTAGCTGATATAATTAAGGGCTAAAGTTAAAAGTCTTAAAATTTCTACTTACTTATTTCTATGTGCACTTGTACACGCATGCTTGCATGTGTGTCATGGAGATCAAAGGAGAGCTTGAGGAAGTCAGTTTTCTCCTTCTACCATGGGGATCCGGGCAGTGAAAAGCAGCTCATCCAGCTTGGTGGCAAGTACTTTTGTGCCCTGTTATCCTACTTGCTCACCACACCCCCTTTTGAGACAGTGCTCATTGTATAGCGTCATCTGGTCTAGGAACTTGCTGTGTGGGTCAGGCTGATCTAGAACTCGCAAAGATCTGATCATTTCTGCCTCCCAAAAGCTGGGATTAAAAATATGCACCACCATACCCTGGCCCCCTTACCCTTTATTTTTAATTTTAATTTTTTTTAAAGATTTATTATTTATTATATATGAGTACACTACAGCTAACTGTCTTCAGACACACTAAAAGAGGGCATCAGATCCCATTACAGATGGTTGTGAGCCACCATGTGGTTGCTGGGATTTGAACTCACGACCTCTGGAAGGGCAGTCAGTGCTCTAACCACTATTATTTTTTTAAAGGAAATTTAAGTCAGATGTATGGTGGTTTACTTCCTCCTGCAATTGCAGCTCTCAGGAGGCTGAGATATCCTGCATTCTAGGTGGCTATGGGCTACAGAGTCAACTTGGCTCCACCGTAAGACTTTGTCTCACCAGCAAAACAACAAGCAACAGCAAATCCCCCAACGTCTTTGAGGCTCAGGGCTCGCTGCGTCTCAAATGCTTGAGCAGAAATTGAGCCCACGCAGTTAAGCTCACCACACTGTGGCTCAGAACCACCATCTGTCTGCCTGTCTGGCCGGGTGCCTCTGTTCTGGTAACTTGGTTACCACCCTTTTGAGATTCATTTTTTTCCCCCTTGTATTCCAATTCTTTTTATAAAAGTCGCCATTGCATCCCAGCCAGCATGTTGTGGGGAGACAAATGGAGGCAGGTGCTTAGTTAATTGCATTCTTTACATTATTCTACTGAATCTGTTGAATACGCCTATTGGGATTGATAGATGGCTAAAGTGATGTACATTAGCAAGTGGCAGAACCAGACCTACCTGACTCATTGTATTAGTCTGTGCCCCGCTTCCCAGCCCCTGTAGGAAAGGAAAATGGCTCTTCTCCCCTTGACGAGCCCAGGTTCACTGAGTTCGGTTCTTGATAATCAGAGGATCCTCATACCCCTTCCTTCCAAGAACCAGTTATGCCAAGAATATTTTAACAGGCATCCGCTTCCACAATTTCTATTCAGTATGCCATCTACTTGACCCAAGGCAACTTGAGGAGAAAAGGCTCACTTCATCTTATAGCAGATGTGTTTATAAACAGATAAAGAGAGGTGGGGATATGTTCTATGGAGGTTTGGTAAGGTGTGGGGGAAGGGGGTGCCTCTGCTGGCTGGCCCGTGCTGAGACATCTCTTCCACAGGGTGTATAGTGTAGAATAGACTTTATTCAGGGCATGGGGAAGGGAATCAAGAGGGTAGTAGAGGCAGAGAGAGAGAGAGAGAGAGAGAGAGAGAGAGAGAGAAGGGGGGAGAGAGAGAGAGGGAAGGGGGAGAGAGAGAGAGAAGGAGGGAGGGAGAGAGAGAGGGAGAGAGAGAGAAGGAGGGAGGGAGAGAGAGAGGGAGAGAGAGAGAAGGAGGGAGGGAGGGAGGGAGGGAGAGAGGGGGAGGGGGAGAGAGAGGGAGAGAGAGAAGGAGGGAGGGAGAGAGAGGGGGGAGAAGGGGAAGAGAGAGAGAGAAGAGAAAGAGAAGCAGGCCATGAGAACTTGAGGGGAGAGGAAGCTAGTGAAGGGAGGGAAGGGGAGGCAAGTGAAAGAGAAAGAGAGCAGGATGGGGTGGGCAGGCAGCCCCTTTTATAGAGAGTTAAGCTTTCCTGGCAATAGCTGAGGGGCAGAGCTGAGACAGAATGCTCTCAACAAGTGCACTCCATCACTGAAGAAAGCAAAGCCAAGAATTCAAGCACAAACCTGACAGACCTGAGGCAGGAACACGGAGCATCCTGTGTGCTGGCTTGCTCAGTTCGCTTTCTCGTACAACCCAGGGCTACCTACCTAGGGGTGGTATTGACCACAGCGGCTACGCTTTCCCACAGCAATCATTCCTCAAGGAAATACCACACAAACTAGTCCAAGGAGGTCAGAAGAGGGCACTGAACCAGCCTCCCGAAACTGGAAGAGGCTGTGAGCTGCCCCATGTGGGTTGCTGGGAACTGAACTATAGCCCTCTGGCTAGAAGAGCAACAGGTTCTCTTGAACACTGAGCCATCTAAGAGCTAAAGAGATGTTTTCGAAGGAAGACTCAGCACTGCTCTCCTTTCCGCCATAGTTATGAAGTGATCAGTATCAGTTTAGGACACCCCACATCCGAGCTCTGAGCTTAGGACACCCCACATCCGAGCTCTGAGCTTAGGACACCCCACATCCGAGCTCTGAGCTTAGGACACCCCACATCCGAGCTCTGAGCTTAGGACACCCCACATCCGAGCTCTGAGCTTAGGACACCCCACATCCGAGCTCTGAGCTTAGGACACCCCACATCCGAGCTCTGAGCTTAGGACACCCCACATCCGAGCTCTGAGCTTAGGACACCCCACATCCGAGCTCTGAGCACAAAGATGGTTCATTTGTGCTAGGACAAATCGTGGAATAAGAGACAAAGGCAGGAGATAGAGTATGAGGGAGAAGGGCAAGGGAACAGGGAAGAGGGGGAAGGGTATTTGCCCCGTAGCATCGGGGAATAAAGGACAGCCTCTGGACAGAGGAGACAACTGTGGCCGCTTATAAAGGCACAAAGGAAAACCCTGTGTTAGGGTGAGATGTCTCACTGTAATTGGGCACCCTAATTAGGGGGCTTTTGATTGCTGGACTTTAATGCCTCTGCTGGAACTTGGTAGCTGGCCTCAAGAGGAGGAATTGGCTAAATAAGAGAATAGACCCTGGTGGCTGGCTTCAAGAATGTGATCTAACAGATTTTAGCAAGGCAGAGGGAATGGGGGATAAAGGCTGTCAGAGCCACGCTGGCCATGGTTGCCATGGTCTGCCCAGCCAGACTTCCTTCAATTTGTGTTTCCATAAGTTGGAGCTATCAGTGGAACACCTGCTTTCTCTACATCTATGTTCCACTTCAAGTATGTTCAAGGCCTGAAGAGATGGCTCAGTGGTTAAGAGCAATGACTGTTCTCCCAGGGTTCTGAGTTCAAATCCCAGCAACCACATGGTGACTCATGACCATCTGTAATGGGATCCGATGCCCTCTTCTGGTGTGTCTGAAGACAGTGGCAGTGTATTTATATACATAAAACAAACAAATCTTTAAACAAATAAATAAATCATAACTTTAAAAAAAGGAATGTTCACAATCCTTCCATCAAACTGAATATTTTACACATTTCTTCTTCGTGATTAAAAGCTAAGTTCAGTGCGCAATAACCATTCTCCAGGCTGGATGCTTTACTGTCATGAAATCCCTTGCCGTATAACGTAGTTTGTTACTTTGAGCCGACAGAGCCAGAATGCAGCCCTGTTCTCTTCCAGAATCGGATAAAAGGACTTCTAGTTCCCAGTGGGATCGTTGCTCCTCTCTGAAACCTACTGAGGCGGGACTTCATTTATTTCTGTGTGGTCTGGTCTTCCAGACCCCGCCCACCGTGGCTCTTCCGGCTGGACTTACAGCCTTCTAGAGCAGTTCTAGCCACAGCTCCAGACGCTCACACAGACCCTGCAAGCCAGTTTCAGAGGCTCCAGACGTGCTCAGGCTTGTTAGACCAGAGGGCCACTCCTTGCTGACAATTTTGTGTATTATTTGCCGTTTTTGTTGTTGCTATGAAATGATGTGTGTATAAAAAAGAAAAGATGGTGTCCCGGGTTTTGGCACAGGGTTAGGAAAGAGATGAGGAGTGTGTGTGTGTGTGTGTGTGTGTGTGTGTGTGTGTGTGTGTGTGTGTGTGAGAGAGAGAGAGAGAGAGAGAGAGAGAGAGAGAGAGAGAGAGAGAGAGAGAAGGAGTAGAGAAGTAGAGGCTGGCCATGAGTATGTGGAAAGAGAGGGGGAAAGGGAATGAGGAGAGGAGGGGGAAGGAGGGAGAGCAAAGAGCAGGTACACAGAGAGAGGGGGAAGCAGCCCCTTTTATAGTGTCAGGTCACTGGGGCGGAGCATCCCTGGCCGTTGCCAGGTAACTGTGGGGTGGGGTTTTCAGAATCCCAACTTGAATTACTTCGGGGGAAAAAAAAACAACTTAAGTAAGGAAGCTGTGGTTTTGTGGATCCTGCACAGCCTTAGGCATTTGAATACTTGGTCCCTGTTTGAGGAAATTTAGGAGAGGTGGCCTTGCTGGAGGAAGTATGTCACCGCAGGGTGGGCAGCTTTGAGGGTTCAACGCCTCATCGAATTTTTACTTTGCTTTCTGCTTCCTGGTTTGATTTGGAAGCTCTCAGCTGTCCCAGTTGCTACCCCTGTCTGTTGGTACACTTCCCTGCTGTGATGGTAGTAGACTTTTATCTTTCTGGAATGTTCTCTGGAAGCCCAAATACATGTTTTCTGTAATATGTTGCCTTGGTCATGGGGCTTTATTACAGCAATAGAAAAGTAATGATGAATACAGAAAGGTTTCTTTTGTCTCGGTTTATGGCAGGGTGGTAAGAGTATCTAGCACTGAAGGCAGGAGTTTGAGAGTCCTGGGTACATTGTATTGCTAGTCAGGAAGCAGAGAGGAACGCTGACGCTTAGCTTTCTCCTTTGAAAAAGATGATTTAACAATTTTATTACATTTATTTATTTGTGGGTGCTACAGCTTGCATGTTGAGATGGGAATCACTATGTGGGTTCTGAGGATACAACTCAGGCCATCAGGCTTGGTGGCAAGTGCCTATAAGCGCCTTCACCTGTTAAACCTTCTCTCCCTAGAGCCTGTTTATTATTTTTTAAGGTTTATCTTATTTGTATTTATGCGTATGAGTGTGATTGTCTTTCTGGTAGTGCATATGATTATAGGTTCTGCAGGAGACCAGATGGAGCCATCATATCTGGAGTCACCAGACACTCCAGGTGGGTGCTAGCTATGGAATTTAGATCCTCCGAAAGAGCAGCATGTGTTCTTAACCTCGGAGCCATCTCTCTATCCCTTGGGGGAAAAACCATTCAGTGTTGGCTCCCAGTGTCCAGGTTGCTGCTGCCCATATTCAAGGTGAATGTCCTAAGTTAAACCTGCCTGGAAACTCCTTCAAATATATACTCAGAGGCTTGTCTCCAAGTAATTCTAAAGCCAGTCAGGTTGACAATGAAGATCTATTCCACTCGCTAGTTAAGAGCAACCAGGACTTAATGTCAGGAGGGCCCAGTTATTGTGCAAACAGCTCCATAGCCTCCGGCCTTCCACTTTTGCTAAGCTGTAAATCTAAAAACGATTAAAATAGAACATCCCCCAATCCTCAAGTATTTAAAATGCTGAGATATGTACCATCTAACGTCTCAACCAATGAGATGTGCATGGTTTGAGAGAGCAGGTCAGTATCTACTATTCTGGAACCCAAGGCTGATGGTTTCCCTGTCCGTGCCTCTGTCCTGAGACCTTCCTTTACTTCCCGTATCCATCCTTTACTTCCCGTATCCATTTTGGTACCCCCTAAACCAGACATGGAGTTCCTGAACAAAGGGGTCACTGAACACTTTATGGAGAGAAGTGATGCCAGATTAGATGAAAAATATGAAAACCACCGAAGTCGATTACTAGAAAGATCTCCTCGGAAACTGGACTGTCAAAACTTGCAGTGCAGAAGTCGGAGTAGGAGCTTGGGGGAGGCTGAATGACTGAAACCTGTGCGCAATCTTAGGTGGGGGGCGGGGACGTTTCCGGTGGCCGGCCAGCCGGCGCAGGTGCACCAGGAGCAGCGACAAGCTCCGCCCACCCGGAAGCCCGCGCGGCGCGCTCTCTCAGCCCCACCCACTCCGGGGGGCGGGGCCGCGTCGCGGCTGCGCGCTGCGCCGCGGTCAGCTGACTGCTCCGCCGGGCACGTGACCGGCTCCGGGCGCAGGAGTCGAGGAAGCCGAGGGGCCGGAGCTCAGGTCCGGGAGGGATGGAGCGCTGAGCGGTTAACGTCTGCCAGGCTTCCTGCCTCCGCGCCTGCCGCCGCCGCCGCCTCCCGAGACAGCTTCCCGGGTCAGTGAGCGACAGCCCTGCGGGGAGACGGCCCTGCTGTGGCCGCCGGGGAAGGATGGGGGCGGCGCGGGGGCCTAGACTGTGGCGTCGGACCTGCCGCCGGCCTGGGTGCGGGCTCTCAGCATCTCGGGGCCTAGGGTTGGTGTCTTTGGAAGCAGGAGGAGGCGGAAGGAGCCCAGGAGGGTTACTCGGTGCAGAAGGGAGAAGTGTACATTCGGGTCCTTCTCGGATGGGAGTCCCAGCGAGTCCTAGTCACTTGTGAGAAGGTGGGAAGTGATAAGAATGCCTCCGATGAAGATGTGTGTGTGTGTGTGTCCAGTCTCCACTGGGTGTTCATGCCTCTATGTGAGTAGAAGGAATGACAGTTTTCAGGGCTGAAGAGGTGCCCACTGCAGGTAGGGGGCGGTCACAGAGGACACGGGGGTCATTGTAGGCAGTGGACGCAACAGGGATACAGGCAGCTAAAGACATTTCACTAGATTGCGGTGGGGGTTGGGAGGGTTAAACAAAATCCCCGAAAAGGAACTTGCGGACAGAATCTCTTATAAGGCACATTGAATCACCTATGAGGCATAAGAGGGAAGCTAGTATTTTTCTCAGAGGAAGGATGTGTCGGGGGGTGGGGGGGAAATGTCCGCTCAGTATTTAGTGGTGGCCCGGGAATGGAGAGGTGGGTTGTGAATAGCCCAGCCCTAGAAGTTCACATTGATGGCGGGAAGAGAAGTCACAGGGGAAAGATGAGGTCGTATAGAATTGGGAGAAACAAGAAGAGGAGGAAAGTATCCTGGAGAAAAGAAAACTTGAATTTGGGTCTTGGCAAATCGGTGGGATTGGAGGAAACAAAGGAGAACTTTTTGTTCAGCAGAAGCCCTGTTATTTGAGGGCCGATGAGAGAAGAAGCCATGTTTCAGGGGTGCCAAGGCCAGGTTAGTGGTTGGCTGCATTGTGGAAAAGTGGGAAATAGTTTTAAAGTCTGGTGATACTTGTTCATATAGTGCATGCTCTCTGATAGACACTATGGGGTGCTAAGGCTTAGGAAGCAGACAGGGACTCTGCTCTCAGAGCTTCCAGACAAATATGGAGGATATAGGTTTTAATAGTCATACATGTGACGTGTGATGGATGGAGCGCTCAACTTTATCATAGCTCAATCCTAGCTCTTGGGAGGCAGAGCCAACCAAAGCTAAAAAGGGAAAATGTTATACAAAGGTAAAATCTACTCCTAAGGAATAATGGAGCAGTGCCGAGCTGTACAGGACCTTTTTGGGAGATTCAAAGAAGGCTTTGCTGAGGATGTGACTTAACCTAAGGTCTGAGAAGAGGTTTGTGTGAAAAGGGGATGAGCAGGCAGGAGTGGAAAGAACTTTCTAGGTTGAGGGGACTGTTTGCCAACACACCTTTCCGGAACTTGCCGGGAGCCTGGAATGAGAAAGGTGTGGATGTGGAGGAAGCTGGAGTCAGACTGTGCAGGGCTTTTCTGTTAGATTCAAAGGGGATCCTGTGAGGTTTATAAGCAGTGGACACAGACTGTGGCCCCACAAGGCCCCCACACTTTGAGTCAGCCTGGCTGCATAGCAGGACCCTGTCTGGAAAGTCCCAGATTGCTTTTCTGTGAGAATGGTCTGTGCACTGTCCTGTGCGAGAAGATGAGGAGCGGCACGGTGAGCTGCAGCGCTCGAGGTGGCAGCACAGTGTGGCCGCAAGTGAGTCTCGCTGAAGTTGGAGCCCCAGGTTTTCAGCTCAGAACTGCAGGACCTTTTGTCTTTTGGTTACGTTGCAGATACCAGATCAGATCTCAAGAAATAGTCCTCTGCATCCGGAATGTTGGGACAGGCGTTTTTTTTTTTTTTTTTTTGAAGACCGGATCTCTCTATGCAGCCCTGGCTGTCCTAGAACTCACTGTATAGACTAGGCTGACCTTGACCCCACAGAGATACACTCACTTTCTGAGTGTTGGGATTAAAAACTCATCTTTTTGTGTGTATTTATTTTTTTACTTTTTTTATGTAGATGATGCTGTCCTTGAATGCAGAAATCTGCCTGCCTCTGCCTCCTGAGTGCTAGCATGTGTGTGTGTGTGTGTGTGTGTTTGTAAATCTTTATCTTTCTGAGACAGGGTTTCTCTGTATAGTCCTGGCTGTCCTGGAGCTCACTCTGTAGACCAGGTTGGCCTGCAACACCCAGCATGTTTGTAAGCCTTAGCATTCTCATTACTTATTGTTTATATGTGAGTACACTTTAGCTGTCTTCAGACACACCGGAAAAGGGCATCGGATCCCATTACAGATGTTTGTGAGCCACCATGTGGATGCTGGGATTTGAACTCAGGACCTCTGGAAGAGCTGTCAGTTCTCTTAACTGCCATCTCTCCAGCCCTTGTTTTTTCTTAAACCTAAAACTTAAGGGCTTCAGAAATTGGATTCTGATTATTGCCCTAACTTGTAGGATAATGTCCATTGGTCAAGAGCAAGACTAGCATGCCACAGTGAACCTCTGCAAAGGGCCTCTGCAGGCCCCAGTCCCTTGGTTGGCAGTAAGCCTTCTTTTTGATGTATACACCCCCAGTTGACCTGAAACTACCTGTCTGCCTGTGCTGGAGCACAAGTGTAATCCTTCTCCCCCTTTGTACTCGATTTTGCTTAGAATAGCAATAGTTTTGACTAAGTTTCTGCTGTAGTTTGTTCTTGTCCAGACTATCCTGTCTGAGAGTGTGCTGTTTGTACTGTTTGGATATAGAGCTGTTTCATTTTAACTACAAATTAATTTGCATTTGATTTCCATTTCATCATTTTTTTTTCCCTCTTGAGGCAAGGTTTATTTTGTGTGTGTGTGTGTGTGTGTGTGTGTGTGTGTGTGTGTGTGTGTGTGTGTGAGTGATAGCTGGCTGTCCTGGAACTTGTTTTGTAGATCAGGCTGGCCTCAAACTCTGAGTTCCGCCTGTCTCTGCCTCCAAGAGCTGGGACTAAAGATGTGTGCAACCACACACCCGCTATTATCAGTGTTAAAGACAAAATTAGCGTGGTGTTCTTGGAAAGAGTTTAGACATTAAACCAAAGTGAGCCTCGAACTCCTGATCCTTCTGCCTCTGCCTCCTAATTGTCAATATGATACCTGCATCACCAGACTCATCTCATCTGTAAGCTAAGTAATGGAACAGCATTCTCCAGTGGGAAATGTACTTGATGTGTGTGAGAGCATGCGAACACACACACACACACACACTGAGTTCAGAGGATTGAGTCCAGTAGTCAGTGGAGGAGAGGTGCTTATGTTATAGCAGGGTAAAGAGTCTCATTAGATATGAGGAATATGATGGGCATTTGAAAATAAAATGTTGGATGAATGCAGTACTGGCATTTTATAGAAAGATGTGATGCCAGTTGTGATGCGTACCTTGAATCTCAGCACTTGTGAGGCAAAGGCATGAGAATCTCTGAATTTAATGTCAGCTGGGGCTCTATATTGCGACCTATGTCGGGGAGTGAGGAGAGGCAGGCATTTCCTAAGCGATTAAAGCAGACTGAATAAATAGGAAGCGATTTATAAGTTAACACAGTTGACCGGTGCACTAACTTTTAAAAATAAATTGCTTTTATTTTGCGTGCACGTATGTCATATATACCACTTGTGCCTGGTGCTTGTGGAAGCCAGAGAAGGCACTGGGTCCCCTGGAACTGGATGGCAGTTATGAGCTGAGTTCAGTGTTGGGAACGGAACCTGGTTCTTCTGCAAGAGCAGCGAATGCTCTTAACTGTTGAGCCATCTCCAGCCCCTGGCCTGTTAACTTCACCACTGAGGCTGTACTAGTTCAGGGCTTCTGAACTATAGTGCTAACGTTGTTTTAGACAGAATTCTCCCATGTTTAGACACATCCACCAACTGAGATGGTCCTGTGCATCTCATGGAGACAGATAAGCAGTGCTGTTGTCACGTACATTGGCAAATATTCAACCATTTAAGATACAGAAAATAAGAGAATACTTCTGTGAATTCAGTTTTTCTTTTAATGGTTTTTACTATTAGCTGCAGAAACTACATTTTAGTATTTCTAGCTGTGAGAACTTAAGTAGGTTTCTTACCAGCTGTGACTTCGGACAGGTATCTTCATTAACTGTTCTGCTCTAAAGGAGCAGTAAGGCATCTGCTCTAGAATTTGTCACCAGATTGCTTAACATACTGAACTGCTTTTCATTCCTCATGATTCAATATGTGTTGTTCTTTAAGGGATGCGATGTGGGGAATTGAATCAGAGTCTGTGTAGACAGGCGTGTGTTCTATAGGTTAGCCATGTCCCTGGCCCTGATTTTAAACCTTTAACTTAAATTTCAGACTTGAGTATATTATATATTACATCTGAGAGATCACTATAAATTATGAGTGGTTATAAATGACCAGCCCTGCGAGGTGGTGGTAGAGCTGGGCTGGGGTTCATGAGCTATGAGTGCTGTGGAGGTCAGAAGACAGCGTTGAACACTGGGGTGAGTCTCCCGTCACTGCTGTCATCTTGAGGAAGGCGTACCGGGATTACAGCTGTGTGCCTCCCAGGCCCCCTTTTACGCAGGTCCTGGGGATAGAACTTGGATCCTCAGGCTGTATAGCTAGGGCTCTTACCCAGCTGAGCCATCTCCTTGGCCCTGTTTTATAACCTAGGTTGGCCTAGTGCTCCTTATAGTCCAAGCTAACCTCAAACTCTACCTTCCAGTCTCCGAGATGCTGAGATTCTGAGAGCGTTCTGTCTAGTTAATGACTTACAGTGATAGACACTACACGTGCTGCCCGGTGTGCCAGTTCAAGTGTCATAGCTCTACCAAAAATTGCTAGGTACTTTCCAACATTGTGTTTTGTATGGTGATCTTTTATCCTTTTTGAAAGATTCTCATGTGACCTAGGCTGGTCTCACCTAGAACTGTATGTAATCAAGGGTGACTGAACTTTGGATCCTCCTGTCTCTACTTCCCCAAGTGCTAGGAGTACAGGTGTGTGCCACCACACATAATTGTATTGGGGATAGAACTTAGGGCTTCAGGCTTGCTAGGCAAGTACCATGAAGGATCTGAGCTCCTTTCCCCAGCTCCAAAGCATGGGCTTTGAGTACATTCCAAGAGGACAGCGGGCTCTCCTGGGCTAACCTTCCTTGGACTCTTCCTACTTGTTGAGAGGCATCTGCAAAACTCTGTTTACAAATCTACTTGATACTGAGGTGACGAGATAGGTGTTTATGAACTAAGCTGATTAGAGACTGCTTCCTGTCATATTGAATGTGCTGGAGACACTCGGGTAGTCAATATTGTTTCACTTACAAATGAAACTTGAAAGAGTTAAAGTGATGATACAAAGTTTAACAGTTCTAATCTCATATAAAGTCTGGAAACATTGAAAGGTGAGTCTCTCTTTAGATGCTAGAAACAATTAGACAAGCTAGGAACAAGTTTTTCTTCCTCCAACATAACTAAGATGCTTTTGCTGTGAAGGTTGCTTTCTGCTTTCATATGCAAAGCAGAAACCTTTATTTGTACAGTAGTAAGGATACTGTAGGGTTGGGTATGACAACCGAGTCTCATCTGCAAAGGTGGGGTGCTCTTTGGAGGGCTGTTGTGCTTTCCCTGCAGCAGGCCATTTCCTATGCCTGTTGGAATATGTTGCTCTAGTACACTCTGCTGTCCTTGGGGTCAGAAGGACTTCTTTGAACTTCTTCCCTCTTCCCTGTGGCTGAGTGTCTCCATGCCACTACACACATGCCCTGTACACTGTAAACTGACAGTGTTAACTGTCGGTGTTAAGTGTGCAGTGGGCATGTGTGTAAGTTGTTACTTTGCTCAGGGAATAATGATAAAGGAAGAGTCTAGACATGGACATCACTGGCACATATGTTCTCACAGTATGTTTTGACTTTTAAAAACGTGTGTGTGTGTGTGTGTGTGTGTGTGGTCAGTGCTCTCCATCATGAAGTTCTTGTGTATTGGGTTCAAGCCATCAGGCTTGGTGGCAAGTGCCCTTGTACCCTTACCCGCTGCACCATCTCACTGGCTCTCCTTTAGATAGGAATCCTTGGATGTGGAGGGCTGACTGTAATTTGAAGGACCAGAAAGGAAGCCATTTTGCATCCAGACCATCTTCCATCCTTAATTCATGTGGACTTGGACTGGCTGTTAGGGATGAGTGCGTTTCAAAAGAATAGCGTGCTGCTAGCCAGACAGGCAGCTTCCTTCTTGCCTTTGTTCAGTCCTTCCTTCTGAGACAAGGTCTCACTGTCTAAAGTTCAGGCTGACCTGGAAGTCACCGTTGTCAATTAGGATAGCCTCAAACTTGATGAATCAGTTTTCCAAGTGCTAGAGTGATTGGTGTATGCCACCACAGCTGGACTACAGTGTTTCTTGAAAGCATTACAATCAGTGCAGGGCTGGGGTGAATCCTGTTTTCTGTGGTTGCCCTCTTTGGGTTTGTCTGCTAGCTGCTCTCATCTGCCTGGGCCTAGTGCCACACCTTTTGTGGTGCTGTGTAAGTTACTACATTATTGTTTTTGCTTTACATTTAAATCAGTGTGGTAGGAGAATGATTCTAGCTTTCAAGTTATCCTAGGTAAGAGATGTAGTAACTAAACAATCCCAGAGCTTTGCACCCATGCTTTCCCTCTTTGTATTTGGGCTTAGTGCCTTGTGCTGAGGTTGTTTTCCTGTCCTGGTCTCTGCGTGGGCCTCCCTCATATCTCTCTTTACCCACCTTCTCATATCTGTGAGAAGGTCTGTGGCCATCATGGGAAGTTCCTTGATGACAGGGACTACATTTCATTCGTTTTGCTTCTCAAAGACAGCCACAGTTCCAGGGATTTGAGAGAAATAAGATCCTAAATTGAAAACAGTTACTAGTTAAATAAGAGACTAGACGTAAAATATGTATCTGCCTTGATATAGTTGGAATGTTTACTTGGGTTCAGTGGACGTGGATTGGGAGAGATGTAGTTGGGCATATGTTGCTAGATTTGGTGGAAAAACGAACTTAGTTGAGAAAATGTCCTGGGTGGTTTTTATAGGCAAAGAGAGTTTGTGCAAAGTGAACTGAGCCAAGAGGCAAAATAGGAAAGAGGACTAAGGGTAGCTTTGAAGCTAAGGTGGAAGAGAAGAATCCTGGAGGTTTGTGAGGATAAGGCAGGAAAAATGCAGCCAAGGGCCGAGGGCAGATTCAGATTTCATTCCAAGTGGGAACCAGAACTTGGTGCATATGTGTGAGGAGTCATTCAGCCTTCTGCTACCTGGAGAGGAAACTGGGCACAGAGCCATCTGTTCCCTGTACACAGGACACTCAGAATGGTTTGTATTCTGTACTTGACACATTCACTATCCCCTTACCTCCACCCCCATATTCACTCAGGACTGCAACTTACTGTGTTGCCTAGGCTGGCCTGAATTCTAGATTCTCCTGCCTCAGTTTCCCTAGTGCTCAGATTATAGGCATGTACCATCACACCAGGTGTTTGCCTGCATGCATATCTGCGTGAAGGTATCAGAAGCCCTGGAATTGGAATTACAGACCGGTATGAGCAGCCATGTAGGTCTGGGGATTGAACCCAGGTCCTCTGGAAGAACAGCGAGTGCTCTTAACTGCTGAGCCATCCCTCCAGGAACACCCCTGTGCTCCTTTGAAGACAGTATTTCACTGGGATTAAAGCAAGTGCCACTATGCCCAGCAAGTTGTTTGTTCTTGAGCAAAGTGAAAATTTACCTAGGTTTTGTTTTGTTCTATACCATATATTCATTTCTGTTTGCTTAATCAGTGTACTAGTTACCACTCAAAATCACGTGAAAAGTAGATTCAGATATGCACATAAATCATTCTAAACTCAGTAGAGTAAAAATAATCTTAGTGTTATAACTTAAGATGCTAGGTGGTTCTTAATGCTCTGCATTTAGCCAACTTTTTTGTTGGTTTGTTTTGTTTCTCCAGCTACCGCCTTCCCTGCCACGTTTTCTTTGGAGATAGTGTTTCTTTGAGTGGCCCTGGCTGTCCTCGAACAGACTTTGTAGACCAGGTTGGTCTTGAACTGAGTGATCCACCTGCCTCTGCCTCCCAAGTGCTGGGATTAGGGTGTGTACCACCATACCCAGCTGTTCATTACACACTATTGCTACCTCTCATAACACACTCACCCGGTCATCATGGGAGCACCTGCTTCTGATCCAGGGGTCCTGACACCTGCGGATCGTCTGCTTTGTCTGTAGGATGGCTTTTAAAATCATTGAATTGTAAGATACTTTATAAGTTATTTAATTTCGTGTTTATTATTGTTTGTGATGTGTTTGGATTTGAGCTTCTGGCTGAAATGGGCTCACTTTCCAACCACAAACACCTACAGATCTGGTCAAGCTAGGTGGAGAAACAGTGGGTATCACACAGTGCAGGAACCCAGAGGAAGTCAGTGAGCTCTGCCGCCCCACAGCTCTCCTGTCGAGGAGGCTGCGCTGTGGTCAGTTGATCCTGCTGACTTTGGGATGGACGAAGTCTGTCTAAGGTCGACAGGTAAAGTCCACAGAAGCGTGAGCAGCTCTTGTGGGGCTCTTGATGGGAGATTGAGCAGAGGCTGAGCAGAGAAGGCTGTACCTGAGTGAGGCCAACACAATAGCCTTGTTCTCTTTCTCCACTCCCTTTTCTGCTTCTCCGACTTTTCTTGAATCCAGACCTGAGGGATTTAGAATAAAGCACGGCATTGTCTTTAAAAGAAAAAAGAAAAAAGGGCTTGTGCTTGGTGGTACAACCTTTAATTCCAGCAGTTAGGAAGCAGAGGCAGGCTGGTCTCTGAGTTTGAGGTTCATTTATATATATATATATTAGTCTACACAACAAACTCCAGGCCAGCCAGGGTTTTATAGTAAGACTCTATCTCAGACATTTTTTAAAAAACCACGTAATATGTGTGCACACGTTAGTATGTGCACACATGTGTGGAAGCCAGAGAACAGCTTGTAGGAAACAGGGACGGAGCTTGGTTGTGAAGCTTGGTGTTATGTTCCTTCACCCACTGAGCCGTCTGTTCTGTCCTCCCACCATCTCTAAAGGAAGGTACAATGCAGTACTCAGTAATGTACCACGGCGGATTAGTATATGACCAGTGACTTCATGAACGGTATCGTAACGCGTATGTGACGTATGTTAGCAGATGTGAAGAATGGCAGACCACACAGCCAGCATGGAGTTCACAGACTTTCTGACTGTCTAGGTCCTGTCCTGACAGCTGAGGGCACGGACACACACACAGCTCAGCACTCTTATCTAGCACAGTCCCTTGGAGAACATGGCCTGCGGTATCCACTGTTAGACTCGATCCCAGTTGTGAGTTGTGCCCTCAGGTAAATGACTAAGCTGTGAGTGTTTATTTCATAGGGTTATTGTGAGAATGGAACTTGACAATTTGCAGATATGTGTGTGCAGTACAATACCAAGCTCAAAGGCCATTTTGTCCTCTTCCAAAAGGGCTCCAGTTAAAAGCAAGACTTAGCTTCTGTGACTTCTCCAGATACTGCTTCACTGTGTGTAGGATGATTTGTGACATTATTTCCTTTTATGCTGATAAACACTCAGTGGAGTGAGTATAGAGGCAGGTATTTATAGATGAGGAAATAGGGTCTTCTTTCCTGTTTCTGGGAGTCTTGGACATGTGTGGGCCAGGAAAGGTGTTTAGGATGGTGGAACAGACATCTGCTGGCTCACACTGGTAGAGAGGCTAAGCCCAGCAGATGTGACACTGTTGTCAGGAAGAATTAGAACAGTTGTTTCCTCACCTGCCATTTAGACAGACAGCGAGTAGAAAATACACCCAGATCTGCTGGTATAAACATGTAATACATCATCCATTTTCCCAGAGCTGTGCTTTATTAAAGGTGGTTCAGACTGCTCTAGTACACGCCTGTAATCCTATCTACTTGGGATGCCAAAGCAGGAGGATTGAAAGTTCAAGGCCTGCCTGGGTTATAGGGGAACGATGGGCCAACTTAGTTCAGTGAGACCCTGTCTCAGGAGGACTGGGAAAGCATTGGTCAGAGTGCTTACCTGTCAAGCTCCAGGTCCTGGATTTAATCTCCATACTGGCCAACAAGCAAAACAACCAGAGGCTTAAAGAGGCAAGTAGATCCTCTGATAAGCTTAGGTGAAGACAGTGAAGAGGCCAATAGCTGTTGGGGCTGCTGGTGTCAATGCATCAAGCCTGCTTTTGTAGCTGGGAAGTCCTGTTTTCTTCATGCTGGTGAGAGCAAAAAAGAGAAGCCAAGCTTGGTGACATCATGTTCTTGTAATTGCAGCCATTTAGGGAGCCAAGTGGGATGGTATCTTGAGCCCAAAAGTTTGAGGCCACCTTGGACAGAATAATGAGACCCTAGATAGAGAAGGGGTTGAGGTGGGGGCTAGGGAGATGGCTCAGCAGTGAAGAGCACTGACTGCTCTTCCAGAGGTCCTGAGTTCAAATCCCAGCAACCACACGGTGGCTCACAACCATCTGTAATGAGATCTGATGCCCTTCTGGTGTGTCTGAAAACAGCTACAGTATACTCATATATGTAAATAAATATTAAAAAATAAAAAAAAAATAGAGGGGAAGGAGAGTGGGGACAGAGCCCCAGTATCCCCTTTAAGTGCTTTTTCCAAGTGACCTAACTTCTCACAAGCTCTCACCCCCACACCTGTTTTATAGTCTCCCAGTAGTCCCGCTGCCTAGGGAACAAGCCTTGTGACACGGGCTTCTGGGGGCATTTTAGATCCTGTTTGTTGTAAGGTTGTTCTGTAAGACATTAAATGTTACTGCTCTGTTTTAACATTTCAGCATCTCCCTTGGTTGCTAAAGAAGTAACAAACATGACCGAGTTCTGGCTCATATCTGCTCCTGGGGAGAAAACCTGTCAGCAAACATGGGAGAAGCTACATGCAGCCACCACCAAGAACAATAACCTTGCCGTCTCTTCCAAGTTCAACATTCCTGACTTAAAGGTGAGGTGACGGTGACTGCACTGTGAGAGGACTGTGAGTTTGTCAGAGGAGCCTGGCCAGGGCTCTCTGTTTTGGCAGAATCAGATTTTAGTTCCTTGAGAAAAACAAGTTGCTCCTTTCTAGCTATTGACTTAATGTAGAGTGGCTCAGAGGCTTTGAATGTCTCAAGGAAACTCTGAAGTCACATCTTGTGAGTCTTCTGATTCCATAAATTATAAGGAAGCCTAGATATTGCATCACAAAGTGGGATTTTCAGAAGAGAAAAATCTTGGTATATATATTTAAATATCACAGCAATATGTCTGTCGTTAAGTTTCTATTCTGTTATCACAGTCCCTACTGAGGCATTATTTAATCCAGTTAATGTATTTAGCATTGTTTAAAGACCGATGACCAGTCTAGCAGTGATGGACACCCACAGACCCACTGCAGGGCTTGTGTAGAGCAGGACTTCACAGTGCCCACAGAGAATTAACTCGTACATACAACTGACTTAAATGTTTAATAGACCTTTTGTGCTATACTTCATTAAATAAATGGAGAATAAAAGATTTGTAGGCCCTTCAGATAAAGACACCTCAGTTGTAAAGGGGTGTGGAGCTGGGGGGTGGTGTAGGCCATAATCCCAGCCCTGAGGAGACAGAAGGAATGGGAGCTCAAGGATTTACTTGGAAGCATGGACTGAGTACTAAGCTGAGCTTCCCTTCCAGGTTGGCACCTTGGATGTCTTGGTTGGCTTGTCGGATGAACTGGCTAAACTGGATGCATTTGTAGAAGGGTAACGTATCTGCTTGTGTGGGATTGAACAGGGTGAGACGGTGTTGTCAGAACCAGGCTGTCTGGAGAGTCATTCCAGATACAGTTCTAGTTGAATGATTTTAGGAGATGACTATTTTTCTCTGTGTATCAATGTTTTATGTATATATGTATGTGCACCTGTGTGTCCAAGCATGTTCATGCACATGTATGCTCAGTTGCACATGGATGTCAAGAGCCATCTACCTTTTTTTTTTTTTTTTTTTAAGATTTACTTATTTAATGTGAGCACACTGTAGCTGTCTTCAGACACGCCGGAAGAGGGCATCAGATCCCATTACAGATGGTTGTGAGCCACCATGTGGTTGCTGGGATTTGAACTCAGGACCTCTGGAAGAGCAGTCAGTGCTTTTAACCCCTGAGCCATCTTTCTAGCCCCCCCCCCCGACATTTCTTATTTACATTTTAAATATTACCCCTTTCCCTGTTTTCCCCTCCATACCCTCTTTCCCCTTCCCCTGCTTCCATGAGGGTGTTCACCCACCCTTCTACCCCTTCCTACCTCCCTGCCCTGAAATTCCTTTACACTGGGGCATTGAGCCTTAGCAGGACCAAGGGCTTCTCCTCCCACTGATGCCCAACAAGGCCATCCTCTGCTGCATGTGCAGCTGGAGCCATGGGTCCATCCATGTGCACTCTTTGGATGGTGGTTTAGTTCCTGGGAGCTCTGGTTGGTTGGTATTGTTGTTCTTATGGGGTTGCAAACCACTTCAGCTCCTTCAATCCTTCTCTAACTCCTCCATTGGGGACCCAGTTCTCAGTCCAATGGTTGGCTGTGAGCATCCGCCTCTGTATTCGTCATGGTCTGGCAGAGCCTCTCAGGAGATGTCCCGCACAACCGTCTCTCCTGCAAGAACGACGCGGCACACGAAATAGAATCCTTCTGCGGTAAAC
Organism: Micromys minutus; assembly: GCF_963924665.1. Taxonomy (NCBI): domain Eukaryota; kingdom Metazoa; phylum Chordata; class Mammalia; order Rodentia; family Muridae; genus Micromys; species Micromys minutus. Next base: position 4,908,154 of record NC_137968.1, read on the forward strand.
TTTATTATCCTCGAGAACCAGCACTTGTTACACATGACGAAAAAGACGGAGAAGACCAAGAAATCCAAGAAGACGAACAGGACGAACAAGACGAACAAGATCCACGAGACGAACGAGATCAACGAGAGAGTGGAACTATCTAGCCCGTCCCCTTATAAAGGGATCAGTCCTTGCCTTGGACGCGGAGCCCCCTGATTGGTTGAAACTCATCAGGCCCTATGACGCCACGGGAGAGGCAGAGCTCAAGAAGTGGAAAGTTACCCAGCACGTGCGCACATGGCTTGTTTACTGCTAACTCTAGCCGGATGTCGGCGCCATCTTGTAATGGAGAATGTGCAGGCGGCGCCCCACAAGGAGACAGCTGTATCAGGCTCCTGTCAGCATGCTTGTTCCTTTCCTTGATAAAGGTCTCTCATTGGAACTCTAGGGCTTGCAGATTAAGTTGGGCCACTGACCAGGAAGCCTTCGGGATGCTCCTGTCTGCTCTCCAACACTGACTGGGATTGCAAACTTGTGCCACCATGCCCAGCTCAGTACCCATTGCTACCAGCTGTCCATTATGTGTCCTGCCGCAGGGATCCAGCTGCAGAACACTTAGTTCATCCCCTTTGTCTGACGTGTTTGTGAGCTGCTCTCGGTTTGCTTGAGTGACTGTGTGCCTGGGAGTGGAATACTGGGATCTTGGTTCTTTCTGACCAACTGTTTGGACAGTGGCTGTACCAGCTCATATTTGCAGTTGGGTTTTATTATTTTTGTTTTTCTGAGACAGGTTTTCACAGTGTTGTCCAGGCTGCCGTGGAACTCACGGTGTAGCTCAGGCTGGCCCAGCGCCTCTAGCAGTCCTGCTGTAGTCATCTCAGTGCTGGGACCTACCACTGACTGATTTCATTGTAGCCCTCCTGCGGTACAAAGCAGTGTCTTACTGGTTTTCATTGTTTTGTTTTGGAGACAGAGGCTTACTTTGTAGCCATGGCTGGCCTAGAACTCTCTGTAGAGATACCTGCCTGCCTTTGCCCAGGTACTGAGACTAAAGGCCCATTCTGATGGGCCACATTCTCATTTTTATTCAAATCACTCTAACCAATGATGCGTGGCTCTTTATTTATTTGTAGGGACTTATTTTTATGTATATTGTGTTATCAGTGTGTATGTGCAGTGTGGGCACAGATGCCAGTGGAGACCAAGAGGCCCTAGATCCTGGAACCGCAGTTACAGTTGGGGGTGGAAACTGAACTCGGGTTCTCTGGAAGTATGTTGTTTTCATAACTTCTCAGCCACCTCTGGACACCCGTCCTCCTGCCCCCCACAGCCCCCCTTTTTTGAAAAAGTTCATCACGATCCTCCTGCCTCAGCCTTTGGAGTGCTGGGATTACAGTTGTGTACTACCATAGCTGGAGACATTACTTTAACATGAGCGCATGCAGTAAGGAGGTAATAATCCCGGTGCTGTAGTGCTCTTCTGTGACACTGAAGGTTAGAAAGAAGGCCTGCTGTAGGCAGCTGTGTGTTCGGAGGGCCGTGCTGCTCACCTGCTCAAGCCTGGGCTGTTAGGGGAAAAGCCTCACATGACCTTGAAAGTGCTAGGGTTGTAGGCATGTGCCACTGTGACCTGTTTTCATGACTGTCTTTCTAGACTGAGGAACACTTACATGTAGTTTCCATAAAACCCTGCAGCCCTGCAGTTGCTTTTTGCATATAACCAGACCTTGGTCCACTTTATTCCGTATGTTTTATGTAAGGATTCATTGTATAGTATGTCCTAGAGTGACAGTCTGTATAACATGGGTTTTTTCTAAACATGATGACTTTCTTCTTCAATTCCCAGTGTGGTGAAGAAGGTGGCTCAGTACATGGCGGATGTGCTGGAGGACAGCAAAGATAAAGTTCAGGAGAACTTGCTGGCCAGTGGAGGTGAGCTCTTCAGTTACGGTCCCTAGTTGCATCTGCCCCTGGAACACAGTTCCAGGTTGTAACTGTTACTCTTGGGCGGTACGTAGGTAGTGTACGGTGCCCTACGAGGCCTCCTGCAGAAGTGCTGTTCTTCAGCTTCGTTGGGAGCTATGTGTTGACATCTCAGCTGTATTGCAGTTAGATGCCTCCTGTTTTCCACTTATAGTACCCAGGAAGTGACTGATTTTATTACAGGGTAATGCCTCTTTTCCACTAAAAGTTAAGAGTATGTGTATTGGTAAATATTAGAAAGCAACCAACCCTAGGGGTGTTTTCACCTCAATCAGCAAAACGTCTCCGCCTGACTCGCTAAGTTCCCAGTTTCCATCCCAGTCTGCTGCCGGCTACTCTGGTTCCCAGCAGTGGCCTCGGCTCCCTGCTGCAGACTCTGCTCACATTCCCAGCAACCCGGTAAAATCAGACCTCTGGAGGCTTGTAATTCATCAATCAGATTATATCAGTAAATTCTCACCCCACAAAATGTCCACACAATAAACTCAGAGCCAATTGATACTGATATAAACTGTCCACCTAGATAGGACAGATTGTCCTGTAATATAATAATCCATCCCCTATACGATACTCATAGCTACCTGTGGCTATTTAGAGCCACATGGAGATGCCTCATCTTCGTCCTCCATCTTGTCTTCCTTCTCTCTCTGCATTTCTTTCCTCCTTTCCAAAACTCTGTCCCCACCTATCTTTTTCACTGTCCAATCATAGGCCTTGCCTTATCTTGTGACACACACACACACACACACACACACACACACACCTGACTGCAGCAATAAGTTAATGTTTATATTGAGCCTGCTCAGTGATGATGGCTTTATAAAGATTTTTATCTTATTATTGACTTAAGTTAATTAACCAACTAATTAGTTTTTGAGGCAGTCTCAGATTTCCTGGCTGGCCTAGAACTCACTAAGTAGGCGCCTACTTTTACCTGGGATTAACGGTGTTCACCACATCCAACAATATCATTTTAAAATCATTCTAGTTTTCTGGTGGATAGATGGCTCAGTGGTTAGGAGGACCTGAATTTGACTCCCGACAGACACATTGGGTAGCTCATAACCACCTGTAGCTCCAGCTTCAGGGAGTCTTTCTGGCCTCTTTCTGCAGGCACGTGCATTTATATTTACATACCTGCCCTCACCTCATATACATGACTAAAAATAAATCTAAATTCAGTGTTCTTCTCATCTCATTCACGTTTATTTAATCAGAGCACTTCAGAAATCATCTTTGCCTATGTTAAGAAGCAAGCCAACTGCTGGGCATAGTGGTACATGCCTTTAATCTCAACAGTCAGGAGGTAAACGCAGATGGATCTCTAAGTTCAAGGTCAGCCTTGTTTATAGAGTGAGTTCTGGGACATCCAGAGGCTACCCAGAGAAACTTGTCTTAAAAAATCTAAACAGACAAACAGACAAGAAAATCTGCTGTTTGTCTTCAGTAATTAATTTATTGTCTTATTTCAGTTGACTTGGTTACTTACATAACAAGGTTCCAGTGGGATATGGCCAAATACCCAATCAAGCAGTCTCTGAAAAATATCTCTGAGATAATTGCCAAGGTAAGACAAGAAATGAGTTATAAATTATGTATGTGTATGTATGTGTGTGTGTGTTTGTATATATGTGTATGTATATATATATACACACAGACAGCTATGAAATACTTTTTAAGTTTTTCCTTTTGTAAAAGTTTTTTCAATGTTTATTTCTATTTTAAGTGCATTGGTGTTTTGCCTGCATATATGTGTGAGAGTGTTGGAACCCATTAAACTGGAGTTAAAGGCAGGTGTGAGCTGCCGTTTGGGTTGCTGGGAATGAAACCCGGGTCTTCTAGAGGAACAGCCAGTGCTCTTAGCCTCTGAGCCATCTCTCCAGCCCCTTTGCGTTGTCTTTTGAGACAGAGTCTCTCTAGTAGTCCTGGCTGTCCTTGAACTCAGAGTCTCTTCTACCTCTGCCAGCTGAGTGCTGGGGTTAGACATGTGTGCCACCATGTCTGGCCTTGAAGCCTTTTGATGAATAATCTTCAACCTAGCAAGCTGGGGTCTGTTTACTTGATTTATGAAGTAATGTGGCAGGAGCAGGTAAGTTAAAACTACATGGACTAATATAGTATGAAAGATTCATAAGGAAGCTTGTTAATAATGAAGTTTGGGTTTTGTTTTGCTTTGTTTTTGTGAGACAGGATTTCACTGTGTAGCCTTAGCTGTCTTGGAACTAGCTCTGTACACCAGGCTGGCCTGGAACTAGCTCTGTACACCAGGCTGATCTGGAACTAGCTCTGTACACCAGGCTGATCTGGAACTAGCTCTGTACACCAGGCTGGCCTGGAACTAGCTCTGTACACCAGGCTGATCTGGAATTCAGAGATCCACCTGCCTTTGCCTCTCAAGTGGGATTAAAGGCAATGAAATTGGTTATTTTTAAAATGTCCTTTTAAAGTTGTGCTTTTAATGAAATCATATATTTTTATGTCAGAAAACATTTAAATTGTATTAGTAGAGGCAAACCTAGGAATAACTTGCCCGTTTTTCTTCTCTTTTGAAGGGAGTGACTCAGATTGATAATGACCTAAAGTCTCGGGCGTCTGCATACAATAATCTGAAAGGGAATCTTCAGAATTTGGAGCGAAAGAATGCGTAAGCTCTCAAGTCTTTGTGGATGCTAAATGTGTGTGGGGTGTGTGCATGCATGCACGTGTGTGTCTAGCACATGTAGGGGACACTGTGAGGGTGTACAAGTTCTAGTTTGTGCTGTTTCTGTAGTCAGTGGTTTGTGGGGAGGCAGATGGGGCTCAGCAGTTGGCCGCTCCTGCTGAGGGCTGAGTGGGTTCCCAGCACTCACATGGCAGCCGAGTTTGTCTGCAACTTTATTCTGGGGATGTATGTATGCCATACAGAAGCTTACCTAAGTGTACACACATGAAAAATGCCTTTTTATGATTTTTAAAGCGTTTTATGGAGAAAGTTCATTAGCTTTATAGATTCTGAGCAATCAGAACACATCACTGTGGCTGATTCATTAAACTGTTTTAAATTGACTTGTCACCTGAATTCTGGTTTAGTTCCTTAATACATTAGATATTTTATTGAATTTGTGTAAAATTAATTATTCTATCCGTTTATTTATTACATAGCAATTACCTGCTGCTTAAAATATTTTTCAATGTACTAATCTGTTTGTGCTATAATGATTATTTTCTACGTTCTCTGTTTCTAAGTTTAGACGTTTTAAAGTATTGACTTGAAATCTTATTTGGTTGATCTTATAGAATTAGTGCAAGTATAGTTTTGGGCTGCTTTGTGGTTGGTAGTTTGTGTGTGTGTGCACACACGTGTGCGTGCACTCATGTGTGCTTGTGTATTTGCACGAGTCTGCATGTACATATGGAGAACAGCGGAGTCATCGGATTCCCTCCTAGTGTCTCCCTGTCTCCTCTTCTCACATTCGTGGGATTTAGGTGCACAGCTCCTTACGTGGATGCTGGTGTCTGAACTCAGGCCCACGCGCGGTGTAGCAAGTGCTCGTCCCCACTGAGCCACCAAGTGTAGTTTTCAGTACATGGCATTACAGACAAGACAAGGCATTTCCCTGTGGAAGACCGATGAAGACTGAGTTGAAAGTTGGTTATTGTATAAATTAACCAAAATTGTCTGGTATCACATGATATCCAGGAAAGAGAGAAAAAAGCAGAGGTTGGGCTTAGGTGACATAATCTCATAATAGCAGTGCAGTGGGCTCTGGTATCCAATGACTCATACTGTCCTATCGGGAATATGTAATTAAGAGGAGACCTGAGGTACAGTAATTAAAATAAGGGCAGAGTTCTACATTAGTGGCAAATTTTGACAGGCAGTGGCACCTCTTGGGTTGCAGGGGTAGGGTACATCTGGCTACCTCGTGACTTCTTAAATACATTTTTTAAAAAAATTACAAGTTTTAGTGTATTAGTGTATGTATGTGGAGCAGGTGCATGCCTGGGGCTCTTGGAGGTCACAGGGTGTCAGATCCCTTGTATCTGAGCCACCGTGTGGGTGTTGGGAGTTGAATCAGGGTCATTTGCTAGTGCTTTTACCCACTGAGCCAGCTCTCCCAGCCCCTAAGACTGACCCCTCTGAGGTGCGTTTCTTCCTTGTGTCACGGAAGCATCCATCAGTGACTTTTCTTCTTCTTCAGGGGAAGTTTGCTAACCCGAAGCCTGGCGGAAATTGTGAAGAAAGATGACTTTGTTCTTGACTCGGAGTATCTTGTCACATTGCTGGTGGTAGTTCCCAAGTACGTCTGCTACAAGAGGCCATAGTGGCACTCACCTCTAACGCAGCACTGGGGAGGCAGAGGCAGGTGGATATCTGTGAGTTCAAGGCCAGCCTGGTCTACAGAGTGAGTTCCAGGATAGCCAGGGCTGCACAGAGAAGAACAACAAAACTCGCAAAGTGAAGAATGTGGATTTTCCCTATAAAGGTCTGGATAGTCCACTCTTAACCCTGCTCTGCTGTACCACGCCAATGGTCATTAGAGCTGAAGCAGCCACAGAATTTGTAAACAGATAAAATAAAATAAACAAAATTCTGTTTACTAACACAAATGCACATAGTTTGCTGACCTTTGGATTGATGTAATAACCGTTTGAAATCTTCTTTTGACTAGGCCTGTGTAAGAGTATTTGCTCATGCACAGTTTCGGAGAGTCTGGAAGGAGTAGGAGTGAGTGGCTTGCACAATGGTGGCACACGCCTTTAACCCCAGCACAGGGCAGGCAGAGGCAGACAGGCCTCTGAGCTGAGGCCAGCCTAGGCTGCACAAAAGATCCCGGGCCAGCCAGGTCCATAGTCAGACCCCGTCTCAACAAGGGCAAACAAGCCGGTGTGGGAGACACGTTTAGTGGCTTCAGGTCCTAAACTGCTGTCCTCTCTGGGGATCTAAGCTGAGACTTTCAGAGTCTCACTGCGTGCAGCCTGTCGCCTTGGTTCTGTGCTTTCATCTGCTTAGGGAGTTGGGAGGAAAAGTCCCGCTCCTGGGGGAGAGCAGAGAGGAATGTCAGCTGATCAGAGCATCTCTCTGCTTGGAGAGTGTAGGCTTTTAGGTTTTCTGATTTTTAGGGCTGTCCTTGAACTGGCACTGTGGTCTGGCTGGCTTGGGGCTGGCCCTGCTGCTGCCTTCACTTCTCAAGCATGGGCTCACAGGCACGCACTCACTGTGCCCGGAGTGCAGGGCTTTGCTTCATGCTTCCCTACACAGCTGTTCCCTGGAACATTGGAACATATTTACCTAAAAATCCTGCTAATCTTGCTTTTATAGTTTACAGGAAAATAACCTTTGCCCATATTCTTCTTACTTAGCTTAACTTAAAAATTGTGTTGAGAAATTTTCAGCTTTTTGTATCTTAAAATGTAAACAAGACCTCCTGTAGATCATTTTACATAATAAATTACCTGTGTCTGCCAACCTTTACTGTAAATCACACATAGTTGTGTCTCCACACCCTCAAAACCAGTGGCCTTTCCAGAAAGCTGTTGCACAATGTTTTGAGGCAGCATCCTTTATTGTTACTGTGTCCTAGCTGCTTCCTGGGTACGCCCTGCTGTCTGTAAGTAGGGTTTTAGTTAGCCTTTTGTAATGGTCACCGAATGGTAGTAATTTCCCATGAATTATGTTCTCTAGCCATGCAGTTTAAAAATACTGTAGACTCTGCTGTGCTTTGCCGCCGTAACAAACCAGGCTGTGCCTCTGCTGCAGCAGTCACTGTCTGTGAGGGAGGCCGTCCGGACTTCCTGCTTCATCCCACGTCTGTGAGGCCCGCTCTCGGCAGGAGACGGGTTCTGCTGCACATCTGATGGACCTCATTTTGGAACGTGTCTCCCTTCTCATGTTCATTGTGCCTTCTCTGCAGGCTGAACCACAATGACTGGATTAAACAGTATGAAACGCTTGCAGAAATGGTGGTACCAAGGTCCAGCAAGTAAGTAGCCGTCTGGCAACAGTGCTTTGATTCCTACAGCTCCCCCAGCCATTTAAGGGATTAGGAGATCTCCCCGTGGTCCGTGATTTAGAGCCATTGTTTTCACTTCATACATTGTTAGCTCTAGTTATCCTCATTCCAGATCTAGAAGGGACAGTGAGGTGAGGTTGTTTGCCCACTGCCTCCTTCAGACGTGCATCCGCTGTTGCTGTGTCTCCTCTGGGACCAAGTCTTCATTTACCTAACAGAGGAGTCACCTCAGGAAGCTCCTAGAACAGTGTGTGAACCCTTCAGATTTTTAAAAAGCAACAATGCTTGCCATTTTAATAAGCAGTTTTGAGTTATGAGTTTAATGTGCTTTGTCTATTTAGTTACAGCAGTGCCACACTACCTTTTCTGTCTCCTGGTGTGTGCGTGTGTGTGTGTGTGCGCGTGCGTGTGTGTGTGTGTGTGTGTGTGTGTGTTTGGGATTTTGATGAGAAACTGTCTCACCATGTGCCTCTGTTTCCTGAGTACTGGGATTAAAGGTGTGTGCCACCATGCCCTTCTCCTCTTCTTAAAAATGTCTGGTTTGAGTCTAGGTGTGTAGCTAGATCCCAGAGCTTTTGTCTGCATGTGGGAGGCCTTGGGTTCAGTTACCTGCACCAGAAACTTAGAAAAGACACATTGGGCCAGCTCACTCAGTAGCTTTTACCTTTCTTTGTCCTTGGGAGTCACTTACTACAGTTTTGGAGGATTTTTTTGTGTTTTTGGTGCTGGAAGTGCTAGAGTTGGACATGAGAACTGTACTAGGCATTGTGCAGAGCTCTCTTGTGTCCCTGAGTGTGGTGGCAAAGGTGTGCTGCACAAACAGGAGGGAGGACGTGGCTGGTTCAAGCCTCAGGGAGGTGAGGGGTCAGGAGCTGCAGGAAGAGCCTGGAGGCTCCAGAAAGCCCTGCTTTCCACAGGGGTCACTGAAAATGTCCTGAGCTTCCAGTGCACAGGAGCAGTGGGCTGACTTCCGGTTCCCTCTAGGCGTATGAGGTCTGTGTGAAGACTAACAGTTGTTCATCTGTTTGAACCTAGTAGCTGTTATGCCCAAGGGTTAAACTGAGCTTCTGCGTAATCTGCAGACTCTTCAAGTCTGTGTTTGCTCAGGAAGAGACACTCCTTGGACTGTCTGGGTGGCCCTGTGGTAAAAGTGCTTCTCACTTTTCCATGACCTGAAAGTTTGATCCCAGGATGTACATGGTAGAAGGAGCAGCCCTTTGATCTCCAAGAAAGCACCTTGTGATATTCCTACATAGACACACACACACACACACACACACACACACACACACACTAAAAATGAGGTATCATCTTTTTCCTTTTTGTTTGAGATAGCTTTCTCACTATGCCAAGAACTCGTTAGAGCTCTGATTGCCTCTGCCTTCCAAGTGCCGGAATTAAAAGATAACTTTTATTTTTAACCTGTTTTTCATCCTATGGTTTTTATTTTGTTCTTTTCCCATGGTTTTAGACACCACTGAAGAAGATGGTTGTTTCGCTGTGTTTGAAATTTGCTGGCTGCCTCAGCTTCCTTTTAGGTTCATGGTTTGACACCTTTACTTAATCTGTGCAGGTTTTTCCACTGTGTCTGAAAAGGCTGTACCTCTGGCTTCTGTGGTCTAACTCTACCATGCCATTGTTTGGTTCACTGTGACTCTGCTCCAGGACAGCGAAGGAACCCTTTGCTTGCACACTGTTGGTTTCCTGGGCTACAGGCCTCGCTTCAGCCATTCTCTCTGCAGTGCTCAAACCATGGTCCAGATTAACTCCAGTGTAGTGTGTTGGCCTCTGGACCTGAATTGCTTGAGTGAGCTGCAGAGCCTCTGGTGGGTAGATTCCACATGTGCAGCCCCTTCAGGGACAGTCTGCGGCAGTGTGAATAGGAATGGCCCCACAGGCTCACAAATTCGAATACTTGGTCACCAGGGAATGGAACTGTTAGAGAAAGATTAGGTTGTGTGGCCTTGTTGGAGTAGGTATGACCTTGTTGAGAAAGTATGTTTTGGGGTGACATTCCAGGACCAGCCTTTCTTTCTCTGTCTGTGGATCAGGATTTAGCTCTCAGCTGCTTTTCCAGCACCATGTCTGCCTGCCACCATGTCCCCACTGTGATGATTATAGACTGATCCTCTGAAACTGTAAGCCAGCCCTCATTAGATGCTTTCTTTTATAAGGGTCGTATTGGTCACAGCAATAAAACAGTGACTAATACATTGTCCTCATAGCTCTAGCCTGCTCTTGGAGTTTCAGGGCTCCTAAATTTCCTCCTGTATCCTGCCCTGTCCTACATCTTTGGACTCACTTCCCAATCTTACTTGGCTTCCCTCGTAGTGTTTTTGGGACACCAGTGTGATTTGCCCAATATTAGACTCAACTGTTCATTTTCCTTGAAGTCTAAAGTAGCAACAGTATCTGCCAAGTGATGGAGGTCAAAGCCTGAGGTCAGCCACCTGAGATTTCTTTCAGTCTAATTTCCTATGCTCTGTGGGTTGGTTTGTTTGTGAGCCATGTGACGTCTCTATTTTGTAAATAATAGTAACAGTGGTCAGAATGACTTTAGATGGTTTCCTCCCCTTTAAATCACCTCTTGCCTGTCCGAGTCCTCAGCTCAGCCTCCTGCTGTGTCTGGCCTCGACCCTGTGGCTGCTGTTCCTGTTTCACGGTGTCCTCTCAGTGCCTGTTAATACCTATCCCCCCCCCCCCCCCCCCTCCACCGCACATACCTAGACCATTTTGTTTTGAGACAAACATGTAGCCAGGTCAGGCTTGGGACTCATGATCCTTTCAACTCAGGTGCCGAGGAACACTATCTTACGTAGATGGTGCATATGCGTGGACCGTCTTACCCGATTTTGGGTTACAAAAAAGATTCTTTCTCTGTAGTGCAGGCTAGCTTAGAATTCACTCTAGCCCAGGCTGGCTTTGAACTTCTGGTGATCTTGTCTCAGCTTCCCAAGTGTTGGGATTATGGGTGTGATCTACCACATCCAGGTTTCTTTGTTTTCAACTAGTGTTCTTAGTCTTGAAAGATCATTTTATTAGTGTTTCGTCTGTGTGTATGTACCATGTGCATGCCTGGTGTGTGTGTGTGTGTGTGTGTGTGTGTGTGTGTGTGTGTGTATGTGTGTATGTGTGTGTGTACCATGTGCATGCCTGGTGTGTGTGTGTGTACCATGTGCATGCCTGGTGTGTGTGTGTGTGTGTGTGTGTGTAGCCCCCTCCCCCAAATAAAAGTAATTTTAAAAAAAGTACAAAAAACCTGAACATAAAAAGAAAAACCATGAAAGCCACATGACAATGGAGATTTGGTGTGTATCACTTATAATTCAGAAGGTGGTTTTCTTTTACAGAACTACAAACACAACATTAGAAAGTGCCCAGTCACAGCCCCATCCTGGGGTCTTGGCTGTTGAAAACATGTTCAGCTTTGCAGACCTTGCACTTGAGAGTTTCTTCATAAAGAGAATCTAGAATCATGTTGTCTGAGCCACACAGTTCCCTTCCCAATAGCCGCCTGTGCTCCCCAAGGCATGATGCATTTCTGTGACAGAACTTCCTGGTAGTTGTGTCTGGAAAGGTCTTTACAGTGATGTCCGTGGGGCTGTGGCTGGAAGTTGTGTACTCACTGTAGAGCCTAAAAGGATCCCAAGACACACAGAAGCATGGTCCTTAAGAGCTGGGAAGCTGTGATTGGAGGTGTGGTGGGTGGGAAGACAGAACGAATCCTGGAGCAGGAGTTGATAGTAGTCCAGAGTGGCTGAGCCAGACCCTGGTGGGCTGGCTGGGACCACAAAGAGGAAGAATAGTCCGTGAAACCGGAAGAGACTGTGACCAGCCAGACTGATGCTGGAGAATGGACAGCGTGGTCCAGAGTGTGTCTTCCCTAGTGCACAGATCCTTTGTTAGCAGGAGGCGTAGCAGAGGAGACTGTCAGGAATGCCCATTGTCCTTCCCATTCTCCTGTTTCTGAATTCCACTGTAAGTAGAGCTTAAAATGGCCTTTCCTTCAGTGTTCTTTCAGAGGACCAAGACAGCTATCTTTGTAACGTCACCTTGTTTAGGAAAGCAGTTGATGACTTCAGACACAAAGCCAGAGAAAACAAGTAAGTCTGTCTGTCTGTCTGTCTTCATGTGTCTGCAGGTGTGTGTGTGTGTGTGTGTGTGTGTGTATTTAAATATGTTAGCTTGGCTGTATACGGTGTAGACAGATTTCTTTTCCCCACATTTAGGTTCATTGTTCGAGACTTCCAGTATAACGAGGAGGAGATGAAGGCGGATAAGGAGGAGATGACCAGGCTGTCTACTGACAAGAAGAAGCAGTTCGTATGTGCTCCTTAGTGTCCTGCCTGCTGTCTGACTAGGGTTTCCGATACTTTACTTTCCCACTACCTTTTTGAGACAAGGTCCAAGTGTGACACACTGTGTGGCCCGGGACTGTCTGGAGCTTCAGGGCTCTCCTGCCTCCGCTGGAGAGTGTTGGGGTGTTGGGGTTACAGGCCTGTGTGTCCATGCCTGCCCTCTCCCCTTTCCGTGGATGCAGGGGTCTGATGCCAGCCCGACCCCTGAGCCATAGCCCCCTTTGCAGTCTTTTCATTGGGCATTTTACAGCTTATTTTGCTTTTGAGTCTTAGGAAAATGGGAAATACATTGTGGGGATACTGAAAGGAGGGAAATGAGAAAATGCAGTTTATCATTTGGTGCTAGGAAAGTGTGTTGGGGCTGAAGATGTAATTCAGTAGAGTGCTTATCCAGTGTGCACAGAGTCACAGTGCCACATGACAAAAACTGGTTGTGGTGGCATACCCTGTAATCCCTGCACTGGAGGAAGAGGCAGGAGGGTCAGGAAGTTCTAGGTCCTCCTTGGTTACATAAGAACCTGACTGTATTGATTCCCAGCAGCTCAGGGTCGTGTGAAGGAGCTGCCTGTGGAATCCAGGCTTTCCTCAGACACGGCACAGCCATGCACAGCCACTCAGAGCCATCAGAGCTTACGGTGTCCTCTCTGCCTAACCGTATGTCCCAATGGTCCTCGGTCAGCTGTTGAGTCAGTGGTGTCTTTGACAAGTTTTTAAATTGTATGAAACACTTAAGTTCAACAAGAACTTGCATTGTCATCGAATCAGGAAGATGTAAATCATGAGCAGGTTTCAGAGACTCCGGCTGGGAATGGCTGTGCTGAGAGCTGTAGGTTGGGTTCTCTGTGTGGCCACGTGTTTGTGCCACAGCTTTCAAATCCACTTTGACCTGCTTCCATGAAGTTGTGCCTTTTGCTGTCGATGGACCTAGTTCACTCTAGAGTCTGCTGAGGCTACTGGGTACTAGCTTACTCTTTTATTTAAGAGCATGGTAAGATGGTTGGTATCCAGTATAATATCTGAAACTTTCATAATGTGGTGAGTCACTTAAAAATGTTTGACTTGTCTAATTGCCATTTGCAAACCAATTTTATGGTAATTTTGTGTTTGTCTTTTTAAAGGGACCACTTGTGCGGTGGCTTAAAGTGAATTTCAGTGAGGCGTTTATTGCGTGGATTCATATAAAAGCATTACGGGTTTTTGTGGAGTCTGTTTTAAGGTAAGAAAGTTAATTGAGAAAGTTGGAATTGCAGAGCTCTGTGTGCCTCTTTTTCATGACGTAATGCAGCCTTATGAAGGTGATTTGGGGCACCCAGTGACTGTCAGGGTCACACAGCTTCTGAGTGCATATTTATCTTGTTCTTTAGCACCAGGCTCAGGAAGAGAGCCCCACACTGCTTTGTCTCATCTTTAGTCATGCACTGTTTCAGGAGCGTTGTCTGTGGGGCACACGGAATACACTGTGCACTTATGTCTAGTTGGTGTGTGCTCCAGCTGCCGTCAGCCCAGGACTGCGCACTGACGGAGGGCTCTGGGCCACGACATGCTGAGCTCCATTATAAGGGGGTGGGACACTCACCGTTTTAAAAATTACTGTGTGTAAGGATTTTGCCTGTGTGATGTCTGTGTCCCACAGTGTCTGTGAAGTCCAGAAGAGCCCTCATGGCTGCTGGGAACTGAACTCAGGACCTCTGAAGAGCAGTCAGTGCTCTAACCCCTGAGCCACTCTCCAGCTTCATGGAGCCACCATTAGTTTTGTGGTTCTTGATTCACTAAGTATATCAGTGTGTGGCACATGGTTTGTAGTTAAATGCAAGAGGAATGTAAGGTATTAGACATATTGGGTATGGCAGTACACACCTTAACCCCAGCAGGTAGAAAGTAGAGGCAGGCAGATCTCTGGGTTCAAGGCCAGCCTGGTTTACACAGGTCAGTGAGCCCTGTCTTTAAAAGTCAACGCCAGTCTGTTTAAGGTGAAGATTTTTCAGATATTTGATTGACTTTGATGTACAGTGTAGGCTTGTCTCGTGGCCCTCTACACATGCTACAATTGTCTAAATGCTCACAGTAAGCGTGGAGAGTCTCAGCTTTTAATTACAAGCATCTTCTAGCCATATGTTATCTTTACATACTGGGCATACTTGTAGATTATTGTGAAGTTGAATATTAACTAATTCCTGGTGATTGGCTTGTCTGCTTTTCCTCTACAGCCCAGATTGGCCTCAAACTTGTACGGCTCCTTGCCTCAGCCTCCCCGGTGTTGGGGTCCCAGGCTGAGCTCACATCCCGTGAAGTGGCTTGGTTTTTACTGAAAGGATACGAATGGGCGCAGGGTTCGTGTTTACACGCCAGCGCAGGCTTCTGTGGCTGGTGGCAGACTTGAAAAGGGCGCATTTAACATGAAACACGCTGTGTCCATGGAGGGAGAAGCAGAGGCTGTGCGCTCTGAGAGGAAAGTGTCTTTATGTGCTTTACGTGCTGCGCTGCACACTGTCTGTTGCTTTCTTTTCAAGGTACGGCTTGCCGGTGAACTTCCAAGCAATGCTCCTTCAGCCTAATAAGAAGTCAGTGAAGAAGCTGAGAGAGGTGTTACATGAGCTGTACAAGCATCTGGACAGCAGTGCGGCCGCCATCATCGATGTAAGCACACCGTAGCTTAGGACAGCAGGCCATTTGTGCCCCTCAGCATCTCCCTCTCTCAGGGAAACTTCTCTGGCTGTACAGTAGCTGCGGCTGTCCTCGGTGCTTCTAGAAGCTCATCATTGTTCTGTTATGCATCAGATTTTTACAGTTGCAGAAGTTCAGAAACAACAATGTTCTAAGTGTTCTTAAAAACTGTAGATTGCAGAAGGAAAAAAATAGG
This sequence comes from Micromys minutus, assembly GCF_963924665.1. NCBI lineage: Eukaryota > Metazoa > Chordata > Mammalia > Rodentia > Muridae > Micromys > Micromys minutus. Next base: position 4,923,327 of record NC_137968.1, read on the forward strand.
AAAATAATTTTTTTTGGAAACATAATAGTAGATTTAACAATTTATGTTTTTATTTTGGGAGGGCGTGTGTGTGTGTGTATTGTGAGCCTGTTTGCCTGTCTGCCTGCCTGTCTGTCTATGTATCTTTTTTTTCCACCTTGTGGGTCCAAGAGTTCAAATTCTGGTCATCAGGAGGCTTAACACCAAGTACCTTTACCCACTGCGCCATTTCTGATCTCTGCCTCAGATGAACATTTTGAGGGGAATTGTCATTTCTCTAAAACTATTATAAAATGTCATGCTTGTGGGTGTTTTGCCTGCATGTCTGTTTGTACAGCCGTGAGCGTCTAACACTCAAGGGCAGAAGAGGGCGGCAGGTGCCCTAGGGCTGGAGCTGCAGCAGTTGTGAGCAGCCATATGGGTGCTGGGGACTGGACCCAGGTCCTTCGGAGGAAGTGTCACTTGTGCTGAGGAGTCACAGCCACAGCCTCCTTCTGAAGCAGCTGTCAACAGCTGTCGTTTCCCTGTGTAGTGTTTAAACCTCACATGTGTCAGAGAAACGAAAAGTCAGTTTTCTTGATAAGAGAAAGTGTGGGACATGACTTCCTGCCTTAAGATCTTGGGGAAGCTAAGAGTCTTAAGTCTTTGGTGCAAATTGTAAATTCTTACGAGGTGCAAATAGAGCTGGAGTCTTTCAAACCACACTTGGTTTATTGAGATACTGTGTCCTAAACCCAATGTGTACAATGTTACCTTTTACTGTCCTACACAATAAAATGGGAGAATGATGGTTCAGTCAAACAGAACCTAGTGACTCAGCAGGCTCAGACTGTTCTAGAACTTACAGCAAAGTGAATACTGAGATTCAGTTAGTTTAGATGCATGACTTCAGCTCAGACTAGGTTTCCATCAGTGGTCTTGTAAGTAGCTAACTGGTGTGTGTGCTTTTCTGTAGGCTCCTATGGATATCCCTGGCCTAACCCTGAGTCAGCAAGAATACTACCCCTATGTATATTACAAGATTGATTGCAACCTGCTGGAATTCAAGTAAAGATGAGCTCCTCCCATCACCCCTGTCCTCGTGTTGGTGTGTGCTCACAGAGTAACTCTCATTACTCTCGTGGTCCCTGCCTGCTCTTTCCCTAGGATTTCTCTCGTGGTCTAAATCTCAACATTTGCTTTTTCAAGAAAAAAAAATACATATATTGTTTCTTTTTATTGATCAGGTCTGTAAATGTGTACTGAAAAAAAATCAGAGTTTATTTATAAATAGAATAGTTTATTTAATGAGGGATTTTCCTCCTTGATGTCATTGTATGCATAATTCTGTGTGTTACTGTTGTGCACAGCCTTGTTTACAGGGAATGGTGTAAGCATACCGTTTCATTCACTGTATTAGTAGACATAACTGTTCAGTACTTACTAAGTTGTGATGTAGTGCGATGTGACAACATTCAGGTGCGTGCTTTCGGAATGTTCCAACACTATCTTGCCAGCACTGTTGACACCCACAGGACAGAATAAAAGAACCTGTGCACGGTGTGCTGTGTGTGTGACTTGAGAGGGCTCCAGGGAGCCGCAGTCTAGCTGGGCTGCTCTCAGGAGTTCACTGTGGCTGAGCTGTGGACATTTGGTCTGACTTGCATATGATTTAATTGTGCCAAATTTGGGTCAGAGCACAGATCAGAAGGTTATTTTTCCAGCACATGGTGATGTTTATATTTGGGCACTGGACGCTTAGCTCTTAAGTAACAAGTGGGGCCAGTTCGGAATAAAGTGCAGCAAAACTCTGCAGTGCTGATCATTTCTTTGAGTCTTTACATTTGTCTTCTGATGTCCGTAACCATGAAGGCCTCGCTCTGACTTTGCCATTCCACATGGTCTGAAAATAGGCATCGCTGACCTTCAGGTCCCTGAGGTGAACAGCGTGACGTAAAGGTCAGGAAGAACGGAGGGAGCTGAGGTGCGGCGCTCCATGTGCTACTGCGCTGTCTCAGCCTTAGAAAACTCACCTTCAGTAGCTTTGCTGTTTGCGATTGTGCATCATTTACTTCGAACTTAGAAATGTCCACAAAGTAGACCACGTGAGAGATGTCCCTGCCTTGCTCATCTCTACCCTCAGAGAGTCTGTGGTCCTTTCCCATGTCCAACATCTACCTAGTCCCCAGCTTCTCTCCCTCCTCCCCCAACTTAGAGCTCGCTTGAAAACAAGGATTTTATTGCACACTGTGAGACCCACATTGCTGAGACTCTTCACCTTCCTGACCTGCTGGTCCACCAAGTCACAGGAGAGTCCGGGGCGTCCAGGGTGCTGTCATTTCGCTCTAACACATCCTTGCATAGGTGTCTGCACCTCACATGTGCCCAGCAGAGACTCTACAACTGTGTGTAGCCAATTTCAACACATGCTGCCAACTTATCGGTCAGGATTCTAAATTCCAGATACGTTAGGAATACAGGGTGTGACTGCTGTTGACACAGTCTTGTCATGAGGCTCTGGTTGGCCTGGAACTCACCGTGTAGATCAGGCTCGTCTTGACGGATTGCCTGCCTCTGCCTCAAGTGCTGGGATTAAAGGCAAGACAACCACGTGTCCAGGGATGCAGTTTTATTCCCTGTTTTCTTATAGAGCATCTTCCACTTCCGTGTCAGAAATTCCTGTAGGTTTTTCCCTTTCTTTTTCAAGTGTTTCGTTGAACCTTAGTATCTAGAGATGTGGATAATCTCTACCATAAGGAAATATGTTTGAACAGTAGGCTTTAAGGTTGTGCTTGGGCTATATAGTTCTGATATGAGTGGGTAAGGACCATGCTCCTGTGTGAGTTATTAGTGTGTTTGAAGCTCTGGCACTTGACTGTCCCTTCCGTAGCGTGCAGTGCTGCAGAGGGCTGAGGCGTGGTTCTGAAGCCTGGGTCCCAACGCATCCCCGCCGAGATGGTGGACAGCTATTGTGATGAGCAACTGGGACCCCGTGTGCGCAGATACTGCAGTGTTGCCCGGGGAGAGCGTAACACGTGTGTGCTTACGGCTGGGAGCTGCTTCACAGTGACTAATGTGGGACCTTCAGGGTACACACCTAGAAATGCTGACAAGTGGGGTCAAGTGTGTCAGGAACACTGCATTAAAGCAGCTTCAGTGTCAGTGAGTTGGTTCCATGTGGAGTGTGGGTATCGTGGCCGGCAGCCACTGTTGTAGGAGAGGACTGGTCCTGTTCACTTCCCCAGGAGTCTCCTAGGTAACTGTAAGATGTCTTACCTGTTGCCTTAGCCTGTCCTGTTTCACGGTGTTGGAACTCAGGGTCAGAAGAGTTTAAAGCCACAAATACATATGTGTGCACTTGTGTGTATGGTGCTGGGCACAGAGCCCAGGGCTGACGCATGTGAGGCGACCAGTCAGTCATTGTACCACTGGACTACATTCCCCAGCCCTGACGACTTGGGCTCATAGACTTAGAGCCAGAGACATCTGAATCTAACATTTCTGACAGCTGGGATCTTCCCATCATGCATCTGTGCTCCAAGGTGCCACGGGAGTGGCCAGAGTACGCCCCTTACTCTTTGTGATAGACATGAGCTTGGAGAGCGGACACACAGCGACTTAACTGTGCTGGTGTTTGCAGGAGCCCAGAGTAGTCTCAGGTGGAGCCTCAGATGGGGAGTCGGGCTGTAGTGACCTGTAGTACACTGCCCAGGTGTTTGCCTCTGCACTTCTGCTGCCTCTGTGGAACTTGTCCTGATTGGTCTTTGGAACAAGCACACATGAGGTGATGCCTTCAGAGCAACCCTCTGTGCATGTCCTACTCAGTCGTGTGAGCACCTCTGCTCTTACTTCCGAACTACACACCCAGGTATTGGAAATGAAGCAGGAATGGATGTCAGAGTTTTCTCTCTTCCTGGCTTCCTTACCATCTTAAGAGATGGATTAGGGTGAAGCCATAGTGCTGTTCAGTCAGAAGCCCTTTGCCCTTGGCTAGCTTTCAGAAGGACAGGAATGATCAGCGTGGTGGCTCATGCCTTCGATTCCACGGAGACAGAGGCAGGTGGATCTCCGCGAGTTCAAGGCCAGCTGGTCTACAAAGTGCCTTCTAGGACAGAGAAACCATGTTGGGAGAAAAACAGAAATCGGGAATAGAAGGTGTTGTAAGCGGGAGACAGCGACAAAGCGGAGACTTCCTGCCAGGTCTACGGGACTGAAGTCGGCTGTCCTAGCATGGACACCCAGGACGTACTCAGCTTGTGGTAGGACGCAGGACGCAGGCTGCCTTTGAAGAAGCTCCTTCAACGTGTATTGGAGTGCTCTTGGGACCGAATCCAAATAGTGATTGGTACATGTTTCAGAGATCGTATGATCAGCTCAGCTGTCTGACTTGTCACCCCAGGAAGCCAGAGACTCTCAGGTGCGCATTTACAGAGGGTATCACACGCAAGGCTTTCGTGTCACACTGATGGTGAAACCTGCCCGATCAGGGTAACCCACTTGCCATGGCTGATCATATAGTTATGAACTGAACAGAGAAGACCTGTGAGGAAGGAACAGCTTGCATCAGGAAGCCATAGAGGGTAAGGAAAAGTGGAAGAAGGGATCACTGCCAGGCGAAGGGGGAGGTTACAGCACCGCTTTGAACCCAGAGGCGGTGGCCGTAAGATCAGGAAGACAACACATACGGAGAGCAGCACATCCAAAGATGGGGATTCATTTTATTTTGCTGCGAACCCGGCATGAGGTGGACCTCAGCAGGTTCACTTTTCTCTCAAGGAGGACTTACTTTGCTCAGATAGTTCCTTTTCCTTAACACAGATCACCGTGTCTCATAGTTACCCATTTTCTATTTGGGTTGATTCTCAGGGTGTAGGTCTTTATAGATTTTATTTGCTACCTATAGAAATCATGACCACGCAGGTCCCATGTGTTGCCACAAGAGGGCACTGCGGTGCTGCTGCAAAGGAATCACGGCTCGTCCTCCACCCAAGAGGTTGGGTCTGAAATTTACGTGTTAACAGAAGCCCACACGTGGCAGCGTGCTGATTGAGGGTATTTTATTAAAATAGAAAAATTCCAGACAACGCCAAATAATTTTTTGACTTAATTTCCCCCTTCATTTGTGTGTGTGCATGCACACCATGTATTGCTTTGCTCCAGGGGCTGGAGTTACAGACGGAGCAGAAGGCGGCCCTCCTCTCATCTTCCTCCCAGCCTGCAGCCAGTTTTTATTCCGGCCACCGTGCCTTCCCACCAAGGTGGGCTGCCCCTTTTCAAACCATAACCTCATACAAATCTTCCTTCACTTAAATTGTTGTGTTTGGGCCTAAAGAAGAAACGTAGTAGCTAGTATGGCGGGACCTGCCTGTCTGCAAAGTCAGCCTGTAGACCCATAGCTGCCAGTTCCAACCACACAGTAGGTCTGGCTGAAGATAACATAGTTCAAAATAATTGCCTGTGATTCTGCTATAGTTAGTCTGGCTTTTTGTTGATCACTTGAAATGTGACTAACATGACAGAAATAGACGTTTGACTTTTAATATAGCTAGCTGTCTGTGTGGCTCCATGGCCGTGTGGTGGCCAGATCTGGTAGTGAGCCCCTCTGTACCCTTCCTGCCACATGGCCCCTTCCCCACCCCCCCCCCTTCTTGTTCCTGTAACTAGCAGAGCCAGCCCAGCTTCTGTCTGCCTTGATGGCCAGATGTGATTTCCCAACAGTCGTAGAAGGGAGGGGAGGAAAGGATGGCTCTGTGGATCACGGTGGACGTGCCTTGGGCTGCTCCGCACAGCATTCCCTTTGATCACAACGGGTCTGCCAGAGGATGAACCGGTTGCAGCACCGAAGACCGAAAGCTGTTTCTGATGGGAAATGTTGAATCAGCAGAATGGCAAACACAGCTGTGTGCTTCTGGCGGAGCACAACTTCCTGTCTGTGGGTGCCTACTTAGCGTGGTTTTTGTGCAGGGCATTCACTACACCGGCTCTAGAGAGACATCCAGGAGATGCTTCTGGACTACATGATTAGTCTACACTAACAGGAGTTGCAGTTCAGAAAATGAGAGGAGTTCAGGCCAATGGTATAATTTCCAATCCTTTTAGTTTTTATTTGAGTGTGTGTGTGTGCATGTGTGTGTGCATGTGTGTGCACGTATGTGTGTGTGCATGTGTGTGCACGTGTGTACATGTATGTGTGCATGTGTATGTGCATGTGTACATGTGTATGTGCATGTGTGTACATGTGTGTGCATGTGTGTGCATATGTGTGTGCATGTATGTGTGTGTGCATGTGTGTGCATGTGTGTGTGCATGTGCGTGCATGTGTCTGTGTGTGCACGTGTGTGTACATGTGTGTGTGTTGTGGGCAGAGGAGAGTGTCGGATCTCCTGGAACTGGAGTTACAGTTGGTTGTGGGCTGTCACTTAGGTACTGGGAACCGAACAAGGTCCTCTGCACTGCTGAGCCGTCCCTCCAGCCCCAAGTGACACAACATTAGAAACACGATTTCATTCTCCGGAACTCAATGCAGAGCCTCCCCCGGGATATGGGTTCTCGGCAGCGGTCTGCCTGCCGCCTGCCCGCGCTCTCTGAGGACACTTAAAGCACACGCCCATCCTCTGCTGAAGGACGAGTCCCGGGCAGTGCGCTTTCACTGTGTGCCCCTACCGCGTACATCCTTACAGCCTCAGCTGCCGCCTGATGTCCCAGATCATCCCTATGGGGTCCCTTGTTCCCAGCACCCTCCCGATGCCGCCCGGGCGGTGGCAGTTTGCAGGTCACGGTGCCCTAGGAGTTCACTCAGCAGTTGCTTCCTGAGGTTGGAGTCCTCACCTGTGGGCGTTGTTCCTGAGAGGGTCTCACTGGCTAAGCCTCCCAAGGGCTGTGACGAGAGCCCTGGACTACCGCCGCCTGACTTGGAAGTTTAGTTGTCGAGAACTGTATTTTATATGAAGTATATTTCGGACAAAGTGAGTGATCCCGTCCCAGGATTCCAGTGAACGCTTTTCAAATCGAAGGATTTTTTGGTTTTTATTTTTATTTTTTCCTCTGAGTTCTGTGTTGTTGGACTCCTGGGTGAGGTCCTTGCTTTCAAGGTTCAGTGACCTTTGTCCCCTAGCAGCTCATGCTGCTGGTCGCTTCTCTAACAGTCACCGTTGCTGTCCCCCCAGCTCTGTGACCACACCTTCCAATCCTCTCACACTACTTTCCTTTTCGGATTGCATACCTTCACATCTTTAATTTTAATTTGACTTTTCACTGTAAAATTCATTAAACAGGGAGCAGCAACCACATAGTTTTCATTTTGTTCTGTGTTGATAATTCAGCCGTAGTTGATTACCAATTACTCTTTTGCTTTCGACTCCACCTCACTAAAATTTCAGGACAGGAAAGAGACTAAGTTCTTGAACAGCATATGGCCGACATGGTCTGAGTGCTGACCAGACCCTCTCTGAGCAGCTCTAAGCAGGCTTTGTTGTCTTCATTTTTAAAAAGGAAGCACCATCCTGGAAACCTCCTACCAGAATCACCCTCTAAGCTGTTTTCCATGTTCTCCGGCTTCTTTGGCTACACACCATCCCACATTCCTCCCACAAACCAGTTCCAAATGCCTATGAAACACAGAGGAGGTTTCCCAACAGCAATGGCAGCTGCGGCTCCTGACACCAGCTGTCTGTATTAGTCACTTTTATGGTTGATGTCATGAAATATCTGAGAGAAGCGACTTCAAGGGAGAAACATCTTGGTTTACCTCACGATTTGATTTGTCTGTCACGCTGGGAAAAGCACATCTGTGTTCTGCTTGTGGTTGGCGGTGGACACATGAAGCTGCTTGTCCACATTTCAGTGGAGCTGGAAGCCAAGTGGTCAACAGAAAAAATAGGCCCCGCCTCCTTGATTTTGAAAACCTTCCCAAACAGTGCCACCAGCTGGGGACCAAGTGTTCAAGCACAGTCCTGGTGGGCGGTGCTATTTCCACAGGTTGGCCTTGCTAGAGGAACTTGGTGCCTTAGACCGGTTCCTCGGAGACTTCTTGTCCTTGGCTTCTTCCCGATTTTGCTCTGCTTGTCCTTCATGGTGTGACCTGCTTTGTTCTTTACTTGCTTTGTTTCGGAACTAGCACAGAACCGAGACGGGGATGCAACTAAGCCAGAAGAAATGCTTTTCCCACTTGAGTTGTCTGTAGCGGGCATTTTGGCCCCAGGAACAAAACTCAGTCACCCAGGAGTGCATCCACGTTTTCCAGGACAGCCCAGGACCATCTTATGAGTTCATAGCAATATGTTTACTGGACTTATCACTTTCAGAGTTGGCTCTGAGTCCTGGCTCTCTAGTGGGTGAGCTTACAGAGTTTAGTCTGCGCCAGGAAGACTCTGCTGAAAAGTTCTTGCCATCTTCCCTTCTATTTCTCAATCTCTCTCTCTCTCTCTCTCTCTCTCTCTCTCTCTCTCTAGTTCAGGATAACATGGAGGGCCTCACGGTAGCACTGGGAACTTTCATTTGTTGCAGACACACTAATCCTTCGTCCTCCAAGCGACCCTGAGATTCCAGATAGGATTTAGTAATTTGTAAGCTTTGTTTCTTTTTGTGTCTGGGCATTTTACCTTTGTACCAAATGCATGCTTGATGCCCAAAGAGGCCAGAAGAGGGTGTTGGGTCCTCTGGAACTAGAGTTACAGACAGCTTTTAGCCTCTATTTGTGGGTGCTGGGAACCAAACCCAGGCCTCCTGCAAGAACGAATGCTCTTGACCATCTCTTCAGCTCTGAAAAGCGTGAGCCTCGGTTCTTTTCCCATTGCTGTGATGAACTAGAATGACGTCACAAGCAGCTGACCGAAGGGAGAGTTCGCTTGGAACCAACAGTCCAGAGGGTTAGAGTCTTCAGCATTATGGCGGGGAGGCGTGGCAGCAGGAACCGCTGAGAGCTCACGTCTCCAGTGGCAAACAGGAAACAAACAGTCAATTTGGAACTGGTGCAAGTCTTTAAGCTCTCAAACCCGCCCCTACACACTTCCTCCTGGAAGGCCTACGAAGCTGGCCCAGACAGAGCTACCAGCTGGGGACCTAATATGCAAATGCCTGAGCATATGGGGGTCTTAATTCAACCACCCGCTCTATTGCTAGTTTTTGTGGCTGTACTGCCATTTTAAGTGACATCCGCTATATAACTAACACTGCAGCCCCCTTAGTCCCTCAGTAGCAGCCAAAATCTGACTCTCCCCACCCCCCTGCAGGGGCAACGAATCTTCCCTGTGTTTTTCTAGTATGTTTACGTTTCTCACCTCCACTTCCTTTAGCGGGAAGAGCTGCCTTTATTTCTAACCGTCTCAGCTTTGTGCTGAGAGACGGGCAGTGATTTCTGCTGACTCCGAACCCCTGTGCACGTCACAGCAACTGCTGCCTCGCGTCCCTCTCACTGTGACAGGCTTTAAAGCATTTGCTTAGGCAGCGGTGCAGAATCCCTCCTCTTCTTCCAGGGTATGTGCAGAGTTTCAGGGGAGACGTGACCCTTGGAATACCGAATTGATTGCCTGAGAAGTGTTAGTCCTCCTTCTGAGCCCGAGCCTGTATAATTAGGGGCCTATGTTGAAACGAAAGGTAAAATTTTCCACAGTCACAGCTTTACAGACCTTCCTTGGCCGTGTGCCTTCAGTTTCTTCTCTTATCTCTGCAGCCAGACGCAGAGCCCCAGTTCCTCCTGGCCACCAAAGTTAACTCCTCAGTCACCACGTGCCGGCCCCACTCTGGAACGGAGGGGCAGGGAAGTGTGTTTGTGAGGTTTCTTTCTTTTTTAGAAATGCCACTGACTATCTTACGTTTTGGATTTGCTTCCTACAGCTGCTGACGCCTTTCTCCATCTTTCTGTCGTGTAATTTATGTCATAAAACCATTCCATGTTCTTTTATCTGGCTTCTGTTCTAATTAATGTTTTTCTTTTCTTTCCTTTACTCTATGGACTACAGTTACAATGTAAAGGAATCCCTGTTAGTCAAGCATGTTAGTGGTTGTCCTAGTCAGGGATACTGTTGCCATGGTGACACACCATGGACCAAGCAGCTTGGGAGGTAAGGGTTCACTTGGCTTAGGTGTCCACACCACTGTTCATCATCAAAGGAAGTCAAGACAGGAACTCAAAGGGCAGGAACCCTGAGGCAGGAGGTGACAGAGGCCATGGCGGGTGCTGCTTACTGGCTTGTTCCCCATAGCGTGCTCAGCCTGCTTTCTCATAGAACCAGGACCAGCAGCCTAGAGATGGCTCCACCCACAATGGGCTGGGCCAGGGATGGCTCCACCCACAAAGGGGGCTGGGTCATTCTCCATCAATCAATCACTAATTGGGAAATAACTTTAAAGGCTTAGGCATTTTTTCAACGGGGATCTCCTCCTCTCAGATGAATCTAGCTTGTGTCAAGTTGACATAAAACTAGCAGGCACAGTGGAGTGTGGCAACGTTCTTCAGTTCTTCAGAGAAAGAAATTTATGTATAATTAACAAAAACATCTATGACCAAGACTTTGTTCTTCTAGTGTCCCCGTCAGAGTCTGACAACCAGGAGCCCATGTCTCAGCACTGCTGACTGGAAGTAACCTTCTGTCCACAGACAAGACAAGAGATGCCAGCCTTAAGCCCGCTTAGCAGCTCACTCTCAGAGGACTGTGAGGCGCCTGGACAAGGGACACTGAATGTGAAACAGGAGTAAGTGCTGCACCCTGACATCACAGTGTCTGCCATCTTCCTGTCACTCTCCCCGAGTGGCGTCCATCCACGCCCAGACTCCACCATTCCTGCTTTACCGTCTGATGTCCAAGGTGCACATAAGGCATGTTTGAGATGTTGTCGGACGTCCTGGCCCTGCCAGGCTGAAGGAGAGTGGACTGGGGCGTGGGCACATTCCTTGGGGTATTTGTTCTGGATCCAATTTCTCCTTATGCTTCATTTCAGACACAGGCACACCCCAGTCCCCCAGCATGAGCAGACAAGTACACCAGACTGAGGAGCTCGGGGTTGGCCATCTAGGCCTGTCACCAGAACGGTTACTAGCACAAGATGAGGTCAGAGCTGAAGGAGCTTCCCAGTACCAATCTCAGCTGCACAGAATAGCCCTGGGGGCGATGCAGTAATCCCCTGAGGACTGTGAGGGAGGAGTGTGAGGGAGGAGGACTGTGAGGGAGGAGTGTGAGGGAGGAGGACTGTGAGGGAGGAGGACTGCGAGGGAGGAGGAGTGTGAGGGAGGAGTGTGAGGGAGGAGGAGTGTGAGGGAGGAGAACTGTGAGGGAGGAGGACTGTGAGGGAGGAGGAGTGGGAGGACTCTGAGGGAAGAGGAGTGTGAGGGAGGAGTGTGAGGGAGGAGGAGTGTGAGGGAGGAGTGTGAGGGAGGAGGAGTGTGAGGGAGGAGGAGTGTGAGGGAGGAGTATGAGGGAGGAGGAGTGTGAGGGAGGAGGACTGTGAGGGAGGAGGACTGTGAGGGAGGAGGACTGTGAGGGAGGAGTGTGAGGGAGGAATGTGAGGGAGGAGTGTGAGGGAGGAAGAGTGTGAGATGAGGAGTGTGAGGGAGGAGTGTGAGGGAGGAGGAGTGTGAGGGAGGAGGAGTGTGAGGCATCAGTGTAGATGGAAAAGAGCTCAGGTCTGAGAGGCAGTGGTCCGAATGTGTTCAGTGTGAGACAAGGTTGCCTTCTCTTCCTCTTTCTTTTCCTTCTCTTCCTCTCCCAATTCTCCCCTTTTTAATCCTTCTCTTCCTCCTCTTCCTCTCTTCTGAGGTGCTGGAGGTTGAACTCAGGTCTTGCATGTGCTGGACCGGAGCTACCTCTGAGCTGTCCCCAGCCCTGGCCTCACAGTTTCTAAAAACCAGACCATGGGAGCATGGCCTATAGAAGTAAAGTGATCCAAACAGAACCATCATCTGTACCGGGTTCCATCTTCTTTTCCATTGAAAGCAAACGGCTATAACACTTGCAGTAAAATTAAGGATGGATAATTAAGCGCATTAAATCAGAATGCACTAAGTAAAACCAGAATACCAATTAGCACGTTAAATGATCACAATTATACTCCAATCACATGCACATACTCATACATGCACACACATGTGAATGCACACATGCACGCACATACATGCACACACACAGACATGTGCCCACACTTATGCACACACCCAAGCATACATGTGCACACTACACAGGAACACACGCTCATACACACTATAAATGCATGATTAAATAGATTGTAGAACTACGGAGTATTTAATCTGTTCTCCTTTAAGCAGAAGAGAAATGACACAGTTAGGTGACTTGGCTTTGGGCATACTAAAGCAAGACTTCCTGAGGGTTTCACCCGGCCCTCCCCCTGTGCCCAGCCCCCACCTTTAGTTTTGCCCTGCAGAGCAAAACTTTGCTTCATTAGTCAGCTTAGCCTCAGAAGAAGTCAGGGGGAGCCAGTTACAGCCCAGGAATGAAGAAAAGAGGTTCCATGTCCTGTGTGGCTGATACGTGTCCCTCTGTTTACTGGATAATCCCGCAATGTCTTTAAACATCAAAGGACTGGATACTTAGTTCCCAACCACTTAACATCAGAAACACAATTGCCCAGCCTTCGGACTCGGGAGGCTCATGAGTTCAAGACTAGCCCGGGCTACATAATTGGTCTGGTCCAGCCGAGGCAATATAGTGAGACTCCGTTTCAAACGAACAATGCCAACAAAAAGATTAAAGCAAACGAATAAAAAGTATCACATCTGGATCCTTTACTGATCAACCCAAAGCCGAGCGACTCTAAGTGTTCTCTGCTGTTTTGCCACAGTCTGGGTGAGATGAGACTCCTCCCACCAGGAGGACCTCAGTTCCGGGCTACTTCCCTTGTGAGCTCACGATAGCAGATCCACTTAGACACCCCCCAAAACGGCTGACGTGGTGTCTATTAACATCAACACAGGACACTGACCACTAGGCTCTCTGTACCTGTTAGAGAGTCCTGGCTCCTCTCAGAGATTCTCACCACCCCCACCCCACTGGAAACTTCTCCAGCCCCTTGGAAAGGCCGTGTTGATACCATGACAGGCTTCAAATCAGCAGTTAAGGAGACCAGTCCCAAATCTCTGTCTCCAAGAACTGGGCAAGTCCAGTCAAATTCGGGCCTCAGAAGCTGCCCCACGAGCAGTTTCCAGACTTCCTCAGCGACAGTTTCCAGACCTCCCCAGCACGTTTGGTTTCCAGCCCCCACACCCCGGTAATGCAGTGTCCACAGAGAAGGACCCGACAGATAAATATAGAGGTCGCCTACCCTGGAATTCCCTAATGTGCTTTAAATCTGTGGCATGTGGGCTCACTTCCTGGTCCGTCCGGGAATGGGAGACGCCAGCGTGCCGGACTTCTGCAGCGTAGAACACTCTCTGTGTTTACAAAGGATTTGAGCCCAGATTATTATTTGTTGGCCATTGTGGACCCTTAAGCTTCCCTTCCCTTCCCCCATCTTCTTCCTGTATAACTCGGCCATTTTGGCAGCGTGCTTTCTTGGCCTCTTGGTTCTCTTCATCCTCTTGGCCTTCTTTTGTCTTCTCTTTGCTCTCCCTGAATCTCCTCTCATGGCCTGGTCTAGTCTTCTGCTGGCCATGTTCAGTCTGGATTCTTCCAGATGCCTCTTCTCTGGCCGTAGTCTCCCTCATATCTACGATAAGACCCTTTCCCCCCCACCGTGTTCTCATTCTGTTCACCCTGACCTGCTCCCCGGGGTTTAAATGCTTCAAGATATTCTAGAATCGAAAAGAGATGAGAAAAAAATCAAGTAGGGCTATGAGACACTGCCTAATAATAAGGGAGGGAGGGAGGGAGGGGGAAGGGAGGGAGGGAGGGGGGAGAGGGAAGAGGGTGTATGTTAGGGGGAGGCCAGGGAAGCAGGAGAAAATGCTCACTGAACACCCCTCCTCCCTAACACACTGGCTTCATAAACAGACACCGAATGAGTCTTAGTCTTCAGCTTGATGAACACGGGGCTGGATGTTGAATACAAATCAACAAAGAGTAACAGGAAAAGCTCTTTTTGGAACCAGATACAGTTGTACCAAGGGGATAAAGGTAATTGCAGTTCAGGTCTGAGTGCTTTCCACAGCTTTTCTCCCTGGGGACCGTGTTTCAATCTGGGTAGACTTTCACCTGAACTGGTACGGTCCACCTACACTCTGGAGAATTATCTGCTCTTCACAGACCAGCCATGTAAACGTCTCACTTCAGAATACTTCATAGACCTTGTCAGATAATGCTGAACCAGCCATCTGGGCACCCTGTGGTCAAGTCACACACGTGCGTGCTTGCCTTGTTCAATGTGTGGCATTCCGGTTCCAGGTATCCACCAGCTAACTACCCAACAGCTACAACTATGACTATTGCTGAGGCGGGGTGCTCCTGTAGGGAGGACTGAGGAGGATAATCCTCACAAGGAAGGACCATCGTCTGAGCGTCTATTGTGTGCTGGTCACTGTCAGCTATGGAAAATACGAAGAACAGAAGAACGGTTCTGACTCTGAAGACATTCCTGTCTTTTTTTCTTTAGCAATATGAAAAGTTCTGAAATATGGCTTTGGAGTCTTTCCTTGTGGATGAAGGTGTTTATGTACTGGTCTATCCAGCGGAGAGAGAAGGTGACGGCTCAGGTTAGGGAAACCCGGTGATCATCTGGAAAGCAACGAGGCTTTGGGGAGACAAATGAGACCTCAGGGCCATCCTGAAGCTGATGCAGGAGACCAGACATTACCAAGAAACTCTTTAGAGACACCTGTGTCTAGAAGTAGGAGACAGGTTGGGCTGACCTGCTGGGAGGCAGAAGTCTCCCAGAGAGGAGAGGGTTCCAGGCCACAGAAGTTCAGGGGAGACAGCTCTGCCCTTGGCACCCTTCCTTCTTTGTCGGTGTAGGAACACTGGTTGGGATTCTATAAGACAACTCGAGCCGTCTCATTTCTGTCCCACTTTAGCCAGTATCCAGGGCTTAGATCCAACCCCTGCATAAGTAGAATTGGCCTCTGAAGGATGGAGGCTGGGTGTATCCTAAGGTATCATCTCAAAACAGAGCTGATGGCAAGTGAGCTGTCTGTTGAGGACAGTCTGTTTTACTCATGTGCCAAGGCTTCTTCAGATATTCCCAGTGTACTGGCTGCTTTTGTGTCAACTTGACACAAGCTGGAGTTATCACAGTGAAAGGAACTTCAGTTGAGAAAATGCCTCCATGAGATCCAGCTGTAAGGCATTTTCTCAACTAGTGATCAAGGGGGGAGGGCCCAGCCCATGGTGGGTGGAGCCATCCCTGGCCCAGCCCATTGTGGGTGGAGCCATCCCTGGGCTGGTAGACCTGGGTTCTATAAGAAAGCAGGCTGAGCAAGCCAGGGGAAGCAAGCCAGTAAGTAACATCCCTCCATGGCCTCTGCATCAGCTCCTGCTTCCTGACCTGCTTGGGTTCCAGTCCTGACTTCCTTTGGTGATGAACAGCAATGTGGAAGTGTAAGCTGGATAAACCCTTTCCTCCCCAACTTGCTTCTTGGTCTTGGTGTTTGTGCAGGAATAGAGACCCTGAGACATCCAGTATAGAGGCCAGTGAGGGAGAGGGCTCTCAGCTGTGAGGACCACAGCTCTGACTTGGAAGCTTGTCCTGTGCCTCCCTCTTCTCCCTCTTAACCTTGGAGAAGCAGGTGTTTCTATGTTCTTAGTAGGATGTGGTTAGTAGATGCACTAACTCTCGGAGCCTCACGGAACCTTCTAGAAGGGGCTCAAGAGTTTGCGAATTGAATGAATCAAGCACACAAACTCCACAACAACAAACAAACTACAACAACAAAACTCAGACAGGTCAGATTTTCCAAACAGTAGGGGGCTCTATTCACCCATAGGATAAATGAGAAAAAAAAGTTCTTTTTTTTTTTCAGTACAGATTTGCTGTGGCAACATGATTTTTAAAACTGCTTGGGAACAGAGTACAATATTTTAAATTTAACATATCTTTTAATAATTATTAAAACTTAAATGATTTTCAAAAACCTGCCTAGGCCTGTGTGTGTAGCTCAGTGGGAATGTATGTATGTATGTATATATTATATATATACATATACATACATATATATATATATGTATATATATATTCGTTCAAGAGGTTCTGGCTTCAGACCCAGCCCCCTGCCTCCCGTTCCAGGCCAACCACTGCCAGCTGCGAGGCTGGGAGGTAGTTATCACAAATTCACAGTAGTAGCTCTGGTTTGGTGTCACCCTAAACCGAGTGCTTTAGTCATCAGCTCATTTAATTCTTAGAACAGCCTTGCGGTGACCGTCTCAGCCCTTCCTCCCTGCCACCCCTGCACTGCCCCTCCCTCTCCCCTCTTCCCCGGTCACATCAGTCCTTTAGTCTGCCTGGCTCCAAAGTTGAGACCCACCGACCGGGTCCTACCACCTCACCATGTGGCAAATTACTTTTCCTTCTGGACTCTCAGTGTTGGTCTGGAAAGCAGCCAAGTGTTTGTAGGAAAAGCTCTTGTTCTGAACTTGGAGGAGTCAGGAGTGATTATTACTCGTGATCTGAAGAGAGAGGAAAAAGATTCTGTGGGCACTCTGGTTTGTTCTGAGGTCCCCGTTTGTAGGAAGGCAACCCAGTAATCTCAGCAGACGGCTTTGTTACCACTGATGGTATTTAGGGGAGACATTCTTATTTTCAGACTCAAGGTCTTTATCCCTCTCTTACAAGTTCAGGGCAAGGCCGGGAGGGAGGAAACTTGGATTCTAGCCCTGGCTTCTTTACTTAGATGGGAGCATCTTCAGCCTCCTAGAATCTTCTTGGAAAATTCAGGTTATTTGGTTGGCCTCCCTCAGAACTCATATTGGGCAGGTCCAGTGTTGCACTGGTGGGCAGGGAGGGCCTCTGTGGGGGGCACCAGCGTGTTCCTGAGGGAAGCAGCCGGCATGGCCCCCCAGAGAAGAGAGCTCTGCAGAGGGATATTTTTGAGACTGATGCAGAATCCTAAGCAGTGACGTCTCCGTGACTCAGCTGGTGGGTGGAAGTGATTTTAAATAATGACAGTATCACTATGTCCCTCCTCCTACAGCATCGCACATCACCAGAGACGTGAGCACTCGCCCTGAACCCACTGACTCAGCTCCCCGAGCACTACAGGAACGGAATGAAGGCAGGTCACAGGCTGCCCTTCTGAAGTGTGCAAGTCATTTTGCATGTGGAGAGGAACGCCAAATTTTTCTCCTTCCTCTTCCTCAGAAACAAACACAGAAAAAAAAAAAAAAAAAACCCCAAAAAACAAGGGCGGAAGGGGGTCACCTTGTCTGTCTGTCCTCCAATTGTACAACAGTCCTCTAGGAGTTAAGTAGAGCATAATTACAGGCGATTACCAGGAAGAGGCCACTTGAGTTAATTAGAAAGGGAAGCCACCCAATTGCAGTTAAAAACATGTAGAGCTTGGTAGCGTTTCTTTGAGAGAAAGAAACTGCAGTGCTTCAGTGGGGCCATTTACAGATGCCTTTTCAGACAGAACAACAGGAAAATCAGCTTAGCTAAGAAGTTCAGGTCACGCCCGTGCTTGGAGCTAATGAGTGACCAAAACAGTGACTGTCACCAAGGCAGTCTCTTGTGTCCTCCCTGACCCTGGGTGCCCCCAGAGGTAAGGGGCCAGTTAA
Source organism: Micromys minutus (assembly GCF_963924665.1). Taxonomy (NCBI): domain Eukaryota; kingdom Metazoa; phylum Chordata; class Mammalia; order Rodentia; family Muridae; genus Micromys; species Micromys minutus. The sequence goes on from NC_137968.1 coordinate 4,940,936, forward strand.
GGACGTTTCTGGGGCTTGTGAAGGATTGCAGTGACCCCAGCAACAGCAGTGGGAGGAAGGGAAGGGTGGTTTCCTAGGAGCCGCCTCATGAATAAACATGAGTTTGACTTAGAGAGGGTTGTGTTGAAACAGGTCTGCCAAGTATGGCCATAGTTCACCGCTTGAGCCAAAGGCTGCAATGGTTAGAGGCTCCAGCCTCACCCCTCACATATGCCGAAGTCTGAGGCTCCCATTGGAGACCTGGGACCTGGAGGCTTCTTTAATGGGCATTGTACTGAGAAGCATTTGCAGTGGGCTGGGGAAAGCTCATTGTACTCCACGCTCTGCGTTCTAGTCCCACAACCACTAACTACCCAACAAACCAACCAGCCAACCACTGACGACTGTAAGGACGCATACAGATTAAAAAGGTTAGGTTCTTGCTGAAAAGAAGAGTTGGGTGGGTGTGGTGGTGAATATCTGTAGCAGCTGCTGCAGGCTGAGCAGGGCGCCTCAAAGTGCACACCGCGAAAAGCCTTCTCTCCCCTCTTTTCCTTTCCTTTCTGTTTCTTTGAGCATTTCCATTAGAACTCAAAACTGTAAATCCTTTCCTTCTTAGAAATGTACATAAATCCTTGGAGAACCTACTACTATTTAGTCAGCTCTGTGACCTGGAAATGTCTCTCAAGCTGGTAGAGGCCAGGAAAGGGTGTCAGATTCCCCCAGAGCTGGAGTTACAGACAATAGCCTGACGCCGGGAATCGAACTCTGCTCCTCTACAAGAATAGACAACTCAGCTCCTCTACAAGAATTCTCTTAACTGTGGAGACATCTCTCCTGGCCTACATTCTTTTAGTTAATATGAAAAAAAATCTGTCTCTCTGCCTGCCTGCCTGCCTGCCTGCCTGCCTGTCTGTCTGTTTGTCTGTCTGTCTTCCAGGATGGTTTTAAGCTCACTTAGCAGCCCAGACTGGTCTTGCTTTCCAGTTCCTCCCACCTCCCCTTCTGTTTTACAGCTGTGTGTCACCATGCCTACCTTAATTTTTTTCTCTCTCTCTAGACCATGTCACTGGCTGGAACTCTGTAGATCAGGCTGGCCTCAAACTCACAGAAATTCTCCTGCCTCTCCCTTCTGAGTGCTGGGATTAAAGGTGCACCACCATACTTCCCACTAGCTATATTCTTAAAAATTCGGTCTTCTCCACTCCTTGGTGTATACACCAGGAGGTCGTGTACATGTGCCCACAGAAAGGCTTTTACATCGTGTTCACAACAAACTGGAAACAACCCAAGCACACTTATCAAGAGGAGAAAGGATAAATGAATTGTACATCTATATAACAGAATACCATTCTGTCATTAAAATCAATTAGCAGCATGTAAAATCACATTAGTGACTCTCAAAAACAATATGTTGCTCCAAAGAAGCCAGACAGAAAGACTACACATGGTGCTTTCCAATGGCAAATTAATCTACCATAGAAGAAGTGCCTGAAAGGCCTGCTGCCTGAATCAGAAACAGGAGGATCTGAGTGCAGTGGGCAAGAGGGACCTTTAAAAATGATGGTGTGACCTATATCTTTGTGTGCACGTGTATGTGCAGGTGTACAAGACCAGAGGCCAACCAGGGATGTTCCTCAGTTGATGCCTACCTTGGTATGTTTAATTTTGTTGTTGTTTCTTTCTTTCTTCTTCCCTCCCCCACTCCCTCCCTCTCTCTCTTTCTTTTTTCTTTCTTTGAGACAAAACTATGGCCTGAAGTTCATTGACTAAGCTAGGCTCGATTGCGGCCGGTCTCTGCCTCTCTGGTGCTGGGATTTTACTAACCACCCTCACCCCCTTTAATGTTGGCTCTGGGGATCAAACTCCAGGTTTGCAAGGCAAGCACTTTCTATTGACAAAGGTACTCTTCCCCCATCCTCATGTTCTATCCTTCTTGTTAGAGTGGAGAGTGAATTAAGTATATGTTGAGTGGTTACAATGTATCAGTATTGTAGAGAGCACTAAGTATATGGAGAGTGGTTACAATGTATCAGTATTGTAGAGAGTACTAAGTATATGGAGAGTGGTTACAATGTATCAGTGGTGTAGAGAGCATTAAGTATATGTTGAGTGGTTACAGTGTATCAGTGGTGTAGAGAGCATATCAAGTATATGGAGAGTGGTTACTATATATCAGTACTGTCCAGTGAGCTTACACTTGAACTGTGCATAGAAGTGGCCATCTTTACCCATTCACTGAAATACCTTGGACCAGGTACCTTATCAACACTGGAGATTTAGTTCTTAGAGTTCTGGAGTCTGGAATCCAACTCCATGCTCCCATGGCACGGTCCCGGGAAGACTACTTTGACATCTTTTCTCTGTATCCTCACTGAGGTAGGGGGCCATTGAGTTTTCTGGATCTCTTTTTATCAAGGTATGAATATTGTTCATGAGGACTCTGTCTTATGACCTAATCACTCCCAACAATCCCACTTTCTGATGCCATCATCTTGGGGCTTAGGTTTCAATAAGAAATGTTGATGGGAAACACTTATACTCAGCCTCCAGCAGTGGGCATATCTGACTGAATGTAGAGTATATACGTAAAGTTTATTCTAAGAGGTAACAATACATTTTTCTTTGACAGATTTTGGAGTTAAAAAAACAAAAGCAATTTCTTTCTTAACCGAGGGGAGGTCAGGTTCACACAGTGGCCTCAGGGTGGATGTCCCAGTGTGGAGTCTTGTTTTGTTACATAGTTGCTAAGCTTGCCCCAGGTTTACTCCTAGTTTATTCCTGGGCTTTGTAAAGATGCAGAAGGTCAGTTCACAGCCAATGGCCTCACAACTCCCCAGGGAAGGTCTTTGCTGTCAGGATTACATGAAGCCCACAGTCATGGGTCTGTGATGAGTCATGATTATCTACCTACAGGGATGAAAAAGCTCGTGCATGTCAAGGTTAATGGGAATTTTAAAGGGTTTCTTCCTCGGGGGAAAATAGAAGAGTCTGTCTTTAAATATTTCACTTCCTTTGAAAGATGTCAGATCAGCTTCTGTTGAAGCATTGATTATTCATTCATGTTCATCAGTATTTGGTTAAGGACCAAAAAAAAATTTTTTTTTTTTCTTCTTGGAAAGATAGTGAAGGGCTTAGGAAAAGAAGCAGATTCTTGTCAGTGCTTATGAAATGCAGAGAGAAGTCTGCTGCCTTTCTGTCATAATAGCACTGGTTCTGGCTTCCAAAGTTGGCGACATGGTTGTACCTACCACCCAATGGGCAGGTAAATGGTTTACCTGAATTAATAGCTCATTGCCACTAAGGACTCATTGCAAAGTTGGCGAATATCAGAATGGAATCTCAGCAAGGTTTTGGAAGCCTGTTTTGTACAATGGCCAGATATCCATTCCCTTAAGGCTAGAGGAGAGAAAGGACAACAGCCGTGATTGCTAGTCCAAAGATCCTGCTGGCCCGATGGCTTAGTCAGTCTGCCAGTCAGTCCCAGAGTGAGGAAGGGGAGGAGTGGAGAGAAACTAAGGTGGAAGACGGGATGGAGAAGGGGAGGAAGAGAAGGAGAGGGAGGTTAAAAGTGTGGGGCTTTCCTGCAGCCTCCTTTGCCTTTAAATAATAGCAGGGTCCTGGTATATTTATTAAAAGGCTTCTTGCACTATAGCTGGACAGGGTTTTCATCTGTTCTACCACAACTGCACTGGCCTGGCCCACCTCCCAGTCACTTTCCAGCCATGTGGTATTACCATCTCAGTCTTGCCTTGGCTTCCTTCTTCATCCTGTCTCATCCTCAATCTTGACTCTCCTAGGTCCCACATGGTGACCTTCCTTCTTTCTTCTTTTCACCTTGGGCCCCAACACTGGGATGGGAAATTCTGCTTCCAATCCTCCTGCCCAGCTATTGGCTGATCAACTCCTTACTTATCAACCAGAGGTAGTAGAAAACAATATTTTTACAATAAGAGTTATTTGACAATGACAACATTTGGACTGCAACCGGCTCTCTGGGCACAGTAATCAGCATTTGAATTTTTGGTGCACAAAACCATCCCCCAACATGTGTGTATGTGAAAGTTTGTAGGTATGGCTAACACCAGCCTGGTTAGTATATAAAGCTGCTTCTGGGACAACTCAGAGCCCACCAAGCTCACCCTCCCATGTTAGACTATGAGTCTATGAAGTCAGTGACACCTTCAAATGTTTTCAGAAGAGTTGAGCTTATATCAGTAGGCACACATCCACCTCAGAGGCCAGAGTAACTGAGGAAGGAATAGGAGACATGATAAAAACCAGCTCTAAAGATTCCACTTTCCTGGGCTTAATGGCAACCCCAAATTCTCATCTGTATTAACTAGGTAATTTAAAAGAGAAGGAAAATCAATTTGTTATTGTCTTAGGATGACTGCTGCTGTGATAAAGCATCATGACCAAAGCAACTTCGAGAGGAAAGGGTTTAGACAGGGCAGGAACCTGGAGGTAAGAGCTGATGAAGAGACCACAGAAGAGTGCTGCTTACTGGATTGCTCCCCATGGCTTGCTCAGCCTGCTTTCCTATAGAATCAGGACCACCAGCCTAGGGATGGCTCCACCCACAATGGGCTGGTCCAGGGATGGCTCCACCCACAATGGGCTGGTCCAGGGATGGCTCCACCCACAATGGGCTGGTCCCACCCACCATGGGCTGGGTCTTGCCCCATCAATCACCAATTAAGAAAATGCCCTCTAGGCTTCACTACAGCCTGATGTCATGGAGTCATTTTCTCAGTTGAGGCTCCCTCCATTCAGATGACTCTAGCTTCTATCAAGTCGACACAAAACTAGCTAGTACAGTTATGAAGTGATTAAATAATTAAAAAGACAAGGTAAGCCAATTTGTTATAAAATAAATTTTATTAGACACGAGAAAGCCAAGACTCATCCCCTCCTGCACAAATAGGCCCACCACAGAGCATTTTAGATACACTAACATTGGTAACAAACTGGTGAATGGTGGCTGAGATATATAAAAGAAATGGGAATAACATCTCTAGTCCAAACATGCTGATGCCAACAGTGAGAGTAGTTACATTTCTGAATGGCAATGGGGTTGGTCTTCAAAGGTCTCTCTGTAAGGGAAGTGGTGTCATCATCCATTCTGAGAAAGACACTAGAGGGTCTGAGTGTGTGTGTGTGTGTGTGTGTGTGTATGTCACAGACTTCTCTGTCTGGTAGCCCTGGCATCAGAAGTATCCCCTAATGAGAAGCTGTTCTTGTTTTTCAAGGAACAGTATGGCTGGCACCACAGCACTTCAAACTGTCCTCCGACATAACACACACATACAAGCACACATACACACACACAGACACACAAAGACACAGACATATACACAAAGACACACACACACACACACACATGAGCACATGTGTGCACACACACAAACGTATGTATCATTAAATATTAGAAAACGTAAAAAGCCCCATGCCATGCTAGTGCCGGATTAGGCATTGGTGGGCTGTTTCCATCTTGGCAGACTCTCTGGCCTGGTGCTCCCAAACATCCCACCATACTTGTTAAATTCCCGTGGTGGGTCTCTGCCATTCTAGCTCCATGCAGCGGCCCACCTATCTTGTGGCTCTGTTGCTGCAGTCTCTGCTCAGTCACAATTCCTAGCAACCCAGTACATTCAAAACTCTTGAGGCTTGTGATTTACCAATCAGATTTATATCAGTAAATTCTCACCCCGCAAAACATCCATACAATGAACTCAGGGCCAGTTGATATTGATATAAACTGCCCACCTAGAAAAGACAAATTGTCCTGTAATAATCCATCTCTTATAAGATATTCATAGCTACCTGTGGCTATTTAAAGCCACACAGATCTGAGTCGTCCTTCTTCTCCATCTTCTTCTCTTCCACTTCTTAAGAACTCTGTGCCCACCTCCTTTTTTTACTGTCCAATCACAGGTCTTGCCTTATCTTGTGCCCGCCCTCACCTGCATATAGACATCAGTCTACAGACATACACAGAGTGAGAGAAAGGGTGGATCGAAGGAAGAGGGATCATTCTGTAGAGTTGCAAAGATGGAACCTACTTGCAGTGTGGACTGCAGACTGTTAGCAATGGCAGGACCATGGGGCAGTACCCCAAGGAAGGGTGTGGGTGTGAAGAAGAACCAGCTCTGGAGAGAGGCCATGTGTGCCCAAGCCTTTGGTGCACAGGCATTTCGTCGTGATCTCTAGCTGCTGGACATGGAGCTGAGGAATTCGATGTCTACCCTATTGGGTTGTGATGTTGCTCGAGTCTGATCTTCCCTTTTTATGCCCCCATGTCTCCCTCTTTGGTGTTATTAGAAATACAGCAAATCAGTTTTAGCGGTTGTAGAAATTGGCTTAATCTTCTTAGGATGTCAGTTCAAGTAAGCCTTGCTAAACTCTGCTGTGAGTAGTTAAGTGTGATCAATATGTGTTAAGGGTTATGCATATTTGATGATTGACAAGTATCCGCTGGTCCCCTTTCTGTGGGGCAGGATCTTATTTTCTTTAACCGTTTCTCCAGTATTTTGTGTATTGCTATGCTCCAAAATACCCCGCTAACCCTACAATTTTCTCAACTATGTGGTGCTTTGGGACAGTTTAAGAAAATACATGTTAACCTGAGTCATATGGTCCACTAAATGGCAACTGTAAGAATATTGTGTCTTGTTATATTTTCCTAAATATGCCTATAACAGTCTTTCCCTCCAAACATGTTCTTTTAAAACCATGCTATTCCTTCATCAAGAAGCTGAGAGCCTCCATTCCTGAGCCTTTGATTCTTCTTCTTCTTCTTCTTCCTCCTCTTCTTCTTCTTCTTCTTCTTCTTCTTCTTCTTCTTCTTCTTCTTCTTCTTCTTCTTCTTCTTCTTCTTCTTCTTCTCCTTCTCCTTCTCCTTCTCCTTCTCCTTCTCCTTCTCCTTCTCCTTCTCCTTCTCCTTCTTCTTCTTCTTCTTCTTCTTCTTCTTCTTCTTCTTCCTCTTCTTCTTCCTCTTCCTCCTCCTCCTCCTCTTCCTCTCCCTCCTCTTCCTCCTCCTCCTCCTCTTCTTCTTCTTCTTCTCCTTCTCCTCCTCCTCCTTTTCCTCCTTCTCCTCCTCCTCCTCCTCCTATGATTGACATTTTATTTAGTCTTCTTCTTTTTTTTTTTTTTAACAACTAAAACTCTGGGAATTCAAAATTAACATCCTTGCCTGTGAGCTTCTTGTACACACCAGAAAAAGTTCCAACCTTGTGCTCCACATAGTTCTGCTGTGCTTTGTCTAAATGAACTTTTATGAGCCGGCTGCCATTCACACGGATCCTCTTACCCCACAATTCACTTGGGAAGACCAAGTCCTCAAGGATGGCGTCGTATACCATCAGGGTGAGGCTTCTGGGGGCGCTTTTGCTTATCTTTCCTACGGCTTTTCCGGGTTGGCCTGGGCAGAATCCTCCTCTGAGCAATGAAGGCCACATACTTCCCACTGAACTTTCTCTCTAATTCATGAACCAGCCGGACTTGGATTTTCTGGAAAGATTTCAGCCGAGGAACTGGTACAAAAATTATGATAGCCTTCCTAGCACCCCCGACCTCGATTTCCTTGGCCGCGGTGATGTTGAGTTCCCACAGCTGCGCCTTGAGCTCTGAGTTCATCTCCAGCTCGAGCAGCGCCTGAGAGATGCCAGACTCGAACTAGTCGGGCTTCTCGCCATTGAGCTGCACAATCTTGGCGCTCGAACTGAACATGGCTTCGTCCTTACGGAGTGCCGGCTTCGAGCCTTAGCTCCTTATGCAGGCAGTCGTGAACAATGGCAGTCTTTTTGCCTGTCACCCCTCTTACAGTGGAGCTCTGAGCCTTTGTAAGAAAGCTGGCCACTCAAAGCTCACTGTGTTGTACGCCTGAAGAGAGAATTTTGGTTTCCGTAAAAACCCATTATGTTCTATGAATATGTTTTTGTTTTAACTCCAGGGGTGGGAAATGGAGGTGCTTCAGATAGCCCACAGCAGCAAACTAGGGTTTGTCACAAGCTCTGGAAGCGGTGTGATTCTGTCAGCTGAAGATAGTTTGCATTTGGAGTTCCAGGGATTCTTAAGAGTGTATGTAAACGCCAGAGGGGATGGTGGCTACTGATCTCCCTGCCGCTGCTGGTTCCTGCTGTCGTGTTTGCTGTTTTTCTGCTTTTGCTGGTTGGAGATATCCTGATGATGAAGATTGGACTTGTCCCTAGGAATTCAATGCCGCTAATGGGCCGGAAATTGTCTAAAGAGATCTATGTCCCTTTCCCCTCTAACCTTTCTTGCCTACCTAGCATCTCGGGGGTTGGAAGGAATTAGGGTGAAGAAGGGTAATAGAGATAAGAACCCAACAAAATAGCCAAAACGTGTGTTTACATATTCCTTATGGCAAAGTGACAGGGACGGAGGTCTGGAGAAAGGAGGGTGGGGAGGGGGGTAGGGAGAGAGAGAGAGAGAGAGAGAGAGAGAGAGAGAGAGAGAGAGATCATTGCTGTTTATAATTTAGACCCTGTTTCAAACTAATTCTGTTATGCAATCATGTTGAGGACAAGTATATTGGATGCTAGGTGCACTGTGGAGATTAGCCTATTTAATTCTGATTACTGCATAAGCATTTATAATCATTATAAGAGACATGGTCTCTCCAAGGTCACATAGCTGTGACCTGAGACCAAAGACTCAATCACTGAGCACAGCACCTAAGGTATCCCTGTCTTCTGCTGGGTTACAACATGTTCTCCGAGTCAGTTTTTTATTGCCCTGTCTCCCAGCAGCCAGGAAGCCGGGAAACTATAGAGTGGGCAGAAGGATTCAGCAAACTTCATGCCTCTAACCGATGCCTGAACTCCAATATTACAGTCTCATTCTTCAGGTTTAACACCATGAGTTGCTCATAAAAGTTCCCCGTGGTGGTGGGATGTGTGTGGGTGAAGAAGTCTCTCAGGTTAGTCATATGTAACTTGCGTCTGAGCTTATAGGAAGTTTTCCTCTTGCAACCCTTTGGTTTTGTTGTTGTTATCAAATAAAGAAATGGGTTTCACTGTGAGGTTCACATGCCTACGCATCTTTATACTTCCTTCTTGCTCATCCCGACGACTGGCTTCTGTCCACCTCTCCCTTTTGCTGGAAGCTTTTAATGACGGCTGAGGTAGGAAAGAGCAAGCAGACATGGGGTAGGAGGAAGGAAAGAGAAACAGTGAGAGCAGGAGTGTGATGAGGAGTGAGGCACAGCTGCACTGGAGAAGGGGTCAGGTTGGGCTGCCCAGTAGGAACGATGCTTGCTGACAACATTTAATTGGGGCTGGCTTGTAGATTCTGAGGGTCAGTCCATTATCATCATGGTGGGAAACACCGCAGCATCCAGGCAGGCCTGGTGCTGGAGGAGCTGAGAGTTCTACATTTTGTTCTGAAGGCAAACAGGAGAAGACTTGCTTCCAGGAATCGAAGAGGAGGGTCTCAAAGCCATGCCCAAAGTGACACACCTGCTCCAACAAGGCCGCACCTCCTAAGAGTGCACTCCTTGGGCCAAGTGTATTCAAACCACCACACTGTCTACCACCTGCAGCAGCCTGACGCTGTTCTTGCAGAGACCTCTACTCAGGCAAAGCTGGGACCCTGGGCTCTGCCACAGTGTAGCAGTGAGTTTGGGCTATAGTACTTTGGTTCCCAGAAGATTGCATGTGCTCACCAGCCCAGGAGCTTTCTCTCTCTCCCTATCCTCTCCTCCTCCACACCAGTTAATTTTAAAATGCCTTGGCTACCTCAAAGGTTGGGCACTCCTAAACCTTCCCTTGCTACCCCAGGCCCAATCGGGGAAGTGGCCAGTGGCCACTTAGCCTAATTCTTACATGGCTGGTTGGCTCTCTCTCCTGCAGGTCTTACATCCCTCTGTCTCCCAGTGTTCCATGGCCATCTCTCCTTCTCCCCACTGTGGCCTATTCCATACAACTCTAAGGGTCTTGTCCCACCTCCCTTTTCCTGTCATTGGCTGCTGGCATCTTTATTGATCGAGCAAAAATCAGCTGGGGAGAAGGACCATTATTGTTTGGACACACAGATTCCAGATTGAATCAAAACATTAGAACCAATCTCCAACATGCAGGAAAAGAATTCAGCCTGAGTCAGTAGGAAGCAAAATTGGACTTTATTATGAATTTTACTATAGATTAAAATAGGCTTAGGGAAAGGACAATATTAAACTTATAGTTTGAAGAGTTTCTAAGGAATTTCTCTCTCTCTTTTTCTTTTAGTGAATTAGATCGTAAGGTAGTCATTATTATTTTTAATCTTATTTTATGTGTGTGTTTTGTCTGTGCTCTATGTGCGCGCAGTGCCTGCAGCGGCCAGAAGAGGGCACCAGGTCCTCTGTAACAGAGTATAGAGGAATGTGAGCTGCCGTATGGGTGCTGGGAACTGAACCTAGGTCCTTTGGAGTAGTAGCCAGTGCTCTTAACCACTGAGCTGTCTCTCCTGCTTTCATGGGGTTGGTTTTGAGACAAGATTACAGCCAATAAGGCAAACTATAGATTACAGAGGTTGAGAGAATACATGTTTTATAAACACACACACACACACACACACACACTTGGTATACAAAAACATGATTTTGTGTGTGTGTTGTGTCTGTCTGTATATATGTGTATATGGACATGCATATACGTGTGCATCTGTATATAGACAGCAACACTGAGTGTCTTTTCCTGTTTCCACAACTCCTTTATGGTATAAGGTCTCTCACTGAACCTAGACTTTACCATTCTGACTGGACAGGCCTACCACCACGCTCTAGGGATCCTCTTTGCTTCCCGGGCCATGCCTAGGTTTTGCCACGGATACTAGGGATCTGAGCTTAGGTATATAGTGCTTGTGTGGTGTAGACCATCTCTAAGATGCATGTTTTGGCTATAAATAAATTTTATAATATATTTTTTTCTCTTTTTGAGATAAGTTCTCATCATTTAGCCCTGGCTAGCCTGGAACTTGCAATACAGGCCTGCGGCCTGGAAACCACACCTGCCTACGTGCCTATGTCTCTTGAGTGTTGGGATTGAAAGGCTTGTGACGTCACGCCCAGCCTAACTTCACACTCTCGTGTGGCAGAGTCTCAGAAAGATTTTCAGCTTTTAGGAAAGGAGTAAAGTTAAACTCAGAGGTAACGTGCACTTTGACCATAAACGTGGCTCTTTGCTGTTTCTCTTCTCACTGTTGTTATTTTTATTTACGCATGTATGTGTATGTGTATGTGTAGGTGTCTATGTGTACACATATGTATGTGTGAGTGCTCCCAAAAGCTAGAAGGGGACATGAGAGCCCCTGGAGCCGGGCTTACAGATGAGTGTGAGCCTCCTGACATGGAGGACAGAATTGGGTTCTGAGCAGTGAGTGCTTCTAACCTCTGAGCAGTGAGTGCTCCTAACCCCCCAGGAGTGAGTGCTCCTAACCCCCCAGGAGTGAGTGCTCCTAACCCCCAGGAGTGAGTGCTCCTAACCCCTGAGCAGTGAGTGCTCCTAACCCCCCAGGAGTGAGTGCTCCTAACCCCCCAGGAGTGAGTGCTCCTAACCCCCAGGAGTGAGTGCTCCTAACCCCCCAGGAGTGAGTGCTCCTAACCCCCTGAGCAGTGAGTGCTCCTAAGCCCCCAGGAGTGAGTGCTCCTAACCTCTGAGCAGCAAGTGCTCCTAATTGCTGGGCTCTGCCTTTATCCTCTTGTTAATAATTCTCATTTGCAATACTACTACTACTACTACTACTACTACTACTACTACTACTACTACTACGAAGTAAAAAAGTGATTGTTTCTATGTAGGGAATCATCACAGCAAATTTCATTAAATGTGCTAAAATTCTTGACTCTCAGGGGTGAAAGATTTCAGCCAGACTTGGGGGCAGGATGCTCCTTTCTCTCACCTTAGTTTCCCCTGATGCTCCATTCTGCCTTTCTTCTGGGAGAGGATGTGTCTCTGTGTGTGTCTTTCTGTGTATCTCTGTGTATCTCTGTGTGTGTTGTAAGCATCCATGTGTGTGTGTCTGTGTTTGTGTCTCTGTGTGTGTCCGTTTTGTATGTACATGGGTTTACGCTTGTGTTTGTCTTTGTGAGCATCTATGTTGTGTGTCTCTATGTTTGCGTGTCTGTCTCTCTCTGTGTGTCTGTGTTTGTTGTGAGTGTGTCTCTGTGTGTAGGGCACATAGCTGAGCTCAATCTTGAAAGCCCGGCATGAGCGGGAACAAGATGTCTCTGACAGATTCTGAAGGTAGGTCTGCTCCTGCCTTCTACCAGGAGTAGGCGAACTACAGAGACCTCCAGGGCCTCTGCACCTAAACTCTTGAGGAAAACTGTTTCAGAAGGTGTTATGAGACATGTTCATAAGGAAAACTGGCTCCAGAGAGCACACTCAGGTTCTGGGACTCTTTCATATGTTAATTTTCAGTCAACAGCAGACGCCTTTGTCTGCAGAGCCCGAATTCTGTGCTCTGTGGAAGATGCTGTGGACTTGCAGGTAGTTCCATCCTAATCCAGACATTGTCCTTGCTGCCCATGAATAGCTTCTGGTATGTTCTATCCCCTGGGGTGCAATGGATACCCAGTTCAGTGCAAAGAGGCTGAACATTCATCGCCCTGGTTACTGATGTTAATCAGCATGCTGAGGCAGGACTGGAAGACAGGAAAATTAAGTACCGTGGGAAGGAGAAAGGAATCCAGCGGGAGCCTCTCACCAGTGGAGAGTCAAGAATTCTACCCGGATACCTTCTGCTGTGAAGGCTGCCAAAGACAAGCACATGAAATAATGAACACTTAGAAAACCAGGTCTGTGTGACTGTTGAGTGTGGCCTTCTTCCTTTCCCAGATATCTTCTGGGAGTCTCAGAGAGAAGACTAAACCTTTGCTTATAGTAAACACGTCTTAACAAGTCTGTGGCCTTTACTTCATCAGCATGAGCCAACACCAAACGCTTCAGGGACACTCTATGATTAAAAGAAGAAAGAGAAAAAAAAAAAAAAGAGAGAAAAGAAAGAAAAAAAAATCTTTGGCAACCTTGTGAGTTCAAATGTCAGAAATCACCAAACCCTATGGCTGCTGTAGACACTTAATTTATACTTCCCTTGGAGAAAGAAGCCCACATCCATGACCTAGGGTGTGTCTTGCCCTTTTCTGATTGCCTGTCTTTCTAGCAACGTCCATATTCAAAACCTATGTTCAAAATGTCTGTTATGGTTCAGTGACATGGCTCAGTAGGTAATAGTTCACTGCACAAGCTGGGTGACCTGAGTTTGACCCCTAGAACACACAGAGGAAAACACAACTGACTTGACTCATTTTCTGATCACGTCTACCAGCATATAAACTCACAAGTGTGAGTGCACTCTTTCTCTCTCACACTCACACACACACTCACACACACACACACACACACACACACACACACACACACACACACACACGTATGTGTACACACCATGCATACACAGAAACATTATTTTAAGATGCAGGGTTGGAGAAATGACTCAGAAGTTAAGAGAACACTGGCTGCTTTGTCATGAGACCTGAGGTTTAGTATTAGCACCCGTGTGCTGGCTCAAAAGCCTCAGTAACTCCAACCCCAGGGGAATGCAGCACTGTCTTCTGGCCTTCCTGAGCACCAGGCATGCACAGACATATATGCAGGCAAAATATCCACACACACAAAATAATTCAATACACTTTAAAAGAAGGTCTAAAATGTCTTGAAATTCTCTGTGGTGAAGTTTTGTATTCAGCTTTACCCAAGAGGATGACTGTGTGTAGGCTTAGATTTTTCAAAACTTTTGTTATGGTTCTTTAATGATTCAACTTCCCTTCTAGGTCACTACTCACCAGAGAAAGGGGAAAAGAAAGGTTGTCAGGAAATAGGTGTTGTGTATCTATTTACAAATAGTTCTTTAGGACAATTCCAAACTTTGTTGTCAGCAGTTCAGTCCGCTAGCAAAACACCAATCATCAATCAGCAGCAGCAGCTAGATCCAGAAGAAATCTCGACGCTCCACCCATCTGCCCGAGTCCAAGTCCACAGAAGTGGCAAGAAGCAGCCAGGACACCATGACAAGTTCTTTGGTGTGTTTATCTCTATGAAGTCACAGCGAGCAGAGATCAGCGAGGAAAGCTAGGCAAACCAACGCCAGAGCATCACCCGCAAAGCCCAACGATTACCAGCAAGAAGTTGCAAGGTGAACCAATGCAAGAGCGTCATGCACTGTCTGTTGGGTTACTCTTACACTTTTTCCAAAGTCACAGGCCTCTCAAAGCATCTGCTCCAGCAAAACATCACACACCCTTTCACGAAGCAACCTCCAGAAAACACCACCTGTCTGTTCTCAGCAAAACATCCTCTCATAAGAGAGTTTATAAAAAATAAAAGCTTCACCCGACACAACTGAGATTCCAATGATGCCAGAAATTCACACTTCAGTTCTGACTTTGTCTCTGCCCACCTCTGGCCTCGTGGGTGTAACAGGAGAAGATGTGTCAGCAGGAGAGCTCTATGCTATAGAACAAGCCAGAGACGGTACAAACTAGAATCTCAAGACGTAAGTTTTGTTCTCCAGCTACTGCTGATGTGATGCTGGACAGTTCAGGTAACCTCAGTTTTCTCACCTGTAAAATGGGAAAGCTGCTGATATTGCTTACTTCAGGAGGAGACCAGTGACCCAAGAGATGTGAAGTTGTTTTTGAAGCTACGAGTCCTTAGACCTGGTTCTTTATCACCATCTCCCTCCAAAATGAATCAGCCTGGATCTAAGAATAAGATCACTTTAACAGGGTCTCTGTAATACCAGCCATACTTGCTCAGCAGGGATCCTGCCCACTCAAGTGCCTCCAGTTCCTGAGCAGGAAGCAATCACGTCGGCGTACAGGTCCTCGTAGCTCCCTAACCTGTCCCCTACCACACTAGCTACACTTGGTAGATGAAGACTACGGGGATTCATGGCTGCTGGCTGTGTACTGGGAACCCCGCTCCTTTCCAGTTCAGCTTTCTGGCCTCGGGTGTAGTCAGATTGAGGCCAGCACGGTTGGAGTGGGTGATGCTGGGTACCTCAGGGAGGGAATTTTCCTCACAGGCTTGGTGCCTGGATCACAGATGGAGTTGCACTACCTCCTGCCCTTCCCAAGGTCTTGCTTGTCTGACTTGTGTTTCTTAAATATCTGATGCTCCAGTGACCCAAGGGTGTGGCCGTTTCTCATAGTAAAAGGATTCTGACTCACAGGAGACTCTTAAGACACAAGGACAGAGTAGGGTTTGTTCTAAGAGTGGGATTGCAGTCAATGTCTAGGGCCTGGCCTAGCAAAGCAGAGTTACAGCACCTCACACAACAGTGGGGTCCTGCAGCCAGGGGACTAAGAGGGGGAGCTCTTCGTGTCGGTAGAGTGAACTGTAAAACGTCCCTAACTGATAACATTTGGGATGGTCTGTATCAGCGCTTCTCAGCGTTCCTCGTGCTGTGGTGACCCCTCAGACAAGGATAATTTCAGTTGCTATTTCATAACTGTAATCTTGCTACTACTTTAAATCATAGTGTAAATATCTGTTTTCTGATGGCCTTAGACAGTCCTGGGAAACTGTTGGTCATTCATGAACCCCAAAGGTGATACAACCCACAGGGTGAGATCCACTGGTCTATACAATCAGCCATCAGTTGGGTTGTAGTGAGAACTCAATACCATATCCCTGGACTCACACATACTCTAATAACTCTCAGGAGGAGGGGGACAAAGCCCCACACTCCCCCAGTAGCCCTAGGAGTTCTATCCTCTAGGGACCTCCACTCCAGTAAAACTAGATATTTGACAAGCTTTGGAAAAGAATTTGGAAAAAGTGTAAGAGTAACCCAACAGACAGTGCATGACGCTCTTGCATTGGTTCACCTTGCAACTTCTTGCTGGTAATCGTTGGGCTTTGCGGGTGATGTTCTGGCGTTGGTTTGGAAAAGAATTCAGGACAAGTCAGAAGTGAAAGCAAAACTGGTGGGTTCATTACATAAAGGTAAACATCCACATACTTCGGATCCAAGAACAGTCTGCAGAGGGGCCTGCAAGACACCCAGGAAAAAGACAACGCACAGCTACAAGATATGGTGCTGACTTCTATAGGGAGAGTCAGTCACCCACAGGTATCTTTGTGATGGTTCTATATGCAGTTCTGTGTGTCTAAATCACGTGCTCACAACTACAACAAGGCTTAAAGATAAACTTAAAAACTTAAAGTAAAAAAAAAAAAAAGCTAAAAACAAACAACCCCACCACAGGAACCCCAAACAAAACGAAACAAAACAGAACTGTCTTACTTATTTTTTTCATCCTAAAGAATTTCCATTTGTAAAGGAAGACACAAATTTCATGAGGTACATTACGTGGGCTTAGGCTACAAACATTCTGTCCTAAGTAAGCACATGTTTTTGAGGTTAATTTTTATTAGTTTTAAATTATGTTTAGGTGTTTGTGTGTGTATGTTGTGTGTGTATGTATGTGTGCTGTGTATATGTGTGTGTGTGATGTGTATGTTTGGTGTGTGTGTTGTATGTGTGTGTGGTGTGTGTGTATGTGTGGTGCATGTATATATGTGGTGTGTATGTGTTGTGTGTATGTGTGGTGCACTGACTGGTTTTGTGTCACCTTGATACAAGCTGGAGTGATCACAGAGAAAGGAGCCTCAGTTGAGGAAATGCCTCCATGAGATCCAGCTGTAAGGCATTTTCTCAACTAGTGATCAAGGGGGGAGGGCCAGCCCATTGTGGGTGGAGCCATCCCTGGCCCAGCCCATGGTGGGTGGAGCCATCCCTGGCCCAGCCCATTGTGGGTGGAGCCATCCCTGGCCCAACCCATTGTGGGTGGAGCCATCCCTGGGCTGGTAGACCTGGGTTCTATAAGAAAGCAGGCTGAGCAAGCCAGGGGAAGCAAGCCAGTAAGTGACATCCCTCCATGGCCTCTGCATCAGCTCCTGCTTCCTGACCTGCTTGGGTTCCAGTCCTGACTTCCTTTGGTGATGAACAGTGATGTGGAAGTGTAAGGTGAATAAACCCTTTCCTCCCCAACTTGCTTCTTGGTCCTGATGTTTGTGCAGGAATAGAAACCCTGACTAGGACATGTGGTGTGTATGTGTGGTATGTGTGTATGTGTGTGGTGTGTGTATATGTCGTGTGTGTGTGTGTGTGTGTGCCCATGAGTGAAGGTGTTATCAGAGGAGGAATTCGATCCCCTGGAGCTGGAGTTGTGGTTGGCTGTGGGCCGCCTGACTTGTGTCCAGCGAAGTTTTGTTTTTGTACATCCTTGTCTGAGATCCTTTTAGAGAGTAAACTCCATGTAATTTCTACTTTTGTGTATTCATGGTGTGTGCGTGTGTGGGTGTGTAGGCACTCGAGTGTGTGTATGTGGAGGCTAGAAATCCACACTGGCGTCTTTCTCTATTGTCTCTGCCCTATTTATTTATTTATTTATTTATTCACAAGACACAGTCCCCAACCTACCACTTTATTTTAATCAGTTTTTTCCAAGTCAGGGTTTCTCTGCTTTGGCTGTTCAGGAACTTACTTTGTAGCTCAGGCTGGCCTTGAACTTGTAGAGATCTGCTTGCCTTTGCCTCCTAAATGTTGGGATTAAAGGTGTGCACCACCACTGCATGGCTATTTTTTAAATTCATATAGTTGTACACACACAGTCTCACCTACACATACACACAGTCTCACATACACACACACACTCACACGCATACACACATACACACACTTATACATATGCATATACACACATACACACCCACACACACTCATACACACACAGTCACACCCGCTTATACACACACTGATACACAATCACACACACATAAACACATACACTCATATACACACACACTCTCACACAACACTCACACACACATACACATACACACACACTGACACACACATACACTCATATACACACACTCACACACATTTACACATACTTGAACACACACACTCACGAACACACACTGACACACACACTCCACACACACACACACACACACACACACACACAGAGTCAGAAGACGACTTGCAGGAGTATATATTTTCTCTCTCTACCACATGGGTACCCTAACCTTTTGAACCATGGCTTAGACCTCCACCTTTTTGTAAGTACAGGCTCTCACCGCGTGGTCCTGGCTAGCCTGGAACCTGTTGTAAAGATCTTTGAACTCACAGGGATCCGCCTGCCCCGCCTCCTGCGTGCTAGAATTAAAGGTGCGCTCCATGCTCAACTTTTCCACCATATTTCTCGAGGCAGGGGCTCCCACTGAATCTACAACTTGCCATTTCAGCTCCACTGGAAGAGCAGTCAGTGCTCTTAACCACTGGGCCATCTTTCCAGCCCTTTAACCCGATTTCTAGTAAGTCTTCTGATTTCCTCAATTCCAGATTGGACCACTCACAGCACACAGTGCCTAGAGAGCCCTTTGCCATCTTAGCTGCCCCATCCCTAACCTCTGACTTACAGGAAGCCGAGTAGGTTTCCCACAGTGGGACTGTCGAGGGCTCCTGGAATATTCTCCGCTGGGCGCTGGGACTAGCAGCTCCTGGGTTGTGTATGGTGCCTCCAAGAGAACAGCTTTAAATTAAGAAACTGACATTGGGGGGCTGGAGAGATGGCTCAGTGGTTAAGAGCACTGACTGTTCTTCCAGAGGTCCTGAGTTCAAATCCCAGCAACCACATGGTGGCTCACAACCATCTGTAATGGGATCTGCTGCCCTCTTCTGATGTGTCTGGAGACAACTTCAGTATACTCATATATCATAAATAAATAAAATTATTAAAAAAAAAAAGAAACTGACATTGGAGACCCGGGTTTAAATGCCGCCCTGGAGTTGACATTGGGCAACTCACCTGACCTCACCTCGGTTGTGATAACGGGTCTCCTCCTAGTCTTCCTCTGAGGGCCGAGTGCGATAATCCATCTTGGAAGTGTTTATTACACAGGGAACAGAAAACATACATGGCGCATAGATGTGAGAGATTATCGGTCACAGGAGCTGTGGGAGACCAAGTGTGCCTTGCTGGAGTATCCCTTTCCCAGCCTGGAGCGTGACACGCGCATCCTCTGCTTCCCAGCCCAGTGTTCACCAAACAGGACACCCTCTTAGGAAGGGGCCACTCCAGTGCTTTTCCTGTCAATAAAACGCGACTGAATCTGCGGGCGCCAGATTCTCCCTTTGAGTTTGGCCTCTATAGCCAGAGCGAGGCATAAAGAGTGACAGAATTTAGTGTTTCCAGAATGGCACCGGGGTTCTCATCGTTTCTCCCACTGTTTGCCTTCTTCAGAGAATGACAGGACTTTAAAAACATTCTCTCTCTCTCTCTCTCTCTCTCTCTCTCTCTCTCTCTCTCACACACACACACACACACACACACACACACACAGAGCGGGGAAGGGAGCGAGGGAGGAAGGGGAAGGGAGGGAGGGAGAGAGGGAGGGAGAGGGAGGGAAGGAGGGGGAGAGAGAGAGAAGGATATGTGTGCTGTACTATGTTGACAAACACAAAGGTGATTCACCTGCCTTCGCTGGTCAAGAAAGAGAGGTAGAAGAGCAAAGCCCACGATAATCTTTGATTTCGATATTTCCACACTCTGGCAGAGTCAGGTCAGACCACCTCTCAGCTAACACTCAAACCAACTACCTCAGGAGCTAACGCACACGCACACGCAGACCACGTTCACTTTTGAGATGCCCCCACAGTCCATCCCAG
This sequence comes from Micromys minutus, assembly GCF_963924665.1. Taxonomy (NCBI): domain Eukaryota; kingdom Metazoa; phylum Chordata; class Mammalia; order Rodentia; family Muridae; genus Micromys; species Micromys minutus. The sequence goes on from NC_137968.1 coordinate 4,960,661, forward strand.
TGTGGTGCCAGAGTCGGCTCTGGCTTTCTGGGGAGGCCCCCCTTCCCTGGATAATCACAACGAAGGGCCTGGTGTCTGTCTACCTTGCTCCTTTTTCCTGTCCCCTTACTTTACTTTCTTTAATCAGGAAGTCACTCCCCCTTCCCCCATTTAGGATAAGTCAATTACTCTTCAAGTGACTGAAGACCTTAAAAAAAAAAAAAAAAAAAAAAAAAAGAAAGAAAGAAAAAAAAAAGAAATAAAAAGTTTTGGTTATCAGGCAGGTGGGGCAGGAAAGAGGATGGTGTTACATTGTAACAGGGGTGGGGACAGATGGACGGGTGGCTTTACACTGTTACAAGGGTGGGGGCAGAGAGGGAGAGGTGGCTGTCCTCTTCCGTCTCTCTCCTTCTCTTCTGCATGAATCATAACAGTGACCCGCAAATGGCATTGTTGGGAAAGATGACCAACCATGTGCTTGTCCAGGCTTTGCTCTGGGGTGGTCTGACGTGAGTCACGGAGTTAGCATCCCACCCATTCTGAAAAGCAACGGAATGCACTTTATTTTGTACAGGGGCATAATCTCAATTATCTGACCTACTTCTCCATACATGGACATTTCTGAGTGCCTTCAAGGAAACAGTTTGTCTTCACGTGCAGGCTGTGTCTAGAGGTGAAGAGAACACTCAGATCACTCTTTGACACGTAACCCTGGAACTGTAGGGCAGTGTGGAGACTGGAGGAGTTCTACAGTTTCTGCCTGACAGCCTGGCTCCTGAGAAACCCTGCCTTAAAGGAATAAAGAGAATGTTAGAGCAGGATGGCTAGCATCTTCCTCTGGCTTCCTCCAGGGCATACACTCAGCAATCCATGTGCATATGCACACACACACACACACACATACTCACACACACACCCCCCCCACACCCACACACACATATACCCACACACACATACACACACACACCCATACACATACCCACACCCACCTACACACATACACACACACAATACTCACACACACACACACCCCCACACACCCACACACACATACACCCACACACACATACATACACCCACACACACCCACACACACACACATACACACACACATACACACACATACACACATACACACACACACACATACACCCACACACACATACACACATACCCACACACCCACACACACACCCACACCCCCACACACACACATACACACACACATACACCCACACACACATACACACACACACCCATACACACACCCACACCCCCCTACACACATACACACACACAATACTCACACACACACACCCCCACACACTCACACACACATACACCCACACACACATACACACACCCACACACACCCACACACACCCACACACACACATACACACACACATACATACACACATACACACACACACACACACATACACCCACACACACATACACACATACCCACACACCCACACACACACCCACACCCCCCCACACACACATACACACACACATACACACACACATACATACACACATACACCCCCACACACACCCACACACACATACACCCACATACACACACACACACACACACACCCACATACACACCCACACCCACCCACACACACACACCCACACACACACCCACACCCACACCCACACACACACATCCCCACACACACATACACACACACATATACACACACACATACATACACCCACACACACACCCACACATCCCCACACACCACACACATACACACACACACACACACACACACACACACACACACACACCTTTACCCGGTGCTCTCAGAATCCACTTCAGAACAACTTATGTGGGAATGTGTCCTTCTGAATCTACCTTCACTGTTCTCAACCTTTCCTTCCCTCCTGCCATCAACCTGTAAACTGAAGTTTCTCATAAAGATGACCATCGTTTCGCCCTGAATTCTTTTGTGTATATGTAGCCCACATTCTTTTCTTCAAGAGCAGCTTGGCTTTCCTTTGCAGCTCACCCATGTGCTAGCGTAACTCCCACCGAAAGGAGAGACGATAAATCCGGACACTTGGAAACATGGGGATAGCTTCTCCCTGCTCTAATTTGGGGTGCATGATCAAGTGCTGCCCGATATTAATCCGGGCACCAAGAAGACCTTTGCAGTCTCTTTGAGAGAACCCGTCGAATTGCTCTAGAACCAATTTAAAGGAGCTAGCCATTCTTCTCATGAGAATTGTTCGGTTTAAAGATTACCAGGTGGAGGAAAAATTAACCACTCAGTACTAGATTTAATACTCAAATTTCAGTTATATCGATAAATGCTCTGTGACAACCTCAGATCCCTCCCCCACTCCCTCCCCCCTTTCCTCCCTCTCTCTTTCCTCCATTTTCCATCTTTTCTAGGCTTTTATACCAAGTAACAATCTTGCATTTTTTAATCAGTTAATTTATTTTATAATATATTATTACAGCTCACAAAATTTGTTATATAATAATATATGATGGACACACATTTTCCCCTTTTCCTTTTTCTTTTCTTTCTAAGAATGACTGAGGTTTCCACGTTTTGGCCTTCCTTCTTTTTGAGCTTCATACGGTCTGTGAGTTGTTTCTTGGGTGTTCAGAGCTTTCTGGGGGCTAGTATCCAATTATCAGCGAGTGCATACCATGTGTGTTCTTTTGTGACTCAGTTGCCTCACTCAGGATGATATTCTCTAGTTCCATCCATTTGCCTAGGAATTTCATAAAACCATTGTTTCTAATGGCTGATCTTGTAATTTTTTAAAATTTTAGTTTCCTTTCTTCAGATCCCATGTCTGTCACAGAATCTACCCCTTCCACTACCTGCATCCCGGGCGTACCGTTCACTTCCTGGGAGGTACAATTAAAGGCCAGACATGCAGGAGGGGCTCCTGTCAACCAACACTGAGTCCTTTGAATCGGCTTTATGCTTTGAGATGCTAATTTTGGCTTCCCTTTCTTCATAACCAAATTATACTTTGTAGATCAACAAGGCGCCATCTGCTATCCAAGTCTGAGGACCTGGAAGGCTGTTCAGTGGAAAGTTATTTCAGCCCGTGGCGTGAGGGCCTAGGGCTGCGGTTCCTGTATGCTCCCTGAATCTGGAGCGGGGAGGCAGGTGGTGGTGGCAGCGGCGGTGGTGGCGGTGGTGGTGTTGGCAGCGGAGATCAGAAGTATCAGAGGCTGGGGCTCCCTGCTTGGGCCACCTCTTCCACATAGGGCAGGTCCTGAAGGCAGGCTAGGTTCCTGCTGAGCCCTGTCTGCTGTTCAGATTGTCTGCCACGCCAAAGGTCTCCTTGTTTGTGACAGTTGAACAGGGGCCGGTTGTGCAGGGCCAGAAGCATGAGAAGTTGGTGGGGGGAGGGCTTTATGCCCTAAAGGTTCATCTGGGTTCCCATGGAAACAAGCCCTGGTGGTACTCACCAGCTGGGGTCTTAAAGCCATAGATACCTTATTTAGAGATTCCCATCACATAACAAGTACCCTTCAAGAAATATATATATATATATATATGCCTGCATGTATATCTATACACCATTTGTGCCTGGTTCTCAGAGAGGTCGGATCCTCAGGACAAAAGGTTGTGAGCTGCCATCATGTGGGTACCGAGTGTTGAACCTGGGTCCTCCGGAAGAGCAGCTGCGTTCTTGACCACTGAGCCATCCCTCCAGTCTCTTCAGCAATAATTCTGAACACAGAATTTACTCCACTGCTCTGAGGACTTTTGATGAAGTTTTAAAAGTTCCCAGTTGCAGCCCTTCCCACTTTACAATTTTTCCTCCTCCTCCTCTTTTTCCGCTCTTGAAGTAGTGTCTCAATGCACGGCGGGCTGGCCTCCGTTTTACCATGTAGCTGAGAATGCAGAGAGGAAACCTTGGATGCTGAGTACTTGCTCGCACCTCCTGAGGGCTGGGATTGCAGGAATGAGCCACCAGCCCCAGTGCTGGGAATCGAACCCAGGGCTTCATGCTAAGCAAGTGCCAACTGAGCTAATAATCTACGGGAACCTTCTCCCTCCACTCTTCCCATCCCTCTCCCCTTCCTTTGTTCCTCCTTTCCATTCCTTCCTTCCTTCCTTCCTTCCTTCCTTCCTTCCTTCCTTCCTTCCTTCCTTCTTACTTCCAGATTTTATGGAAAATGATGGCTAATTCATGGTAGTCAGGTAAAAGATTCTGAACAGGATCCGGAACGGTAGCCCACCCCTTTAATCGCACCACTCAAGAGGCAGAAGCAGGCAGATCTCTGGTCTACAGACCTAATTCCAAGGCAGCCAGAGGTACACAGAGAAACCCTGTTTCGAAAAAACCAAAAAAAAAAAAAAAAAGAGTCCGAACATGTATTTTATGATAATTTATGACATTTACTAGGTTTTACACAGTTACACTTAACTTATTAAAATGTATTACTAAAGGCTTGGGAGAAAATTGAGTCTCAGCTAGAGAGAGGTCTGGTTGAAATGTCACCTCTGCAAAGATAGCATGTACCTCCTCTTCCTGTTCCTCTCTCTGTCTCTCTCTGTCTCTCTCTGTCTCTCTCTGTCTCTTCCTTCCTTCCTTCCTTCCTTCCTCCTTCCCTCCCTCCCTCTTCCTTCCTTCCTTCCTTCCTTCCTTTCTTTCTTTCTTCCTTCCTTCCTTCCTCCCCCCTCTCAACGGGGTTTCACATGGCCCACGACGCTGACCTTGAACTCCCCTTGAACCTGAGGATTACCTTGAACTGGTACCATCCTATCTCCATCTCCCAAGATCTTTGATTACCTGCACGGACCGGACCGCCATACCTGGCTTCCGGTGTTGTTAGAGATTGACCAGGAGCTTTGTGCTAGGCAAGGGCTTTAGCAGCCAAGTTACAACCTCAGGCATCCTTACTTGTCTTATCTGAGACAAGTGCTCACTGTATAGTGTGGGCTAGCCTGGGGTGCTCTTCCTTTAGCATTCTATAAGCCAGGCTTATAGAAATGCAGTGCTGTGTCTGACTCCACAAGTCTTTCAGTTTGTTGGTGGACACAAGGACAGATTGTCTGTTCTCTAAGTTTCATGGGACAGACACTCTCTCGGTCTTTGGTATGAAACATCAACAAGAAGAGAATCCTTGGAAAAAACACAACTTTGCCCAGTAGAGGATTATGTAGTAATGTCAGGAAATGTTATTTGTAGGAAGCTCATCAGTAATACTAGAAGGGAAGGAAAAGGAAAGTTGGAAAAGTAAACACTACCTCTACCAAACTTTAGCTCCGTGCCAGCCAAATCCACAAGCATTATCTTGTGAGAACAAGAATTTCTGGGGTTCTCTTCTCCAGAGAGATGCTGCTGTTGTGTGTCTTGTTCTGCAAGGGCAGGGACAGTAACACAGAGTGCTTTCCACACGCCGGGCGTTCCTCTAAGCCCTTTGCAGATACTCACACAACTGTCTTCTGGATTTGCAGTCACTGATTTTAATGGTGAAAGATTTCGTCTTTCTTAGAATGGTACATGACTGTAACATGAACTGTTCATTGCACACGGCTGTTTCGGACTTTGACTGCAGCCAGCTAAACAGTGAAAAGAGCAACAGCTACCTCTCCACACATCTGTCGTCTCTGGAACTTTGCACCTACTGGGCCCCTCTAGTCCTCTCCTTGGGGGTAACTGGTCATCCCCTCATATCCAGACTACACTGGCCTCTCAGTTCATTTATTCTCCACCTACTTTCTGAGCGGCAGTTTCCTGGAGCCAATCTGATAATGCCGGTGAGATGTGGTTTAAAGCTTTCCTTTGTTCCCTGCCCTGAACTTTTACAATGAAGTCGACGTCTTTTCCTTTGGTCTTTCCTCCTTGCCTGGCTCCAGCCACAGTTTCTTTTGTTTTCTCCCACCCCATTCCCCTCAGCCCACCCCTCCCCACTCTGTCTCAGTTCCAAGGCCTTCTTTTGATTTTCTCAAACCTTACAACTCAAGCACTTCTGTTCTGGCCGATTATCAGGGGTTGTCCGTCATTGCTGTGGAAGGAACACAGGCTTTGTTAGAGTCCGAGGGGCTCTCTCTCTCTCTCTCTCTCTCTCTCTCTCTCTCTCTCTCTTTCTCTGAGAGGAGGTTTTTCTTTTTACATCATCATCAATTTGATGTCGCAAACTGAGCACAGGACCTTATGAAGACTCAATTCTTTTTATACCAAATTATTGAAGAGGCTGCAGAGTCCTGTTAGGGCAACCCCGGCTTTGTCTGGGGTCTCCAAGCCTACTTTCTGCCTGTGGCAGTGCCTGCCCCTGGGACCTGCATTGGAGGCAGGACTTTTTGGCCCGAACCGTGGTCAATACAGAACGGTGTATTCTTTACTCCTATTTAGTAGGTGTTCCCTGGATTCCTCGCTGATGCGTGGTCCTGCTGGTCTTTTGCTTTTTATGAGAACAGAGTTCGGAATATGATGGAGTTACAGACCTGTCAGGGGAGTTAGCGGCAAGTGTCTAAATGCACAGCCTGAAATCACAGGGCCCTGCTTTCTCCTCGTAAACAGGCACTGACTCTAACTTAACTTTCGGCGACAACTCCGCTCCCTGTTTGCTAGTGTTCGTCCATTGCTTTTAGAACAAGTGGCCAGAAAACTTGGGGAGGGGGCTTCCAGTGAGCTTCAGAGCTACTCAGAATGGAAAGAAAAGGTGGTTTTGGAGAAGGATGGATGGGTAGAGGGATGACAGGTCCGGTGGGTGGATGCATGGGTGGACAGACGATGGATGGGTGGGAACCAAGGAGGTCGACTGAAGACTGAAGAGGGACCCCCCTTTTCTTCCCACCACCTGTCTGCTACTCTGTAGCACGGCTTCTGCCAGAACGCTGAAGGAGGAACTGGCTGTTGGGTGGTGGGAGAGGCAAGGTTGTGGGGAGCCGGGGAAGGAGGGTGCAGAGGAGGAGGGCCTTGGAGGCAGAGAGGAGGGGCGGCGGGCTCCCGGGGAGCCTGGTGCTGGCAGCTGCTCCGGCGGGTAGGGGACCGATGTCGCTGCCGCCGCCTCCTCCTCCTCCTCGCGGGCCCGAGCTGCGTCGCCCGGGCTGAGCCGCCGCAGCCGCAGCCGCGAGCCGAGCGGCCGCCGGGCGAGCCCGCGACACGGGAGGATGGGCTGCGGCGGGAGCCGAGCCGATGCCATCGAGCCCCGCTACTACGAGAGCTGGACCCGGGAGACCGAGTCCACCTGGCTCACCTACACCGACTCGGACGCGCTGCCCAGCGCCGCAGCCACGGACAGCGGCCCCGAGGCGGGCGGCCTGCACGCGGGTGAGTGAGCCGGAGCTGCGGGGGACCCCGGGGGAGCCAGGAACCCTATGGCGAGCTTGTGGGTGGGGTGACAGAGACAGAGGGACAGCTGGCATCCTCCAGCCCAGGAAGCCAGGTCAAGGAGAGCAGCTGCCCAGAGGACTGGGCTAACCCTTTGCATCCCTGCCAACACAACACTTCTTGGCCTTTGCTACCAGCGCATATGCGTCAGCTCCGGGGTACGGATGGTGGCTGGGAGGACAGTCCGGCTTCACCCACAAACCTCAGCTGGCTCCACGTTTCCCACCTGACCCAGCTCGGGTCCAACTTCCCCTCTGACCACCTGTGTACTCAGCCGGGTGATTCTCCGTGTACTGGGTGGGCCGCTGGTCCTCACACCTTCGGGGCGTGAGCAAGAATCTTGGGCAGGATCGCCTGCGAGGAATCCTGTCTCCTCCCCAGCCCTCCTGTTGGGAAATGAGCTCCATTGTTGGCCTTCAAAATCCTGAGCTAGTTCGGCCCGGAGCTCACTTTCCAAGCAGTTATATCGTAGGAGAGGACTTACCTCCTTATTCCAACATGCTTGGATGCTTTATATGAAGCCGGGCGTAAAAGATCTCGACTATAAATACTCTTACCTAGGTCATTCCTAGGCAGAAATCTGACAAGGATACGCACAGAACTTCTGGTTTAGTCGCGAGTCAGGACTTGATTTTAAACCAGGCACAAAAACATTGCAGATACTGTTGAATCAGACTGACCTTTGACCCTATATGTGTTGCTGGCATCGAGAGGAAAAACAATAAAATCTCATCGCTTCTTACACAGACCAATGCTTAGGTTTTTTTTTAAAGTTCTAACTATTGCTTGATCCTATTGTGTTGGCATATATATATATATATATATATATATATATATATATATATATATACACACACACACACACACACACACACACACACACACACACATATATATATATATATATACATATATTAGGACACCAGATATGGCTATATTGTCCAGATTGGTCTTGAGCTCCTGGGCTCAAGTATTCTTCCTTCTCAAGTCCCTCCTACACCCATCCCAAGTAATAATGATAGGCATTAGCCTCCCCTGCCTGCCTGGAAAACTGTGGTAACACTGGATTTATTTTAAGCTTGTTTGACTCTCAGTGACCCCCATGGTTAATTTGGTGCTGCTGGGCTGGTATCCTGGTACCCAGCAGGTTCCCAAATGATGTACTGGCTGAATTCAGTGTCAGAGGAGGATAAGACAGGAGCCTCTGAAGGCTTTGGAAATGTTAGCTGTTACAGCATTTCCAAGAACGTGTCATACTTCTCTGCGGGGTCCAAGGCCAGACAGTAAGTACCGCAAGGAAAAGACTCAGCATGAGAAAGGACAAGTGCTGCTTCTTGGAAGAGTTGTTTTGGTGGCACTTGGGGGTGTGTGTGTCAGCATGTGTGTGTGTGTGTGTGTGCACGTATGTACATGTGTGTGCTTATGTGTGTGTGTTTATGCACATGAGTGTGTATGCATGCATGTGCATACATGTACCTGTGTGTATGTGTGTATGTGTATGTGCGGGTGTCAGAGTTGTTTCGGATTGGCTGAATAAACACACACACGTGTTCCTCAAATCTTTCCCAACATTCATTATTCTCACTGTCTTTATATCATGAGGTTGGGTTCCTGCAACAGGTAAGGCATAGGACAGCCACACTCATTGATGGAACGTTTCCAAACATGGGAACAGCCTTACAAGGTGGGGGTTCAATTCTAGTCCAGGGAGAGTGGCTTAGATGGCCAACAATTTTTTTTTAATTTACATAGAAATTTCAGACAGTAGAGGAATATTTCTGAAGATCAGAAGTGAACAAAGTTTGCATGCACCTAAGTTCTATGGAGTGACTGTCATCAAGTGGGGACTGAAGAGGGGCTTGGTTGCTGGGGTTCTGCAGTCTGAAGATAATAAATGATCATTGTTAGTCAGCTTGGGTCATCTGAGAAGGTTACAAATCTGCTGATTTTCTGCCACCCCAGACCATAGGCAGGATTGCCCATCTTTTCCTTCTTCCAGTTTCCCTGCTTCATGTGTCCCCTGTGGCATCTCTGGTGGACCTAACCCCGTGTCCTATAATGGCTGTGCTGCGTAGGGAACTGGGATGTCAGTCTGTGTATAAGTTCTTTTCTGATGGAGACAGTCAAACGGAAGAGCCAAACTCAAGAGAGTGTAGTGGTAAATAACCAAAATGCCTTTGTCCTAGGATCTGGAGCTGTTGAGGACCTTAGTAGTCATTTGTCCAGGGCAAATGGACTCTTGGATGAATTGTCCCCATTTGGAAATTCCCACAACCACGTAACCTCTAGTTGTTCCCTCAGTAGTTAAGAATTCCTTCTTCTTGGGGTCCTGGTCCCTCTTGCTTAGTGTCAAATGGGAGGGACACTTCTCTTGGAGACCTTAGCCTTAGGACAGACAAACTTCTCTCTGTCTTATGTGAACAGGGCACCTGTGATACTAGGTTGGGGTTTCATGAAGGTTTTCTCCAGAAGGCTGAGAATCAGCTGTTGAAGGTTTTGCCCTAATGAGCAGGCGCTCCGTCTAACCTTGCCCTTTGGTTGCTTCAGCTATTCCTATATTCTCTTCCTCTCTTCCTCGAAGTCTTTGCCACTGCACACCCCTCAACCAGAGTCAGCTTTCTGGGGTTCTCCCAAGTGTCTTTCTGACTCTACAGCTTCCGTTTTAAAAAGTCTTTTCCCAACTTTACCCACCTCTACGGAAACTCTGGTCCAGCCTAAAGGATTCATAGGTTCGGCACGTGTCAATTCTACAAGCGTTATCTACTGAGAAGCTCCACTCAAGTACCATTGCCTGAGACGCTTTCTTCAGCTGTCTCTCACCTCCCAGACTGAGGGCGTGCCACATGACAAATGATCCATCATCATTTGATAAGAGTTCTGAATTTTACCGTGGGCGGTGGGTGGCTTATTTTTATACCAGTTCCACATCTGAGTCTCTTGCCCGCCTCCCATCCGTCTCACTTACAACCGACCCTGAGGCTCTGCTTCCTGGTTTTGGAGGTTGTTTCCAGTAGCGAGCAGAACGCAATTAAGATTTTAGATTCCGCTATTAGTAGGTTGGAACTGAAGATTACAGCAGCCGACATTTCTCACTTGCCTGTATTTCCAAACTCTATCGAAGTAGGAAATTGAATCAGTCTGGCAAGGGTGGATTCTCATAGAATCGATGTGCTGGATCGAGTCTTTTCTTTGACCTCTACTGTGGGAGAGGGGCTCCCCAGGGAGAGAGAGTCTGAGGTTTCCACACCTCACACCTAGTACAGCTGGTCCATACATCAATGGCCACTTAGTCCCTAACTCCACCGCACTACCAGTATTTAAAATGACAGATGTCTTCCATGATGTTTTCTTCTTAATCTATTTAGAGAATAAGACACCTCAAAATTTCCTCAGCTAGTTCTTTGCAGTTTTAAATAATTGTGTCAGTACGGTGATTTGGGATGTGTGGGCAGATGATTTATCCAAATAAGGTAGAAGGCAGAAATATTTAGTTACTGTCATTAGCTACCATTTATGGATGGCTTTTAAAGGCATTCTAGTTGACACCTCACTTAAGGTGCACAACAAAGATGAGTTAGGAACCATTTGCCCCCGTGGGCTCCTCCTGTGTTGATGAGCCAGGGAAAGAGCTTAGCGTGTCCTGAGCAATCTCCATTCCAAAACTTGGATCCAGCTTTCACTGCCTGACAAACCCCACACGCTTAAATACACTCCACCATCAACGGGGGCTGGTTTTAGAATGTTTGATTTTTTTCAATTGCTGGGCTGCAAAGCCCTATTCAAACTCTTGGTAATTCAGTCTGACATCAGGCAACAGCGGTCCTGAGTCTGATCCTCCTTTGGGTAGGAAGCTTTCTCCACCTGATGAAGTCTAACCTGGGCATCATGCATTGTATAAACAGCTCTCCCAATCCCAGAGATACTGCTGGCCTCCTGCTATTGATAGACCATGTTACATGCCACCCCGTAACCATCTTCTTCCATGTGTGGGCTCTAGTAGTTCTAAACACACTACTCACTTCGTCCAAGTCCTTTCTTGACACAAGGCATCTTGGGTTAGAGCTGGGCTCCTGACATTTGTCAATTGTGCATGTGTAGGGAAGTCCAAGGGACATTCTGAAGTGGCCCCACGAGTGCTTGTCAGGCAGAGGTAAAGTTGAGAAGGGATTGCTTATCTGCATGTTTCCTTGATGACCCACACTAATTTCACAGTTAAAACCCTTGGATCTTTCTTTTTAAGTGTCCAGTTGTTTCAGGAATATTGTGCTTGCTCTGCTACAGACTCAAAGCTTGAGACAGTAATCGGTATATAAATGACACTCGATAAATATTGAAAGATGACTCTAACCTAACCCTGAATCCTACATTAGCACCAGTGCTTCGAAATTCCCATTCCCGGATGTTTGCATTTATTGTTGTAAATGTTCAGCTTAGTGGTTTCCGGTTTGTTCACACCCATTCACATTGACAACCCTGAGGAGACAACCCCTCCCCCCCCAGGTCTTTGTTTCCGTGTGGTGGAAGTTGTTTGTTTGCTTTTCCGGTTTGTGCAGTAGACACTTAGCACAGAGATAAGTAAAGTGAGTTTCTTTGTTTCAAGGCATGCATGATAAATGAGGGACAAACAGAAATACCAGCCAGGTCAGCGAGGTCCACACTGCGGGAAGAATTCAAGGGCTGAGTATTTCGTTCTGTCCCGGGAATGACTGTCTACAGAGACAGTGCTACCAAGGCTCCTTCCAAGCGGGAAAGATGAAGAAAGGAAGCCTGGCTTCCCCGAGAGATGTCCTTCCCCTGAGAGGGACAGTCCTGGCAAGAACCTCCAACCTGGGTCTTCCTAAGCACAAAGCCTCCCACCCCAGACCCTTCTAGAGCCGTTATCTTTGGTGTTCCTGTCTTAATGATTGACTCGCATTTTCCATCTTCACGGTGATGGTTAGGTTAGGTAAGGAATGGCTGGCGGAGCTGAGCCCCAGGGGAGCCCTCTTCAATGAATAACCTAAGAAGTTTATGTGTTCCCCTTTTCCCGTAGACCCCAGACAAACAGTTATCACTTCTTATCAGTTCTGAGACGCATCCTTTTAGGTTCTTGCCCTACTCAATTATTGCGTAGTCAGGAAACGTTCCCGTTACTTTATTTTCCTAATCATTGTTGTGTGTGTGAGAGCGTGTGTGATGTGTGTGGCCCGCAGGATGTCAGAGGACAACTTTGTGCAGTTAGATCTCTTCTTCCCCTTTCCCGTGGGTTCCTAGGACTGATCTCAGGCTTGTATGGCAAATGCCCCTACCCACTAAACTGGCGTAAAACTTTGAGTTATAAGGGAACTGCTTCTTTGTTACTACAAACAAACAAACAAAACTGTTACTACAAAAGTGGGAGATAATAAACTCAAACAGTTTATACATTTCTAAGAAGTTCCAGGTTCTCATCGTCCTTCTTGCTCTAACAGTTTGGTGTCAGCATGGGTTACATGGCACCACCTTAATCTGAGGGTTAAGAGTTTATAGATTCCTCAACAGGGGCCGTGCCTAGACAATAAAGATGGCTAACTTTCAAGATGGCTGGCTTCTTCCTTACCCTCTTGAGACAAGATCCTGGTAGTTTAAAACAAAGACTTGGTGAGCCCTTTTCTCCCACTGTGGGTTACCATGTGGTAGGCTACAAGGGTTGTGTCATATGATGAAATGTCTGAGACCAGCTCCGTCAAACAACAGGTTCCCCAGGGCTGGAGCAAGGACTGAAAAAGAAAAAAGACACAGTTAGTAAAAATTGTAACATGACTTCGGCCAGACTTGAGGCTGAAAACCTCGAGGCTGAAGCGAGGCCTTGTTTATTAGTCCTCTTATAAACCACTTTAATTACATGCAGAAGGATTATATCAGTTCTGAAACAGGGAACAAGCAAGTTAACAATCAAAGATCCTATAAATACCTTTCTGGAAGCCAGGTGTGAAGATCAGGGACAAATGGTGAGCAAAGAGACTGCCCGGCCTACACTGCCCTGTCCTGAGCTACATTTCTAAGGGTTTCTGCCTTGAGCTTCAAATGCAAATGTACTTCCCTGGGCTTCAGTCCAAGTGTTCTGCCCTGAACTTCAGATGCAAATGTACTTAATTCTAGGCCTTTCAGGGTGTAGCACTGAAGCCAGGTTCCTGCCTTGGCCAACTTCAGGATGTCCTAGAAAAATAAGATTACCCCACCACCAACTGTCCAGAGGTGCCAAAATTGTTCTCCACAGTGAAAGTATTCCCAAGAACACTTTAAGTATTAAAATTATCTTGGATAAAACCTGTCTCTAGACCAGTCATAAATTGCTATACACTGTGACCCTGAGCTAAGGTTAACTAGCTGACCATTTAGCTGCTATCTCTCTGCTTCTGTACACAATGCTTGCTTGCTTCAGATGTCTAGCACTTCCTTTCTGTATGTATCACAATTGCAGTTTTTGCCCTTAAAAATCAACTAGAGGTTGAGTCTGCTTCCCATTATTGGGACAGTCCTGTCAGCAGCTAATAAAGACTCCATTTGATTTATTTAGGCCTCAAGAGTTTTTCTCTTTAGGTACCCCATAACTAAGTCTTTCTGGAATTTTTCTCTTCTGGTACTCCATAACACCACTGCTTGTGGAACTGTCCAAAAAGTTCAAGGCTAGACCAGAACACGTGTATCCCAAACTTGTATACCTTATCAGTCTCCCTGTTTTTGTTCAAACTGATCAATCCTAAATTGGGGAAGGAAGACCCCTCAAGGGCCTTTAAAAAACCCAGCCCTCAGGGAGACAGGTCTTCAGCTTTCTGAGTCCACCTTCTGAAAAGCAAGGGATTATTTTGTGCCTTATTATTTGTCTGTCTTCACCCTGATAAAAGCCTTTCTTTACAGGTTAATTCTGTTTGCTCTGTCTGAGGTTTCCCTTGTGCCACGCGCCTGTTAATTCTTTACCTGGTAGAGAAAAACAGAACTGATGAAGACTGCTTAGACAGTACCAGTTGGACACTCAGTAAGATAATTCTGACTCAAGCAGTTATCCATTTGAGGGGACTGACTCCATTGTTAGGTGCAACAGCATTCCAGATTCACCTCCTGACTTTGTAGGTCCTGGTGCAGATAGGCTGGTTCCCCATGACTGGACGCTTTCAGGATCCTGTTTCAGATGCCTTCATCCAGTATCTATGCATCTCATTAATAAACTTGAACCAGTTTTTCTTGGCTTAATCTGCCCGGCACCTTTCCGTGTCCGGCCCAGAGCATCTAGCTACCCCCAGCAGACATTTTGGTTTTAATGCAAACCCTACCCCTGGGAGCCTACAGAGCTACTCTAAAAGTCTGTTTTGACTGCCATCTCTGTCTGCAGACTCTGAGCTACTCTGCACCCTTAGCTCAAGTTGGAATCTATTGGAGAAATGTCTCATCCCTTGTGATTCACACGTTGGAATCCTAACCTCAGTGCACAGGTATCTTGGGGACAAGATCTTAAAGTTAATCAAGTTAAAATTAGGTCATGAGGGTGGGGCCTCATCCAGGGCGACTGAAGTCCTTATAGAAAGGAGACATTTGGAGATAAGCACATGGGGAGAATTCTGTGTGAAGCTGGAAGCAGAGGTGGGTGATGCTTCTTCAAGACAAGGTTTTAGCATTGCTCTGAGTACCAGGGGATGCGGCAGAAAACCAGAGGCTAGGATGGAGACCCAGGACACAGCCTCCCTTACAGCTCTAATGAGGAGGCAGCATTGCACACCCTGACTTCGGGCTTCTTGTCTTCAGAGCCGAGACAATGGATTTCTGATGTTTGGGTTGGGCGCTTTGTGGCACTTTTGTGGCAATAGCATTAGCCAACTAATAGTAATGTGCTGTGAACACAGAAACTGGACTCTGGACCAACATCAGGCTGTAACTCCAGCTCCGTGGTGATACATCTCTGATCTCAAAAGGTGCCTGCACTCATGTACACACACACACACACACACACACACACATACACACACACACACACACACACGTATGCACCCACACACAATTTAAACTGTGTGTAAGTGTTTGATAGGAGGAAGATCAAGGGGTTAATGAAAGGACTTTTCTTCCCTATTTCAATATTTTTCTTTCAGTATTAAGCAAAAATGCCAGGAAAGTGTGTGCAGGGAAAATATGCCTCGTGATAAAGATATCCCTGCATGTGACCTCTCCATGGTCTGCAGAAAGAGCTGTGCTGTCTTACATTTTTACCCGGCTGCTTTCTGGGAAGTACAGTCCATGATATGGAAACATAGTGGCTCCTTTCTATTGACTAAATACTGACCAACCAACTTAAGGCAGAAAGGGTTTGTATAGCCTACACTTCCACAGTACTGTTCATCATCGAAGGAAGTCAGGACAAGAACTCACACAGGGCCAGAGGCAGGAGGCAGCAGCTGATGCAGAGGCCATGGAGGGATGCTGCTCACTGGCTTGCTCATCATGGCTTGCTCACACTGCTTCCTTATGGAACCCAGTACCTCATGCCAGGGATGACACCGCCCACAATGTGGGCTCTCCCACATAAATCACCAATTAAAATGACCTACAGGCTTGCCTATGGCTTGATCTTATTAATGCATTAAAAAAGACTTATTTATTTTATTTATATGAGTACACTGTCACTATTTCCAGACACACCAGAAGAGGGCGTCGGATCCCATTACAGATGGTTGTGAGCCACCATGTGGTTGCTGAGAATTGAACTCAGGACCTCTGGAAGAGCAGTCATTGCTCTAACCACCGAGCCATCTCTCTAGCCTGTGGATGCATTTTGTTCAGTTGAGGTTCTCTCCTTTTAGACAACTTTAGCTTGTCAAGTTGACATTAGACTAGCCAGCGCAGCCTCTGTGCAGGAGCATGATGTAGTTGTAGGCCCATTCTCTATTCTGTCTGACACAAGTCCATCTATTCCAGGCTCTGGGTCTCTGGGTCACTCAGGGCAGGCGTGGAACGCCATGTTTGGCCATGAGACTTTTGTCTAAGGAAACAAAGCTGGAAGGCCCATCTGCTTTACAAATGGTACAAATTCCCACAGACTCTGGGTTGCATTAACTTCTCTTCATGCTGATGCTTGTGAGTCTTGACTTTCCTGATATCTGCATTGGAAATATGTCTCTTTTTTTTTCTCGTTTTATCTAAGATCTGTCTTTTTTTATTTCCTTAAGAATAGTCTGCTAGACCACAATGGGATCTGTGAACCTGTGAACTTGAGTATTACACATATTTTCTGATCTCATCATACAATAAAAATACAAAAGCACCACCCATGCCTCTCAATACGTTGGACCAAGAACCTTTGAAGAAAGCGTTGGCTCCTTTATTGTAATCTTCCTCCAGCAGTCAAGTGTCCCCGTGTACACAATACCAGCCCCTTTCCAGACTGCACCATCATCCTACGAGGAATGGTGTCAAATGGATAGGACACCAGCCCTGCCACCATTCAGCTCACGCTAACGTGCACGTTCTTGGGGTCTGGCAGCATCCCCTTGGCAGTGTCACAGACTCCGAAGTAGGCAGCTCTGTAGATGACGATGCCCTGGACAGAGACACCGAAACCCTGGTAGAGAGCCTTCAGGCCATCAGACTTGAAGGTCTTGGTGAGTCGGTCGCCCAGCCCATTGAACTCACGCTGAGATGACCCCTTGCCCACGTCGGCAGCCAGCCTGGTCCTAGCAAAGTCCAGCGGGTAGACTAAGCAGAGGGAGGTGGCCCCAGCTGCCCCACCGGAAGCCAGGTTACCAGCGAAGTAGCGCCAGAACTGCTTATGACGATCCACGCCTCCCAGAAAGATCTGCTTGTGCCTGTCCTTGAAGGCAGAGTTGAGAGCTTGGGTTGGGAGAGCTACCGGGTCACATTGGCCAGGTTACCCCTGCAGAAGGAGAGGAAGCCCTGCTCCTTGGGGATTCTCATGACACAATCAGCGATGCCTTTGTACTGTTTCTCTGCGCTGATGTGTTTGCTGGCATGCTGGGCCTGAAGCAGCAGTTTGACCCTCTCGATCGGGGCGTCCTTAAGGAAGCTCAAAGCCTGGTCTCCCATGCTGAAAGCCGGGCTCGCACAGCCTGCAAGGAGCCGCTCTTTTGTTCTTACCTACTCCCGGCCAGCTACCGCCACCCAGTCTCCGTCCGTGCACGACGCGAAGGGGGAAATATGTCTTATTGTCCATTTTAGTGGTCAGTTAGCTAAGCTGAGCCAGTGAGTGCTGTTAGCCATCTTTTCCAATCCACTGCCCTGTGCTGTGATATAACCACATTCCTGGGACCACACAGACAGACAGTCAAGGTCTTTCTCTTTAAGCACCCTATACTTCCTCCCTCTGCTGCTAATATCCTGTGACCCCGAACCCCCAAACCTCTCCTTCTTCACTCCGCATCTTCCTTGCTGCTTTGCCCAAAGACAGCATAGTTGCATAGTTAAGGAATCTGACTTGAACTGCAGGTAATAGTTGTGTGACCTTGAGCCATACACAGAAGTCCCAGCAGCTATTCTTGGCTTCGGTTCCTCTCCGAAGAATTAACCAGTCGTAGGGATACTCAGAATCTTGGCTTTGGCTGCATAGCCAATCACCCAAGATTTCTTTGTTTCCTCTTCTCAGCCTTGTCCAAGCTTATCGTGCCAAGTCTTGGGTCACCATGGTCCTTGGCTTCCTGTCTTCCTATGTCTGAACTGTTGGGCATCGCTGGAGAGGAGTTGAGTAACTCTTTGTGACTCACAGTTGGTGCTCTAAACCTGAGAGGCACGACTCACCATGCCCAGGAAGTCTATTAGTTCTCTATTGGGACCATCCCCATATTACAGCTTCAGTGTTGGGTACCCTTTTCTCTGAATACCAAAAGAAATCAAATCCTCTGGTACTGCCTCCTGTCACACATGTAAGAAAGACATCATTATGGTCTATCTTCCGTATGAGGTGCATTTAGAGCTCTCCAGTGAATACGACAAACAGACGCACGGGGCCCGTTTTCCCTGGCGAAGCAGCTGTGCCTGCTTTTTTTTTATGTTGAAAAGTTACAGACAGGCAGCAGGCAGTGGTGGTGTGTGCTTTTAATCCCAGCACTTTAGAGGCAGAGACAGGCATATCTCTAAATCCAAGGCCAGCCTGGTTTACAGATCGAGTTCCCGGACAGCCAGGGCTACACAGAGAAACCCTGTCTAGAGAAGAAAAGAAAGTTATAGACAGTTCCCTTGTGTCAGGAAGAAGGGGGATCTCAAGCCCCCAGAAGGTGGGAATTGTGCTAGGCTAGTGGGAAAGAAAGGGCAGGGATATCTTGTGGTCAGGAATGGTAGATCTCTGTTTTGTGCCGAAGTCCTGTGCCAGACATTTTTGCCATTGGTCCAGGCAGGTCATTCCCCTTCCCCCTCCTTTTCCCCTCCCCCTCTCGACCTTACCCCCACCTCTGCTTCTGTGGAACTGAAAACAAATGTCTCATTTTTACTATTCTGAGTCTCCAGTCTTATTACAAAGAGAGGGTCCTTGTTTGCTAGAGTTTAAAAGCATCTTAACCTTCTCTGCCAGTCCGAGTGGAGGAGGGGAGCCAAGTTCACAGGCGAGCTCATGGAAGACCACAGGCCTCCTCACCATCATGGTCCATGTGAACCTCTGCTATAATCTCCTCCCATTGGGACCCTTGGCATTTATTTTCTTGTCCCAGGGAGAGCAATGCCCACCCCCTGCCCATCTCTAGGAGACAGGGTCCCACTGTGTAGACCAGATTCCACATTATCCTTGAACTCACCCTATGCTTTTTAAGTAAGTACTGGAATCGCAGGAATTACCAGTATGCAACAGCCAAGACTTGGAGAGAGAGAGAGTGTGATCTTTTAGATGCAGGTCAAGTCCTGTTAACGCTCGGTCGGTTTTTTCTGATTCCTCTTCTTTTGTTTTCTTTCCTTTTTTCTTCCTTCCTTCCCTCCTTCCTTCCCTTCCTCCCTTTCGTTTTTTTAAATTTGTATATATCAGTGTTTTACCTGAATGTGTCTATACCACAAGCATGCAATGCCTGTGGAGGTCAGAAGAGGGTGTTCGGATCCCCTAGAACTGAAGTCACAGATCAATTGTGTGCCTCCACAGGGATGCTGGGAATTGAACCCATGTCCTCTGGAAGAGCAGCCATGTCTCCTCTCTGTAGAACAAGAGTCCCCGCCTCCTTCTTTGTCCCCGGGGGCCTCTGGCCAGACTTGTCTTTCACTGCATCTCCAGCAGTGTCTGTCCTGTTCTCTCCCTCAGGGTGGCCTGGCCATACGGGTTCTTTGTTCTCTGACTACACTGAGCCTTTCCCATTCCCAGGCCTTGGCACTTGCTAGAATGAGCTCTGAACACATCACATGCTCAACTCCACCCCTTTCTTCGGCTTAGTTCAAATGTCACTTCCTTGGGGGGTGACAGGCTTTTTTCAGTGACTGTCTCATTGTTGCATAATCCCAGGAGGCCAAGGACCTCACTGGCTCTGTCCTTAGAACCCAAGCACTAAGCACGGAGCTCAGCAGAGTGGGTATTGGCTGAAGGAAACCCTTGTCTCTCCTTTGTGACATTAGGAATTGTGTCTGGTTATACAAACAGAAGGCAGTTTCACAAGCAGCGGGTCTGCAGCAGATGTCTGGAGATGGGCACTTGCAAATGTCCCGGGAAGCTCTCAAAGACCTGGGCTCCTTTGCACTCCCTGTTCTGTCACCTCTGTCACCCTTAGTCCTTCATGGCTACAAGAGGCTGCTTGGTCATATTCTATTATTTATTTATTTTCAAAAGCAGCCAGAGGCAAAGGTTCAAGGTGGAGCTAGAGTTAGGCTGCTGTGAGCCACTGACATGGGAGCTGGGCACCAATTTCCTGTCCTTCCCTAACCACTGAGCAACCCACATTATCTTACTTTCAGCAGGAGAAGCACAGGCAACCACCGCTCCCTTCTTAGAACATCCCATCTGCAAAGGCTCACGGCGTTTCTGGCAAAGGAGAAAGGGAGAAGGTGGCCGGCAAGATGGCTGCACCTCTCATGCTAAGGCGGTGGTCAGAGAGAAGGGACAACAAGCAAGGGCAAGGGAGGAAAGGGAGACAGACCTCCCCAGAGACGAAGGTGACATTGCTGTAACACTATTTAAAAATGTTTTCATGTGTTAAGTGAAGACATAAGGTGAACATTGGTTAAAATAGCAAATGTGTCAGGCCTGGAGATATAGCTTGGTAGAGTGCTTTTCTAGTGTGGGTACAGTCCTGAGTTTGAACCCAAGCACCTCATAAAACCAGGTGAGGAGACATACCGTCATCCTGACATGCTGGGGGCAAAGACAGGACAGGTGGAAGTTCAAGGTCACCCTCTGCTCTAAAGCAAGTGTGAGTCTGAGATACGTGTGTCGGGGCTGAAATGTGTAACTCTATGAGGTTTTAGGGTTTAAATCCAGGACCTTATACAATCCAGTTACGATGTCTACCTCTGGAAATAATTTAAATGGAATGCAATGCTATTGTAACCTGAAATCTTGGAGAATGATCCTCTGAAACTTGAATTCTGTGTTTCTTTCCGCTTCACTTCCCTGCAAGATTAATATGGTGCAGAGACTGAGGTACCAGCTACGTGGACAGTTTCTCCTGAAAGGGAGCATTTGTGGGGTGTGCGCTCCCCCTGCCCTCTCCCCCTCTTTCTCTCTCTCCCTCTCTTTCTCTTCCCTTCCTTTCTTCTCCCCTTCCTCCCTCTCTTGACCTGTCTTCCTTCCTTCCTTCCTTCCTTCCTTCCTTCTTTCCTCCCTCCCTCCCTCCCTCCTTCCCTTCCTTCTTTTCTTCCTTCCTCTCTCCCTTCCTCCCTTCCTTTCTTCCTTTTTCCTTCCTTCCTCCCTCCCTCCTTCCTTCCCTTCCTTCCTTTCTTCCTCCCTCCCTCCCTCCTTCCCTTCCTTCTTTTCTTCCTTCCTCTCTCCCTTCCTCCCTTCCTTTCTTCCTTTTTCCTTCCTTCCTCCCTCCCTCCTTCCTTCCCTTTTTTCCTTTCTTCCTCCCTCCCTCCCTCCTTCCCTTCCTTCCTTTCTTCCTCCCTTCCTCCCTTCCTTCCTTCCTTTCTCTTTCCTTCCTCTCTCCCTCCCTCCTTCCCTTCCTTCCTTTCTTCCTCTCTTCCTCCCTCCCTCCCTCCCTCCCTTCCTTTCTTCCTTCCTTCCTCCCTCCCTCCCTCCCTTCCTCCCTCCCTCCCTCCTTCCCTCCCTCCCTCCCTTCCTCCTCCCATTTCTCTTTGGCTATTCAGAAACTCCCTCTATCAATCAGGCTACTCTTAAACTTAGAGATCCACCTGCCTCTGCCTCCCAAGCTCTGGTATTAAAAGTGAACACTACCATGCTGGGCTTGTGGAAGTTTCTTGTGCAGGGCCATGTTCCTGCTCAACCTGGAAGCTTCTGTCAGGGAAGCTTTAGACGGCCAGTTGGAACATTTTAAGAGCTGACTGCATTCCCTGTGGAAGTTACAAAATAAAAATTCCTTGCTTGTGGGCTTTGGTACATGAGGGAACTGGAAGGTTTGTAAAAAAAATATCAGGGCTGCCAGGCAAACTGGTTGCCATAACAACAGGGCATGGCATTGGTTACAAAGAAGCTGCAGTGGCCTATGCATCTTCTAGGAGGGCTGCAGGTTTAAGGACTTAAACCAAGGCCATGTTCAGTTATTTCCTCTGAGATCCCTGTCCAGACAGTCAGGGCATAGCCGGGGACAGACCTGCTGGTGGGGCTGATGAGGGACGAGTGTGCATGCACACGGGAGTGCAGCCACCGTCTCAGGAGCATCCTTGGGTGTCTCTCCAGTGCCAAGCATCCCATGGCTATTTTGTAACCAGTTATCCCCATCCTACAGACGGCAGAGGCGTGGCCTGTTTGTATGCCTGCAGGCTGGAGTGGTTGTGGGTTGGAGGTGGGAGTGGGTTGGAGCCCAGGCCAGCCTCACTGGAAACCGGTGGTCTTTCCTCTGTGGCTCTAGCTCTTCCTCCTCATCGCTGTTTACCTATGTCTCCGACAGCTTGTGGTTGGCCCCTTCACAGTTCCAATAGCCCCCTGCAGGGTATCCCCACTCAGCTGGACCAGAGAGCTCTTAGGCTGAGGCTTTTTGTACCATTGCCTGTGCTCAAACACGTTCCACTCCTGCCCCGCGTCTATGCAAGCTCGCTATCAGAGACTGCAGGCTGAGGTCAGTCAATGTCAGAAAGCCTAGAGAGTAAATATTCTACGTTGGAGGGGCCAGTGATTTCCTCCATAGTTTCTTAACTTCTCATTTTTCAGTGCCAGCTCAGTCACAGACAGCTCACGAACGAGCCTGCCTGTGTTCCAGTGACTGTGCTTGCCTTTCATTTTAAAACGTTCCCTATTCTTTATTTCCTTTCTCTCCTCTCTCCCTCTCTGCTCTGTGTGTGTATATGTGTGTCTGTATGAGTGTGTATGTATGTGTGTATATGTAGGTGTGTATGTATGTGTGATTATGTATGTGTGTATATGTAGGTGTGTATGTATGTATGTATATGCATGTGTGTATGTATGTATATGTATGTGTGTGTATGTATGTGTGTACATATATGTGTGCATGTGTGTATATGTATGTGTGTATGTGTGTATGTGTGTGTGATTATGTATGTGTGATTATGTATGTTTGTGTATGTGTGTATATGTATGTGTGTATATGTGTGTATGTGTGTGTATGTGTGTGATTATGTATGTGTGTGTATGTGTGTATGTGTGTGTATATGTATGTGTGTATATGTGTGTATGTGTGTGTATATATGTATGTGTGTTTGTGTGTGTATGTGTGTGATTATGTATGTGTGTGTATGTATGTGTGTATGTATGTGTGTGTATGTGTGTATATGTGTGTATGTGTGTATGTGTGTGATTATGTATGTGTGTGTATGTGTGTATATGTATGTGTGTATATGTGTGTATGTGTGTGTATGTGTGTATATGTGTGTATATATGTATGTGTGTATGTGTGTGTATGTGTGTATATGTATGTGTGTGTATGTGTGTGATTATGTATGTGTGTATATGTATGTGTGTATATATGTATGTGTGTATGTGTGTATATGTATGTGTGTGTATGTGTGTATGTGTATGTATATATGTATGTGTGTATGTGTGTATGTATGTATGTGAGACTATTATTCACTTTATGATCTTCACTTGCAAGGCATCACGTGACATCACCCACAGTGGGGCAGCGGGTCCCCAGTGATTTCATCACCTTTATTCTTCTCAATGGAGCTCTTCCTGTCTTGGGTTCCGGGGAACGGTGGACCTTTCTGCTCCTTCCGTTCAGGCCACTGTTGACCGTCAACCTCAACGGAGCTGCTGTGGTTTGGGATGTTCGTCTAGGTGGCCTTGATTCAGTCTCCTTTCTGAGTGTTGCTTCTTCCTGGCGAGAGGAAGCATCACCCCATGTCCCTGGGAGTTATTCTCACCTTTCCTTAACTGTCAGCGGTGGCCACAGGCTGGAATGCCAAGTGGGGGATGTTAGAAAGTCACTCCACGTCTGGTTGGTTCTGAGTCTGGGTGGTTGATGAATGGGGTTCTGTTTCAGTGTTTGGTTTTGTGAATTAGGTATTTCTTTGCAGAAAAGAGGGGCTGCCAACGATTATGTAAGGTTTCAGGAAACACCCAATGAATGTCCTAAAAAACTCATCATTTAAACAGAAGCTGTTGAACATTCTCCTCAACAGCGAGAACCTGAGGTCTCACAGATGTTCGGCTTTTCAGACCTACATGCTTTTGAATATGAGTTAAAAATTCAGACACTAACTATTCTTGGTGTCACAAATCCCAGGGTCCCAAATCTAAAGCCATATGCAAAGACCTAAAACATGTTAAGGAAAAGTTACTTGAAAAAAATAATAACACACACAGACACATGCACGCATGCACTCACGCATGTACGCACGCACGCACGCACGCACACCAGAGATGATGAATTCAAGTGAGTAGCTAGCATGTTATCCCAGTTGTTCACATCAGTCCTGGGCTGTCTCCATCACAGCCTAAGGCATTCTTTAAAGCATTTGGAGCTCGCACAGTCTCCTGTGATACCTATGCAGGAAACCAGGACGTTTAGCCTCAGCATCCTGACACACACAAACACACACATGCACACACACATACCACACATGCACACAAGCACTCACCTACCACACACACACACACAAAATTTAGATTGCAAAAATCTAAACCATACTCACATATTTCAAGAATATGTGAATTTGAAGACGAGACTGATGGATCTCTATGAGTTTATCACTCGGTGTGAACAGCAAACCCAGGACAAATCTGGCCCCATTTCTGTATATGTCCCTCTGCACCCCGTGGGCTTCTTTGGAGCAAATTCTAAAAATTTGGAGTCATGAAACTTTGTCATAAATACATGTAAAGAGATAAAAGCTTTCTTACATTTTAATTATCAGTCATAAATACATGTAAAATTTTAATTTAATTTATGTGTATATGTATGTGTTGGGATGTCAAGGGCCATAGGAGTGTAATTCCCACAGTACAGTGGAAGGAAGTGGAGGAGGAGTTTCTCTAGGGTGAAGCACATTTCTTTAGGGTTAGCTCATTTGCACCAGACACCTTTCTCAGGGTGTGTGTGTGTGTGTGTGTGTGTGTGTATACATGTGTGTGCAAGTATGTGTGTGATGTGTGTGGCATATGCATATGTGCAGTTGGATCTGTGTGGTGTGTGCGTGCGTGCGTGTGTGTGTGTGTGTGTGTGTGGTAGGTGAGTGCTTGTGTGCATGTGTGGTATGTGTGTGTGCATGTGTGTGTTTGTGTGTGTCAGGATGCTGAGGCTAAACGTCCTGGTTTCCTGCATAGGTATCACAGGAGACTGTGGTTCCTTCCTCTCTGCTGTTGTTCCTCACAGTTGTCTGTACCTGTGACCCCCGAGGAGAGTCTGGGCTCATGTCCATCAGCCCTTGGAAAGCTTGTAGCAACACCATCTGACCAAGTTCCTCTTCCCACTTCCTCTCCAGCTTCACTGCACCTCTGGCCGGTGCGTTTCTCCTTTAGTGCCCCTTCCTGCTCCTGCAGATCTCTCCCAGACTTCTGGGGTGCTTCAGGCCACCTCCCTATTCTCCTGACACTGCAGATCTACCCTCAGAGCACTCAACTACACTGGCCATCAGATGGTGGACCCCCGGCCTATTACCAATGTACCTCTGACTATTGTGAGGTGCCCGGCGCCTCAAGTCCAGTCGATTCCCTTTGCATCCTGGCCCTACACTTGGTTGATGGCATAGACAGTCTATATGGCACCCAATATACATTAATATTCTCAGCACAAAGCGCATCACTCGAATACGGCTCACCTGTCTCAAAAGCCAATTTTCCCCCCTTGCAGTTCTGTTGATCAAACCCCAGGGCTTATCCCAACCAGGCAAATTCTCGTTCACTGAACTATGTCACCTTGCTTCTTTGAGATGTGTAGCTCAGCGTCAAAATGTTCTCCTTACAGTTTAGTAGCCAGTCTCGGAGGTTAAACACGAGGCTTTGCCCACTCTTGACAAACGTAGCAAGCTACCACTGAGCTCTATCCCAGCCTCCCTTTTCTACCAGTTTCTGGAAGCCCTCCCCACTTGCTTTTTTGCCCTCTCTGTCCCTCCAGTTTCAAAGCGTCTCCACATGGGGTGTCTTTTACGGTATAGTTTTCCCCAGCCACCCTCTTTGCAAAGCTTCCCCAGGATTCCCGTGTGTGCTAATCTGTTCCCAAAGCCTGTTTCTTCCAGTCGTCACTTCTGTGTGGTTAGCCTTGTGTGCATGGCTTAGTTCTGCCTTTCCACAGCAAGAAGAGTTTCTTCAGGACAGAATTGTGTGGTATTTGTTGTCTGCCTCTTATGAAAGCTTGAAAGAAGCAGAGATCCTTTCATTTTTTTTCCCCAGGCCTGCACCCACGTTGTCACTCTTGTCATTCTTGAACATGATGGCTGGCTGCTTAGCAACTGAACTGTAGGATTTCAGGCATGTGTGTGTATGTGTGCATGGCTACAGACTTTGTAACTTTTGGACTGTGTGGTCACAGCCTGCATGGCTTCAGGGTGGGCGGCTGAGAGTTCTGACGAGAGGTCTTCCCTTTGTTGTGAAGTTTCCACGGCCTTCCTCAGCCTCTGAAGCAAATGGTGTTGTTCACAGGGGACCACAGCTGCTGGTGAGACTGGAGTACACGTGCTATCAGGATTAGGAATTCTTAACTATGCTGGTCTGTGGTAGGGCACGCCCTTAGTCCAGTACTATCAAGGCAGAGGCAGGTGGATCTCTGGGTTCGAGGCTAGCCTGGTCTACATAGTGAGTTCCAGGACAGCTTGGGCTCCATAGAGAAACCCTGTCTTGAAAGTCAACCGATTAACCAACCAACCAACCAACCAACCAACCAACCAACCAACCAACCAACCAATCAACCAATCAACCAAAAAAGAATTCTTAACTACTACCACACAGCAGGACTCCAAGGCAGCCAAGGACAAGCTCCTCTCTTTTGTACAAGATAAGTTGGTTACACACACACACACACACACACACACACACACACACACACACACACGCACGGAGAATAACGTAGCTCAGCAGGTAGACTGCAGAGAGCTCAGGGTGCTTATGCGTGGGGCTCTGGGTCTGATTCTTAGCACCAACTAAAACAGGCATGGTGGGGCAAGTTTTTCATCCTAGCACTTAGGAGGTAGAGGAAACAGGATGAGAAGTTCAAGATGGGGCCTGAAGAGATGGCTTGATCAGTCAAGTGTATGCCATACAAACATTCAAACCTTTGTTGGACTTTTTGGTAACCACATAGCAGTCTGATGTGTTTGCACTAGTGTCTGTAACCCTAGCCTAGGGAGAACAGAGGCAGGTGGACCCCTGGGGACTGGCTGGCTATCTGATCTAGCCAATCACTGACTTCTGGGTTCAGTGAGATCCTGTCTCATGGCCATTTATGCAAAAATGCGTGCACATACATTACACACACACACACACACACACACACACACACACACACACACACACACACTACACAGAGGTTCAAACTCATTCTTAGCTACCCAGCAAGTCTCAGGCCAGTCTGGGCAACCTGAGACCCTGTCTAAAAATAAATTAATGGGCAACAACAAAAATCTTAAAGGAGAAAGTAGACTAATTTTACTAGAAGCTTATTGCTGAAGAGATGCTAATGCCAGCCAAGGTTACCCTGGAGCTTTGAGGACTCAAGCAAGACCAAAGTGCATCACGGTCTTGTTTGCAGTCACATAGTTTGCTAGCTACGGAAGCAAATGTATTTTCTTACCTTTAAAAGAGGATTTTTTTTTTTTTTTTGATCAACAGTATTACATGCCCATTACATGATGTGGCATCCATGTGCAGCTAGGATGTTCCCATTCAACAGATTCCCTTGAGCCTTTTCTGTGATGGTTTTCTTACAATCAATGTCTCTGCTGGAATGTAGACTGAATGACATAATCATGTGAAGGACCTATCAAGTGCCAGTCTCTGTCATGACTGCACTTGCCCATGTTGCTGTAGTAACTTACCTCTTTCATCTGTCCTCTGTCCCCCAAAAGAAGTATCTATTGTTTATTTTGTCTGGTAAAGACTACACCTTCCCACTTCTGTCTTAGTTGGGGTTTGTTGCTGTTAAGAGACACCATGACCAAGGCAACTCCTATAGAGACAAACACTTCATTGGGACTGGCTGCCATTTTTAGAGGTTTCCATCATTATCATCATGGTGGGAAGCATGGCAGCATGCAGGCAGACTTGGTGCTGGAGGAGGTGAGAGTTCTACACCTTTATCCACAGACAGCAGAAGGGGACTGTCTCCCTCGGGTAGCCAGAAGGAGACTCTTTTCCGTACTGGGTGAAGCCTGAGCATAGGAAACCTCCAAGTCCACCTGTATGTCAACAACACACTTTCTCCAACAAGGCCACCCCTCTATGGGCCAAGAATCCAAGCACATGAATCTCTGGGGGGCAAAGCTGTTCAAGTCACCCCAATTCTCTCAGTAATGGATGAGGGCTGCCTTGAGGGTAGTGGTTCATCTTTGTTCCGTGTCTTTAAGGACTTAGACTGCAGCCCTGTGTCTTGCTGGATTCTCAGGGTGTACTTACAGCTGTGACCTTGGTTCTTCCTCTCCTCTCCTTTGCCTCAGAGCAGGCTGGTTTTTTTTTTTTTTTTTTTTTTTTTTTTTTTGTTACAGAACCCAAAAGAATAAGGGGGCAGGGTGCTGAAGTTAAATACTCACCTTTGGCAAAGAGTAGGAGTGAGCCTGGCTTCCCTTTTCAGTCCTAGATTTTTTTCCCCTTTCTCTAAAGGGTATATAGTGGACCCCTTGAGTCAGGGAATATAGTGGACCCCTTAAGTCAGGGTATATAGTGGACCCCTTGAGTCAGGGTATATAGTGGACCCCTTGAGTCAGGGTATATAGTGGACCCCTTGAGACAGGGTATATAGTGGACCCCTTGAGTGAGGGAATATGGTGGACCCCTTGAGTCAGGGAATATGGTGGACCCCTTGAGTCAGGGAATATGGTGGACCCCTTGAGTCAGGATATATAGTAGACCCCTTGAGTCAGGGAATATATTGGACCTCTTGAGTCAGGGTATATGTACCAGGAAGAATAGAATGTTCCAGATCTTAGGGTAGTCATTGCAACTGGACCATTTCAACAGCAGAGAGGGAGTGAACAGACATGGGAAGAAGGCAGAGCTGGATCACGTAGGATGCTGTGGGTGGTAATGAATCTTAGACTCATTCACTCCTAATAAGGACCTTGGTAGAAAGATACCCTGACCCAATTATAGTTGAAAACCTAAGAAAAAACACTTTTTGAGTTTATAAACATACAGAGTTTACAGTTCTACAAGGTTTGCTGTAAAAACCAAGAGACCCATTACAATGTTCAGCTTTCCAGCTTTGAGTGGTGAGTCCATTCGACAGTGTAACACTGGGAGTACTTCCTCCCGAGTCTCAGATACCATCGGCCTTCACTCTTTGCTGTTCAGTCCAACAGCTCCTCACTCACACAGTAGGGGAGGGTTTACTCCTTCACATACTCACGCTGCTCCCAGTAGGTCTGGAACAGAAATCCGGAACAGAGGAGTTATTTTAAGTTTGACTCTATTACCAATTCACAGCATCTTCTTTCTGGTTGTGTATGTTTTATTTTGAATGTTTCAACACATGGATGTTTCTTTTCAGTCATTACTTTTTATTTGATTAAAATATGACTACACCATTTGCCCCTTTGCTTTCTTTCCTCTAAGACCTCTCATGTCCCTACTCTTAAATTCACGATCTTTTAACTTAATATTAGTACATAAATAAACTCCCTCTCTCAGCAGCTGCCCATAGCTCTTCATCTCTGGGAGGGACCACATGAGATTTCCCCCACTGGCATGTCAGCTGGTGCTGTCACTGTTTAGGTCTTCTTTAGCCAGCCATATTGTTGAGATGTGTAATTTTCCTGCCACGCCTAGCAGACACAATTCTGCAGCTCTTCTGGCTCTTTCTGATCTCTTTTCCCCAAAGTTTCCAATCCTTATGTGTAGGGATTGTGTTGTAGATGTATCAATTGTGGTTGGGCACAGCACAGTCAGTTTCTCTGCGTTTTCACCACTTGTGGCTTTCTCTGATGGGCTTTATTTATTGCAAAAAGAAGTTTCTTTGATGGGGGTTGAGAGGCGCACATATCTAGATATAAGGGTAAGTATCTAGAGTGAAGTTAGGCATTGTTTAGGAAAGTGACAGTAATACATTCTCCTCTGTGACCCAGGAACAACCTCACCTACTATGTTGGTGTCGTTGGAGCCATCTGGAACCTCGTGTTTTTCCACTTGGCCTCTTTGTTCCCCGAAATAACGACTCTGAGACCAAGTTATGTGTGACATAGACACACAGCAGTGACAGATAACAGAAGGACATTTTAGAAGCCTTCTGAAACCTTCTAATGACTTCCTGTCGCGTGTGTTTCTTAACCCACCCACCGCAGCCTAAGCACTCAGCTAGCTGCCCCAAACCCCTGAAGATGGGGCTTTTTAGCACACTCATAAAGTCGTCCACAGAGACCTGTGGAGCTAATGCCAGTGGCTAAATGAGAGAAGGTCTGTCCCCCCCCGTTACGTCTGTGCACCCCTCCTGTTACATTGGAACCAAGATGAACTCTGGAGAACCAGGAAAGGTGAATTTTTCAGCTTTGACTATTGTTATTGGCTATCAAAAAAATCTAGATTTTCATGCCAGAAACAGACTTTGTTCAGTCAGAATGCTAATTCCTCAGAAATAAATTAGCAACTTAGTGAATGTGTTTGTATATCTAAAGATTTTCCCCAAAGTTTTCTTTCTGCCACAACTTACTACCACACATTCCTAAGAATTATTAGTTCATGATTTAAAAAGAATTATAAATTAGATGTCCATACGTTGTTGTCAGATATTCTAGATCTGATGGCCAAAGATGGATGCCCCAGTGATATAGAGGATCCTTGGGTAATCTTTGTCATTTCTATAGTTTGGGAAGCTGCTTGCTCTGCACGTCCTGTTTACTCACGTAGTATGTATCTTTCTCAGGTCTCTGATGGGGATAGTTGAAGACTAGATAGTTATAGTCTCACACATATCAGCTTAAGGATTTCTTAAGGATTTGAGAAAACATTTTAAGGTCTAGAAAGAGCTTTTTAGATTGGTAATGCAAGTTATAAACCTTAGAGGATATAAAAGCTGAAACAGTGATAGAAAGTGATTTTTGTACAGAACTATGGACTCACCAAGGTAGGATGGAAAGTGGGGTGCTTTCTCCAAGAATGCCAAATACAAATGGACTGGACATTATGAGTGTAATTCTTACCTGATAGTTCTTATAATTGTTTTTATTATATATGGTTTATTAATGTTAGAGGAAAAGACATCTGTTGGGGAAACATTTTTGTTTACTCTATGAAGAATGACTCTGTATATTCAATTGTTAATTCTGTATTGGCAGTGAGTGTTGCCCAGACTTTGGTATTGTTATTCTTATAGCTCATCAGCTAACTAGGTATTTTGTAAACAGGCTTCCTCATTCCCTGATTGGCTCAATAAAGATCTGGTGCTCAATAACTAGTCAGGAACCTGAAGGCAGGACTTCCGGTCTGAGAAAGGGTCTCTGGTAGAAGAATCTGAGGTTTAACTTTGCAAACAGGAGGCTAAATAAAGCTTTTTTCTGTAATTAACTAAATTCATACTTAACATAACCACAAGTTTAAACATTATAGGTGACAAACTACTAGTTTGCATTTCTTAATTATCCTAAACACTTTGTAATAGTAGTTTTCAAGGACTAGAAATTTACATCAAATATTAAAATGACTTGCATATGTACATTACTTTAAACAAGAGTTGAACCATATACACAGTATGTTATAATAATATATAACCTTAAATTTCTATCAATATACAAAAACCCATAACAGTATAAAAATATTTGAGACTTGAAGTTGCTTTCTAGTTTAAAAGTAGATTCAACAATCTACCTTTCTTTTCCATATATTCCCATATCCCTTTTTCTTATTTTCATTCCCTATTCCCCCTTTCTTCCTCACAGTGGATAGGAGAAAAAGATAGAGGAGAGAAAGAGAAAGAGGAGGAGAAGGAGAAGAAGAGGAAGGAGGAGAAGAAGGAGGAGAAGAAGAAGGAGGAGAAGGAGGAGGGGAAAGAGATCCCTGACTCTAACTTCCTTTATTTTGTTTCTTCCCTGAGCAAGTCTATTAACAACTTGTGACTAACTCCTCTAAACAAGGACAAACACCCATCACACACCAAGTGACCAAAACCCACCCAACCCACCTCTTGGAAATTGAGGCATCGTGTTCTTTAAATGGCTTGCTGCTGTCTGGGGGCAAAGGCATCTAAGCAAATTGGGATATTGGCCAAGTCCTGAGAGAGCTAGCTATATCATTTTCTGTCTAGTCTCGGAGGGATGGGAAAGGGGTGGTTTTAACCGAAGTCCTGGCTGGAACAGTCTGTGAGGCTAGACCATTTGAGTTAGCTGCTTTGAATTTGTTCTGGGTGCAGGAAATGAGGCAGTTTGTGAGGCTGGATAACCTGGGCTACTTTTCTTGTCTTCATTCTCTTCCCAAGCAAGGGGCTCAGTATTCATGTCACCTATTTTGTTGTTTTGGGTCTCTTCCTCTATGTCTGCAGCCAAGATTTTCAGGAGGTCCCCCCTCTCCTGTCAAATATATTAATTTTGAAGGAATTCCCAGCTTTTTGTTTCCCACTGAAACAAATACATAACCTCTCCCCCAGTGCACCACATTTCCTGACTTCTTTCTTTAGTTAAAATATCCTTATAATCTCTGGGGTGGTTTGAGTTAGCAGTTTTTTCTAAGATCCGGTGTGTTTCTGCAGCTGTGATATTAATTAATATCTCGTTGATATTAAAACTTGATAATAAAAATTAAGTTAATAAAGCATTATTTAATCCTTCTCTGGAAGAACTTATATCCCCCTTCTGTTTTTCTTTTTCTTTCTTTCTTTTTTTTTTTGTAAAAAAATTGTATTTACTTAGAAGCATTCAGAATGTCAACAAACAGCCACAATTTTTTTTTTTTTTTTGCAATTACAGAGTGGTATTCAGTTAATAGAAAACAATTATCTTCATATAAACTGCACCAGAGACAACTGAAGATAAAAAAACACACACACACACACACACACACACAAAATAAAACCAAAAGTGGGGAAAAAACAGAAAAAAAAAACTCAAAACAAAACAAAAAACCCCAGAAAAACAAAAAACCCAACCAAACTACTGTCCCCGTATAAAACTAATTTGTGCTGTGCACCAACAAGAACCTGCTTTAAATCTTCATGCCAATTTACAGCCCCCAGACTGTACCAGGCAAGGTTAGTGGCTATTGAAAATACCACCAGGATGAGGCTATCTAAAGACACATTCGGTAGTGTATTAACTATAAAAAAAAAGGCACTGTACAGTTTAAAAACAAATCTTACCCACACAACCCGCAGCCTTATATTTAATTTTTTTCTTTAAAAGGAGTGAGTTGTATACAAGGGAGTTAAATGCTTTATAGACAAGAAAAAAAAAACTGTGCTAGAACTAACTTATTCATCATCATCATCATCATCATCTTCTTCTTCTTCTTCTTCTTCTTCTTCTATATTTTTGTCTTCCTGTTCTTCCTCCTCTTCCTCATCCTCTTCATCCTCCTCATTATCTTTTTCTTCCTTCTTTTTCTTGCTCTTTTCAGCCTTGGTCACCCCTTTTTCTCTGCATCAGGGTTTTCTTTAGCGTTGTACGCAGCAATGTTCTTCTCGTACTTCTCCTTCAGCTTGGCGGCCTTCTTCTCACAGGACATCCGCGGCAGTATTGTTCCACATCTCCCCTAGTTTCCTTGCGACATCACCAATGGATAAGCCAGGATGCTCGCCTTTGATTTTTGGACGGTACTCAGAACAGAACAAGAAGAAGGCCGAAGGAGGCCTCTTGGGTGCATTGGGGTCCTTGAACTTCGTTTTGGTCTCCCCTTGAGGGGGATGTAGGTTTTCATTTCTCTTTCATAACGAGCCTTGTCAGCCTTTGCCATATCTTCAAATTTCCCCTTTTCTTTAGCACACATGGTCCTCCACCTTTCTGAGCACTTCTTGGAGATCTCTGAGAAGTTGCCAGAAGCATCCGGGTGCTTCTTGTGTTCTTCCTGGCGGGTTTGCACAAAGAATGCTTATGAGGACGTTTTGCCTCTCAGCTTCTGAGGATCTCCTTTGCCCATGTTTAGTTGATTTTCCTCCTTGAGGCACAAAGTCGCCCAGTGCCCGTCTGGAACTCGCTTGCCCCAGTGCTGTCTCTATGGAGCTCAATGTACTGCCCCCCGTTCTGTTTTATAATAATTTTTTTAAAAGTGCAGTTAGATCTCTCTACAATTGCTTGGTCTATAGGATGGTAAGGTATATCAGTAACATGTTTTATGTTAGAATGTTTAAAGAATTGTTGCATTTTATTGGATACATAAGCCAGAACATTATTAGGTATCTCTAACATAGCTATCATTTCTAATAAATGTGTAAGTACAGAATCAGACTTTTCAGAATGTATGGCAGAGCCCTACTGGAATCCTGAATATGTATCAAATCAATTGTATGATGTATATACTTTAGTTTTCCACAGTCTGCAGAATGAAAAATATCTATTTGCTGAATTCTATTTCTTTGGTTACCTTTAAGTTACTTCCAGTGAGCCATGGGGCTTGATTATACAAAAATACTAGGATACATTTTAATAATTTCCTTGGCTTGTCACAATATTATAGAAAAGTTTGTCTTTAAACTTCTACTATTTATATGATGTCTTCCATGAAAATTTGAATTCTCTAATATGTTTTCTATTAATAATTTTTCTATCTCCTCATTTCCTGATGCCAATGGTCCTAGCAAACCTGTATGAGATTGAATATTATACATATAAAAATGATCTCTGTTTTGAATTTCTTGTTGCAGTTGTATAAATAAGAGAGTTAGTTATGAATCATCTGGAACAAATTCAGCAGCTTCTATGAGGAAAACAAGTCTCTCTGCATATTAAGGGTCAGCAATTATATTTAGCTATTCTGAAAAACCTAATAGAACCATGAGAATAATGGGTAATCCTGACTTCTGAAGTGACACATATGAGCTTTAAATTATTTTACTTATATTTTCTGACTTATGACCTGCCGTTCCTGATTTATGGTATCTGTATAAAAGGTAGGGGCT
Organism: Micromys minutus; assembly: GCF_963924665.1. Classification (NCBI taxonomy): domain Eukaryota; kingdom Metazoa; phylum Chordata; class Mammalia; order Rodentia; family Muridae; genus Micromys; species Micromys minutus. The sequence continues at coordinate 4,995,712 of NC_137968.1, forward strand.
TTAGAAATTGGTGTTCTTATCATTATGTGAGGAAGAATCTAATTAGTTCTTTTTATAAACTGAAGTCCCTTGCTTTTGAGGTGTTTGTTATTAGTTTCTCCCCCACCCTTATTAAATTACTCTAAGCTCTTTGCCAACCCTCACTGTTACCCACAATGAGATAATTAATGAGTATTAGTATAAGGCACTGCAATCTCTGCTGAGTCTATTCCTGTTAATGGGTGGTCTTATTTGCTTTTTCATAATCAACTTGGAAACATTTCTTATATTAGTCTTAAACTTTTTACTCTGTATATGTGCTAAAAACTTCATTCTAAGACATTACTTTCTCCCTGTAAGAATTCCTGTGGGAGAATGAATGATAAACAAAATCACTAAATTACAATCCAGTTTTTGTTTCAAGTCTTCCATGTGTATCTCTTTCTATCAGAGCCAATTCTTTTTTAGCGTCAGCTGGTAATTTCCTTGGAGTATTTAAGTCCAGATCACCTTGCAAGGTTTGAAATAAATTACTTAGCTCTTGAGTAGTTAATCCAATTATGGGTCTTAGCCAATTAATACCTCCCAGCAACTTTTGAAAATCATTAAGAGTTTGTAATTGACCTCTTCTAACCTGTACCCTTCTGTGGCTGGGTTTTTCAGAGACCTATTTTATACACTAGATAATAATAGTATCTTCTCTTTGTGTTTTCCAGGAGTAATTTGTAATCCCCAACAAGACAAAATTTTCTTTACTTTATCAACTATTGTTTTGTAAGGTATCTATATCTGAAACGTCCAGCAAGATATTATTCATAAAATGATAAATTATAGACTGAAAAACTATAAATAATTTCTAATGGCTGTTGGAAAAAAATATTGATACAAGGTGGAACTGTTTAACATTCCTTGTGTCAAGACCTTCCACTGATATGTCCTAATTGGCATGGCATAATTAAATGTGGGCACAGTGAAAGCAAATCTTTATCTTTTTCTCAAAGGGTATTTTGAAAAAGCAATTCTTTAAGTCACTCACTATAATGAGTGAGAAACAAAGAAGTTAAAGGGATTCTAGGTTGTAAAGAACCCATAGGCTGAATGACTTCATTGATTAATCTCAGATCTGTCAACATCTTCCATTTTCCAAATTTCTCTTTAATGACAAATATAGAAGAATTCCTAGGGCTGATTGAGTCTTCTATATCCTGAGCTTCCAGCTGCTCTTAGACCAGCTGTTCTAGTGCCTGCAACTTCTTCTTTTTTTTTAAATTTAAGGATCAACCCAAATATGTTTGTCAGTTAACTATTTTGATTGCAGGGAAGATAGTACTCTGTCAGCAGTGGCCCTCCTATAATTTCGGATAGCTAACCTCTGCTGCTTTCTGCTTATGGACAGCTTGGGCAATCTGTAACTATCTTTGGTAACATTTTGAAATATCTTTATCAGGAACATCTTTTTATAGCTGGCCTCTGAAGTTTAAGAAATGCTCATTTGTGCTTCTCACTGTTGTAATTGATCTCTTCCCCCATAAATGCATGGCTATATTTGCCACATATGGCTTTAATTTTTCTACCTGACCTTCTGGCCCTATGCGTTTAATCCATTTTAGACTTTGTTTTACTTGAGACAGTGTCCCAGTTCCTAGGAGCTGCGTAGCTACCCTTTGAAGTGGTCAGCTGTATTCTAAGAATCTTGTGAAATTATTGTTCTAGTCACGCCTGTATTCACTAGGCCTTCAATTTCAACTCTATCTAATTGTAATTTCAATCTTGGTCTCTTATCATTTATAGCAGTTGTCAAAATACCTGTTTTTTTTATCTTTAACATCTCTTGTTCTATCTATAGGAACTGCTCTATTTCTCATAAATGATTTGTCCCAAGCAGCGCTGTTTGTTCTGTCAGTCTTTAATTGTTTTTTTTTTTTTGTTTGTTTGTTTTTTTTGATTTTTTGTTTTTGTTTTTGTTTTTGGCCAGGCCCTGAGCAAGGTCCTTAAGTCTATTTTTCTGACAGTAAGGAACTGCCATGAATATCTCTGGATGATCTACATTCATAGTCCCTATGTCTGTTCCTTTCACGTGTCACATATCCCAGAAAATTTTCTCCCTGGCTTATCACTGGAGATAAATTATCCTTTGGAGCTACTTGTCTACAGTCCTTTAGGGAATGACTTAATGATTCACAGCCACAATAATAGACGTTTGAGTTTTTATTTGTTTTGTAATTGTGTGTCCAATCCCAACTGAATTGTGAGCATTAGATTCAATATCCACAGTAGCTTTAATGCACTCATAAATAGGTACAGATCAGGCCTCTAGGGGCTAATAGCCTTTTTATATCCAGTATTAGCACTCTCAAAAGCTAAAGATTCAATTAAAAATTCTCTAGCATTTGGATCTGATATTTCTCTATTTGGAGCTGACATTAATCTTTGTAAGAAGTCAGTGAAAGATTCATTTGCATCCTGGGTTATCTTTGTAGAGGATTCAGTCCATCCCTGTTGTTTAACCTTGTCCTAAGCATTTAAGCTATTGGATGACATTGTTATAGGATGGCATCATCAAGGGTAATCTGTACTCTTATTTCGGAATATTGATCATCACCTAGCAATCAATGCTTGACAATATCAATGCCTCTAGTCCAATTTCATTGCTCCATGATTGAAACCTCATCTTCCCACCACATTAGCCACTATAGCTGAGGATGAGGTTCTAAGATGGCTGATATCAAATCTCTCCAATCTTTTAGAATTACATGATTTTGTGTGGCCCAATTGTTAAGTATCTGTCTTACACAGGGTGAATGTAAGCCATACTCGGTTACTGTTTCTTTAAATTTCTTTAAGTCTCTAGTACGTCCATGGGGTACCATCCAAATTCTTGATAATCTTGTGATTATGCATTTCTCTTATCTGGGGCTAATTCTTTCACTGTAGCTGGAAAAATCATTGCAGGTTTTCTTGTGGACTTTGACTGCCATTTTGCAGTCTTATCACAAAGTAGTAATGTAGGCTTCAGATTGTATTCGTGTGAAGGACAGGCTGGTGTGAAATCCCGTGGTTGCCTGTGATCTCCACTCATGCCAGGCCTGCAGTAGCTGCTGACTCCCACATCCCCCAACAGCAGGGTCCGGAATGGGTGGGCACTTCAGTAAGCCTCAAATGCTTGCAGCAGTCTGCTCCAGCCATCTACTCAGCCAGATGGTCACAGGTTTTGTGCAGTGCTCAGCTGACCTTGCTGCACAGCAGAGCCTCTTCAAGTATCTGCACTTTCCACCCAAGTAGTGCTCCACGTAGTGCTATGGCAGTGTGAGGTTGCTAAGAAACGTTTCTCTCACCTTCCCCCTGGGAATTGTTGCCTCATACTCAAATCTAGTGCCCTACAATTGGATGTCTAGCTACCATTTTGGATACCAAATATTTCTGGGCTTTCTGAGATCAGACAGCTGCCAAATAAGGACTTGGAGATTTATTATTTAAAAAGCTTAGGCACAATAGCAAAGCTACTTCCCAGCTAAGTCTAACTTAATTAACCTGTTTATTCTAGTCCACACCCGCTGTGTGACCCTCTACCTCTCTTTCACTCTGGGATGCCCAACCTCCTCTGTGTCATGCTGGTGAAATCAGCACCCCACCCCCATACACACAGCATAATCTTCTTCCAGAAACAAACTTTATGCAGTGCACAAAAATGTTACCCCAACATAACCCAGAAAAGGAAAAGTATTGTCTCCAGGGTACAGGGAATCTTTGGGAACATTCAAACCCCAAATGCTGAAAAGCCAATTAGAATCTGGAAAGGGGTTGGATGCTGAATCTCTTCCTTGAGCCTCCTTCATTAGTGTCTTAGCTAAGGTCTTATTACTGTGAACAGATACCATGACCAAGGCAACTCTTATAAAGGCAACATTTGATTGGGACTGTCTTATAGTTTCAGAGGTTTAGTCCATTATCATCATGGTGGGAAGCACTGCAGTATGCAGTAAAGTGGAAACTTAAGGGTTCTTTGGAAAGTTGGTTTGGATGGTATTTTGTTGGGGCAAACATGTGAAGGAACATTTAGCTGAAGCAGACACAGATGAAAGGATGTCCTGCTAAAGTAAGTACGTGAAAGGACACGTGATGAAAGATTCCTCACTAATGACGCATGTGTTAGTCTACCTCACATTGGGTAGTTGAACTGCATATGTCGGGACTCCATAGAGAGAAATGTATCAAAAAATCTTCTGATGGTGAGCAGCAGTTTCTTACTGCTTCTACAGCCTCGGGCTGGTTGGCAGTGATGTCAGCTGAGATAGTCAGTCACACATGCTGAGGCAAGACGAGAAATGTGCTGAGGATATGTGACATTTGGAGTGTATGACTAGGACCCATCAGACAGTGACAGGGACTGTGGGTCTCCAGTCTTTGCTCATCTTCACTTCACTGAGGGAGAGGCAGAGCCAGGAGGGGATTGAATTTCCACACTGTGGGAAGCTTGAGCTTAGAGAAGTCAAACCCTGTCCCTACAAAGCCTGTCGCTTCCTTTGAAAAGGCCACACCTACTCTGAAAAGGCCACACCCACCCCAACAAGGCCACACCCACATCAACAAGGCCACACCCACATCAACAAGGCCACATCCACTCTGACAAGGCCACACCCACTCCAACAAGGCCACACCCACTCCAACAAGGCCACACCCACTCCAACAAGGCCACACCCACTCTAACAAGGCCACACCTCCTAATAGTGCTTCTCCCTATGGCCAAGCATTCAAACACATGAATTTATGGGAGCCAATCTATTTAAGCACCACAATTAGAATGAAAAACTTATAGCAAAGGAAACCCCTCTAGGATGCCCCCAAACAATTGTATGAATATTTTAGTATTTCCCGGTGCAGGGTTTCTTTCCACCTTAGACCATTCATGCTTCTGGATGAAACACACACACACACACACACACACACACACACACACACACACACACGGCCTTTATATTTTAATATGCCTGAAGCACACAATAGCTGGGCAGCTGCCTAACCTCCGCGCTGTTAGAATCCACCTCCCACCGATAACTCCAAGTTAATACTTACTAATTTCTATGATCCATCTTGGCTGTCCTCTGGGCTGTATTCTCTTGGCCCTTTTAGATGGCAGCTCGGGTTCTTTCTACCGCACGTTCTTTTCCCCCCATGGCTGCTCTCCTCTCTGCTTGCACACTCTCCTAAGGCTTGGCAACTCTCTCTTTCTCTCCTCCCTTGCTAACCTGGGAAACCTAAACCACGCCTCTCCCTCGTCTCTCCAGCTATTGGCTGCTGGCAACTTTATCTACCAATCAGAATTAACTTGAGGGCAGGTTCTCAGAAGCTACAGGAAGACTCCAGATCTTGGGGGCCCAGTACTTGGCATTACAATAACAACAAAAGACAGAACCTCCCCCAAGAGACGCAACACCACTGAAACCCATGTAAATCAATAGCAAACTGTGCCAGTGTGTTCTGGAAGTAAGAGTCTGGAAATAAGTTGCTGACGGCACACTGACGTGTCAGGACTTCTCATGTCTTGCCGCTGGGGGATCTGACTGTAGAGCAAAGTCCACGCCAGTGACATGGGGGCTCTTCTAGCCAAGACTCTGGGAATCTGCCTCAGGGCCGCCAGCTAGCTCCCTCTCTCGGCTCACCTTGTGAAATGCATGTATAGGCAGGGAGTGCAAGAAACCCCGGATGAATGCATTTGGAAATGCTTAATGGGAACATTTAAAATGCAAGGGCGATTCCGAAGATGGAGCCAACTACTTCTCCAGACTCACAAAGGAAGGCACCCAGACTAGAGAAGCCCAGACAGGAAGTACTCCATGGCTATGGACTCTTATGAGCGAGCACGGTGTGTGTAGTGTGTAAGAGGCTGTGAGCTGAATGGTTGAGATGTGTATCCACGTTTAGACCCTTGCAGCGGATTCCTCGGCCACTCATCTCTTCAAATACGGCAGCTAATCCTCAGATATGAAAGATAGTTGTAAAACAGAAAAAAAAAAATCTCATTACCTACTAGGGTAGTTGACAGAATGATCATGGAACTCATATCCCATGGGAAGATATTTCTGATGTGGCTTTTCTCGGTGGAACTAGCTGATGAGATAGCTTTCAGGGTGCATCCCACTGAGGGTAAGAGGAGCTCAGATCAAAAATAGAACTAAACACCAAGGAGATTTAGCCTCACATCCTGACAGTGATAGGCTGGGTGAGTCAGGACTCAGCTTATTTGTACCTGCCTACCCTCAGTCAACAGCAGGACCAACACAGCAAGTCCGGGCATCACCAAGCAACATACAGGGTGAGAGAAAAGCTTGTTTCTCACAGGCACTCTCTAGCAGACCAGCAGATCAGGAAGTACAGCATTCCTCCACATAGAGGCTCCAGTGGGCTTCTGAGGCCAAACTCTTTCTAAAGTAATTATTGTCAAGGGAGACAGGGATGGTGCCAGAGCCACTGGTGAAGAAGTTGAAGGTTAGTGGCACCCTGGGTGACAAAGTTTGAGCTTTACTCAAATCCTTACCCTGAGATCACTGAGCTCAAGACCTTTGGAATGCATCATCCAGTACAATTAAAGAAGAAAATATGTTTCACACACAGAGTCACACAGAGGAGACCATTTCTAATTTAACTTAGCAAGTGTTTATAGAGCTATGACATACCAAGGGCTGTTCTGGGCACCATGGAATAGTGACAAAATAAAAGTCCCTGTTTTCGTGCCGACTTCTCAGTGTAGGGCAACGGAAAAGTACATGGTTGGGGTAGAATCCAGTGCTATAGGGAAACTAAATACAGCCAAGGCCAAGGGAGACATGCATGGAGAGCAAGTCTTTCTGAACGAGTTGAGGAAGCCCAGGCACCCTGCACAAAAAGGAGATGGCCCACCCCTGCCCTCCCAACGTGCTAGACAGTCTTATTTTTCCCATGTGCCATTGGGGCAAATCATCCCTGCAACCTGCCATTTGGAAATGTTTCCCTGTATTTCTCTGGTTCCACCGATCAGACTGGGCCTGTTCCAACACCACAGATCTTAAGATGTTAAGGATGGAGGTTCGAATGAGAATGGCCTAGCAGAACTGTTTGGAAGGGATTAGGTGGTACAGTCTTATTGGGGTGTGTCACTGGGACTTTGAGGATCAAAGGACCATGAATTTCTTGCAGTGCTAAGCCTTCAAGTACAGTGAGCTGAACGGTGCAAATGCACGCCCATGTGTCCGTGAGTCTGTGTGTCCGTGAGTCCATGAGTCTGTGTGCCCATGTGTCCGTGAGTCTGTGTGTCCGAGAGTCCATGCTCGGATTTTTGTATCTCAGCAACTCATCCCTTCAAACACCGTGGTCTGCAAGGACTCATGTCTTAACACATTTTCATAGCCTTCCCCAATTCCATTCCAACCCCGCGTATTAATACCGGAAAGCCCAGAGGAGTGAGAAAGTAGATTCTCACGAAGGAGAAACAGCCCTGGGTCTCCAAACCAAGCACTTTAATCAGAAAACATTTTTACAAAATCAGTGTGCTAACACCGAAAGCTGGGAAAGGGCTCAACGGCCGTGGCCAGTCCTTGGATAGGGAAGATGGTAATATAAAGGAAAAATCCTCTCACCTAATGGCGGAGTCAACAGTGAATAGAAGCTCTCTGCTTCCTGTTGGTGAATCCAGCTGTGGATGCAGATGTGGATCCAGATGTAAGCTCTCGGTTGCTGCTCTGGCACCATACCTGCCAATATGCTCGCGTGATCATGGTGGTCCTGGACTCTAGCTGTCTGCAACCATGAGCTCCGAATTCAGTGTTCTATTTTATAAGTTGCCTTGGTCATGGTCATGGTATTTTGTCAGGGCAATAGACACCCAGGCTAATCAATATTTTTAATGAAGAACTTTGGGGAGTAAAGACAAGTGGAGCCCAAGGAAGAAGAAAATAATTAGAAAACCTGGGAACGGGCACAGACCTTGGCTGAGCCTTTCTGGCCAGGGAGGCCTGGAACTGGTGGACATTCAGGCTTCAAGTGTAGCCACCGTGGAAATGCTAACAGTGGGCAGTTACTCCAGCCTTCGTATTGAAAAAGAACTGACCACCGTTAGCAATACGAAGGCTGGAGCAACTGCCCATCCCACAGCCTTTATTCCATGTCTTCGCATTGACCAAAGCACAGAATGAGTGAAACCTGTCTGAGGCAGGGGAGTCATGGTTGTATCCCTGGGGAACTGAAGTTGCTGAGTACTGACAAGCGCTCAGTGAACTATTGTGTGTTCATCAAAGGCAGGATGGAAAGACTTCCATGTTGTAAGCTGTGGAAAATCCGTGCTGCTGTATTCACTGACCACAGCTTCTTATCTTCCTGGACTCAGTCTTAAGTCTGATGTGATCTCATTGGGTGAACCCAGTGCAAACAGCCACTGTATGGGTTTCTTTCTCCACTGGTTTTCTGGAGGCCTAACCTACCCCCCCCCCAGTTTCTTGTCTTCAACCTTAGATTTTCGGTCAGCACAAGGGTCCGTCTCTCACTAGGCCCGTTGTAACCACGCATGCCAAGATGGGCAGTGACCAAAACTCATCTCAAATTCCAGATGCTTCTTCAAGAACCATCAACCTACTGCTTGGTTGAGTATTTGACTTTTCCAACTGCTCCCTCTCTGCCTTCTAAATAATGAGAATCTATTTAACTGGACCCAGCCTCCAGAGAGCTCAGCCTCCAGGTTGTGACCAATCAGGATACTCGTGAGCCTGGCAGGGTGGTGGCAGTTCCCGTTGCTGGGAGAAGGATCAGCAGAAGGTCACCGCTCTGTCTCTTTTGTCATACGATCATAGCTGTGGTCAGAATATGAAGGGTCGTGGGAAAGAGCTCTAACATTCACAGAACCACGGTCAGGACTCTGTAGCTAGTTACCTTGTCTTATCCCCGACTAGCCACTCCTGACCTACAGCTACTGTGCTTTCAGCCTTTCTACCTCTGCTATCCAGGCCTGCAGGGCTCACAATGTTTGTTACTGTGTGAGGGAGCCAAGGGACAGACCCGTAAGAAGCCACCTTCTGGATTAGAAGCTCCGGCTTGGCTCATGCCCTGCACCATCTAGGGAGCTCTTGTCCTGTGAGCACGTGGCCTGGAGGTCCTGACTCCCTCCATGGAAGGCAAGAAGTGAAACAGGTGGTGTCAGCCCTGCCTCTCAGCCATTCTCACTACTGTCCTATGAGTGAGGACCAGGGCTGTCCAATTTATCAGATGGGGAAATTAAGACTTAGAGACATAACTTACAAAAAACTGAGCTTCATCCTAAGGCCAAAGAAATTCCTTTTACACTGTAGAGCACCTTAGCCCCCGGCATAATAGGTCAGTCATCTACATGCAGATAAATGAATCTGGCTTCTTCTGAAAATTCCCAAGGTTGGGTTGTCAAGATGGCTCAGCCACAAAGGAGCTTGCGGCCAAGGCTGATTGAAGACCAGAGTTCAAGCCCCAGGGCCTAGAAGGTGAAGTAGAGAACTGACTCCTGCAGGTTGTCCTCTGACGTCTACATGTGTGTTGTAGCATACATGTATCCCCACACACTCACAAACACACACACAAATAAATAATTGTAATTTTATTTTTTCCGAACCCCCCCCAATAATTGTAATTTTAAAACTTAAAAATTTCCCCCCCCCCAGGTCCTTACTTTTTATCAGCAAGCTCTACTCTGCCTCAAGGCTTCATCTTCAAGAGATAATCTCGCAGCCTCCTTAGAGATTCTTGATCCAATTTATCCAAACAACACCTTCTTGTTCTCTGTCAGCACAGGCCTCCCCACTCACACACGACACAGTCTCCACAGAGACACACTGAGTTGACAGTCATTTCTAGAATGTACTCTCTGAGACTGTAAGGAAACGTGCCTGCGGTTTCTGGCACATCAGCAGGCAAATCTTGGGCCAGGCTGTCTGCTTCTGTTTCAAGTTTATGGGACTTTCCAGGTTTAATTCTAACATCCTTTCGTGTGGCCGGTCTCTGGGTACAGATGTTATTTGAAAAACAGAGAGCATGTTTTGGCTGAGAGATGGCTCGGTGGTTAACGGACTCGCTGCCCAAGCATGAAGGTCAGAGTTCAGACCAGTGTTAGCAGGGGAAGAGTGGGTGCTGACTGGATGGCCTGCCGCCTTGAGAAGCAGAGACGGGAGATCCCCAGAGCAACCTGGCTGGGGAGACAAGCTATGTTAGCTAGTGCTGGATTTGACCCTGCCCAGTGAGATCAACCGAGGAAGGTTCCTAAGATCAACCTCTGGCTTTCGGGACCTGCACACATAAACAGCACAGGCATACACACACATGCAGATATGTATGTAGAACACACACACACACACACACACACACACACACACACACACACACACACACACACGGAAAAGAAAGGAAAAACAGAGTGCACCTCATTGCCCGCCCCCTCGCCCCCCAGCCCCGCCCCCTGTTGCATCCTCAGGACTCCCATCCTTTTGTGAAGACCTCTGGGTGTTTCTGAACTGGCAAGTGTCGGTCTGCTTACTCAGGGGTCCTGGCTTTACCTCTAAACAGAACCCTTTCTCCTCCCTTCACGGCTGCACCCCATTCTTCCCTAACACATCTATCCGCTGATGTCTCTTTGGAGTACGCTTACTTTTACTCCAGGTTTGATTGACACTTTCAGCGGAGAAAGAAGTCCCCTCCCACTTAATGCCATGCCACAAATGCCATTCCTCCGCAGCAGTTTTGGGGTACATGGTTTTGCCCGCAGGAGACATTTTGGGTGTGTGGGTGATGATGCCATTGCAAACGGTAGGTAGGCAGAGGCCTGGGTGATGCTAATAGCCCCTCACACACCTCCTTGTCCCCTGATACCAACAGTGAAGACCTTCAGATGCACACGGGGTGCTTGGGCACCCAGAGCGCCCAGCTAAGTCATGAAATGGCACAGGAGGTCTTGTCCCGCCCCCCCTTTCTTATGTGACAATCTAAAGCCAGCCCCTCGGTTTTATTGACATTCTCCTCTACTCCAGGGGTCAGGTTGATCACGGGAGGAAGATGGGACTTCCCTTTAAATTATGCTCCCCCCCCCCCACGCCTGGGGCTTCCTGGGTGAGGCTCCTCCCTAGCGGGCTCCTTTTTCTTTTTCGGGTGAGTTATTTAGGGCAGCTGCTTAGTCTGTGAGGCAGACACACTGCAGGCATCCACAAGTCCGTCCCGGCATTTGAGACTGTGGGGCAGATTCCAGCTTTTGTACTAGCAAGACAGAGACTCCTTTGAGGCGATGTCTGAGCGGTGGGGTGGAGTCTTGTGTAGGAATTTGCAGGGCCTCGCTTGTGATATATGATGAGCGACAGTTAGGACTCCTGGTGGCATACATAAACACCAGGACCCAGAAAACAGAATAAAACTACAAAATTGGGGACTTCCGGCCAGAGTTGGGGGAATACCCAGGGCACTCATCTGTGCAGAGAAGGGGGTGGGGGATGGGAGGATTGAGGGAGGGGTGACCGGGAAGAGGGCAGTGAGCTGGATGTAAAGTGAATAAGTTAAAAAAAAATTAAATTACAAAGCATGGGGACTGCATTAGCTCAAGGAAGAGAAGTCTGGAAATGGGGGCGGGATTTAGGTTCGCTTAGAAACAGGCTGGATCCAGGGTTCACAAGACAACACAAACCCCTGGTACCCTTTCCGTTTCTCCGGCCCCTTCTTCAGCATCCACTACACCCACCGTACAGTTTTTTTTCTCACCTCGCCCAGCCTCTTCCTGCGGCGATGACTCACTGTACTTCCCACGGAGAGGTGATTGGCTTTGCTCTTTGGTCACGTGCTCTACAGACAAGCCCACTGCGCATGCTTCAGAGTTGTGGGTTTCAAAGACTGTCGAGGTTGGAGTGGGTCCGGAAGGGAAGTAATCGAGCGTCCTTTTAGACTGAGAAAGGCTGAGTGTTGCTGGGATAGGCTGTAGCCAACAAGATGGTTCATCAAGTAAAGCTGCCTTTCTCCAAGCCTGATGACCTGAGTTCGATCCCCAGGACCCCGAGTTACGGTACAACAGGAAAGCTGACTCTCCAGTTGTTCTTTGCCGGCCACGTGACAAGCTTTGCTTATTTGGGGACCAGAAACTTCAGGCTAATGATCAGTAATATAGGACCTGAACGATCCAGGCCCAGCATGACCTTGGCTCCTGGGACCACGATAGAACTGCCTCCTTTCCTGATCTCTTGGAGGTCTGCCTGGCCGGTTATTGTAAATGTAGAACTTTAAGAACTATGCGCAGTCCGTCCGCGATACTGCTCCACAGGAAACCCGGGGCGGGGGCAGGCTGACATCCTCAGCCCTTACATCCCCGTGTTCTAGTTTGCCTTCTGTTGCTGTGATAAACGTCATGACCAAAAAGCAACTTGGAGAGGAAGGGACATGGTTCCGCTCACAGATTTCAGTCTGTCACCGACAGAAACCAGGACAGGTACTTACGGGCAGGAACTGAATCAGGAGGATGCTGTTTCCCGGACTGCTTTCAGGCGAGCATTCCATAATTTCCCTTGTACAGCCCAGGCTTATCTGTCTAGGTCTGTTACTGCCTACAGTGGGCTGACCCCGCCCACATCCATCAGCAATGGAGAAAATGACCCACAGACATGCGCACAAACCAACCTAAAAGAGGCATTTTCTCAACTGAGGTTCCCTCTTCCAGGTAACTGGGTTATGTCAAATTGACAGCTGAAACTGACAACCTGGCTCCATTATGACGCATAATTTTTTGTTTGTTTGCTTCCAAGATGCTACTTTGATTTGGAGTCTTATGAGAGAGATTTCCAATATACCAAGCCCAGAGTGGGAAGGTAATATCTTAGAAACACCTTGTGATGGTTAGAAAAAACTACAAAGAGGAAAGCAGCCATCTTGGATCCCAGCCTTCAGGCTTTCATTGGGGGCATCTTTGCTGGTTTGGGGTGCCCTGTTTTGGGGTGTCATTGCCCACAAGACAACACCCATACTTCTTAGCAAGGGGCAGTGGGCACCAAGAGTTTGGTGACTGTGTTTCCTTGGCTGGTCTATTACCAGTCTCCCTAAAATGCCTCTCTTTGCGCACACCTTGTAGCCCCAAGGTCTCCCAACCTCAGGCACCATGTTTTGCTTTGGGCTCTCTTCCCTGATCCTTAGAACAGAGCCTGAAATCCAGAGAGGCACAGAACCTTGTGATCTCCCTCTTATGTAGATTTTTCTCTGGCACCGTTTTTTTTTTTTTTTTTTTTTTTTTTTTTTTTTTTTTTTTTTTTTTTTTCCCCTTCAGTATGACAAAGATCCAGGAACTAGCCAAGCCTCAAATTATCTGTCCTACAGAAGCTGGGGGCTCTATTTCTATTCCTGCCACATGAGTCACATTGCTGCCTTCTGCTCACCAGGAGAGCTTGGGCCCTGTCAGAACAGCAATCTGTCTGCCAACTGCATCTCTCCCGTCTCCTGTTTAACCTCTAGCCTTTTGCTTGCATTGGTCCCTTGGGGCCTCTTAAGCTCTGAGTCTAAGTCCCTCTGGAGGTGGTCACTCCATTCCCCTCCCCCTCACCAGATGAAAGGTAGAGTTGTTTACTTGGCAAAGCTGATTGTTGGTGACATTCTTATGTGCTCCTATCTACTCTGCCTGTTCCCTTGGCTCTCAGGAAAAGATCTGAAATCAAACATTTGTAAGTCAGCGTTGTGCCTGGAGGTGGGAAGGTTTGGAGTTAATTCTGACTGTGTGCCAGCTCATCTGCTCTCTTTGATCACCAGCCTTTGATGTAGAGATCCTGAGTCTCCTTTTATATGTGAGGAAGTCGAGGCTTAGTGATGTTAAGCAGTCAGGTACTGACTAAGACGGTAGATGGAACAAGATGTCTTTGGAGCCATACTGATCTGGGTTTTGAGTCTTCACTGGCTAAATATCACTGGGCAAGATCTTGGGCCTTTCTAGTTGATAATGTGCACCAGTCAAACCCATTTTGGATTACTCAGTATCTCCAAAAATGCCTGCAGGGGTGCAGAGCTAGGGTTTGCTCTAAGGCAGTGAGTGCCTTCTCTACTGTAGCCTCCCAGCACCCAGTGAGTCTACAGTCAACAGCACTCACTGCAGGAACCCAAGCCACAAACTCGCAGATTCTTTGGGTCCCTAGAAGAACAAGACAGACATTCAGAGATATAGGCGAAGGGACTTAAATCCTGCTCTGATGCCCAAGAAAAATGTCACCAAGGTGTATATGCGTGTGAAGGTGTATGTACACGTTTACATGCATGAGTGTGAGAGAGTATGGAGGTCAGAGGTCAGCCCTGGGCATCCCTTTCAATCATTGTATACCTTAGTTTTTGAGACAGAATCTCTCCTTTAACTTTGAGCTTAATGACTTTACTAGACTGGCTGCCAGCAAGCCCCAGGGACTGTCCTCTTTTTCTTTTTTGCACTGTTACAGCTAGCTGCTACCCCCCCCCCCCACCCATGGGTACTGAGAATTGAACTCTCCATTTACATGACAAGCACTTTACCAATTCTGCCTTCTCCCAAGAGCAAAGGCTTTTCTTTGGTTGCACAACAAAATCTGGTTAAAATCCGGACGCTCGCTCGGGGATTTGTCAAGTCCTTGAGTCTCCCAATCTCCCACACTTTTCTGCTCTTTTCTACCGAAAACCGACTGAAGATGTTTTTTCATGTGTCTTTTCTTCTATTTCCTTTCCACGAGTCATCCAGGTTTTTTTCAACCCAGAAGTGAGTCCGTGTTCAGTCTATCCCTTTATAGGACAGGGGTGGGGGGAGGGGGAGATGAAGAGGGGCGGTTGCCCATATGTGTAAATATCTTTTTGTTTGATCTCTGGCACAGAAAAATGACTTGACAGGATCGTGTTTGTCACTTCCTTGAGCTCCAGAGCTAGCTTTGTGAGGGGCACAAGAGCCCTCTGTCTTTCAGAGACACAGAGAGGCAGAGAGGCCGAGTCACAGTTCTAGAGGCCAAATCTAGGACCAAGGCACTGCTTGTCTAGTGGAGGCCCTGCTCTGGATGCAGATTATCATGGGATGCAGCCCTCTCAGTGACCTCGCAGGGCAGAAGGGACAGAAAGGCACAGTGAGGCTGAACACCGTATCCTCACACGGTGGGAGAGGGAAACGGCCTTGTGTGGGCTGGACCCCTCATGACGCTCTCTCGATCCCCATATCTTAACACCACAGGGGAGATGATGTTTCAACCTGGCATTTGGACAATCACAGCATCTGCGCAAGCCACTTCTGTCTTTAGAGAAAAGGAGTGTTAAGGAGGTTTGGTCTCCCGAACTGGGAGAAATTCTGTTCTTTATAAACATCCCCGCCTCATGCCTTTTGTTATAAAAACACAAGCCAAGACCAGGGAAGGCCATCTTTCTTTCCCATTATCATTGTCACTAGGGACCAAAATGTCAGTGTCAGGTATGAGACTGTGCTAATATGAATCTGACTCTTCCTAGCTTCTCTTTGGTGGCACAATGTTGGCCCTTCTAGCCTTCCAACTGGACCAGATGCTTGAAGGTCAGGCTCTCTGTGTCTCACCTGAGGGCATCTCTGTCCAACATCCCTGTCCATCACAGACACAGGGAAGACGAGCTGACTCACCTGCTCTATTCCAAAGCCTTACTGTCAGTAGACTGAGGTTCCTGCCAGCCTCGTGGGAGGCAGGAATCAGCCGGGAAGAAAGAAAGATGAAATTCACGTCCTTACTTCTTCTGCAGGTGCTGGGTCAAAAACTTCCAGGGTTTGACTTTTCTGTACTTATCTTCCACATGTAAGCACAGTAAAACTTTGGGAAAACGTTTCCATGTATCTATTATGCAAAGTCTGTGGGACCTCTTTCATAAGAATGTGTTCTAGTCACTGAGAGACCAGGTTCAGGATTGTGGCCTAAACAACGCTCAGGATTTGGGGGGGAATCCAGGAAGGCTGGCTCCATAGAATAGCGAAAAACAAAAAATAAAAATCAAAAAACAAAAAACAAAAAACAAACAAAACACCCCCCAAAAAACCAAAACCAAAAAAAAAAAAAAAAAAACAAAACCAACAAAACAAAACAAAAAACCTTTAGGTTGTCAGACCTACTTTTCTAGTAAAAAAAGGGAACAGTGGTTTTCTTCCTTTGAAGAAAAAAGGCATTCATGTTTAACAATTCTGGATTTTCTAGAACTTTCTGTGAGCTGTGTCCTTCAAGTACGACTCGGGGTGTCTTTACTAAACTACAGGGAAGGCTTTTTGGAGACCTGCTGTAACTACCGAGCTCCGACTGTCATGAGATCATGTCCTGTGGTACAATCCACCAGGGGACACACAGCACAAGCTGGGGCTTCAGGAGGTAGAAATGTTGTAATTACCCCCTTAACAAATTCCGTGGTTCTGGTCCCATTTGCTATCCAAAAAGAAAGAAAGAGCAATCACCTCATTGGACAGGCTCCTGGTCCGTTTTCTGTGGACCGGAAGAATAAATCAATGGTAGGATGGTGTAGAGCTGACTCTTCCAACATGAAAGCTGTCAATCATGCGAACTTACATTCTGCCTTCTTTTCTACTTCTTGCTGTCTGACTTCTATCAGCATAATGCTTTAAAATCATCCTATAGATGGGTGGTGGTGGCACACACCTCTAATCCCAGCACTCTGGAGGCAGAGGCAGGCAGAGCTCTGTGAGTTCAAGGCCAGCCTGGTCTACAGAGTGAGTTCCATGACGGCCAGGGCTACACAGAGAAGCCCTGTCTCAAAACACAAAACAAAAGGAAGATGTATAGAATCCCACAGAACGGGCGAAGTAATTCGTCTAGTAATTTTCAAATGGCGGCTATGTTGATTGTATTTACCGTAGTAGCATAAAAAAATGTCCTCAGCAGGACTCTGAGGGCAGAAATTGCTCCTTAAGCTCCAATAGATTGTGTTATGGGCACCACAAAGGCATTCTAACCTGACTGCTGCTGTGAACATGCTAGAAACCTTCTTAACACACAGCCCTCGAGCAACGGGACTGACGGGTTTCTTAACCTTATCTGATTGGTAAGAAATGCTATGCTAGTTTTTCTTTTTAATCTCAAAACTTTGTTTTCTAGTAAGTGTTAGTGGTTCATAAATTCCCAATTAAATAACACAGCAGAGCATAAAACCGTGTCTGAAGAAAGACTCTAAAGAACAAGCTTTGAGGCTTTGGCCAGATACCAAGGGAATCACCTGTGGGGCATTTGAAAGTCCTTTACTGATTAGATCTAATAACTTTGTGGTAAGAGGACAGGGCATGAGCAGGACACCATGTCTGGACATGCTAAACTCCCTCATCCCAGCAGAATCAGGTACTTGGGACCTCAGCCAAGGAAAGATCAACTTGCCTTGAGTAAACCAGTCCAGAGATGGGAAGTGTGATTCTGAGAGCCACTGGGACTTTTCAGCCCCGGCACTTGTGAGTCACCCCGAGAATCCTGCTAAGAGAGTATTTGTGCTAAGAGTGGTGCTTGGAAATTGTTCAGCTAAATAATCCCCTTGGCTGTGGTGGTGGTGGAGCCCTGGAAAATGGGATCCAAAGTAAAGCTTCGCGGAGGAGGAAAAGACATATGCATGCAGGATACGTTTCCTTTTAAGAGCCTCGTCCCTTCTTAGAGATCATTTCGTATTGCTGGACTTTCTTGGACGCTCCAGCCGCCAAGTAAACACACAGCCTTATTTCTTTTATTATAGTTTAGCCTTAGCTTATGCTACCTACCAGGGAGCTCATCTAACTTAATTTACCCGATTACTCTAGTCCTTTGTCGGCCATGTGGTCATTTACCTGTCCACAACTGACCTCCTCCGTGACCAGTGGGAAATTTTTCTCTTGCCGAGTATTCTAGGCCAGGAAGTCCCGCCTTCCCTTTCCTGTCAATCAGCAGGTGAGGGAACTGATAACAAAATACGATGCAGATACAGACAATACCAAAGTCCAGCTAATTCTCAGCAGGTACAGAGTTAACAAATGATACTGAAAGAATATTCGCACAGTGCACCCCAACAATTATGTCAACACCCCCTCAGATCCTCCACTTTTCCAACGAAATTCAACCTTTGCTCTCCTCTTCCCTGTATCTTCCCTGCAACACAAGTAAAGCATAGCCCCAGACGTAAATGGCACCTTCATAGTACCTGGCACACAGAAGGCGCCAAATGAATGCTCTGCGAACCATTGGACGGGCAGCTGAAGGTTGAATACTAGAAGAAACGAGTTATGTCATCTGAGGGAGAAGTAAAGGTGGAGGGAAGGAGCAGAAATGTTGATGTCGTGCATTGAAAATAGGATAGAGGCAGAATGTCCACAAATAGTTATCCTGGTAGGTTGTAGGTAATTTTCACTTTCATATCACTGTAGTCCAGTTTCCTACACGAAGCACCTATTTTTAAGGAAAATTTAAAAATGTATTCTTCTCTCATACATTACATCCCAACTGTAGTCTCTCTCCGCAACCCCAGCCCCGCCCACCCAAGCCTCCTCCATTTTTCTTTCCATAAGGGCAGGGCGCCCAGGAATATCAAACTCGTACGGCATATCCAGTTGCAGTAAGAGCAGGCACCTCTCCTCATATCAAGGTCGGATGAAGCAACTCGGGAGGAGGAAAAGGGTTCCAAAGCAGGCAACAGAGTCAGAGACCACCACTGTTCCCACTGCTGGGAGTCACACAAGACCAGGCCACACAACTGTAACAGGCAGAGGGCCCAGGCCAGACACATGCAGGCTCTCTGTCGGTTCAGTCTCTGAGAGCTCCCAGGAGCCCTAAGTTAGTTGATTCTGTGAGTTTTCATGTAGCATCCTTGGCCACTCTGGCTCCTACAGAATTCTTCTTCCCCCTCACCCCCCTCCTCCCCTCTTCCCCCTCCTCCCCCTCTTCCTTCCTCTCCTCCCCCTCCTCTCCCTCCTCCCCCTCTTCCCCCTCTTCTCCCTCCTCCTCCTCTTCCTCCTCCTCCTCCCCCTCTTCCCCCTCCTCCCCCTCCTCTCCCTCTTCCCCTCCTCTCCCTCCTCTCCTTCTTCCCCCTCTTCCTCCCCCTCCTCCCCTCCTCTCCCTCCTCTCCTTCTTCCCCCTCTTCCTCCTCCTCCTCCCCTCCTCCCCCTCCTCCCTCTCTTCCTCCCCCTCCTCCCCCTCTTCCTCCTCCTCCTCCCCCTCCTCCCTCTCTTCCTCCCCCTCCTCCCCTCCTCCTCCTCCTTCTCCCCTCCTCCCCCTCTTCCCCCTCTTTCTCCCCCTCCTCCCCCTCTTCCTCCCCCTTTCTCCCCCTCCTCCCCCTTCTCCCCTCTCTTCTCCTTCCTCCCCCTCTTCCTCCTCCTTCTTCCCCCGCTTCCTCCCCCTCCTCCCCTCCTCCCCCTCCTCCCCCTCTTCCTCCCCCTCCTCCCCTCCTCCTCCCCCTCTTATGCAGAATTCCACAGCTCTGGGTCTCTGCATCTGCTCCTATCAGTTGCTGGATGAAGGCTCTCTGATGACGGTTATGACGAGTGTTGCAGAAAGTCACCGGGAATCATTTCAATGCCTCCCACCCCCCCTCCCCATTTCCCCACCCCACCCCCACCCCCGGTTATGTTTGGTTCTATCATCTGTCTAGGTCTCTGGGCTCTCCAGTCTCTGGTTCCTGGACTTCCAGGCAATGGGGTGGGCTCCCTCTTGTGGCGTGGCTCTTTCAAACTGGCTCAGTCTTTGGCTGGCCACTCCCACAATTTCCGGGCTACCCCAGCACACATTGCAAAAGAACAAACAGTAGGTCAAAGGTTGGGTGCCTGGGTTGGTTTCCCAATCCCTCCACCTTTGACAAGGGGGGGAGGGAGGGAGGAGGAGGAGGAGAAGAGGGAGGGAGAACTGCGATTGAGGGGCATTTTGGGAGCGAGGCAGAAACTTCGTGCAAAGAAAATACCCAGGAATCTACGAGGGTGAACCTAGCTAGGACTTCTAGTAATGGGAGATATGGAGCCTAAATCTCCTATAACTAGAAACATTTATTTATTTATTTATTTATTCATTCATTCATTCATTCATTCATTCATTCATTTAATGTATGTGAATACTCTGTCACTGTCTTCAGTCACACCAGAAGAGGGCGTCGGATCCCATTACAGATGGTTGTGAGCCACCATGTGGTTGCTGGGATTTGAACTGAGGACCTCTGGGAGAGCAGTCAGTGCTCTTAACTGCTGAGCCATCTCTCTGAAACATCTATTTTTTCTTAAAGTCAGATAAATAAACATTATTTTATAAAAGGGACTGCAAGATGCTGTGGTGTGAAGGGAGTCTTAAGAGTCATGAACTGTGGGCTTCTACTGTTGTGGCATTTCCAACAAAAGAGCACACATTTAGCCAAGATTTTTAAGAGAAATATTCAAGGCCAAGGAAAGGAGGCCAGAAAGTTTGGGGCAACCTAGGAAGAGTTCATGGTACCAGAGTGGTCACAATATTACTACCCTACTTAGAAACTGCAAGAGATGGTGGAGGGGGAACTGAATTTTTACTACAGCCCAAAGTGGTTACCATGGAGACCCGGTCAGCACAGCCTCAGATCTGCTGATGTGAAGCTTCCGATAGGGAACCGCCATTGAGGGCCAGAGAGGGAAGGAAGCAGGTGGAGAGAAGACACAGGTTCCAGGGAGGATCCTTTAGGGCTGCCTCTCGGTGTCCCTGTAGAGCACTGGTTCTCAGCCTTCCTACCATTGCAACCCTTCAGCACAGCTCTTTATGTTGTGGTGAGTCCCCCAACCATAAAATTATTTTTGTTGGTACTCCATAACTATAAGTTTGCTTCTGTGATGGACGGCAAACGTGTGTGTTTTCCGACGGAGCCCTATGACGGGGCCATTCAACCCCCAAGGGGGTCGCGACCCACACGTTGAGAACCGCTGCTGTCGGGGGTTCGCGTGCACACGTGCTTGCGAATGTTGTTGCTCTTAGTCCTCGCCTTACCTCTGCGGGTGTTCCCCTTGCCTGTGGCCGAGGGCTTTGGGAATCTGTTTCCCCCGTAACCTCAGTAACCCCAACTGTTGCCGTTCAAATCCCGGTCTACCCGTTTTCTTCAGTCAATAAAACATTCTGAAATGTGCCTCCAGTTCTTTTCCTTTTATCCCTTGCTTTCTTAGCTATAATCCACATAGCATGCTGCTAAAGACAAATGGTTCCACCTCACCGATGCATCGCCATCTGCATCTCCAGTTTTAGAGCATTTTCATTACCTGGAGGAGAAACGGCATGCCTGGCAAGAGCCTTTTTCGTCTCTCCCAACACCCACGCCCTGGGTGAGCACTCAGCTACCTTTCCACCTCTCGAATATGAGCATTTCATAAGATGGATTCATAAACTACCTTCTGTAAACTGGCTTTGCAGTTAGTTAGCACGGTGTCTTCAGGTTTAGTTGGTGTAGATGATTGGTCAGTACCTCATCGATGTTTATTAACACACCCACACCAGCTGGTGGATGGTTTGGTGTATTTCTGATTTTTAGTTGTAGGAGCAACGCTGCCACAGACACTGTGTAAGTTACTTGTCTCGTTGCCGAGGCCATTTACCGACTTCTCATTCCGGGTTTTCTACCCTGCTTTGACCGTTCAGTTCTCACATAAGAGACACACAATCTTTATATTTATATTAAGCCTTTACTGCACAAGAGATGGGCAGACATCTACCCTCTAAGCTATTAGAATCTACTTCCCCATCACTAACCCTGAACTGTAATTGGCTATGTTATCTGGGCTGCTCTTAAGTCCCATTGGCCAGCCCTCATGGCCATGTTTTCATGATCCACCTACCCCATGGCATCTTCTCTTCCCTCCCCCTTCTCCGTCTCCTCCTCATTGCTGTGGTCCTGATCCAGCCAGCCCCAAGCCCATGAACCAAAATTCTGCCTGTTTCTCTTCTACCCAGTTATTTCTCTTCTGTTAGCATCTTTATTCAAGCAGTGGTTTTAAATCAAGGCCTCATTCCTGGGGCCAACCAGGCCTTGTAGACCAGTATTGAGCATTATAATATATAGCAAAAGACTAAACCTCAAAAATTTTGGGATGCAGTCCAAAGAAGTAAGAGGCACAGAGGTAAGAACACAGAATAACTAGACACACGACGTCTGCGTTCAGGAGGCAGAGTCTTGAATGTGTTTGCTTGGCTCAAGGTTTTCTTTTTAATCAGTTTAAGATCCTAGTCCATGGATTGGTCCAACCCACATTATAGTGGGGTTTCCTTCTTTGTCTGAGCTAGGCTAGATAACATCTCGCCGTGCAAGCCCAGAGATTTGTTCTCACAGCGATTCTAAATCCCATTAAATTGGCGGTCAAGATTACCCTTTGCAAACGGTCATGTGCACGAGTTTGTCTTAGGTGTGTAGGTGGAAGTGTCTGTGTAGAGAGGAATCTCTACATTTTCAACAAGTTTTCCTTCTTAAAAACCGCGCTCACCTTGGTGACTTCTTGTGGTTTCTGATATTCTTGGCCATGTGCAAATCTTCCTTGTGTATATGTCTCTTCAGATCCATTGCTCTTATTTTCAGAGTCATTTATCTTTTTCATTAATCAGTTGCAAGAGTTCTTTTCAGCCGGGATATAATCTTCAAAAGTCCTCATTATCCTATAGATTACCTTCTCTGCATGGTTTCTACATTCGGTGATGCCCAACTATAGATTTTGTCATTTTGTTTGTGCTTTGGGGTCATTTCCAAGGAACTGTTGCCTAACTTAGGCGATAGTATCATTAATTTTTGCCGTGTATGTTTTAAGAAAATGTTTAACAGTTTTAGCTTTTACACTTAGATCTTTGGCTCCTTGTGATTTAACTTTTGTGTAGGTTGTGAGGTAGAAGATTCACTTCGTTCTTCTGCTTGTAGATCTCTAACACGCTTGTTGAGAAAGTATTTTTCTCTTTTAGAGTATTGGTATCCTTGTCCAAAATCAACTGTCCGTGAATGCAAGGGTTACTCAGTATGCTGTTAGTATATTTAATGGTGCAGATGACCACATATCACAATACACATCACATGCAATCTTCAGTTATTCATCAGACAAAAGAAATGGCAGTCAGACACCATCCTTTTCTGGTTCATTTTTGAAAATTAGAAAGCAAACTCTCAGTAAGTGGTTGAGTACTAATAACTTAATTTATACCTTAATTCAGAAAAAATTACCATTGGGCATGTGTTCTGGATCTGAGCCTAGACAGGGCTTGGCGAGCCAAGGTCCCCTCTGATGTAATATCAGAGGCTCTTCTCCAGCACCTTACCAACGTCTCACACTTTGGTTTTCTGCCATGGAGGGGAAATGCTGGCAGCCATTTCTTCGTGACTTTGTGCAGACTTTCCAATCACCTTCACCAGGAACAGCCAGGTGCTGGGGTTAAGGAGCAAACTTGTTCCGCATGTGGCTGCCAGCTACCGTTTCAAACTCCTCCTCGGCTTCATCTCTGAGATTGCCAGGAACTTTGGCAAGAAGCCACTGGTGGCAGTTTGTCAAGGAGTGGCACGTCTGTTTCCCGTCATTCAGCAAAGTCAGTAATTTGGATATCTCTGGGATGGAAACTTTGGGAAGGATGTTCAAAAGGAGGTACTCTAGGGGCACACAGATTTTAGGGATCTGGTGAATTTCTCTTAGTTTATTATGTTTCTCCAGAATTCACTGTGAGACAAACAGAGATGAGCTTTCTGCCTATAACCCTCAGAGTAAGCAAGAGCGTTAATCCGTTAGATGGACATCTATATGTAGCTACATCAAAGGTCATAATAGAATGAGCCTTTGAAGTCTCTAAAGTCCCCTGCCTCAGAACCTAGGGGGACTTTCAGAAATCCATGTTCCCGAGTCTCTACTGAATCAGAAATCTAGGCAAATGGATGGAAGGATTTACATTTTAAGACACCCTTAGTGGGTCTCCTATAGACCAGGACTGAGAGTTGCCTACTTGAGAGTTTTACTAGGACTTTCTGCACCCCAAGCATCGGGGAAAAGCACTAGAATTAGATTTCAATTTCTACTCCTTTAAAAGAAGGGCAAGTCTCCCAGCCCGAGGCTGGTGTGGGGAAAGAGTGATAAACAACAGGTAAGCAGATGGGAACCAGCATCTGGCATGATGCAGGAACCACTTCATTTACTGAGCACCAGTGATTCTTAGCTCACAGGGCTACTGTGAGGATATAGGGACCACACACACACAAAGGCTCTAACGAGACCTATCACAGTGTACATCTTATTTATGACCTAGCTCCAGCTGTCTCTTCCTTATGCTTCTCTCTTTAGCCACACTGGTTACATTCTTAACTTATGACTCACACAATCAGTTGCTTGCTGATCAGGCTACAGAGCCTGGCCCATGCTGAGTGGTTCCGATAGCAAGCTAAAAAAAAAATAAAAAATAAAAAAGAGGTCAGCCAGGGACCACTGCCAGATGTACTCTTTCCAAGGTGGTTAAGAGGTCGTGCCAAAAGGTCAGCACAAACCCAGTGCTTCTGCTGAATAAATCTAACTTACATTTTCTTGGTTCTAAAATCATAGCAAGATGTGTAAATTCAGAAAAGGACAAAGTAAAATGATTTCCCTCCATCACCCAGAGGTGTAGCCTCTGCAAAACTTAGCTGGTCACTTTGAGCAAAGCAGGTTCGAGTCAAGGTGCACAGGACCTGCTGGGCTCAGAGGGGCCTGGCTTGGAGTCACAGCTCAGTTCGTACCATCTTGACACTCTTAGTCATTTTTATCTTTGAATCTGAGTTATACAAGTGAAATTCAAGGCCCTTGAGTACAGCTTCCTGCTGGGAGTCATGCCCCTGATGGTCATCTAGTTCAGGTTGTTGGAGGAGGCCAGATGCCCTCTCTGCCTGTTCCTTCATCCCCACAACTCCTGTGGCATCTGGCTGGCTTCTCCCAGCTCACTTGGCAGATCCCTCCTTGCTCCCTGGGCCCTTTTCTCCTACAAATTGGGCACTTGTTGTATGTCCTGAATTCCTGTCTTGTCTTTCTTTTGCTCTTTATTGAGGTCATTTATTTAAAGTTCTGTGTTTCTTGGCGTTTGTTATGGGAGACGCACTTGCTCAGTGCAGTGGGTGGAGACTAGGGGAAAAAATCTTTGTGTAGCTTTCAAGTGAGTGACCTTCCTTCTAGGAGTTTATCTCAAGAGAACAACTAGGAATAAAAAGATTAATCAAGAGGAATATTATTCCAGAAACATTTAACATTAGAGCGTGGAAATAAATATGCACTTGGAGGGGACTGGTTATGTGACGACCCATTCGTACAACCAGCAGACATGTAAAAAAACAACGTAGTCAAATGCTTAGTGGTATGCACAAGTTGCCGTGAATGTGTTAAGTGAAAATTTTAAGCCTCAATGCTATTTTAAAACCTCCTTTTTTTTAACGTAAGAACGCACGCATCCTTACGGGAAAAGAGCTTTGGGATCGCTCCTTACAACTGCCATTTGCAAACATATGGTGCCATTCTCTCCTTGCCTCCCCAGGTGTGCTGGAAGATGGACTGTCCCCTAACGGTGTGCTCCGACCTGCAGCCCCGGGAGGAATAGCCAACCCAGAGAGGAAGATGAATTGTGGAACACAGTGTCCCAACTCACAGAGCCTCAGCTCAGGCCCTCTGACCCAGAAACAGAATGGCCTCTGGACCACAGAGGTAGGGTCAAAGCCGCAACGTCAACTGGGGATGGAGAACAGGGGTGGAGCTCACAAATTGGGGCCATGGAGACTGTGTCCTGGGAAGGAGGAATAGAGGTTTTCTATCTCTACATGTAAAAAAGTTACTGCAAGCCTCATTTCAATCCTTTCCCTGGGGGCTGCTGAGTTTTATTTAACTTATATACATGGGTCTTTACCTCTGGAGGAAGTGTGTGTTTGTTTAGGTACAGCTTTGTCCAAAGATCTCCTTCTCTTAGGCAGTGAATCGTGGTAGGGAAAAAAAAAAAAAACTTGGCGTTTTTCTGCACACCCTCCAATCAGATGGTCAGAACAAGGGTCTTCAAGGGTGATTCTTGTAAAATATCATGCTAGAGTCACTCAGAGTCTTGCTGTTGAGAAGGCTAGCTGTGGTTCCCTGGCACTGGCTGGCATCCTTCGATCCCTTACTTCCTAGAACTATTGTTTGGAGGTGCTCCTTCTGCTGTGCTTGGTT
The DNA here is from genome assembly GCF_963924665.1 of Micromys minutus. Lineage (NCBI taxonomy): Eukaryota > Metazoa > Chordata > Mammalia > Rodentia > Muridae > Micromys > Micromys minutus. The sequence continues at coordinate 5,021,789 of NC_137968.1, forward strand.
TCTCCATGGGGTAAAGATGGGGGGGGGTGGGGGGGGGAGTGGCAATGGGGGTGGGGGTGGGACAGCAGCCCAGAACAAAAACTCTGAGCAGGAGGAGAGTCTGTACCTTCTCATCCCCTTCTTTCTCTTCTTCCTTCTCCTTCTCTTTCTCCTACCCCTCCTCTTCTGTTCCTCCTCCCATTTCCTCATCTTCCCTGAATCCACCATTCACTCGAAGCTTCAAAACCTACTAGCCCCACCTATCCCAGCTCTGGCTTCTTGCTTCCTGAGGGCACAGCTTCCTTACTAGTGATGGATTTTTTTTTTTTTTTTTTTGATCAAATATTTACATGGTAGTTTATTTCCAAAAGCATTTTCTTTTAGTGAGTTGAGATATCACAAAAACATTGTTTTGAGGGACCCTAAGGGCTTTTGCATTCTCATACCCTCCTTACAGCTCCCCCTTCTACTGAGGGCTTTTGCTGTTCCATACCTTCCAGGAAGGAGTGTTTCAACCTTATCTGGGCAGCCCTTGGAATGTAGGGGAAGAGCCTTAATATATGACCCAGGCAGGTGCCAAGCAGTACTCCTTCCCGGGGAGCAGTGTCTTATCTGGGCAGCCCTGGAATGTAGGGCATAGGTCCTTAGATGCAACCCACGTTGGCAGCAGCCAATCAATTTAAAAATCAACTAAACCCACCAGTGCTTGCCTGCCTGGTCCCATCGCTGTAGCCCACCCATTACTAATTGTATAAAAGCTCTACCAACAGAGGGCTCGAGATTGTCTCTCCTCTGCATGTAGGCCACCCCAGTGCACTGAACTAATAAACCTCTTGCTTTTGTATTGATCCCCAATCTCTCGTCTCATTCATGTACATCTTACCTTAAACATCCTACAATGCCATGGGGAAGAATGAAAATTAGCTCGACAGGACCAACTATCTTCTACCTCACTGTATAACAAAGCTTATCATTTGCAAGAATTTTGTGTTAGAATTCCTGTTCACATTATTGAGTTGCTTTCGGTGGCTTCGATCAGCGGAACTGGTTGCAAATTTGTCTCCGAAATTCACTACTCAAGGAGACTTGTAGGGGGTCAATCTTTCAGAATCTCGGGTTTCTTAAACATATAATGGAAATAAAATAATATCCAAAGGAACAGACAGATAGAACAGACAGACAGATGGGCCTGCTCTTGTAGATTTGATACAAATAAGAATGGGCAAGAGGGACAAACAGGACAGTCGGGTCCCACAACACAACGACCTCATTAAGAGAATGCGGATGGGGCTAATGCGAGCTGGGGAAGGGAGATGGAGGGTCTTGTGTTGTCTTCTTTGTTCATCACTGACTTTCAGGAGAAACAGTCATCACTGACGGACTGCAAGGCAGTCTGGGCTCCACAGAACCATGTTCACAAGGTTGAGTATTCTAGAAGGTCCACATGTCCGTCCCCTAATCCTTCCCTCCAGACTTGAGACACAGAGAGACGGCAGGGTTACCTGGGAAACAGCTTGATCTACGAATTTGCTTTCCTTAGGCTAAATTCTGCCCTCATCACCCATCATTTCCTAGCCATTAGACCTTCTAGGTTTTTAAATCCTCCCAACAGCATCATGACCATTCTATAGACAAGGGAACGGAGGTGTGAATTGTATGGCACAGATAGAGATGAACACAGTGGATCAGGGCATCATAACGCAGGACGTGGGGCTGGACCTCAGTTGGTAGAATGTTTTCCTAGCAGCACACACCCTTGGACTCAATCCCCACTGGGCAATCGGAGAAGATGGAGGTAGGAGGGTCAAACTTCAAAGCTGCGTTTTTTTTACAATAAGGAGAAAACAACATGTGCACTTTGAATATCACAATTCTATTTCAAGTTGCAACCTCTTCCCGGGTGTGTGACCCGCAGTGCCGCTTTCTTTCATGTTGACCGGAAGTGACAGTAGATAGAATAGTGGCTTCCGGTCAGCCTCAAGATCCTCACAGTGAACTGCGGCACTGCTACAAACATCAGCTTGTGTTGGGCTAATTGGATATGAGCCACGACGCTAACATTTTCCAGTACTTTCCCTGTGAACCGGCTCCTGGATGATGGCTCTTCTCCAGGGGCACCTTTGGAAAAGCACACAGCCTCACCCACATGCGTCTTGCAGTTTTCCTGTTCAGATTTACCAGAAAAATTTGTGGGTTAAAGGCAATTCTTCCTGAGCCGTGAGACTCTCCTCCTTAATTCTTATGGGCACTCTTAAAATCCTCTGAGTGCTGCTCAGATGCCAGGCACTGCCTGAGTACCAAGGACCAGAGGTACTGTTTCCTCTGAGCCAGTGCAAGAGTCGGATGATGTCAGATGATGGAATAAACAACACTGTTGCAGACTTGACTCGTGCTTTCAGGTACCCGGGAAGTCATTAGTGGGAATAATAACTCAGCACAGGTGCCCCCTCCAAAGCTCAAATTCTTTTCTGAAGGGTAATGCGCGCACACTCCAATGATGGCGAGCAACAGTATTTTATAGTTTCAGTCCTCTGTGCCTCGTAGCCCATCAAACAAACCGTATCCCTGTTTCTTCCGTTCCTTCTGGTTTCTGCTTTCTGGCCAGCATCAATAAGGTGCTAATGGGCAAAATGATCACACCAACAATGATCTTGCAGAAATTGGAACCGACTGTCTCAGTAGGACGCTCTTTGTGTCCCCTGCTTTCCTTGATTGTTTGGGACCATACTGACCTCACAGAACGGAATACATCATTGGTTTGTTCTCCTTAGCCCAGCTCCCCGCCTGTTCCCTACAAACAACCCAAGGGAAGCCTCTGCTGCCTGGTTCATTACGGCAGCCTAGGAGCACTTTGATATGCTGTTTCTTCGGGCTTAGATCTCACCTCTTCCATTAAAAGTCAAAGCAGACAGAACTCTCTCAAGGGCAGCTCAGCAGGCGAGGGTGCTTACTGCCAGGCTCGAGTTTATTATCAGGAACCTATGCAGTAGAAAGAGAAAGCCGGGGTCTGAAAGTTAGCCTCTGATCCACACAGGTATTTAATAGCACATACACAAAGTAAAATAACATTTTTAACAGTGCCCGGAGAGATGACTCAGCAGTTAAAAGCAGTTCCCAGCATCCACCAGGCCCACCACTATGGGAGCCACGGAGGGTCTTGTGCTCATCAATAAACACGAGAGAACCAGGAACAGGGTTGTTTCTTCAAAGGAGAGATGTATAACCTGTCTTCTGTCCCCACGGTTGGGAGTGGACAGAGGTCACAGCCGGGTGACCTCTGTGCTATCGATGTGGCTGAGACCACACCGGACGCTCCCCCAGTCCCTTCACTCGAGCCTGTTTTCTTCTCAGTGAATCTATAGTGCCCAGCTTCATGGCGGATGCCATGTGTACTTCAGCGTTCTAAGGTTTGTTGTGCACATGGGATGGAATTAATTATCACCAGGAAACGTTTTGCCAAGTTGGGCTGTGCATATTTAACATGCCTACTTGAAGCTACTTGGAGTCGGACTCTCAGAGTTTGAACAAACACCAGCTACTGAGTTGTACTGAATGGAACTGCCTTCTTGCTTGGCTTGGAGTTCCTCGCCCCGCCCCCGCCCCGCCCCCGCCCCGCCCCACCCTCAAGCCCTTAACTCCAGTTCCAGAGAATCTACACTGTCTTCTGACCTCTGCAAGGGCATGCACCCAATGCATGGAGGCAAAACTCTCATACATGTGAGATAAAAATAAATAAACCCAAGCAAAACAAAACAAAACCCCCTCAAGTATCCGTCGGAGGTACAAAGAGCCATGTGAACGCAGCTCTTGGCAGACAGAGCTCTGAGCCGGTCGCTGGCTGCCTATTGGGGCTTTCATGTCTCCAAAGCTGAGGTTCTCCGGTTGCTTTATTGTTCTTGGCAAAGTGACCAGACGCTAAAGGAATTACCCATTGTCTGGGTTCATTCTCAGCTAAGGGACTTCCTCCAAAAGTTTCAGCCTGGGTGTCTAGCCAACAATGGTTGGCAATGTGTGACCCAGTGTAGGAAGGATGGGTGAAACCCCACGGAGTTCAAAGGATCAGCTCGGGAGTGGAATTTCTCTCTGACAGTGGTAATGTGTGGCACATCAAGATAGAGCCAGTGATGCAAAGGAGCCTCCTAGGAAAACAGAAGCAAGATGCTAAATGGAGGGAGGGGACAGATGGAACCACTGGGGGGAACCAGAGGGAAGGCTGTTGGTAGGACTCTTGGGAGCTCTCAGCAGCCCACGCCTGGAAACAGGAAGGGATCTATTATCGAGGCTGGACAGATTTCTATAGAGATTTGGCTTGCAGCAAAACCAGTTCAGTTAAAAGATGCTCCGGCCACATTTCTCCTTATATTCTTTCCTTGACATCCCAGTGTACCTCGGGTTTAATGTACCCATGAGGTGCAAATAACTAGGCGCTGCTTAGAAGGACGAGCCTAGCAGCTCACTAAGATCCAAAGGGGGCTCCCCTGCACCAGCCCTGTTCCAGCACCACCATCGCCTCTTGGCAGCTCTGGTACCGTCTCTTTGAGCATCTCTCCCTGAGGCTTATGGGGGAGGGGGAGCGGGGGGGGGGGATGCAACATGTCCTTGTGACACTTGAAGAAACCCAGTAGCTTTCTCTTTTTCAGAGCCTTTCTGATTCTGCTGTGGAAAGCTAACCTTTGGCCCGTCACGGTGGGGTTGCTGAGATAGAATGTTCCCTGGTTCACCCCAGATGATGCTCTAAAATTCATGGAATCTGGGAACTTAGAGGTTTCTTAGTGCCTGCTTTCCTTTAATGGAGAGAAAAGAAATCTAAGGCCTTCTGCTGCAGCCTGTAAATCTCTGTGCTTAATCCTTGATAAGGAGAGGAGTAAACAAAGATGCCTGCCATAATGTGTGCCGGACATCATACAGAGCTTCGTTTTTATCCCCCACAACTCTGGAAGGTTAAGTATCCTTCCCCATCTGGGAAAATAGAGGCCCATGAGCTGAATGTCGATCCAACAGGACACAGGGAGCTCTCTAATGGCTATGTTGGAATTCAAACTTCTATTTGTCTACGCCTCAAACCCATGATCTCTCCTTTCATTGGCTGAATCATAACGCTGGAGAAGTTAATACGAACTTCATCAGAGTTCATCCGGATGTGGGACCTGGGGCCATTGTCTTTACTTTGGCTGATAACCTGCAGGACATTGTCCTTGGCAAAGGGCATTGGTCCCAGTGACTGCAGACGCCTTATTGTGCAAACACACACAGCTAGAACAGAACGGTGGCGTGTTGATGTAAGCAACGATCAAAGCTTTACATAATTGAAAGCCAATGGGAAAGTTCTGGGCTTTTAGGCAGGGAAAACAAGTTTTGTGCCTGGGAGCTTTCTCTCCCTCTCCCTCCCCCTCCCCCTCTCTCCTCTCCCTTTTGTAGTCTCTTTTTGGGGGAGACAAAATCTTATGCAACCCAAAGTGGCCCTGAATTCCTTATGCAGTTGATAACTTTGAACTCCTGCCCCTCCTGCCTCCACCTCCCCAAGTGCTGGCATTTCAGGCATGTGTCACTGTGCCCTACTTTTCTTTTCTTTCTGAAAGGCTCTCTGCATCTGTCTGCTTTTCAAATCATTTACTGGACGTCTAGGATGTGACAGGCATGGAATTAGATCCTATAACCGAACAAAAATAGTCTAGGGCTCTATCTTCTTGAACTTAAAATCCGATTCAAAAGTAGAAAATAAATGGATGAGCGCACAGTTCAAGCTGCGGTTACAGGCTGCACAGGAAGTAAAAAGATCGGACAGGAAGTGAAGGTTAACCAAGCCATGATGGTATGTAATTAGAAACATCCCATGAACAATTGTTAAGTGTGACTACCTATGGGAAGGCATGAAAGGCAGAACATGTTATCATAGAACCTTCTCTGTGCTTTCTTTTGAGCCACATTTGAAGCGAGTTTTATTAAATATTGGCCAGGTCAATGGGTGCCGGCTAGGTCCATGCCTGGATTCCCTTTCTCTACTCTTCAGCTTTTGTTTTTGTCTTTACTACCTCACTATGGAGTTCATGCTTGTTCTGTAGCCGAGGCTGGATCTGAACTCCCAACTCTCCTCCTCAGCCTCTCAGGGACTAATAAGTGTACCTTAACCAAACTTGGCTTATTAGAAAATTTATATATTTATAAACATATCAATTTATAGGTATTATATTGTATTATAATATGTCATTACATATTTTAATTATATACAATTATATATTACATATAAATAATATGATATATTGTATTGTTTATAAATATATTTATTAAAACATACATATTTGTTGTTATTTGTTATTTTCGAGACAGAGTGTCACTATGTAAACCAGGCTGACCTCAAACTCATAGCAATCCACCTGCTTCTGCCTCCTAAGTGCTAGAGTTAACAGGAACGTGGTACATACCACACCCATTTTTAAAACTATAATCATGTATTGCTTTTTTTTTTTCCTTTTCTTTGTAGACAAGATCTCCTGTAGTCAAATTTGGCTTCAGACTTTCTATGAATTGGGAGTTGACCTTGAGTTTCTGATCCTCCCCCTTTAACCTCCCAAGTGCTGAGATCTGAATAAGTGGGTGCTATCACCCCTACCGCCTGCATTGCTTTCATAATGAAAAATACTAATACTACAAAAACAAACAAACAAACAAACAAACAAACAAACCGTATCTAACAAACCATGATTTAAGCCAGTTTTTCTTTTCTGTATCATCCAAGAAGAACCATGAAAAGGTTTGTATAGACCTGTGCTAGTTCCAGGCACATTTGTTGAGTCCAAGCTAAATCAAGAACATCTCTATTTTCATTTGGAGTGAAGGCGAGAAAAAGGGTGAGGAAGCTTTGCTGCAATCTGGAGTCCAGGTCTCTAGGAAGCCTCCAATCTGCCCCTGCCTCACAGGGAGCCAGCTGGATTGTTGTCTTCTGAGCCCCAAGAGAGACAAGTCCATCTGGGTTGGAGGCTGCCAGGAAGTTATCACAGTCTATCTGGCTACCCTTGAGACTGGCAGCCAGAAAATGACTCTTAATTAAAGAGGCCATATCAAGGGGACTCAAAGCTGTGACTAGCATTGTTCTAGACCTATAGAAATGAAAATGAGACAATTTTTTTTAAAGGTTGTCAGTATGGGTGAGAGACAGAATGTGGCTCCTTAAGAAGAGTCAATAGCAACAGAGCTCACAAAGCCAGATCATTAGAAGTGAAGGAAGGACTGAATTAACAGGTAGCTGCTGAAAAAAAGGTGCCAAATGGGTTTCTCTCACCATCAAACAGAACTGTGAGGTTTTTTTCAAGTAATTTTAATTCAGACACTTATATTTCTTTGTCATTAAAAAGGAGTAGAATATTAAATACAAAGGTTTGGCTGGCTAAAAATCACATCAGAGGGGAGTATCTCTGTTCCTACTATGCTCAGGACAAAGAGGTTAACTATTCTGTATCTCTCTGTAGCTGTATCAAAAGAAGAGAAAGGTGACTTGTATCTCTGAATCTCTGCATAATACATTTGACTTGGTAGCTTCCCCCTTTTTCTCTCATTTGGGCTTTGAACTTGTATCAATTGTTTTTCTCATTGATGCTACAAAATATCTAACAAAAACAACTTAGAAAAGGAATGGTTAGGGCTGGAGAGATGGCTCAGTGGTTAAGAGCACCAACTGCTCTTCCAGAGATTCTGAGTTCAATTCCCAGCAACCACATGGTGGCTCATAACCATCTGTAATGGGACCTGATGCCCTCTTCTGGTGTGTCTGAGGACAGCTACAGTGTACTCACATATATTAGATAAATAAATCTTTTAAAAAAAGAAAAGAAGAAAAGCGATGGTTAATTTGGGCTCATAGTTTGAAGAGATTATTTTAGTCTTAGGGATGTACTTCACAATGGTGATGAAGGTGGAGAGGCAGAAACATCCGCTGGAGGGCCATATTGTGGTGTGCAGTCTGTGAGTAGGGAACAGACAGGATATAGGCTTGAGTTGACTCTGGTCACACACACATACACACGCACACATACACACACACACAAAAACACACATATTCAGACACACACACACTCACACACACACATACATTATTGATACAGAAAAGGGCATTTACTTCCTGTGGATAATCTGTGGTCAACCTTTGTGAATTATCTCAATAAACTTCTCTAAAGGAAACCATTTTTGCCACTTGGGAAGCTGACATCTCATTGTTGAAAGTTCTCTTACCTCCCACAATCTGATGGAAATGCTTCTGTCTGGCTCATTTGAAATACAGCCTCCGTCTCCTTGTCCTCTGATGATTTTAAAAGCTTTTATGTAACAACAACCCTATGAAACCATCACCAGGCCTTTCTTTGGGACACATTCTCATTATTTTCTTTCCTGCACATGGGAGAAATTCAATGTCAAGTGGAGGATAGAGCAAACTAAGAATGATGTTTTGATAATAAATGGATAGATAGATGATAGATATATAAATAATAGATAAATTATAGGTATGTATGCATGTATGTATGCATGTATGTATATAGGTAGGTAGATGGTAGATATATAGATAGTAGGTAGATAGATAATAAGCAGACATATGCAAGAAACAGAGTTTTTTGTTTCTGGGGGAAAAGTAAGCCCATAAAAATCTGTGCTAGTTCTTGTGCTAGATCAGGGTTGACAGACCAGAACTAAGACAGAACTCTAAGCTGTATTCACTACTGTTGTCAAAGAAAGGGTACATAAGTGGGGCATTGTCCATCTACCTATCTGCCTACCCGTCCATCCATCCATCCATCCATCCATCCGTCCGTCCATCCATCCATCCATCCGTCCGTCCGTCCGTCCGTCCGTCCGTCCATCCATCCATCCATCCATCTATCCATCTGTTCATCCATCCATCCATCCATCCATCCGTCCGTCCGTCCATCCGTCCATCCGTCCATCCATCCATCCATCCATCCATCCATCTATCCATCTGTTCATCCATCCATCCATCCGTCCATCCATCCATCCATCTACCCATTGTCTATCTATCCATCTGTCTATCCATCTACCACCGTCCATCTGTCCATCCATCTATCCATCTGTCCATCCGTCCATCCATCCATTCATCTGTCCATCCATCCATCCATCCATCCATCCATCCGTCTGTCCGTCCATCCATCCATCCATCCATCTATCCATCCATGTGACTACCCATCTACCCATCATCCATCTATCCATCTACCCATTTAGCTCAGGGTGAGTGCCAGGAGGGCAGAGAGACCTCTGCAAGAGACTTGGGCACTGCCCCATGTGACCTTCCACAGTGATCTTTGCTGTAGAAGAAAGTTCTTGCTTGTCCAATCTGTTTATTCATGGCAGGAAGGATGCATATGTCTTACTCAGGGTGAACCAGAGATTAAATACCTTTTGCGGGAAGGGATGCCTGGGAAGGGAAGTTTATTGGCTGAACTGTCGGGGCCCATCTAGATTCTCTGGGTTTCTATGCTATGTGACCAGTTCTCATGGTCCTCTTAGTGGGTGCCGTGGTCAGGAGCTCCAGGACAGGAATCTGGTAGGGAGCTAGTGAACTCCTGCCGTTCTCAATGAAGAGTTCAGGGTCCTGAACGTTTGAGACTGCCTTACCAGTGGTGCTGTCCACTGCCCCACAGTGAGACACATGCCTTTTCTGAGAAGGGATACAGGAGTCAGCAGCAGTATCACAATACAGGCTCCATGCTTCCTGTTAAGAAGCCCACTTACCATTGACAGTCGAGCGCAAAGATCGGCTTGTTCTGTCTTCTGCTGCTGCAAGAGTCCACCCTTCCTTATGGGCACCTCATGGCTCGTGCTGATGAACCATGCAGTATGAGGAAATAGGTAACTAACCACATGGACTCATACCCAGCAGCGGGGAGGTCCTCAGGTTGTGACTCCGTTCCCGCAGGGTTTGGACTGTGTGTGTCAGGAAGTAGATGTGACCTGACATCACAGGGGATGTTCCTCAGGAAGTGCCCGTAGGATCAGTGATAGGTGAAGGGTGAGGTGGGAGCAGGGACCAGGGCAGGGACGATGAGTGTTAGATACTTGTTGGGAGCTTGGGGAGGGATGACTTGCCTGAGCTGGAACCTTGGGCTATGACAGTCTGGATGCTTGAATCTCTTTTCTCCCACACTGGGCAACCTCTAGAATGTCACGACCTTAGATATGGCGGCTCTGTGATTCTGACGTCACCCCTGCAAGGACAGCTAGAGGCTCTTTGCTGGCTGTCCCCAAGCTCCCCAACTGCTGCTGGCTAGTGTGTCCTCCCTGGGATGGGGATGGGTGACATAAGCTCGTGCAGGTGACTTGCAGGGTCACCTCATGCTCACTGTCATTTGCAGGAATCTGTTGCATTCATGAAAGCTGTCTTCACAAAGAAGTAGCGGGTCGAGATCATGCTGAAGACCCCACAGTTCAGGGGTTCAAGTTCATTCTGAGCTTTTAGAGCAGGTCTGTCTTCACCTAAAACTAGACAATTCTGCGTTTTGAGGTTTCTCCTTATTACATAACAGGCATTGAGCCAAGCATTTTTCTTTTAAGATTTATTTATTTATTACATATAAGCACACTGTAGCTGTCCTCAGGCACACCAGAAGAGGGCATCAGATCTCATTACAGATGGTTGTGAGCCACCATGTGGTTGCTGGGATTTGAACTCAGGACCTCTAGGAGAGCAGTCAGTGCTCTTAACCACTGAGCCATCTCTCCATCCCGAGCCAAGCATTTTTTATGTGTTATCTTATTTAGTGATTACAAAGGTCCTGAGATAGGTAATATTACTCCCCACTTCACAGACAAGGAAACTCTGTGATGATGAAGCTGCCTGCCCCGTGGAGATTTATTTGAACCAAAGTATGAAGCTAAAAAAACTTTTAACCACTCTGCTAAGGCCCCTGTACAAACAGTTTAACCCCAGTTAATGCACTCATTCACCCCTGATTTATGAGCACATCGTATACCAGGACCTGTGCTAGCTCAGAATTAAAGAGTCAATAGATAACCATCTGAGAAAAACCATGTATGTGTGTATCAGGACATCACGAGTTGTCTCTATTAACGTGCAATTTTTACGCCTTCACGGAGCACTGACACTTTTAATTAAGGCGAACCTCTGAAGATGGCCTCGTGTGCATGAGTCCTTGTAGGTCATCCCCTGCCTGTCTGTGTGTTTAGAATCATCAAGAAGTAAACACAAGGGGCTGGAGAGATGGCTCAGCGGTTAAGAGCACTGACTGTTCTTTCAGAGGTCCTGAGTTCAAATCCCAGCAACCACCTGGTGGCTCACAGCCATCTGTAATGGGATCCGACTTAATTCAGTGTTTTTAACTTTTTAACAGGCTAAACGGGATGCTAAGCGGATGTCTGCGAGAGAAGTCGCTATCAACGTCACAGAGAACATCCGGCAGGTAGACAGAAATAAAAGGGCCACAGAGAACTGCATCAATTAGCCGTGCCTGGGCGTGGAAGCGCGTGGACTTCTTTGTGGAGGCCGGTCAAGGAGTCTTGAAGAAGTGGGTGTCGCTCGCTGAAAGTGGATGCCTCTGAGCGAAGTGCGGCCACCCACGCTGTGACAACCGTCTTGGTTTCCTGTTTCTCGAACACAGAAAACGCATCGAAAAGACCTGAAATAAGTTCACAGATTGCCAAAATGTGCTTTTTTTTTTTTTTTTTTCCCTTCGCAGCTTCCTTAGCGTGGTCTGCTGTAGCCATGGTGACGCCTGCAGGTCTCTGAATGACACAGAGAGGCAGGAAATGGAATTCCCGGGTCAAGGAATTCATATCAGGGTAGAGTTTTCACAGTGCCTGGTTTCAGACAAGGTCCCTTTTTCCTCCTTTCTTTTTAAATACAGCCACCGCGAAATTTACTGTTTTCACCTAAGAGCTGGCTGTCAGCCAACTCTAAGCTCAGAAATACAAGAATCTTAGAGAGACTCAGAAAGCGATTGATCAGCCTGTGATAGGCGGTGTCTAGGCGGTGCTCCCGCCTACGTGCTCCAGGTGCCTAGGCGGTGTCTTTGAGAGGTGTATATGACACACACATACCTGTTCCTCCACTACCTGGAAAAGCCTTCTAGGCTGGCATCTAGGCATTGGCTTCCAAACAAGAATGTCACATGTCTGTGACCCTTGCCCCAACCCTTGGGGACCTCGCTTCACATTGCTTTTTTTCCATAGCTTTCCGGTTCCCTATTGCTCTCCTGGGCTTTGTACCCCTAGACAGGTCATTTGCAGTTGTAATCAAAGACGGGACACCACTCAGAGGGGGAAAGTGACCTAGGAACACATGGTGACACACGTGATGCCCCTTGGCCTTTCTGTACACAGCTACACAGCCCCAAGGACCATGTTATTTTTGGTATCTGTGAAGTAATTAGTTTGGAAAGCCAGAGCCCGGTTGATGTATATTCCTTTTGACAATAGACTCACAAGGCACTGAATTAGAAAACAGGCACCAGCACAGTAAAAAGATGGCTTTGATAGGAACCATTTCCTAGGATTCTTAAACACATCTTCCTGACAAGCACGACACCACGTGAGTCTGAAAGGACTGTTAACATCCTTGGGCTTATTAAAGGCATAGTCCAAGTTGTATCAAACTGTACCAACCAACTCCACATCTAGCAGCAATAGCGGTCTGGTGACATGTCCATATGACACAGTCCGGGAGAAGTGACCTAAACAGGCCAAGATGCAGATGCGCATTCCTGTCTCTGGACTTATTTCTGCAACACAGAGCTGTCAACCGTATGTCTATTAGTATTAAAATTCACTGCCAACCCTGTGCCCGCTACAGACACAGGGATTTGGAGCTGGGCAGTCACGGCTGCATCTGACTGTCCGGGGAGGCCTGATACTCAGGAGACTGGCGTGGATCCTACATCTCAGTTTTAGGTTAAAGGTAGCTTTCTGCCAACCACAAACGTATGTCTTCTTTCTCATTTGCCATATACTCCACAGTTTTCCCCGACCTCTCATCCTGACTCCTTGTCAAAGGGCTTTTAGGGAACTTCCTGTTCTGACAACTAATAAAACATAAGACGAGCCCAGTGACTCCTATGTCCCCAGTGGCATTGCTGGGAAGGAGACCTTCCACAGGGTTGGCAACGGGTCCAATCCTGCAAGCCCGAGGGCTTGCTCTCCAGGGCATGTGCGCTGTGTTTTGACACCCTGCTTTCTCAGTTGATGCTATCAGTCACGGGCTAAGGCCAGCTTCTCCTCCTAACTCTGTGTTTGCCTCACATCACAGGAATTTCCCATCTGGCGATTTTTAAATGCGCATTCAAAGCGGGAGGGGATCCTTCCTATCCTATGGGGATAACACGTTCCATCTCAAAGTTTGTGTCAATAAAGGCATTAATTTCAAACACATGTGGATGGCTACAGAGGCTCTTTACTGGAACCTTGAAACTGAATGCACAGCTGGTTAGAAGTTTTAAAACAAAGGCGTTTCACCTCCTGAATTAGGTGAGTTAGGAACAGGGACTGTGGTTAGCTCCAACTTACACCTATCAGAGCTTTCTCACCAGGAACTGATGACCTAGGACTCCAGACAGGAAGGTCAACCAAAGATCAATGCTTCCCCGCTGTTTCTCGTACCTGACTCAGAATAGTCCAGCATAGTTAGCTATCGGGACGGGGAACTGTCATGGACCCCCAAACTGAGCCAAACCCAAGCTGATGAGGACAAGGGGGTGATTGGAGAGAGCTGTGTGTATAGAGCTAGGGCCAGCCTGGGCTCACTTAGCCTTCTGGACTAAGGGTAAGCCTGACCTTGTATGAGCATGTTCTCTGGGTTAAGGTCAGGAAACAAGCTCATAATTCAGAGAAGACAGAAACTGTCCTCGTTATAATAAGCGTCTGGGCCTAAAGAGTAGGAAGTGAGGGCTACTTAGGTTGCGGCTGACGCCCCGCACATGTGAGATGTTCCTCTAGCTGCCCATCTCCCCAGTGCACTCAGACTTATTTGTCCTGTGTCAAAGACCTACCAACGTTCATTTGTTGCCACTCTCACAGAAACACACCCCCTCCATATCCGTTCCTCTAAGCAGGGTCTCCAAGGAGGGGCTCTTTGGCGGATATCAGATTAAAGGCATGGTTTAGGCAGCTGCCTTGTCATACGAACGTTGGACTCCCACATCCATAGCTCCAGCCGCACCCCTCACTGAGAACTCCATTTTCATTCTTCTCCACCAGTCCCGCACGGATTTAGAATAAACGCTGCTCTTTGCGAGTCTCCTTTTCTTCCTGCTGCTTGAAACGCGGAGGGAAAAGCTGCAGCAACATTGGTCCGCTGGGCTGTCATGTGGCCTTGGAAGTGGAAGCTATGCCAAAGCGAGCAACAAATCAGAAGAAGCCAGGGTTCCTGATACCTTACAGCCCCCCCCCCTGAGCCCAGAACTGTACATACTTAGGCCATCTGTGACCAAGAAATATACATTATTTAACCTACTCTTACGGGTCGTAATTCATCGGCAAACCTAATTCCTTTTGAAGAACTGCAAGGTCACTGTCCCTGAGTCCCTTGATACCAAGTGTGCTGGAGCTGATGTCTGCATGGTCTAGAACTGGTGCCTCCAGACCAGTGTGACTCACATACAGTCACTCTGCCTTTGTCACCTGCCTGAGGTGCATGACTGCAACCCCCACTCCAAACATCTGGTTTTCTTGTTCTTTTAAGGATTATTCAAATACATTTCCACGAATCAAGGAAGTAGCTCATCTTGGGAAATTTTTCTGAGGAGGTAAGCTGACCCAGCAGCTAAAAGTATGTTGTTTTCACTTTCATGTACTGTATTCCTTAAAAAGTTCCAATGAGCCAAAAATCAGAAATTATTGACATCTATCTATCTATAATCTATTTACCTATTTATCCTCTATCTGTTTATATCTATCTATCTATAATCTATTTTCTATCATCTATCTCTCTGCCTGTCTGTCTGTATCTATCTATCCATCTATCTATCTATCTATCTATCTATCTATCTATCTATCTATTGATCATCTATTTTTATCATCTATCTATCTATCTGTCTAGCTGTCTGTCTGTCTATCCTTTCAGCTGTTCTACTAGAATATTATCTCCACAAGGGACCATAGCTATTTTATTGCCAATTTTTACTCATTAAAGCTTTTCAAAAACTATGGACTACATTTTGCTCTTATTTACCCCCCCCCCCACTCTCTGACTCCGTCTGCAGCCCTGCTGACCTCTTCTCTACTACCCTCCCCCACCCGTTTCTTGTTGAAGCGGTTAAAGCGTCTACAGTGTGGCTGTTTGTACAGCACTCTCCAGTCCCTGTCTCTGGTGATAAGAATGTTTCGGTATCAGTATAGAGAAGACAGCTTTATTTCCTACTTGCAGGAGGAAAAACAGCCAGAGCTCTCCTCTTGGAAGTTTCTAAAGATCCCAAAGTGACATCTCTGTGGTTGCGTGTCCTATGACTCTTTGGTGACAATTTGGCTAATTTGTTAAAATAGGACGTGTATGGTTTCTTCCAACAATTCCATTTTGAGTGATACATGCTGTGGACTGAACTGTATATCCTTCGAACTCATGTGCTGAAGTCCTAAATCTGTTAGTTCAGAACTTGATTGCATCTGAAGATGGGTGTTCAAGGTGACAACTAAGACAAAACGAGGTGGCCCTAATCTGTCACAACCTTCGTACTTCTGCAAAGGAGTGACAGCAACACACAGACACACAGACACACAGACACAAAGAGAGGAAAGTCCCAGAGGAAGAAGCCCGAAGACAAACTGAGGAAAAATGACTCAGAAGTAAACTTCCTGCTGATCTCTTTGATCTCAAACTTTCAGTCTCTCCGTTTTGAGAAAATGTCTGTCAAATCACCAGAGCTTTGTGAAGGCACCCCTAGAAAACTGGTACAACACCCTAGAAAAATATTTGAATATTTTTATTAGCTGGATGCATGGTGGTCACTGTTCAGTCTTCTGGAACTTTGTTCCAAGGAAGAAGAACAGCAGGGAACAGGAGAACACAGTTTCTGTTTCTCCCCTAACGCGCTCCCCAGTGTAGGATCACAGCCTTCCTTGACTGGAGGACTTCCCGTTCCAGGGTATGTTTGCGAAGACATTGGTGCTTTCAATGCTTGTTTATCTCCTTCCCTCATCTCAGCATCCTTCTCTGAATGACTGCTTCCGGGAAGTTATAACCTGGGGTTGGTAATGCTAAGACATGCCTTTTCTATGAGTTCCTGGAATTTTTCTAGATGTATTAACTCTAACCACCCATCAAGTAGCTAGTTTAATAACATACGCCTCTACTGAATGCTTCTCAGACCAGTCTCCAGGTAGGTGTCGCTGCAATGGTGGGCTTCATTCTTTATTTCCCGTCTCTCTCTTTTAAAACCACCATACCTAAACACCATAGACCTCAAAGACTTGGTTTCTGCCCTCTCCTTCTCCCATGCGTGCTTGGAACACGAGAAAAGTTCTCAGTTGTCAGTGTGCAACTAACTCTTGGTTTCCATGCATCTCTAAACGGTCCGTTTGAATACGGCACCGCAACAAATCGATTTTGTGGTGAAAACCAAATAGGTAAATGTTCTGTTTTACTTCAGAGATATGAGAAATATTTTGGAGAGAAGTATTGACAGAGATACCCTGGCAGAAGCTACCTGAGTTCCTAAGACAGACAGGTAGTCTAAGTGAGTTTGTAGAACATTAACAGAGTAGGAGCTGAGAAGAAAAGTACACGCTGTGTTTAAGAGCACTTGATGCTAAAACAAGGCAAGACAGCAGCAGCAGCAGCAAACCACTCGCTAAGAGAGACAAGTGCACCAGGATTGCGATCCAAACCACAGATCAGAGTTGGATCAGATTCCATATGGAGATTCCACAGAAAGCACAGGCAAGGAACGGAGTGCAGCGAAAACACGCCATACTGTGTGACGATCAAGGGCAGCGAAAACACGCCATACTGTGTGTCGATCAAGGGCAAGCTTTGATCTCCCAGAGAAGGGTGGTGTCTGCACCAGTGAACCCAATTAAAACTCTTTAAGCAAATACTTCAGTGGCTGTGCTGCCCAGCATGTGACAGTTCTGTTAAAATTCTGGTTAGTAGCCGTCTGGAATATCAGCAGGGTTGACTTTGTCGTTGAGCAGTTGGGCACCCCCTAAGTCTATTTCATGGTCATTTCCTTCTCAACTGTCTAGTTCTGCTATTCAGACTGAAACTTACTTCTCCAGAGTCAGCAACACTTTATAATGGCCAGGCTCGGCTATACACATGACTCCTCATATCGCTTGGCCTGTGTTTTGTGTAGTTTTTCACTTTACCTTAACTCCAGGAGGTGACCAAGTTACCAGCCCCTCCCGGCTTCCCTTGAATCCTTGGATGAAGAACACAGACACAAAGTTTTTCAATTTCAACTTGCCTTTGGACTCAGTTGTTGGGCACTACTATCTCCTGCCTGGAAATGCGTACCCTTAATAGCATTTCTATCTCTGCTCTTCCCACCTGCCCTAAACTTCAGTGGCGAGTCCCACCTAGCCTCCACCAAACATCCCTGATCACCTGCCTGTAGCAGTGGCCACAGGCCCCAGCTCCTCCCAGTGCCTCACATGACTGCTGGCTTCTTTTTTTCCCCCAAAGAACGATAGAAAACTCCTCCTCTCCTTCCTTGCATCTGCCTTTTCTTCCTGGAACCCGGAAGTTCTGCCTATTCCTTCTGCTCAGCAACTGACCCATGGCTTTCTTTACTGACAGATCAAGAACCAACTGGGAAACAGGACCTTAGCATCAGAACCGCCCCCTACATCTCTGCTACAGTCTCTAACTCTTCATGAGCTCTCTCTGCCTCGGGCCACTCTAACCCTCCTAAATTCTGTCACTTGTCCCTCTCCATTTACCTTTTGTACCTGTTCCAGAAGTGCCCGTGGTCCTTGAGATTTACTCTTCAGCTTCCCCTCTTTAGATTCTACCCATTTAATTTATATTTATGTTGTTTAGTTTTTGCCTTTGAACAATTTTGTCTAATCCCATGGCCTGAGTGATTTACATCCCAGGTTCTCTGCAATCCAAGCTCCTGTGCCATGCATCTCTGGACATGTTTATTTGCATGGCTGGTGGGGCAGGGAAGCCATAGTCCTTAGCACCAAATAAGACTGTATCTTCTGGCCTCTCTCTCACTCAACTCCCGTACTATAAACATCTGAGTTTTAATTTACTTTGAGTTGTTTCCACAGCCATTGCTCTAGGGAGACTAGAAAAGACAGCACCAAAAGGAATTTATGCTTAATTATTTTTGTGTGTGTGTGTGTGTGTGCGTAAGTGTGCATGTGTGTGTATGTGTGTGTATATGTATGTGTGTGAGTGTGCATATATGTGTGTGTATATATGTGTGCGTATGTATATATGTGTGTATGTGTGTGGGTGAGTGTGTGTTATGTGTGTGTGTGTGTGTGTGTGTGTGTGTGTGTGTGTAGGATCTGATGTAGTTCCTCCACTAGATCGCTTGAGTTGAATTGGATATTTCTTGCCAGAATAAGCTTCATTATCACAGATCAACATTCTCTTGGTAGGATTCCACTTACTGTTGATGGGTAAGGATGTAGCTAAGAGGGGAGAGTTCTTGGGCATCATGTACAAAGCTCTGTTGTCCATCTCTAGCTCTACGTAAACCAAGCACTTGGGAATATCAGCAGTTCAAGGCCATCCTCAGCTGAATAGTAAACTCAAGGCCAGGTTTAGGATACTAAGACCCCATCTTTTAGAACCACAGCCACCACCAACACCTTGGGAGCTGGGAAGACTGATCACTTGGGAAAGTACCTGCTTGCAGTAAGAGCGTGAGTTCCATCCCCAGGACCCGTATTGAAACCCGGGCACGGTGGCCTGTGTTTGTAATCTCTGTGCTGAGAAGGCAAAACAGGCAGATCCCTAGGACTCACAGAGCACACAGCCTGATTGCTAAGCCCTGGGCCAGTGAGAGACTGCCTCAAAAAGCAAGGAAGGGATGGAAGAGATGGCTCAGCGGTTTGGAGCACGGCTATTCTTCCAGATGCACGCTTTCAGATGACCTGGGTTTAATTCCCATCACCAACACGGCAGCTCACTACTGACGGTAAACTCCCTTCCCAGCAGACCCAACATCTTCTGGCCTTCAAGGATACCAGGTAGGACAAACATCCATACACACAGCAGTGAATAAATTAATAAAATATTTTTAATAAGGAAGATGACGCCTAAGGAACAATCCCAAAGCTGACCTCTGCCGCTGCCCCTGCTTGGGGCCGGAGCCACGGGAAGCAGGCCTGGAGCAAGAGTGGGGTGGAGGTGTGTCCAGACCACCCCCAAACGTCATTCTGAGATCGGCAGGAGTAGAACCATCACTGCCTCCTGCTCTCTACCCGCTGTCCCCTGCCCTGAGCTTGCATGTCCCTGTGCACATAGCTTCACAACCCCCATCTCTGCCTCCCTTGAGGCAGCCAGGTTACAGGTTACACTTCCTCTTCTTCTAAGGTCATGGCCAGCAGCACCTGGAACTCCTCTTTATGCTAATGAGGAGTGAGTGCCCTGGATTCCCCAGTGCTCTGGCCTGGACCAATGATATATACTCACCCTCAAAGCCCCTACCCACTCCCCAAAGGTTTGAATAATTTTATTCACCTCCCCCCACTAAAAGAGCTGCTCAGTGAAACCTGCCTCACCAATGTCTGTTCCCTCAGGTCTCTGCTACCTTGGGTCACTCATTCCTGCTTTGCTTTCCCCTCAGGTCACTGGTCAGATCACAGAGTGATCATGCCATTAAGGGAGAGGGAGCAGAATGGGAACAGCACCCCTGCCATTCATACACATACACACACACGGAGACACACACATACACACAGAGACTCATACACACACATACACACAGAGACATACAGACACACACATACACACAGACACACACAGATACACACACAGAGAGACACACACACATCCACACAGAGACACATACGCACACACATACACACAGACACACACAGATACACACACAGAGACAGAGACACTCACACACACACTTACAGACACATACACACAGAGACACAGACACTCACACATACACACAGACACACACAGATACACACACACAGAGACACAGACACTCACACATACACACAGACACACACAGATACACACACACAGAGACACAGACACTCACACATACACACAGATACACACACATACACACACAGACACACACAGAGAGACACAGACACTCACACAGACACACATACACACAGACACACACACATACACACAGACACACACAGATACACACACACAGAGACACAGATACTCACACATACACACAGACACACACACATACATACAGAGACACACAGACACACACACACAGAGACACACTCACACAAGCACACACAAACACAGACACACACACATGCACACACACACAGACATACACACTTGCTCATATTCAAACCCTCTCATCTCTGCGTGTTCACAAAACAAGATTGGCCTTTCTGATTTAAGTATCCCATTGCCCTTTCAGCAACATTGTCTCCAGCTGAGGATATAGATGGACTTTTGTTTGCTTTTTACATTTTATTTAATTATTCAAAGGTTATGCTCAGAATAGACAAAGCAACTGTCGGATGGCCCGAGAAGCTAACAGTGGTAGCCAGAGGGTCTTGTGAAAACAGACACAACACGGGCTTCACCTGCAGAGGCGAATCTGAGCTTGAAGTCTTCCAGCTGTGTGTCCCGGGGCACATGACGGTTCCTTCAGTGAAATAACACCGTCTTTCAAGGGTATCTTGTGAGGATTACGTGAGATGACAGATGTAGATAAATGGCTTCTGCCACAGGTAATTATTGCTCTGCGTGTCAGGTACCATTCTAGGTGCCTAGCGCCCTCTGTCTCTGACTCTTCAAAGCCCTGCCTGGGTAAGCTCTGCCAACTCCATTTTATGGGTGAGAAAACTACGGTCTGACCACTGGGCTCAGTAAGGGTCGTTGCCTGTCTGCTTTGGGGAAAGGCAAGCGATTTCACATCTTCTATAGCCTCATTCTCTCTGCACTTCCAGCTTGCCAGAGCTAACAGGGGAGAAAGTGATGGGGGAGGGGACGGAGTGATGGGAAAGGGGGAGGCAGTAATGGAGAGAGGGAGGGGGTGATGGGGGAGGGGGAGCAAGTGATGGGAAAGGGGGAGGGCAGTAATGGGGAGGGGGAGGGGGTGGTAGGGGAGGGGGAGGGAGTGATGGGAGGGGGAGGGAGTGATGGGGAGGGGGAGGGAGTGATGGGGAGGGGAGGGAGTGATGGGGAGGGGAGGGAGTGATGGGGAGGGGGAGGGAGTGATGGGGAGGGGGAGGGAGTGATGGGGAGGAGGAGAGAGTGATGGGGAGGGGGAGGGAGTGATGGGGAGGGGGAGGGAGTGATGGGGAGGGGGAGGGAGTGATGGGAGGGGGAGGGAGTGGTGGGGAGGGGGAGGGAGTGATGGGGAGGGGGAGGGAGTGATGGGGAGGGGGAGGGAGTGATGGGGGAGGGGAGGGTAGAGCACAGTGCCTGTATCCATGCCTGCAGATTATTTCCTTTGTTTCTTTTGACTCTCCTCCACAACACAGTCCTCTGAGCTGTGCCGTGAAGTTAGTCCTCCGACCCTAATACTAGTAAAGTTAGGAGGATACCTAAGGTATGCTGTGAATCTAAGCTTTATGGAGCTGTCACGGTCCTCCCTCCATTGATCCAGAGTAAGGGGAAACCTGAGCTAGGTGGGTCCCCAAGGAGAAACAAAAGCTAGTTAGAAGGCTGAGGCAGGAGGATCACTTGACTTTAATTGTTCAAAACTAGTCTGGGCAACATGAGAATTTATTTTGAGTCAAACCACCATGAGGCCTCTTGAATCAAGGCTCTGGGGTTTGAAGGAGCGCCATCACCATTCTGGCCATGTGTCAGTTGTTTTGGGTCTCCGTATTCCTGTCTGCCTATGTCTACAGTGGGGCTCACGGTACCTCCGGGTTTGGGGATGACTTAGTAAGGCTATAGATAGTACTTAGCACTGTTTCTTAGCCCATGAGGACAAACACAAGACTCATTATGGTACTTGATTTAGTCACGAATGTTCCATTTCTCAAAGGAAAGCTGTCTTTCTGAATACCTTTTCCTCGAGGACCACACAACGCGCTGACTTTCCAAACAAGCACTGCCTCCTCAATACAGAACTACCTTGGGCATCCCTGGGGTGGGGAAACAAGCATCCTCCAGAAATTGTACCAAGGCACACGGACTCGGCTCTGGGCAGGAGCACGGGCTCGGGATGACCTAGAAGGAATCTTTCTAGTTGGTTTTGGACACCAGAGGATTCTTTCCCCAGTTAGTAACTAGCAAGTGAGACAATTTTGGACATAAAAGAAGCATACTAAGGCTTTTGCACTGGGGTTTCTGTAGTGTTCCTGTGCACCAACAAACGGTCCAGAGCTCAGCATCAAATACCAATGCTGTTCTCCAGAAGAAGCAGAAGAACCTGTCTCGGCAGTGTGACGTCAGCAATGCCCACCGTGGAGTCAAGACGGCTGGAAGAATGTGAATATAAGAAAATGCTTCTGTGGGCGTGGCCCATTAACTCTGTCTAAAGAAGAGAGCCTTCCACAGCAGCTTTGAGATTCCTTCACAGGGAAAAAAAAAAAGGAACAGGTCTCCTAATAGTTCATGAGCAAAATCAAGCTTTTTTTTTTTTTTTTTTTTTTTTTTTTTGTGTGTGTGTGTGTGTGTGTGTGTGTGTGTGTGTGTGTGTATGTGTGTGCCTGCTCTGGGGACCTTAGCCTTCCAAAGATACGGTACCACACTCTCCAGCCTCAGGCCAAGGGCCTGGGATTCACACAGATGCGGGCTCAGCTCCCTGCTTGGCTACTTTTATACCCAGCTGTCGTGAAGCCTTTTCTCTAACGGTCCCCTTGAGATGTTATCTAGAGCACTTCAGCAAGGATGACTTCCCCACAAGCCCTTGCTCCCTGCAAAGATCTTCCTTCATTCTTCAGCACCCACTTCCTGTGAGATGCCTAGGAGGCTGCAAAGGCCCATGGTCTTAGCCACACACAGATGGGCTCCTTGTGTGCTGGTTGATACACTCTCTGTCAGCCAGCTCTGCGTCTTTCCTTCGGTGCCCAAAACCACGGAGACAGCTAACTTCGTCTAGGTCATCCTGGGCCTGATGCTTCTGCCCAGACCTGAGTTCATGTGTCTTAGGATAGGCAGGATGTCCCTTCACTAAGACATCTACAATGGAAGTGAATAGGAAACCGTCCCAACATACACACTCGGGTTTTTAAGATGTACTCTAGAAGAGATGGTTTTCCTGATACCCCAGTGCCCCGGGACTTTCTGGACCTTCTTAGACAACAGAAAACCACATAGTCTCTGAAGGTTGCAAATGTCTTCATTCAGAAACATGATTAATTACTAAGGCGCACCATTCTCTGTGTGAAACTTTACCCAAAGGTTAGTTTACCCGTCTCTGTCATGGCGCATTACTCGGTGGCTTTCTGGTGGTAGGTGGCCACCCCCATGCCATTCTTTGATCAGTGACTCACTTTTTCTGTTCTTCTGAAGTTTGACCAAAGGTAATCAGAATGGGAATTCGGAGCTGTCACTCTTCGGAAGTTCACTGTCACCTCTCGGGATCATCTCATATTTTATACTTTTGTTTCTTTGGAGTTTTTTTTGACCTGGACATCTTTCTGTGGTTGCATAAACTTCTATACTAGGCTTCTCTGCCTACGCTCAATTCCTGTGGTGGGACAAGTACTCCCTGCTTCTTTGTGGCCTGGTGGGCCACTGCACGTGTGCTCATTGGAAGCTTGTGACTCTTCCCCAGTGGGTTGCTATAGCAGGGCTCTGCAGAAGGAACAGCAGAGCTCAAACTCCAGTGACCAAGAGTCAGCTCAAAGGCCTGTGGACAAAAGAATGCAGGCTTGGGTGAGGGACAAATGCAGACTCTGCACATGGATTTCATGATGAGAAAGAAGGGCTGTGTGGGGGGTGACATCAAAGGCTGGGTGGGGGGTGACATCAAGGGCTGGGTGGGGGGTGACATCAAGGGCTGGGTGGGGGATGGCATCAAGGGTTGGGTGGGGGGTGACATCAAGGGCTGGGTGGGGGATGACATCAGGGTTGGGTGGGGGATGACATCAAGGGCTGGGTGGGGGGTAACATCAAGGTCTGGGTGGGGGTGACATCAAGGGCTGTGTGGGGGTGACATCAAGGTCTGGGTGGGGGTGACATCAAGAACAAGGCAGCGGCCAGATCTGGAGTGTTTCATGTGCCATGGCCAAGAGGTAGGTTTTATGTTTGGAAGGTCCTTCTGGCTACCGTTGGAAGTGCTAGCAAATAGGTCTGAAACCTATTTTAGAGCCTACAGAACCTTTTGATCCGGGCCTGGAATTTGCACAGAGACAGACGAAGAAATCAAAGCTAGTTCCTAGGTTTTTGGTAAAGCAAAAAGCATTTTTGGATGATTACTAGTATCATCCACTGGGGAAAAGTAGACGTATAGGGAGGCCAACTTTGAGAAGGAAAACTCAAGAGCTGTGATTGTGATTTGATGTGCATTAAAGTATTCAATGCTTATCAGCTGTCTGAGTGAGGTTGGAAAGTTGGCCGGGAGGAATCCAAGTCTGCAAGTCAGGGATGGTCATGCCTAAGGACAGACATCTTGCAATGTGTGATATTAAAATTCGCGGGGCTGCTCGAGCTCATCTTAGTAGAGACTGTACAAGGAACTGCCTGTCCTTCCTCTTTCTTTGCTTGTTTGTTTCTTTCGTTTTGTTTGAGATACCGTGTAGCTCCGGCTGTCCTGGAAATCACTTCGTAGACCAGGCTGACTTCAAACTCACAGAGAGCCTGCCTGCCTCTGCCTTCTGAGTGCTGGGATTAAAGGCATGAGTCACCTCCCCTGCTCCATTCCTCCCTCCCTCTAGCTGAGAAACTCTGCTCAGAAAATCTGCGTCACACGGTTTCATGGTAAGTCAGTCACGGACTCAAGATCAGAACCCAAACCTAACTCTTGGAGAGACTGGGTGCTGAAGGATGTCAGGGAGCAGAGCTTCCAGTGCCGAAACCATGGGAGACCCAGGCAGCCAAGGAGACCTTGAATACCCCATTCTAGACCAACTAGCAGCGTCTCCTTTGCTGACAGCACACGGCGTAGAAATGATTACTCTAATCTTCAAAGGAAGACTTTTTTCCCCGAATCTGTTTATATTCCACATGTCTATGAAACATATTCATTCTGAAGATTTGGCTTTTTCTGAAAGAGCATTATAGAGTAGGAGTCACAGAAATAGCCAGGACAGGAAAAGTCTCTCTTATGGTTCCCCACTGGTAACCCTCAAAATGAAGTAATAATCCAAGTTGCTATGGAAGGAATGGGGTAGAAGAGGTGGAAAAAATAAGATACCCCAAACTGAGTTCAGCATCATTCCCTGGCTAGCATTGCCCTGGGTTTCTCTCCTCTCTTCCTGCACTTCTCCATGCTCACTGAATCATTCTCTCCCAGGACTGACTGTCAGCTGCACTGCATAGACTGTAGGCTGCACTGCATGGACTGTAGGATGCACTGCATAGACTGTAGGCTGCACTTCATGGACTGTAGGCTGCACTGCATGGACTGTAGGCTGCACTGTATAGACTGTAGGCTGCACTGCATAGACTGTAGGCTGCACTGCATAGACTGTAGGCTGCACTGCATGGACTGTAGGCTGCACTGCATAGACTGTAGGCTGCACTTCACAGACTGTAGGCTGCACTGCATGGACTGTAGGCTGCACTGCATGGACTGTAGGCTGCACTGCATAGACTGTAGGCTGCACTTTACACACTGTAGGCTGCACTGCATTGACTGTAGGGTGCACTGCATAGACTGTAGGCTGCACTTTACACACTGTAGGCTGTACTTCAGACTGTAGGCTGCACTGCATAGACTGTAGGCTGCACTGCATAGACTGTAGGCTGCATTTTACACACTGTAGGCTGCACTGCATTGACTGTAGGGTGCACTGCATAGACTGTAGGGTGCACTGCATGGACTGTAGGCTGCACTGCATAGACTGTAGGATGCACTGCATAGACTGTAGGCTGCACTGCACAGACTGTAGGCTGCACTGCACAGACTGTAGGCTGCACTGCACAGACTGTAGGCTGCACTTCACAGACTGTAGGCTGCACTGCATAGACTGTAGGCTGCACTGCATAGACTGTAGACTGCACTGCATAGACTGTAGGATGCACTGCATAGACTGTAGGCTGCACTTCATGGACTGTAGGCTGCACTGCATGGACTGTAGG
Organism: Micromys minutus; assembly: GCF_963924665.1. Classification (NCBI taxonomy): domain Eukaryota; kingdom Metazoa; phylum Chordata; class Mammalia; order Rodentia; family Muridae; genus Micromys; species Micromys minutus. Next base: position 5,048,088 of record NC_137968.1, read on the forward strand.
CTGCACTGCATAGACTGTAGGGTGCACTGCATGGACTGTAGGGTGCACTGCATGGACTGTAGGCTGTACTTCATGGACTGTAGGCTGCACTGCATAGCCATTTTCTGGTCCCGTCCCCTTCCGCATCCTCATCAAGGCATATTGACAGGAGCTCACCTATCCTCCATCTTGTCCAAAGCCCTGTAAGCACCTGGGCTGCCTCTTGTTTTACATTGAATCTCATCTCATACAGGTACAAAAGACTCTTACGTCTGCTTTCACCAGCTAAGCTCAGGGGTAACTACAACAGTCTCCTCCCCTCTACCACTCACCCCTTTCCTAATTTGGGTGCCACATTGTTGACAAAGTTATCTTTGCATAAAGCAAATGTGACTATCGTACTGGCTGTTGTCAAGTTTTAGTGCTTTGGGCAGCTAGTTTAGTGTTTGCCTCAGAATCCGGCTCTTTCTCCCTTCTGTTCCTTCTGTGCCTAGAGTAGATCTTTCTAGGAGTCCTCCCGAGGAAGTGAGAGCTTACCACATGTCTGATGTTTGCTTTATGGAAGTGATCCTAAGGTTGGGACCCCAACCTGCAGCCAGGGCAGTTCAGCCTGCAGCACCTGGAGTCTGCTGAGGGAAAAGATGGGGTGTGGTGGAAGAGCTCCTCTGAGAACAAAGAGATAAGACTCTCCTCTCTGCCACCACCAACCTCTGAACTGCCTTTGTCTCACCTAGAACCTGGAGACCCCCAATGTACACTAATTCTCTAGTTAGCGTCTCTGTTGCTGTGTTAAAACACCATGACCAAAGGCGAGCTGGGGAGGAAAGGGTTTATTTCAACCTAGAGCTCTGAGGTCATCAAAATGAAGTCAGGGCAGGAATCTGGAGACAGAAGCAGGCGCCTTAGAGGAGCGCTGCCAATGGCTGGTTCTCCACAGCTTGCTCGGCCTGCTTTCTTAAACAACGTTGGTCTACCTCCCCAGAGGTTGCACCACACCTACAGGCTGGTCCTAACTACAATCATTAATCTTGAAAAATTCTACAGATCATCAGGAGGGAGGCACTGTCTTATCAAGGTTCCTCTTCCTAGATAACTCTAGCCCGTGTCAAGTTCACCAAAGCCAAACAACCAACCAAGATAAGACAAGACAAAAAGATGAGCAGCAAATGGACCCAACCTCAACGTTCGCTTCATTTTCAGTATTTCTCCCCCAGGTCTCTGTAGCTCTCACCAGTGGTACATCTTTGCAGCTACTCAGAGCCCTTTTCTGTCCAGCCGCTGCTTCCTCAGTGCCAACCACACTTTCTCTGTGTGGTACAATGATCCCTGGAACATCCTGGCCTCCACTGCTACTCAGTTTCGCTCAGCTCCAAAGCCACCTCAGTCCTCAGTAAAACCTTGTCTATTCTCTTAACCGGCTGTACTCCCTCCCCACCCCTCTATTGAATGGCCTGCCTCTCTCTCTCTCCCATGCTTGTAAAATCAAGGGATATGTGTTACAGAAGTGTTTGTAGTGATTAGCAGGCCCTACCTTATCCTAAATTGCTTAAGAAAGCTTAGTCCCACAGGAAACACCATGTTGAAAATTCTGTATGTTCAACAGATGCTTATTAAATTGAAGATACTTATGAGATTTGCAGCATTATTGGAACTTGTGGTCTAAGTGCTTACTTTGGACTGCAGTGTAGAGCGGATATTTTGTGTGCTGTATGAATGCATTACCGATCAATTAGAAAACGTATGGCCTATAGGAAAGTGTAGAATAAAACGTAAAACTTCCAGGAGGCAGAAAGAATTCTGGGATAGGGTGAGAAGCAGGAGGTTTACCCGGGGGAAGATGTAATGAAGCAAACACAGTGCCTGAGGACAGGTAACCAGCTATGGCAGAAAGTAGATCAGAGTAAGTGAGTTATATTACATTATCAGTCATCAGAGAAGGGCCTAGCTATTGGCTAAGGTATTTGTAAATAAAGCTTGAATCCGAGTCTTATTTCTGGGAGCATGGGACAGAAAGGAAGAATCAGACCTAACTTCTACACTCCCTCCTCACGTGTGTCCAACCGAGGTCTTGCTGGGTGTTTAGGGACTGGGGATATATGGAGGACTTGGACCTGTCATATTTGCTGAAGTATAACGTGGTAACGGCAATAGGGTACCAGCAGAAAACCACACAAGAGCACAGAACTTTATCGTTTCTGACTACAGTAACATGCCTGAAATGGATCAATTTAACTTTCTGGAACACCCCACTAAACCCAGCCACGGTAACTAATAAGGGGTCAAAGAGATATTACTTGCTGAGAGCATCCTAAGGGGCAAGCGATGGCTCTACATCACATCACAGCCGCAGACTTGGGAGATTATAAGACTCACATTATAACGGGCAACTTGAATGGTCGCACACCTTGCATGATGTCACACAAACAATGGCTGGGACAGCGACGGATCGCACTTGAGGGTCGCAGGGTTATCTGTCCTCGGCATACGCTCTCACTTAAGTGTCAAAGGCATCAGGGACGTTGGCCTGGAAGAGATAAGATGCAGGATCCTAGAAAGATGGAGTGAGATAGAGAGGTAAATAGGAGAGACTGCCCATGTTGGCGCCTGTAGAGTTCTCTCCGATGTCTTGCCCTTGAAAACAGGATCACCTCCCTCCAGGGGCTGGAGAAAGGAGTCATTCTTGGCCCCAAGGTGATTTTTGCTTTTGTTGTTTTCGTTGTTGTTGCTGTATGTCCGTGTGTCCACGCCAGTGTCCGTGTGGGTATGCCATATGAGTGCAAGTGCCCACCGACACCAGAAGAGGGCAGATCGGCGGGAGCTAGAGTTCTTGTGTTTGCAAGATGACTTTGTGAGTTCTGGGAACTTCTCTTGTAGAGAAGTGGCCGCTGCTGTTAATGGTTCACTAATTTGAGTTTTTGTTTGTTTGGTTTTTGTTTTGTTTTGTTTTGTTTTGTTTTATGGTTGTTGGGGGCAGGGTTTGAGAAAGGATCTATGTAGACCAGGCTGGTCCCAAACTCCCAGAGATACTCCTGCCTCAGTCTTCCGAGTGCTGGGACTAAAGGCCTGTGTTGTACCACTGTGCTGGCCTACGTTTCTCTCTGCTAACCTCGGCGTCCTCTCTGCCGTCTCGGTACAGCCAACGAACTCGGGGGAGACTGAAAGCACAAGGTGAGGAATTGGGAGCCGTGTCCAGAGATACCCCGTGCTAGCATTTCCAATAGTTTAGAAAGACAAGCAAGCTAAGCACTTCAGATTCCATGGAAGGGTTATAAAACAAGCCTCCCTCAATCAAAACAGAATTCCTGTCATAAAGCAGAATCATATTATATGATGTGAGGCTGTTTCCGAAGTTTTCACTGAGATGCTAAAGCACAGAACTTATCTCACAGTACCTCTCCCCCAGACGTCCAAATTCCACTAAACGTCAAAGAACGATAAGCAATGACTGGCCAGAGCTTGCTCTGAATCCAGATGGAAAAATGAGGAGGATGAAGCTAATTCTTATATTTTGGTTGTGAGCCTAGCCTTTAACGGCTGAGCCATCTCTCCAGCCCAGCTAATTCTTGGCTGCCATGGACGTGAGACAGGCTTACAGAGCTGTAGCGAAATTCTCCTGAGTTCTTCTAACTCCGGTTATTCCGAAGAAAGATGTGTTTAACCTCTCAGCAGTGGCCACAAGGCTGGAGTGGGGGCAGGGGGACACATCTGGAACCCTGGCCATGCCTACCCCTGTTGACCTCTGTGAGATTTGTCTCAGCCAGAGAGGTCTGCCGTTCTCTCTGAATCCGTAGTGGTTTCTTAGAGTCGTGCGGGAACAGGAAAGGTGGTGTGCTTTCGGAGCCATACAAGGAACGGAAAAACCTTGATGCTGCCAAGGTCTTTCTGCAAATTATACCTCTACAGCAAGGCATCTGTGACCTTTACAGTAAGTATGAGTTCATAGGGGCCGTGGTGGCACGTGCCTTTAACACCAGAACTCTGGTGGCAAATAAACAAAGCCTTTGAGAAATAGACATATTTAAAATGTCCACAGTCCAATTTATTTACCTCTCATGTATGCAAACACTTATTTTCCAGATGCTTGCTTTTTGTCTTTTTGGTTTATGTATCTACTGATTCTTTTTCCACACTTTTTGTTGCTTTCGTAAAGACCATAAATACACTTAATTCCTGGCTGGTTGAGTGTATGGATGCATACTACTTAGTGTAAAATCTTTGTAAAGCGCTAATATGAATTAATAAAGTAGAAATCACACAGAGGCTTCATTTTTTCAGAGATAGTTCTTTTCAATAGGTTTTACTCTAGAGGAATGACTGGTAACTTTCTAATTCTCTGGAAGAAAATGTTTCCAAAATACGTGATTATTACAGAGAACTCAGAGATGCTTTTTAACCACACTTCTCATCTTTTCAGAAGCCAATTGTATTGGCTTCAGGAACTGGCGTTATGGTTGCAGGTCACTTCAGAATCAAGCGATGGCAGTGACATCACCCATAGGCAACAGGGATCTACATATCTGTTACCATGGCAATTGCCTCCCTGGCCCTCCTCCCACCCTTACCTGCAAGTGGTTCCATCACTGCCCAAAATAAAAGACAGACCCTTCCTGACCTTCACCCCTTTAGTCCCTCTTCATCTTCCTTGCTTTCTTTTGTCCTTTCCCAACAAGTAAACCTCTCTTCTGTGGATACTGGCCTAGTGTGGTCTGTCTGGATGGGAGCCATGACTCTAACAGAACAAACTGTCACTGACATTTTGAAGGCAAGCACTTCATAGCAAACCATTGTGACTTTGAGCGAGTCCTTGTGATTTTCATGTGGGAATACAGACTTGGGACTATTTTCCTTGCTCTCTAACAGAAAATGTTAGGCATTTCCTGTCCTGGCTTGGGCAGCAGGCCCCCCACAGGAGTAGGACAGCCACAGAACTCACTAGGGAACAGTCTTGCTGTTCAAGGAAGGTCCACAAAGGCATTTCCCAGCACTCCCCTGCCTCAGATACTTTCTCCACAGCCTGCTGGGGGCCAGCTCTTCCTTCCTTTGGGGATTCATAGTATCAGGGCTCATGGGTTAAAAAACCCTGCCTCCCAAGTCCCACCCCTTTAATACTATACAGCATACTTAACATAGCATATGCTGGGAATTGATTTTCAACTTGCGTTTGGAAAGAAACAGCATCATTCAAGCCATAGCAGGCTCTAGCAGGCTCTAGCAGGCTCTAGCAGGCTCTAGCAGGCTCTAGCAGGCTCTAGCAGGCTCTAGCAGGTTCTAGCAGGCGCTAGCAGGCTCTAGCAGGCTCTAGCAGGCTCTAGCAGGCTCTAGCAGGCTCTAGCAGGTTCTAGCAGGCTCTAGCAGGCTCTAGCAGGCTCTAGCAGGTTCTAGCAGGCTCTAGCAGGCTCTAGCAGGTTCTAGCAGGCTCTAGCAGGCTCTAGCAGGCTCTAGCAGGCTCTAGCAGGCTCTAGCAGGCTCTAGCAGGTTGCTGGGCAGTCTTCTCATCTGTCTACAACTTCTCTGTTTGCAGCAGAGGCGACCTGGGGAAAAGCAGTTGAGCCTGTGCTCGGTTTCCTCCTCTAGATCCTTGTAGGAAAGACCAAGTGCTGATCACATTCCCAAAGGCAGCAGCAAACAAACTCAGAAAAGCACTGATGGGGAAGAGATAACACAGGTTTTGGAGCTGGTCAGGTGTCAGTTCAAGCCCTGGCCTGATGAAGTACTACTTATATGATTGGGAATGAATTACCTAATGGTTTCAAGTCTACATCCCAACCCCACCCCATGAAAAGGATGGGGTGGAGTTGAAGGGGTTTGGGTTAAAGACAGAACAAGGGAGCTAGGCTGTATAAAACATGAAACTGCCCAGCACAGGACCGATGTACTTCTAGTGTTCCCTCTCCTTTCCCTTTCGAGTCCTTGAGACTCAAATGATCTATACTCTGAAGAGAGGGGCAGGTTCTGCAGACCTCCCACTTAGAGCAGAATTGGAGGCAGGCTTGGTATTCACGGAAGTGGACTGAAAAGAACATGAGGCCACATTGCAAATTTTTGTCATGTTTAATCATAGAGAAGATTAAACACAGTTCCTAGGGCATTGTAGTATGGCTTGGAATTTGTTTTAATTTAAATTACCTGTGTGGGGATTCATGCACAGTGAGTGCAGGTGTCCAGAGAGGCCAGAAGAGGGCGTCAGATTCCCTAGAGGTGGAGTTACAGGCAGTTCTGAGCTGCCCAATATGGATGTTGGGAATCAAATTTGGGTCCTCTGGAGCTGGAGATGGCTCAGTGGTTAAGAGCACTGACTACTCTTCCAGGGGTCCTGAGTTCAATTCCCAGCAACCACATGTTGGCTCACAACCATCTGTGGTGAGATCCAATGCCCTCTTCTGGTGTGTCTGAAGACAGCTACAGTGTACTCATGTGCATTAAATAAGTAAATCTTAAAAAAAAAAAAGGGTCTTCTGCAAGAACAGAATATGCTCTTAACCTTGGAATCACCTCTCCTATAATATGGTTTAACTAAAGTTGTGGCATCATACTACAGAGTCTGTACACATTAAGTACTTATGACTTTTTCTAGGGTGTCTTTAGACATCATAATTTATTGACTGCTTTATTCCATATATTTATTTGCTGGTTCACCGGTGAACTATAAGAATTTTGCAACACTTATAGTTTTGATAGTGGTACTCACAAAGGTCTCGTTGAATAAGCAAACTTGAATTCTTTTGTTTTAGGAAACTATCCTTAATCCAAGATATTCCATCTCTTCTTCCTTGGCTGCAGAGGAAAAGGTAGATAGGCCCATTTAACTATCTGGAGACAGCCCTGGGCTGGTCCGTCAGCATCCCCAGATGAAAGCAGCTTAGGGGAGATGGTACCCAGGTCATCAATAAACATCAAACTCTGAGAACATGAATCACAGGTTGTGTTATAGCTCAGAGGGTTCACAGGGTGAGGATGGGAATAGGGGTGTCTCTGAAAATAAATCTGGTGCCAGAAAAGCCCCAGACCAGCTGAGATCAGTAGGAACAAAGGCTACAAGCAAGCAGAGGGCTAAGGTTCGCCTCTCTGGAGAAAAGAAAGGGAGAGCCACTGTGGAGATCAGTGAGGGACCGTGGACGGGTCACAGTGCGTCGCTTCGAAAGGATCTGAGAGAAACAGCTAGAAACCAGCTGAGCCCAGAGCCTGACGGTTTGTTGATTCTGGGTCAAGTCCTATTTTTCTCTTAGCTCTAAAGAATAAAGGACTAGCCTCACACAGCTAGTGACTCATGGCTACATTGCTTTCTTATGGTCTTCAAAGATGCAGATGTAAGCATTCTAATAAAAAGCGGGAGAAAAATCATACTGCTTGCAGGGAGCCTGGGTCACTTAACCTGACAGCAGGCTTCAGCTCACCAGGGCTCAGCTAACAAATCCCCAGCCCGTTCCTAGGGCATCATTCATGGGGAAAGCAAGTTAAAGCTTTCTTAGACAAGTCTTTTGATATAAGCACACAGTTTATGTTACACGGTGTGGTCTAAGAACTTGCATGTGGAGAGGGATTTGTCTATTCAAATCCAATTCCCCAGCTCTTGGCTGTATAGCAATCTTCTTGGGGTGTGTATAGCAATCTTCTAAGGATGCATTTCCCCTGATCATGAGATGAGGTAAGACGGAATCAGATGTCAGAGCCTTTGCAAGTCTGGTGGGCACATGAGGTGTTGCCGCTGGGCACCTAGGATCCTGCCAAATGAGCTGTTGATGCTTAAAATATGATGACCATGAATTGGGAGTTGACAGGATAGTCGACTTTGGACAGTGTTTGATTCTTACTAGGGCTGGTGAACCCTTAGCTGCTGTCAGTGAGCCTACCTTTCTCTCTCTCTCCCCGGGGTCACCTGTGATAACCTCTGATACAAGTTGCTCGAGAGATATTTTTCTCTTGCTATGGGAAGCCACTGCATTCGCCATTACAAGATGGCGCCCAACCTGAAGGGAGGGTGGCCAGTTTTGAGATAAACAACCTAAGTGTGCATGCACACATTCCTGTTTTGCTGACTCATGCTGACTTCGAGTATGCTAATTAGGGTGCACAGAATGCACCAATCAGGTAATGACACACTCCTCCTAAGCATATATAAGGAGGGCTGGTTTCTGGGCTCGGGGTCTTTCGCCACTGCAATCAAACCCGCAATAAACACCTGTAGAAGGATCCTATTGTGGCGCGTCTTCCTTGCTGGCGAGATAGGCGATCGCTACATCTTGCCAGTAAACTTCTCCTAAACAAGGGGATATTTGCCCTAGTAGTTCCTAAAACAATACCCAAGGACCAGCTCCATATGATTACAGTACTGCATCCGTGGCCATTCACAGTACACGATGGTTGATACTTCAAAATGTGATCTCTACGCCCACTGTACTTTATAAGGTCAAAGGCATATCAACCCATGGTCTCGGACAGAGCACTTAAAAGCGAGACTTCCTCTAGTTGTCTTCACTATATTCTATAATATAGAAATGGGCTCAACTGAGCCTTGTCGTCAAAATCCCTGGTTAAATTCTGTCCTGGGAAGCCCATAGCATGCCTCTATGTGTCCATAGGATGGATTTCTCCCTTGGTACGCTGCTTCTTGGTGCAAGGAGATGCCATCCTTCCTCCATCTTGTCTTTGGAGAAGCCATTCAGATTGTAAAGATCATGTGGCACCTTTACAAACCCAGAGCCTTCGAAAAGAGAGGGCAGGTCACACATTCTGATTTCCTCTTACCCATAATCACACTGAGAAAGAAAGAAAGATTTACTTATTTCTGGCCAAAGAATGTACAGCTTTTAACATTTATAGATACTCAAAATACTTGTCTGTATCATTCTGAATCCAAGGCTATATGTGCACATAAGCTATATATTTTCAGAGTTGATTCTCTGATACCAAAGGAATTCCCATGATGACAGAGGCCATGTGACTTCCACCCCTACTCCCTGCCCCAGCAATAGTCAATGCAATGCATCATGGGAGTTCCCATCAATTTAATTAACCCTCGGCTGAGGGAATCTCAAAGGTCAGTGTAGATTGACTACTCAAGTTTGTGGAATCTCTTCCAGGAAACCTGCCTGATGCTGGCCAATTCAGTGCCTCCCAACCTTATAAGAACACAGAGCACATGGCTAAGAATCATATTTCTATTAATATCTTTCAGGAAAAAAATGCCAATTTTAGAAACTGCTCTCTGAATTTTAAGTATTGTTTTCTCGGACTTGAATTAAAGTAAAAGTGACTCACAAGCAGTTTTAACTTGGGGACACTTTAAAGCTTCGTGTTCTATAATGTCTTTGAGAATTTGGTGCAAGGACAAAATGTATACCTCCCAGAGACAACGAGTGCTTAATTTGCTGGTTCTGTGACTAGCTGTGCCCCCTTTTTCTCTAGCTTTTGACTGGCAACACATGTACCTCTCTTTTATTCATTTGCTTTTTTAAACATATTGATCTTAATTTTCCTTGTTCTGGTTTTAATTTGTATGTAAGCTTTATTTGGAGTTGAAAATTCTTATTTTGAGTTACCCTTTACATTCTTGTGATTGGTGGTATATCATTGGTACACTTGAGTATAAATGAATTAAACAGATCAAACCTGACCTTGAAAGTGTAAGCCACGTGGCCTCTGTGTCATCATATGAATACCTTTGCTATCAGAGAGTCAGCAATGAAAAATTAATACTATAAAATATAAAATTATAGCTTGTGAGCATCAGAAGGAGGCAAGTGTCATCAGAGAGAAATGGATATTCTTGTAGACATGTGTAAATACGATATCAATGCCTTTGATGAGTGTCTATTGGCATCTACTTTCCTAGATTGAAATGCTAAATCCATGTCTATAGCAACAAAAGCAGCCATAAAATTACCCACACCCCTGTAGGAAACTTATGCCCTATGGTGGATACTTAGGTTGGAATTTTAATTCAGTTAACCATGTTTGAATAGTTCTCTCTTCCTTAAAAAGTTAAATACAATGCTATGTGTGTTGATACTCATGAGGAGTTGAGGATTCATGTGTGAGTTAAGGCTGGGCTATATAGTGAGACCCAGGAGGAAGAAGAGGCAGAGGAGGAAAGGAAAGAAAAAAAGAAGACATAACTTGGTTTAACTGTCAACCCAGAGGAGCAATAAGTTACTGTGAAGTTGGTGAGTTCTACCAGTCATTAAAAAGCTCGCTGAGACCACCTGACCAATCAGCAAGCGTTAACTAATGGAATTCAAAGAACCCATTGGAGGGTTATTTTAGCCATTGAGGCTCACTGTAGACCTGTGAAACTTACTAGGGCAAACAGTGAGGAGAAAGTAGTTATCAGAAGTAGTCTACCTACAAGAGACGTGAAACAACAGTGGATGAGTCCTGGAAGACAGGCTCTCGCTGGTTTGCCAGAGATTTCGGCCCCGTGTTTTTTTCAGTCTGGATTAAAACCTCAAGATTACCTCAGTTCCAACTGTTATATCCACATCCAAGGCATTAGAAACTAAAAAATAATAATAATAATAAATAAATAAAAAATAAATCTGACTTACCAGAATTTTACTTACCAGGCCATAGTCACGTGACCTCGTCTAACATGGAGATATCCAGGAACATGGAACCTTTTAATAGAGCATAGAGGCATAGAGGTGATCTGAATAGGATTCACACTTTGTTAGTGAAGTAGAGTGCATGTATAGAGGAAAACACCAGGCTCTGTTATGTCCTTAAAGAGTCCAGGTGTCTATGGGGATACCATAAATCTAAATTCACTGTGCAAAGCAATTCCTCACCCTGGTGAAACAAACACCCTTTGGACTAGGTTGGGAAAGGGGTGACATGAACAGAAAGTGAGGTGGGAATAGATCCTATGGGTTCGCAGGCAGATTGCTGTGCCCAAATTTATCAGCAGATATTCCAGAATGGAAGCCGAAACCTCAGACATACTGATGGAAGCCCTAAGCAGAGAAGTCCTGGGCCTTGTTCTCCTGTAACTACCCAGCCTTGTGTCACATCCTTAGATCTACCTGGTAAGGTCACAAAATAGACCCAGTAGCTTGCATGTCTAGGCAAAACCCAAGAAAACACACACTCCCCAAAATACTGGAAGAGTATCAGAATGGCCCAAGCTTCTCCTTATCCATCAGAAGGGCTCAAAAGTCACTGAGAGAGGCCATTGGGTGTGAAGGTTAAGATGAAGATTTGGTTTGACCTTTATGGACCAACTCCCGGGGACCAGATGGAGGACGCAGATGTCCTAATATATTCCTGCTGGGATGATGAACATCCCCACAGATGCCAGCAGGGACAGATTCTTCTACCTACCTGTGCTGTGTCAATATGACCATCAGGATTTAGGGCACAGGGGACAGAGGTGGAAACTTCGTATTGAAGAGAATTAAATGATGATTTGACAGAAAACTTAGACTTGATTGATCTTATTTTAAAAGGTCCAAGACTGGATGATGTTATCCGGTCTACTGGGAAATTTGAAACTTGACTCTGGCTATAGAGTACTTGTTGAGTAACGACTGTGACTTGTGACATCATCTGTAGTTGGTCAGATCATGCTTCTTCAGAGCCAATCAGCTCAGAGCTTTGTCTCCCTCTTTATTTGATGCTGTGTGCGGAGAGGTTTTCCCTGTCTCAACCCAAGTTATTCACAGTGAACAGAACTCCACCATCACCATCCTGAAATAATGTGGTACCTCTTAGCATGACTCATGCAGTCTCTGCAACCTCCAACAAGTCCCTACATAGATGGTAGGCTGTTTCCCAAACAGGTGACCAACTTTGTCCCAACCTGTTCACAGCTCTTCTGGTTCATAAAATAGGTCAATACCCCAGGAATCCTTCTCAACAGTTCTTGGCAAACCAGGATTGATGTTTGTGGCATGGTCTGGATATTGTTTAAGTGTCCTAAGGCCTCGTGTGTTGAAATTTAATCCCCATTGTAAGATGTTAAGAGGATGAAATAGAAACCAGCTGAGATGTTTGGGTGAGATAAAGTCATAAAGGTAAAGCGTGACTGGACTGTGGTAGAATCCTGGTTGGCTTCACAAGAATGACCCATGATACATCACATGGTTCAGTTAAAAGCATGACTACTCTTTCAGGGCACCTGGGTTCAATTCACACACATAGTGCCTAACAGCCATCTATAACTCCAGTCTCAGGATTTGACTCCTTCTCTGGACTCCAAGGGTACCAGGCACACAGGCACACACGCAGACAAAATGCAAACACACATAAAAACATAAGATAGGTCCACACGTGAGCATGCCTGTCTTTTCCCATGCTATGTCCTACACCACCTCAGGACTCTGCCAGCAAGATGACCATCATGAGAGAAGTCCCCTAAACATGACCCGTCCAGAACCACAATTCTTATGAGTGTGCTATGCCAGAAATGCAGATGAGCACATCTTTACATGTCTCTAACGACAGAACAACAACTTCACGAGATTCCGTGGTTTCAGTGTGCCGTTTGCACTGCGATCCCGCCTGCCTTGGGAACCTGGTAAGGCAGATTTGGGTTCTGTTATTCCAATCTTCACTCTTCACATTGATGCTCATATGACACAACACATGGTGTATGTATATATAGTCTGCTTTTTGTTACTATAAATCCTTCACAGAGGGTCCTTTATAAGGAAAGGGACTCGTTTTGGTTTGTGGTGCTGGGGGCTGTTTAGCTCAGGCTCTGCTCTTCTCTAAGCTACTCTATCTTGAGGGAGAGGGATGGATGAAGCCCCTGGGAGAGCCTACAAACCGCACCATCTGCCAGTCACCACCCATCCATTAAACCGATAGACAACTTCCCTAGGAGTAGAAAGGAGTCTGCCCTACACATTTACCTTGGTTCATTGAGGCTATAACGATACGTGAGTATATTTAAACCATGTCAGGGAAACCAGCCCCCTGCCCCGACACAGCAGACTGGACAGAGGGTGATCAGCTCCTACCACAATGGCTGCCACCACACCTGATGTCTGGTGTACGCACCAAAGACCGACAAGGAATGGATTCACCAACTGTCCATGGGGTTTCACCTTGGCTTGGCCCCTGGCCATCGAACATGCCTATGTTACTGCCTGGCCAGACACCTGTTCACCAATCTTGACCTAAATTTGCTGTTTGGCGCTTCAGACCTCACCGCTAAGCAAAGCTTGGCTCTCAATCCTGACTCCAGAAAATAGTTCTATAGATATCGTCACTGTGAGCTGTGCTATGTAAATAGTGATACTAGTCACTAATATTACAACAGAGGGACCTGCTTTAACTTGGACAGATGACCAAGGTAGGCAGGATTATCTGGCCAGTTTCTCCCACTGAAACAACTGAACCTTGTGGATTTATTGTTACTGAGTAAAAATCTAAGAAGAGGCCAGAAGAGTGTGTCCGATCCCCTGGAATTGGAGTTAGAGCTAACAACAGCCACTGTGTGAGTGCTGGGAATCGAACCTGGGTCCTCTGGAGGAGTGGGGAGTCTCTTCACTGCTGAACTGTCCAGCTCAAACAGTTTAAGTTTTCAAAATTTCACATATTATTAAATATCTTTTTGATAAAAGCAGGAAAGCCATGTTTTAAAGCTTTATCTAAAAAATCTGTTTATAGAGGAAACTGTGGCTCAGCTTTGTTTTTGTTTGTCTGTTTGTGTTTGTTCTTAGAGGTATGGGAAAGATGTCAGGGCACATTGAATAAGAGAAGGAAAAGAGAGGCTTCCAATGAGTGCCAGGCATGCCTGGGCAAAGATGCCCCTGTAGACAGTACACAGGTCAGGCCAAGCTGTAGAACAAGCTATCAATACATTCCTGAAGAATTATTATTGCAGGTGGCAGAGCCATGACATCACCCCTCTCTAATTAGAGCAATAAGCTTACTTAGCCCCAGCTCTAAACAAAAACACAATGTGCTCTTCCAACAGACAGACAAGCTTGAAGTGCATGTGGGCATCCTGTGTTCTAAGGAGCCTCCTCAGCACCAATGGCCTCACCTAACTTGAGCACACGTACGCACAGCTAGACACGGGGGAATCTCCTGAGTCACATGGAGACCGGAGCGAGACACAGATCTGGGCATGCTAAGACATTTAAACACACATCTATCAATTCTCTCACGGATCCAAAAGAATCAACTTCAAAGTCATTGCGTTTGATTTAAGACTTACATCCATTCATCATTAAGACAGCGTAGGAGATACTCCCCATTACAGGGTCACAGATTTGATAAATCAAACATGGAAGGAGATTAAAAAGAAGCCATGAAACTTCACCATCGACAGCTCTTGCTGAAACAATCAGTCTTTTGAAACTGGGTTCTGCCTGTGGAACCCATGCAGGTTAATCCTTATCACCCTAGCTCTGTTTTCTTAGCTTGCTAAAGACCGCTTATATCCTCTAACTTTTTAAGGTCTATTAACACGTGGAATTATTCGTTAACTACAGACAAAATTCAACTTAAATATTCTGTGCTGAATTGTAAGAATTGCATACAATTCATAATTGCAAGATTCCCGGTCTCGGGCTAGCTGGACAACTCAGTCGGCTAAGGCACATGCTGACAAACCTGGCGGTTGGAGTTCAGTTCCCAGAATCCACATAGGAGAAAAAAAAGACCCCCTCCCCCTCTTGTAAGTTAGCCTCTGATTGCCACATCTACACTGTGGTGTGCGCCGTGTGCTATGCTGTATGACCCTGCCAAAAGATCTCAGTCTTGTGAAAACCAAATCAACATACACCTTTTCACTGTGTTCTCAAAGCTTGAGTTCTTAACTCAACAGAACTTCTTACCCATAAGGCCACACACAAGGGATTAAAAAGTTACACTGTGGGGCAGGTGAGACATGCCACCAGACGGAAAAACTGGTGAGGTTGAGGAAGGTTCAAAAACCCTGGTAAATCTCATAACTGAGAACGGTAGGCATTAGAATCAGCTCCAGGCCAGACTCTCTTTGTCCAGAATCACATGACCATGACACACCCACTAAGAGGTCCATGACAACCAGTCACCATAGCATGAAAAACCTAGAGTTGTCCATGTTAAGAAAGGTCCTAAGTGTTTAGCCAGTGAGCTTCCCTTCCAGGGCATCCCTTCCTGCAAAAGGTATTTAATCCCTGGTTTTACCCTGAGTAAGACGTATGCATTTTCATCTACCATGAATAAAAGTTTGGACAATCAAGGACTGTCTCCTTCATGAAGGACCACTGCAGGGGGTGTGGTAGGGCCTTTGACATGTGTCTTTGTCATACAGAACCTGCCTACATTTCCCATAGAAGGCCTCTCTTCCAGCCTCTTTGTACTTTTGGCACTCACTCAGAGCCAAGCAGGATTTGGTTCCAGGGCTCAGCGTGGGCCCTGGGATCCCTGTTCTTAATTCCTTGAGATCCCTAGCAGCATCTGGGTACAAGGAGTTTGAGAACCACAGCATCTGTCCCAGCCCCCAGTTTCTCAGTCAAAGAAACATGGGCTGGGACCCCCTACCCTATTTAGACTGTGTTCTGCCTTCCATGAGTGACTTTCTGGCAGCACCCTGGTTCACATGCAGACTGATGTTACACTAGGCAGTCTTTACATTTTCACTTCTGATTGCCTCTTGCCTTACATACCACATAAAAAGAGCATGTGTTTATTAGAAGGATTTTTATACACAAGCCTTCATGTGTTAGCAGTAAGGGACAAGTGTGTCAGAGGACATGAGGGTTTAGCTCTGCACTCTTGTCCTTCCAATCTGTTTGACACAGTAGGACCTTTTCAGGGTTTAAAGAAATGCGCAGACGTGTGCTCATGGGTGTAACCCTGTCACATGAAAACAGTTTCACAAGGAAAAGTTGGGACAGGTCTGCATCTCTTTATGATGAGAAGTCTTGGTGAGCATCTCGGGAGATGCTGTCTTTAGCTACCATTTTGTCTGTACCTTAGTCTGGAATAGGACTCAGGGCTAGAAGGCTAAAAGCTTTAATGCAGTATATTGAGAAGAACTTGGTGTGGTCCCTCCAGTCGGGGTACAAGACTGTCTTTCTGAGCGGTCAGCGTCTAACACTTCTCCACACAAGGTATTTTGGTCTACTCCAGGATGAGTTGTCGAACTCACAGTGACGGAAACTTGACTGACTCGGGAGAGTCTTTCAAATAAAATAAACGTGGGGTTTCAGAAAATATCACCACAAGCATACTACCCAGTTTCATACACACGAGCTCATCTCTGACTTTACTTACATTATTAGAATTTGTTGTTCTAGCTCAGGTGTGTGGTGTTGTCCATCAAATTGTTCACCACAGGGCATTTGCTTAAATCAACCCCCAGGAGTGATTTAAACTCCACATGTCAACAGCCTGATCATAGTAATCTAGCATGGAACTGTATGAAAGTATCTCCTTGTTAGTCAATCGCTTCCTGTTTGCTTAGCTGGATTTATGCTGTCCAACAAACAGCATAGGAGTTCTGTGAATTCCTACCAAGCCCCAGTTTTTAACAAGCACCCTACAAACTAAGCCACGCCCCCAGCCCACAATTTTAATTTTACATTTCTTTACAGTTGGCAAGTCCCTTTTAAGTATCTGTCGCTTTAACTATCGTAGTTTTAAAGTCCCAGCTGCCTGGCTACCTATCACACATAGGTTCAGATTCCCAGTACAGCAAACACGAAACCACACCCAGCATATTGCTTTAGTGCATTGATCAACTCGAAGGCACCAAACCCAGCAAAATGGAAGGCTTTCCGGATGCCTCTAAGAGTTTGCAGTAGAACCTCCAGAGGGCCTGAGTGGCCGCCAGTCTTTTGAAGATGAGCTTTTTCTCAGGAGATTTCACCACATTCACCACATAAACTGTTTCCAACCATCCAGTCTTTTAAGGGCCAACTTATCTTCCTTGCAAACCATTTATTCTGAAGATATATATATTTTTTCATTTCTACTGATTTCTAAACAGGTAAAACCACAACCTCCCAGAGGACATATGTACCCCTCACAGAACTCAGTGATCCTCTTCACCACCCGCCGTGGCTATGTCCGGCTTCACCTAACCTCAACGTAGATTCCTTGTCTTCTAACAACCTGACTTACCCACTGAGTTCAGTTCAGCTTTTGTTCATGGTCTAAGCAAGTCAGGTGCCTGAGGTCTCCCTATAAGGCCCAGTTCTAGTCTTGAAACCCAACCAAATATTGCAAAACCCAATTCTAGATACTCAAGATTTTTTGACATGACTCAGTCCTGTCTGTCACAATGTCCAAATTCGGTCCGGACCAAGAATTTGTCCCAGAGTGTTGTTAAAGAGTTAGCTTTGAAGGCTAGAGAGATGGCTCAGTGGTTAAGAGCACCAGCTGCTCTGGGGGACCCAGGTTCAACTTCCAGCATCCTCATGCAGCAAACAAACATCTTAAACTGTAGCTCCTGGGGTTCTGGAGACCTTGTTCTGACCTCTAGAGCATGAAGCACTCCTATATGATGCACATATATGCACATGCTGGTGAAAAACCTATATACATAAAATTAAAGGGGGAAAAACTGAGGGGAAAATGGAGTAAGCCGGAGTCAACTGCTATGAGGAAAGGAGTGATAAAGCCAAGCAGCAGAGACTGGACTGGAGAGACAGAGAGGCAGCCACGTTCTCTTTATCCACGGCGTGATTATTGCTGCATTCCTATCATAAAATGGTTCCAGGATCAGAGGCTTCCGTGCCTCTGCAAGGCCTCTGAATCTGCAGTGCAGCCCGCAAACGGGAGGAACGAGAGAGAAAGAGTTAATAACACACTTCATACTCGCACTGTCTTCACATGTAGGGTCATGCCTAAACCATCCACCAAGAATCTGGCCTTTGTAAGACCGGTGTCATTACTAATAGAAAAAACCCAACATTGTTGTTAACATAAATTACACTGCTCCTGTGACTACATGACAGCGTGTCAACAGAGGTCCAAAGTGTGTGAAAGCTTCTTGAAGCTCAGAGTCTGAGGCAAAACTGAGGCAAGGATTTAAAAGCACTTTGTCAATGGAGAAGTGCCAAGTAAATGCCTGTCATTGTTAAGAGCTGAACTAAGGACGGTTTATTCAGTTTGACATTTAGGTCCATGTTGAAAAACACCAACCAGGTTCCAATTCAGTCCGAAGACAGTATTTATCAGTGCCACCTGCTGGAAGTTCCTGAAAACTTGATGAGGCTAAGATGAACCACATCACAAGCTGCGAGGTGCACTACGCTTCAAGTTTATGTATTCTCTGCATGGTCACATCAGGGTAGGAGGTGATGTTCCTGGCATATATTTCTTATATTAGACTTTGTGATATAAGACATTTGGTGCTAGTAAGTGAATGAGATTCATGAACCACAGTGTCTGTTCATTCATTCTTTCCCAGAGAGGTTTGGCTGCTCTCACGTCAACCCTGCCTCATGAAGCAGACATGTTGGAGCTATGACTGGCTTTGTGAGGGCTGTGGGTGAGGAGATCGACCTAAGTGGGGTGCATAACAAAAAACGTCCAGTGGGAACTCAGGAAGGAGTCTCTTAAACTCAGTGTGTGTGATCTTCTGCAAAAAGTATCCAAATCTACCAGTTATGTAGAATCAGAGAAAAGAGAGAGTTACAGAGTAGAAATCCACCCCAAGGGAATGCAGCCATCAGACAAGTAGAGGCAGGGCCAAAAATAACCCAAGCTCTCTCCAGTCCTGTGAAGCATTACTGTGTCACACAGTCATGATGAATCACTGGACTAGACTCAAATTAGTGTAGTATTCTGTCTATTAAATGGACCATGGATTTCAACATAAAATGTTTATACCCTGAAAACAAATATAATAATCATAAAACCTAGACATAATGTTCCTTGAAATGAATTCCGACCAGAGTCTGTGTGCTGAGCTGTCTCTCTACTTAGCAGATCCACGCGGCCAGCCCATTAATCCTGTAATGATGCAATCTGGCATTTTATGTGACTGAACTGTGTGGATCCACTCCATGGAGCATGGCTGAGATCTACAGGTATGTGAGAGTGATCGGTGGTTCTCAAACTTTAAGCATGCATCAAAATCGCCTGGGGGTTTCTTAAAACACAGGCCGCTGGGGCCACTCCAGCTTTCTGATTCAGAGAGTGCAGGGAGGGGCTGAGAACACACAGTCTAGCAAGTTCCCAGCTGCTGCTGCTGCTGCTGTTGCTGCTGCTGTTGCTGCTGCTGCTGTTACTGTTGCTGTTGCTGCTGCTGCTGCTGCTGCTGTTGCTGCTGCTGCTGTTACTGTTGCTGCTGTTGCTGTTACTGTTGCTGCTGCTGCTCCTGTTACTGTTGCTGTTGTTGCTGTTGCTGTTGTTGCTGTTGCTACTGTTGTTGTTGCTGCTGCTGCTGTTGCTGCTGCTGTTGCTGCTGCTGCTGTTGCTGTTGCTGCTGCTGTTGCTGTTGCTGCTGCTGCTGTTGCTGTTGCTGCTGTTGCTGTTGTTGCTGTTGCTGCTGCTGTTGTTGTTGCTGCTGCGGCTGTTGCTGTTGTTGTTGGTGTTGCTGCTGTTGCTGCTGTTGCTGCTGCTGTTGCTGTTGCTGCTGCAGCTGTTGCTGTTGCTGCTGTTGCACTGCTGCTGCCGAGGTCTATACCTGGTGCTACTGATTTAGACTGACAGCATAAATTTAAAGGCAGTAAAGGTAAAACAGTCATCAGACTTCCATACATGTTAAAATGTTTTCTTGTGGTTTTCAAAGGCAACACAAGGCTAGTGAGATGGGCCAGTGGGGAAAGGAAGGCACTTGCTTCCAAGCCTGAAAACCTGAGTTCAGTCCTGGACCATATGGGTAAAGGAGAGAAGTCACTGTTTTCCCCATTTGTCAGTAGTAGAGCTGTTTGCAGGACACGGGTTTTCCAGATTTGCCAGCTGCCCAGTGCTTGAGCCTGAAGAAATCTTCAGCAAGGCCTGGTGTTTCTGATAAGATGCTACTAGTGTACAAAAGAGTGATGGACAAGTACCGAGGACTTATGGGTAGAGACAAAAGCATCTACGTAGGCAGTAAATCACGAGGAAGGATGGAACCCTCTAAGGAGATGACTGAGGAACAGCTGCCTTAGTTACGGTTTCTACTGCTGCTGTGGAACACCATTGTTATTAATAGTTATTAATAAAGAAAATATTAAATAAAGAATTCTGTTATAAGGTTCCTCCCACCTTTGACCATTTATGTTCCTGGATAAAACACACACATACAGCCTTTTTATTTTTATTTTAGGCTGTCTTAGTCAGGGATTCTATTCCTGCATATACATCATGACCAAGCAGCAAGTTGGGGAGGAAAGGGTTTATTCAGCTCACACTTCCACACTGCTGTTCATCACCAAAGGAAGTCAGGACTGGAACCCAAGCAGGTCAGGAAGCAGGAGCTGATGCAGAGGCCATGGAGGGATGCCACTTACTGGCTTGCTTCCCCTGGCTTGCTCAGCCTGCTTTCTTATAGAACCCAGGTCTACCAGCCCAGGGATGGCTCCACCCTCTGTGGGCTGGGCCAGGGATGGCTCCACCCACAATGGGCTGGGTCAGGGATGGCTCCACCCACCGTGGGCTGGGCCAGGGATGACTCCACCCACAATGGGCTGGGCTCTTTTCTATGAATCACTAAGCAAGAAAATGATTTACATACAGGCTTGTGTGCAGCCTGATATTATAGAGACGTTTTCTAAATAAAGGTTTTCTTCTCTTCAGTGACTATTGTTTGTGTCAAGTTGACATAAATGTGGCCAGCAAACCCTCCAGAGAGTTCTTGTTACAGGCACCTGGGTATTGGCAACCGACCTGGGTCCTCTGCAGGAGCCGTTACGTGTTCTTCATTGCTGAGTCATCTTTCCATCACCAAATCACACGAGTGGACGTTTCTCCATTGACTTGGGTTCTTTACACAACGTGTTAGCTTTTCATCTCCGTTCCAGAGTACCTAGGATTGGAAAACTCAAAGGAGGAAAGACTTCCTTAGGCTAATGCTTTCAGAAGCTTCAGTCTACAGTCACTTGACTTCATTTTTCTGTGTCTGTGCTGGGGGTGGGGGACCATGTTGGCAGGATGCAGCTGCCCACCTAATGTCACCTAGGAAGCAGAGAGAGATGACACCAAAGATAAGGGACATCCTTAATGTTGCAAGAATAGTTTACTTCTTCCAGTTAGACCTCACAGTCAGCTACAAACCTGTCAGTGAATTCAGTGTCCTTGTAATCCGATGACCTCTCCACAGTTACACTGGAAACCAAGCCTTTACCATGTGAGCTGCTTTGTTATGGTGTAGGAGACGGTTTTCCTCACATCTATACCATAATCGTTGCAGAGACTTTAATTTTTAATGTTGCGGCCCAGAAGCCACTCCACAAACCAAGCGAACACTGATAGTTTATTGAGCATTCACCCCAGGACTGATCCAGCAGGGCCCACAGACCAAACTCAGGATCTGACAGCAACCCTGAGCCAGAATTCTAAAAGGCTTTTAACCCTGAAATCCACAAACATCTGTACCAGGTTCTTCCACCAATCAGGACTTAGAAGCATGTCATTCTTGTACATTTATCCTGACTCCATTGGCTGGGGTATTCATCTGTGGCGGGAGACTTGTCTCCTCTAACTTTCAGGGCTGAATTTGCCATCCAGGATGTCAGTTATCCACATACATGTCTCTTTCTTCCAAGTAGGATGCTAATTCCCAGAGAGCCACTGGGAACGTAAAACTTTACTCAAACCCTACTTAATATTGGTGCATATGTATCTCCTATGTTGGGGTCCATCCCTCGGGCAGCTTATAAAGGCAAAACCCATAAAAACCCATAATAAGGTGTAGGAAGTGCTGCCCTACAGTGCAGGTGGTTCCTGTCCATTGTGGCTAACTATTCAAAGCAGCGTGTACTGACCTCTGTTGTAATTGGTTTCTAACACCAAAACATAGAGCACAACAGAATAGGCAATCAACCCCAGCATGAGAAAGCTTCTTTGTAACAAACAGCACATGAGAAAGGTTCCTTGTAACATTAGTAACAGCTTAAAATGGCTGGCTAAACAGGCAGCACTAACATTGAAAACTATTTTCATTAATTTGGTTGCTTTTTTTAATTGGTGAAAGTATCACCTGGCTGGAGGGGTGGTTCAGTGGTTAAGAGTGCATGCTGGTATATAAGTAAAATAATAATAATAATAATAATAATAGTAATGGTAATAATAATAAAAACAAACAAAAAGAGAGCATGCTGGTGAATAAGTAAAATAATAATAATAATACTTTAAAAACAAAAAAGAGTGCATGCTATTCTTACGGAGAACCCAGGTTCAGTTCTCAGCACGCACAATAAGGTGGCTGACAATCACCTGTGTCTCCAGCTCCAGGGGACTCTGACATCTCTGACCTTCCCGCACCTGG
This sequence comes from Micromys minutus, assembly GCF_963924665.1. Lineage (NCBI taxonomy): Eukaryota > Metazoa > Chordata > Mammalia > Rodentia > Muridae > Micromys > Micromys minutus. The sequence continues at coordinate 5,070,421 of NC_137968.1, forward strand.
TTAGCAGTGCGTGCATCCTCGTGCACCTGGTTAGCAGTGCGTGCATCCCCGTGCACCTGGTTAGCGGTGCGTGCATCCTCGTGCACCTGGTTAGCAGTGCGTGCATCCTCGTGCACCTGGTTAGCGGTGCGTGCATCCCCGTGCAGACAAGTGCATAGCCAATGAATAGAAGTAAATAAGAAAGGCTGCCGAGCTCCTCCCTCTCATCCGGAAGCCTTTCTTCCTTTCCCAGCTGGGCAGGTGGTAGACGATGTAAAGATAAGTAGGAAGCTGATGATCTAAGATCCCCCTTTGTGGACCGTCTCTCTTGAAGGAATAACAGAAAATAGCATTTCCGAGGGGCTTCCCATCCACCCCCTTAACCATTAGTGACTAGTATTAACTTGGAATGTACTAAGGAGAGTGGACTACGGTTGCAGTTTTTGTCAGGGCTAAGATTAGCTGATTGAGTGTGCACCCAGCTAATTAACGGTGCTAGCGTCGCTGGCGCAATTGCCTAAGAAATCTGACCCGGAAGTAAATCAATGCACTGCTTTGTATGGTTACTGCCGAGCTGATTGGATCTGAAATCACCTAGGAGACAAACCTCGGAGCCTATCAGTGAGAGAGTTTCCAGATTAGGCTAATTAGGGTGAGAAGACCCACTTTACATGTGGAAACAATATTGTAAGGGCTGGGGGGGGGGAATGGGGGTGGGGAGGGGGCGGGGAAGGGGAGGGGGAGGGGCGGGGAGGGGGAGGGGGAGGGGGCCGGGGGGCGGGGCCCAGACTTCAAGCTGACCATAGTGTCAGCCACCTCTGGGTTGTCAGTGTGGATGCAGTGTGGTGGGACATCTTGGGCTCATGCCTTCACCTTCCTCGCCATGTTGGACTGACCCCCCCCAAACTGTGAGCCAAAGAAACCCTTCCTCCTTGAGTTGAGTTTGTCATGTTTTTATCGTCCACAAGAAAGGTAACAACAGGTCACAAGTTATGGTGAGTGTAAAATGCAGGAGCAGATGTATGGCTTTGGACCTTTAAGCGTGGTTTTTGAATTCTGCACATAATAAATGTTTATTAAATAAAAGAGTCATATCTTGGCTTCCCAAAGTATTTTAGTTGTATAGGCAGTTACTGTAGCTCACGATAACCACCTTGTTTTGCTCGGATCTTTTGTTTCCACAATTTGTTAATTAAGAATTCAGGGTTGGAGTTAGTTAGAAATACTAGAGTTTCAAAGAGAGGATTCACAGGAAGAGTGTCTCTGATGGTTCTGGAAGGTCGAGAAGGCACAAAAGCAGGACTGTGGGAGAGGTGAGTGGTCGGTGACTGGGAATCTGTTCACCCCAGTACTAGAGAGAAAGGAAGAAAATGGTTCAAGGCCATCAAGATTCATCGATGTTTCTGCCTAGGCATATCATTGTGGCCACCCACAGCCCACTGGGAGCTGTGGCTCGGTGCCCTTGGTTCTCGGTCATCAAAGGGCACTGTAGCCTGTCGCTATCTAGAATGTAGGTCTTTGCAGTGGGACTGTCTATGACAATATAAATGAGTTTTAATCGATGTAACACAGTTACATGTCACACTGGGACAGTGGAGTGCTGGAAGGATACCTGTATGAGAGAGGGACTGAGTTTTCTTTTTTTTTTTTTTTTTTAAGTTAGTGTAGTCTGAGCAGCCTCTAGTGGGTATCTGGTTGGGCTACACAGAACCTGCGGCTGTGATATGGCCCAGATTATAGAAGGCTACACTTGAGCTAAGACAAGTGACTGGTGGACAGTAAGTGCTCAGGGAGCCTTGCCTCCTCTCCGAGTTTGTCACACACTAGCTGTGGAATCTTGGGCAGGATACTCTATTTCTGGAAGCCATCAATTAACACAGTAATGATAGAGCTGTGTGAACCATGTTGCTTTCCTGAAATCCCAGGACCTGAGAGGCTGAAGAAGTAAATTCCAGCCACAGGATGAGCCCCTGTACCAAACCCCCCCAAATGAGACAAACAGAAACTCAAGCCCGGCTTCTAGGACCATAGTCATGGTCAGAAATGAACAAAATCACGAAAGTATTCACCAAATGCCTGACTCGCTGAGCATGCCCAGGAGATGTTTGTCATCTTTATCATCAAAATAATTATTTCCAGAAGTCTGGTCACAGGGGAGGAGGCGTGGTAAGATGTGGGAAGTTTGCAGAAAGATGAAGGTCGGGTGTGTTTCCAAGTGCTTCTTTTAGCTTTGAACCTGTGGTGTTCTTTTTATCCGCTATTCCTCCTTCACGTTCTTCTTCGTCTTGTCTAGCCACCAACTCCAGTCTCTCTCATTGTTGTAATACAGATTGTATTTTTACTTCTCATGATTGGAGTGCTGCAGCCATAGGCCACACAGAATTGACTTAATAGTCATCGGCTGTGGAAGTTCATAAGGATGTCAAGTCTTAGTTGGCCCTTACAAAGAAATAGATGTTTTCCTCCTGTTTACTGTTTGGCTTCCCAGCCTGGTTTTGAGTTTTTTTTGGATGACACTATCATGACATAGCTTTAATCACAACACATTGCATTGTGTGTTTATGTTACTGCCTTATCAAGTTGTCAGATAAGAGACCTAGAGCTGTGTACAGATGTGTTTGTAGTGGTTCTAATATTTATGGAAACTTAACTTATTATGAAATGTAACATTTTGTGCCGAGTCTCCCACAGTCTCTTCTGTACTTGAAGGCTGTGCTTTGGAGACTTATCTCTTACATAAACAATGTTGATGAGGCCTATATGTTTGGCGGCTGCTTAAAGCAGAGTATCCCAGAGGAAAGCCCAGAAACTTCACAAGACACGTCTGTCTTTGTAGCTGTGTTGAAGGCTTGCTTGCAGTCAGGGAAACACACCTAGGGATGAAGTGGTTCACTCACAGGGTAAGAAGACTCTGCCAATTGCTCAATCATGTTATCAAATGTGTAACATTTTCAAGATAACGTGTAAGGGAGCCTTTGGAAAAAGGGTAAACACAAAAGGAATGTTGGTTCTAAACGTCATCCAAGAATAGACCAGCATCAGCTCCATGGGCTGCTGTTAGTAATGTTATGGGACAACCAGAGCACAGCGGGTCCTCTACCAAAGCCACACAAGAGTGTGTGTTTGTCCCATAGATGCTCAGTTAACACTCATGGGAGCTCTTTCTATTCAGCTACAAACAAAACAAACAAAAACAAACAAACAACCACAAGGCCCCCAGCTTTCTTCCTCCCCCATTGGACCTATTCATCATATCTGGGGAGTTAAGTTTACTGCAGTCATTTTCCAAGACTCTCCCTTTTTTTTAAAGACAGTATGACACGTTTAGAATGTGGAAGGGAATCATTTATAATTTTCTCCAATCTTTATTTTTTTTCTTTTAAGAAATTTAAGTTTTTAGTGAGATTTTCATTTACATGATTTCTTGTGTAGGGATGTTTTGTTTGTATGTATATCTCTGTGCCGTGTGCATGCCTACTGCCCGGGGAGATCAGAGGAGGGCATTACATCTGGACTTGAAGTTACAGATAGTTGTTAGCTCCCGTGGGCTCTGGGAACTAAACCCAGGTCCTCTGGAAGAAGCCAGTGCTTTTAGCCACCAAGCCATCAGTTCTCCAGCCCCAGTTTTCTCTAATTTTTTTTTCTACCTTTGAACATTATTTACACAAGCAAAAGGAGATTAGCTCACAGTAGCTACTGCTTTTCCAGACCATGGCATCTAGGTGTCTTCTCAGTGACTGCTCCTTTGAAGTCCTGGACTCTGCTTAGACCACCTGAAATTCTGGGATAACATCCAGACAAAGGACAACAATTTTTCCCAAACTCTACTTTCTAAACAGTCATATATGATTACCGGTGTTAGGGGCACTTGGCACACTCTTGGAGAACAGTTATAGGACAATCTGGAGAGGCTGGGGGCCTCTGATTTCATGGATATTTCCACAAGACAGCTATAATTCTAACTCTGATAGAGGAATGCTGGACCACAGAGGTAGAAGTGAACCATCTTGTTCAGTTATAATGTTAGCATACTTTAGGGAGCACCGACTTTGCCTCTTTCCTTGCACATTGTGGTAAAGACGAGGAGCTGTATCAGCTGAGCCAAGTTTCCTCCTGGATTGTTTTCAGGACAGCACGGAATGAAAGTGAGGTATACAAGGATCCAGTTTCCACCTGGTGAAAAGCTCAGGAGCTCTCTAAATGTTAGGCAGTGGGGAAAAGAGCTTACGTGCCTTCTCTCATATAGTTTTCGCACCAGAGTGTGAAGGATTATATTTTTTACTTTGTATGTTTATAATTGAGGCTTGGATTAGAATCAACAAATGGCTGAGCCGTGAATTAATCACAGACATGCTAAATCGCAAAGACCGCTGGTTGAAATTGTGGTACCATATGTGATAAAGCATCATAACCAAAACAACTTGTTAAATAAAACATTTAATTGGGCTTATATTTTCAGACAGGTAGAGTCCATGATGGTGGAGCAAAGGCATGGCGACAGAAACAGCTGAGACTCACCTCTTGCTCTGATATTTTGAGGTAAAGAGATATTAGAAATGGCAGGAGTCTTTTCAAACCTCAAACCCACCCCAGTGACATAGCTCCCCCAACAAGGCCACTCCTCCTAACCCTTCCCAAACAGTTCCATCACTAAGGACCAAGCATTAAAACACATGAGCTGATGGGAGTCATTCCCATCCAAGCCAAAGGCACAGAAATAAATAGAAGAAGTTATCCTTTCCCAAAAATATCAGTCCCTCCTGCCACATGAGTTTCCATCTTCCCCAGAAATGGAAATATCTGCAAATCAAGTTTAGGGAAAAAAAAGTGATGGGTTTTGCAAAATGCTTTTGCAGGGAATCAAATGCTGGGCAAACTGATCAAGGGAGAGCTAATAATCATGCATAAGATCCAAGGTAATTTTGGTTTCTCCCCTAAATACAGTTTGCCCAGAGCTGATGGCAGTCAGAAAATGTCTCAAATTGCTATTTTTGTTGCCAAGTATAGCTGCCAATACTTCAACTATAGTTAAAGCAGCCCAGGAGAAAAGCCAAGGAATGTGTCCTTTCATATTTTCTACCCAATACGGCAACACTGTATAGCTTTGTGCTATAAGATTTTTTAAAATGAGAACTCCATTTGACAATCTGGGTGAAACATGATCAAGACATATGCTGCCCCAGAAATGTCCTTGCCTGTCTAATAATAGGAAATTCCACTCCATTTTCCCGCCCATTGTGTTTCTGCAGTCACCTCTTAGGATTGAGACTCAGTGCCTTCCATATATATATTATATATATAATAACATATTAGGACTCAGTAATTAATTACTGATGAGGAACAGTGGGACTCCTCTCCATCACACCCAGTCACACTTGGAGGGTTCTTACCCACTGTCTAACATTTAGGGCATTCCTATAATATCAACTCCTGCCTGTAATTTTTAAAGGCCCCAACAGAGATCTCCCAATTCCCCCACCCCTATAAATGAACCCTATAAATTTGAAGTCAAAGTAAGATTCTAGGCTTATTCTGGGAAGTTCTCAGAATTCTTAAGATTCATTTAATTTTTTTAGATGCATGGGTCTTTTGCCTACTTGTGTGCATGTGTGACTACATGTGTGCACGTACATTACATGCCTGTTGATCTTGAAGTCAAGGAGAAGACATTGGATGCCTGACTAGGGTTAGAAACAGTATGAGCCACTATGTGTATACTGGGAAACAAACCAGGGTCCTTTGCAAGAGCAACCAGTCCTCTTAACCTCTCCATCCCTATTTACTCTGTTTTTCTTTTTCTTTCTTTCTTTCTTTCTTTCTTTCTTTCTTTCTTTCTTTCTTTCTTTCTTTCTTTCTTTCTTTCTCTCTCTCTCTCTCTTTCTTTCTCTCTCTCTTTCTTTCTTTCTTTCTTTCTCTCTCTCTCTCTTTCTTTCTCTCTCTCTTTCTTTCTTTCTTTCTTTTTTTTGCTTGCCTGCTTACCTTCTCCTCTTTCCTTCTCCCTCAGCAGACATTAGCTTTAGAGCAGTTTTAGGTTTACAGAAAAATTGAGTGGAAAGGCAGGCATCATTGAAAAGAAACAAAAGCTAAATTGAGCTTTAATGTTTTCATTAAATTTTCACCAGTTCTCCAATACCTGGAGGCCCTTTTCCCCCTAGAGTCACTCTATGTACCTTTGGCTGTCCTGGTACTCCATGTAGATCAGGCTGGCCTTGAACTCACAGATGTTCCTAGTGCTAAAATGAATGATGTGTGTGCTACTGCGTTTGGCACTGAACCCACCTTAAGAATAGCTAACTTCTTCTTACGAATTTTTGGTATGGGGCTGGGAGAGGAAATCCCATTCGTGGGAAAGGGGTTGAAGAAATCCCACGTATGGACAGACATTGCTCACAGCTAATCTTATTAATCTTTAATAAAGAGCCAGGATGATCAGTGTGGAGAAAAATGTCTAGGCACAAGAGCATCTAGCTTGGAAGAAGGGTAGAGGAACACACTGGCATTGTTTGTCCTGGCTTGAAGATCTTTGAGCTGAAGGACATGCATGCATATGCCTGCCCAGGGTTCTGTCTCTCAAATCTGTCAAAGTGATGAATAGGTGAGCTGGTTTATCCTATACCATGTGTTTCTAGCTTTATAAAGAAAAAAGGCAAGCATCTCTTACCATTACCCTTTGTCTAGGAAATGTCAGTACAACTGTTGTAAACGTTAATGGCCTCCAAACCCACCCAGATCATGTCTTTCCCCTGAACTCCACAGTCTGGTAGCTTAAAGTTCAAGCATCCTTTGATAAAAAAATAATAATAAACTTCTTCCATTTCATTTTCAAAGGTTCCCTCAGCTGTGAGGGGAGAGGTTTGTTGGGGGCATCCTCTAAGGTTCTCACCCTCTGTGTAAGGTCTGGCTGTGGGTCTCTGTTTGTTCCCATCTGCTGCAGGAGGAAGCTTCTCTGATGATGGCTGGGCACGCACTGATCTATGGGGCTAGCAGAATGTCATTAGGAGTCATGTTATCACTACATTTTTTTTTTTTTAAGACCGGTGTTACGTAGTTTTACCCTGTGTCCCTGGGCTACCTAGTCTCAGGCTCTTGGTTACCCATGCAGTGTTGGATATAGGTTCCATCTTGTAGAGTGGGCCTTAAGTCAAATCAGTTTTTGGTTGGTTACCCCCTTAAGCGTTGTGCCACCGTTACCCTAGCATATCTTGCAGGTAGTAGACCATTGTAGATAAAGGACTGTGGCTGGCTTAGTGCTCAAGTTTTTCTCTTGATAGTGTGAAGAGATGAAGGACACCAAGAAAACAAAACCTTCGAAATCAACGTGCGCAACGCTCACTGAACTCACAAACTGAAGCAGTAAGCGCAGGGCTTGCACAAGTCTGCACCAGGCCCTCTGCAGATACGCTATGGCTTCCAGGTTAGTGTGTTCTCGGGATTTCTGAGTGTGTGGGCAAGTGGGTCTCTGATTCTTGTGCCTTCCCTTGGGCTCTTTTTCTTCCTTTTGTAGCTTTGTCTTGTCCATTATTGACGTGGTAGTTTTTGTTTTATCTTATTATATTTTATTTTGTTATATTTGAACAAGTGAAAAATGGAAGAAAACCTAGTCAGTCTGATAGAGGTTAACAACTGAATTGTCTCTTGCCATTTATTCCTGCTGGGACAAAACAAATCAGTTTTCTCCAATACAGTGACACTGGGTATACCAACCACTCTAGGACATGCCTCACGTTTACAATTTGTAGAACAGAACAACATATTTCAGACTCTTGGTTTTGGTGCTATATTCAGCTCTGATTTGTCTTTTGAGAAAGAATTTAAAGTTGGGTGGATAGGGAGGAGGAGAGGATCTGGAAGAGCTCAGGGAGAGGAAAAGAATATGATCACAATATATTTAAATTTGAAATTTGTTTTAAAGAACAAAATATAACTTAAAAAAACATAAATAAGAATTCACCTGTTGAGTTAGAGCCCAGGAAATGTCCTTGAAACTTAAGTTTTGCTAGCTCATAGATGACCTGTCTCTGCCTTAAAGAGACTTTTATTCTTGAGGCAGGGTCTCCCCGATATAGTTGCTGTCCTGGAACGTGCTATGTAGACTATGTTGGCCTTGACCTCACAGAAATATGACTATGTCTCCTTCCCCAGTTTAAAGATGTGCCATCACACCTAGCCTCTGCCTTAAAGAGAAAATACCTAAGAAAAATACCTGCTGTGTCTAGTGCAAACCAGTCCACGTAATAGGCTGGGAACTCAAAAATCTCTCAATAATTTTATATGTGAGTATCTCCCCCAAACGTACCTTGTCTGGAAATGCTTTCTCTTGGCCTGCATGAGTTTAAATCCTGCCTTCTCTAAGGGTTCTGTCACTGACCCGCCAACACAGAGCCATCAGTCAGCATCCGTAGAGGAGCAGAGGTGACGGTAGATATGCAGAAGGGGATTTATGAACAGTGGCTTACGTGCTATGGACTGAGTAGTTTAACACTGGCTATCTGTATGGTGGAGACACTGAGAACCTAGTACCTGCTCAGTCCAGGAGGCTGGATGCCGCGGTGCTCCCAGTCTGATGCTGAAGGACTAGGGACTCCTGCAGAGCTTCTTAGCTTGACTCCATGTTGGATGCTCAAAGAAGCTGGTTTCTAGTATCAGTAATAGGGTGGATGGACTCAGAAGCAAGACATAAAGGAAACAGGCAAACCCCCAAGCCCTTTTCCCTTGGACTTTCTTTTATCTGGACTTCATCAGAAGGTGCCGCTCACCTTAAAGGTGATTTTCTTACATCAGTAAACCTGACCAAGAAATGTGACTAAGAACCTCTCAGATGTGCTCAGTGGCGGCCTCTTAGTTGACTGTACTTATCAGGTTGTAATTACCATCATGGCTGACTCAGTCTGTGTGTGGCCGGGGGGAGTTCTTTATGCCTTATTAACGTTTTATGTTTCCCCAAAAAGCTTTATAGGAACAGCATTGATAAATTAAAATTGTGCATACTCAAGGTATAAAATATGACTTGAAATTGTGTGTGTGTTATAACGTAATTAACACAATCAAGTTAAGGAACACATCTATTGCTCACAGAGTTTTCATTTTGTAGGGACGGTGGGTCCTCGTAAGATCTGCTCTCTTAGCAAATTTCAAATATACAATGAACAGTCATTAACTATAGCTAGTAACAGTATCATTAACATATCATGATACTGAATATTGACTCTTTAAGGTCTCATCTTACAATTTAAAAAAGCCGCACCCTTCAACTAACAACTCCATTTTCTAAGCCCTAACTTGACAACCACCTTCCTTACGAGTTTGTCATTTACAATCAGTCTTATATCTAAATTGGTCCTCTTGGCACAGTGCTCTTCTGGTTCCTGGAGAGGCGAAGGTCTTCAGTTCATGTTGAAGGTCAAAGAAGCTGGGTTCTTGTGTCATCTAAGGACAGCGACGTGGATGTCAGCCACAGGGTAGATGACCGCAACAACAGAGGGCAAAGGTGAACAGGCCAAAGCAGCTTTTCTGTCCCCTCAGACCTCTCCACCTGCGCTTCTACAAGAAGATGCTGCAGCTCAAGAAGGCCTTCCCCCTTCAAGTTGCCCTTTTTAGGAAACAGGCTCACAAATCTACCAAAGGAGCATCTACAATCTAACAAGGCTGACAATCAAGACTAACAACCGGAGTCAAGGATCCTCAAAGGCCGTTCATTGTATGCAGTTCTGAATGGGAAGCTGGGGGCTCCGAGGATGGGATGCTGGAGACGCAAGAACCACAAGACAAATGCCAGAGAAAACAGCAGGTGGACAACAGAGCCAGCCCTAGGGAGAATATGCCTGTTACAGACAACAGAGCCGGAGGGGAGGGGCCTTTTGGAGATGTGTTGATTCCACATGAGCTCCAGACATGGAGTTGTAGAGTTTCATTGCTGCCCCAGTGGGTTTCAATCTTGGTTTAGTCTAGTAATTCCTGGTCACGAGTCTGTCCTTCCCCTTTGGAACAGGAATATTTTCTCTGTGTCTTTATATGTTATAGTTTTAAAAAATTGGGAACTCCCAGTTAAGAGATTGCCTTGGATCTTAGATGAGACTTGGGTTTTTAAAGGGGGTTGGAATCGTTAAAGACTTTGGGGACTTTGACAGTTGGCTAAATGCATTTGTTGTTCTTTTAGAAGATGAGAGAAAGAGGTAGAATACTGAGTGCCAGACTGACTAGAAGCAGACATGTCTTGTCAACATGACTGGATCTGAAAACAACTAAGAAATAACCCTCTGGCACATCAGTTGAGGTCTTCTTTGATTAGATTAATCAAGGTGGGGAGACCTATCATGAATGTGGGCTGCACCATTCTAAGACTGTATGAAGAAGGAGGTAACGTGACACAAGTATTCATCTCTCTTTGCTTCTTGACTGTGTATATAATGTGACCAGCTGCTTTAAGCTCTTGATAATTTGACTTATCTGCCATGGTGGAATATATCCTTAAACTCTGAGCCAAATATCTTCTTTCTCCCTGATTTTCTTTTTCTGTAACAGCACCAAGTGTGAGGCCATATGAATTGTGTGGTGCCATAAAAAAATTTCCATTTCTGTAAGAAAGCTCATTCAATTTTTATATGAATAGCATTAAATCTATATTTCTCTGGGCAGTAAAACCGTTTAACAATATTAAGTCTTATAATCTCTGAATGCATCCCATCTGTGTTTAGGGCAATTAAAAAGAAAAAACCACACAGAGTCATTCACATGGTATACAATTAGTTATAAATTTAAGTTTTCACATCAAAGGAAAGTAACTTAATTATTACCTAAATTACTAAGCTTGTTTCAAGAAGCCCTTTTCTAGACATTAGCTGGCAGCTTGAGGGGAAATATTATTTCTACGATCTGACTTAATATGGCTGCTTTGCTAAATGAAAGTAAAAAGATAGATATTAAATATTAAAAATGAACAGGTGGCAAACATTAAAGCCACAGAAAATCCCAGCGAACTAAACTCACAGAAACAAAACCTGTGACTCAAACAAGGAATTAATGGGGCTGAGGCTGTTTTCCTTCGGCATCATAAATCTCTCTGTTTGCAAGTAATGATTCCAGAGCCCCATGAGGCAGGTTTATGCATCAAACTGTCATTAAACTATGTGGCTCTACCCACTGAAGTCTACTGTGTAGTCATCCTGGAGGTAGTCACTAGAAGGTATATCATGTCTGGCTAGCTACATGGACCCATCACAAAGGTTAATTACCACAGCACTTAGAGTTTAGAGCAGATGGTAGTAGGCAAAACACTTCATGTGAAAGTGAATTTGTATGTGAAGGCTAATGTCTCGGTACTGTTCACACAGACAGCCTTGAGTTGAGTCAATGCACGATTAAATTTGCAAACACCACTTGTAGAAACCTGAGCCATGGGAAGCACTTTCAAGGCTTAAGCAAAGACTGAACTGGGAAGGAATGTCAGAGGGAACCCATGCCAACACTCTGCTTTCCTAAACGAGTCTTGGTAAAAATATCAGAGGTGAAGAAATGTATTATTGCAGGAATCTGCAAAGTCCAGTGATTGGCTGCAGATGTCTGGATAGGTAATGCTATGAAAATGTCTACAGTTTTTAAGTTATCACCGGGCATAATAGGGCATGCCTTTAATCACAGCACTCGGAAGACAGTACAGGTGAATCTCTGTGAGTTCAAGGGCATCCTGGTCTACAAAGCAAGTTCCAGGTGAACCAGGGCTCTGCTGCACAAAGAAACCTTGTCTCAAACAAAACAAAACCAACCCCCCATATATAGGTATGTATATATATTTACTTCAAATTTTAATTATATTCTATATTAGTTATTATAGTCTATATATTTAATATATTCTATATTCTGTACCAGAATCTCAAGCTAGGTGTAGTGAGTCATAATCTTCTTTCCAGCTGCCTGCTGACCCAAATGTACAACTCTCAGCTCCTTTTCCAGCATCTCACCTGCCTGCACGCTGCCATTCTTCCCGCCATGATGATAACGGACCACATTCTGAAACTGTAATCCATCCCCAATTAAATGTCCTTTTTAAGAGTTGCCGTGGTCATGGTGTCTGTTCACAGCAATAGAAACCCTAGATAAAACAGTTACTTTTATCTTGCTGTGGTATGAAGGCAGAGTTTATTTGGGCCTACGGTTCCAAAGGTTTAGAATCCATACCGAAGAGGCAGCACGGCAGGAAGCAATACGCACAGTGGCTAGAGCAGGGAGCTGAGCGGTCACATCTCTATCTACAGGCAAAGGCAAAGAGAGCGAATCAGACACACACTGAGCGGGAATGGTCCCAGAGACGTTTTACCTCAAAGCCTGCCCCCATTGACTTCCAGCAAGACCTCATCAACCAAATCTCCTCAAATATAATCACCACTTGGGACACAAGGTTCAAATACCCACCACTACAGAGGACATTTCTCGCCTCATCCACTGACACATTCATTTCAGCGAAAATCATTTAATTATTGTGTTATAATAACTTTTTTTAAGACAGGGTCTCACTTTGTAGTCTACATTGGCCTAAAACTCATGGCAAGCCTACGTCCACCTCTGAGTGTTGGGATTATAGTCATGAACCACTAAGCCTATCTATGACAAAAGTTTTATAAAGTAGTGCTCTACCAACAATAATGTCAAATTATGTAACTTTCCTGAGTATAACTCAGGGCATTGTAATTTTAATTACATATTTCAGGGACTAAACCCAGGTCAATAGAAAGAATGTCAACCTACCAAAGCAGAGCCCATCATCAGAGTCCTCTGAATAGTCTGGTTCAGGGAAGGAACGCCAGAGAAGCCACTGCTGACTTGCTCATGCAGACCACCTGAGAGTCAAAGTCCCGGGGGGCTTCATCTTTGGGGTCACCCCCTATTTGAGTTTTACTTTCACAGACTCCCATTGGGAGTCAAATAAAATTTCCCCTCTACATGTAGGAGGGAAGGGAAGAGAAAGTAACTATTTTGAAATAGGACTACTATAATTTAGACCTCGAGTGCTCTTCAAAGGCTCATGTGTCTGTAGCGCCCTTGAGAGACAGTGAACCTCTCAGAGGCAGGGTGGCCACAAATGGCTTGGTGGGTACCAGGGCTTGAGTTTGATGGAAGGAGCGAGTCAACTCCTGAAAGTTGTCTTCTGACTTCCACGCGGGAATGCGTTCTCTACTCCCTCAGAAGCAGGGCCTACTAGGATCTCCTAAAAACATCACAGGAGCGAGGATGTATCTCTAAGATGCCTTCCAGCCATGACATGTTGCCTTGCCACAGGCCCCAAGGTAACAGGGCCAAGTGGCCGTGGACAGAAACCATGAGCCAGAATAAATATTTCCCCTTGTAATGCACTTCTCTGGCCTATTGCCCATGACAAAAAGCTGACAGACACAGGTCAGAGTTCTGCTTTTTAAGAACCAAAGAAAACCTGCTGTCAACAGAAATGACTTTCCTAGACTCTGACATCACCAGGAACCTAAATGGATTGGAGGCAGTAAAATATCCAACCCCGGCCCCTTCTAGCCACCTGTCCTGTCAAAATGACATTAAAACATTCTCCTGGATTTCTAGCCTCTGGATCACTGAGGCTAAGATGGAAGCCTCGGTGTCTACAACAGCCTCCCCCACTGACACCACCTTACAAAGGCCCTGTGGCTTCGTAGCAGCAACTCCAGTTAGAGGATCAAGGTCAGCTTTCAAGCTAAAGCACAAGGCCCACAGAAAACACTGCAGGGCCTGGGCTGGCTCAGCAGTCAAGGGTACTTATTGCTCTTGCAGAGGACCTGGGCTTAGTTCCCAGCACCCGTGTGGTAACTCATAACTGTCTGGAACTTCGGTTGCAGGGCCTCAAATGCTCTCCTTTGGATCTGTATGCACTAGGCCTTGCACAAGGGCCATGTACCTACATTAGGCAAAACAAATGATAAAAAAGGTTGTTTTTTAAAAGGAACCAGAAATAAAGAATGCCTTTGATGAGCTCATTAATATTAATGGACTGAATATGGATGAGAAAAGAAGCTCTTAGGTCAAGACAAGGCAATAGAAACTTTTAAGCCAAAAGCAAAAACAAAACAAAACAAACAAACAAACAAACAAAAAAAAAAAACACTAGAAAGCTGCTGCCTGGTTCTGGTATTCTAGCCTGGTCGGAAAAGCGTCCACAAAGCTTGTAAGAGAAAGGGAGGTGTAAATACTGTTTTTCCTTCTGTATTTTGATCAAGGGCTCTCACCCTGTACTCCCGGCTGACCTTCAATTTGCTCTGAAATCTCCGTTGGTCTTGCATGTGAGATCCTTCTGCCTTGGCCTTTCAGGTACTGCAGTTCCAGGCCTGTGCAACAACACCCAGCTGAGAAATATTCCTTCTATATAGAAACTTCTTTTTTTTTCTGAGACATATTCTTCCCATGAAGAGGGTTAATTTTCTACACAGAAACATCTTACACAGAAAGCCGTTCTTCAATACAGAAGCTGTCTGGCTTTTAATGGTGTAAAGATTAAGACAAACAATATTAAAATGTCTTTAAAAAGTTCTCCTCCTTTACCGCTGTCCTAAGCTTTTTTGTTTGGGTTTGTTTTCGAGGCAGGGTTTCTCTGTAGCCTGGCGGTCTGGGAACTCAGAGATCTGCCTGCTTCTGCCTCCCGAGGGCTGTGATTAAACGTGTGTAACCACGACGAGCTGGCCCTTTGATAAAGGTGGGAAAGAATTCACCAGATTCCATCTCCATTTTGATGTTTGCAGATCTCAAATCTTGTCTGGTTATTCGGCGGTGTCCCAAGTACTGAAATGTGATATATATATATACTGCAGCACAGTGATTGAGCTAAGAGCATTCTCTATTTAAGTCATTTTACAGGATGGAACTGTAGCGTGACATGGTAAGCACACTATTGCCAGTAAGCATTAGGACCCTAGTTCTATCCCCACTAGGAACAAGAAGAAAAGTCACATTGCATCTGCCAGTGCGTTTCTACAAGTTCCTCTGCACCTCATACAGAGTCCCGCGGATTAGGCATTATTGAATGCAAAAGACTAAAAAATAAGCAGGCCATCCATGTATGCATTTTCCCTGCGAGGACTCTAAGCCTCCCCACACCCCCCTTTTAGGTGATTTATCTCAGGCGACAGTGGCAGAGCTGGACTAAAGCAGCTAACTTTCTGTGGGGCTTTCGCAGCGGGAAAGCTGTAGAACCGGCCGAAGCTGGAATTCCACTGGCACCTGCCTTCCAAGGTGGTGGCCAGACTCCCCCCGACTGAATAGGCTTTTCAGCCAAGAACCCGGGAAGTCCCTCGCTAAGTCCAGTCTCCGCGACAAGTGCCACCCAGCAGATCCCCGCGGCCCAGGCTGCTCCCTGCCCGGCAGAGCGCTTTCCCCGCGGACGAGCCGAGGCGACGGCTCGGCGGCCCCCGCACCGCGCCCGGGGCTGGGCTGGGCTGGGCGGGGCGCAGGGCCGGTCCCGCCGCCGCCGCGAGCCCCAACCTGCCCGCCCGACCTGGCGGCGCAGTCTCGCGGGATCGCCCAGCTCTCGCTCCCGGTGCGGGCCCCCGGGACGCTGCCCCCCAGCGCACGCTCGCCCCGGCTGTCCGAGGTGGCGGAGGAGGGACCGCGGCCGCAGGTGCGTCGCCTCCGAGCGGCTCGCAACTCCTGGGAAGCCCCCCGGACGCAGCTGCTCGGCTGCAGGCCGGGAACAGGTGCCCCGACCCCCGGGGGGTTCGGGGGAGCGTCCGGAGGTCCCCGGGAGCTGCCGGTGGAAGGTTTGCGCTGGGCGGGATTCGGGGCGCAGGGGGCTGGGGGTGAGCGCGTTGGAGGGGAAGGTGGGTGCTGGAAGTTTCCTAGGGGACCTCGGTCAACCCTGGCAGACGGATTGGCCTTTGCGAAAACAGGAAAAGCACATCCGCAGGAGACTGCCATTGTAGAGAGAGCTAACGTCCAAGAACTCTGGGTCTTAGGGAATCCCACTTGTCCTCATTTCCCCCATATAGTAAGGTGACCAAGGGGCTCCTAAGTCCCCCTCTAACCACCCGCACCCCTTTCCTTGTTCAAACTTGCTTATGCCATGCCTCTTAGACACTATAAACCTTCATCAGCAGTTCCCCAGAATTGAGGCTTCCTTAGCAAAATGATACACTCTGGGCAGGTGGAAAAGTCTCTAAGAATTGTCCACATTTTTCTTTCCAGCATCAGTCACCTAGCATGAAATTTGTCTTGGGTTTGACTTACAAATGTTGCTGATAACACACTCTGCGTTTGCTTTTACAGCATTTTCAGGACACAGCACATCCTTCAAAATGGTAAAAATAACGAAACGAGGAATCTGTACACTTTATCTCTGAGTTGAGACTCTTTGGTGCGGAAAGGAGCCCAAGACTAATCCAAGCCATGTGGTAAAATCTGGGGAAGATGGAAATGTTCCGGTTTCTGTTGACGGGCATTCTTCTGCCCCTCGTAAGAGGACACAGCCTTTTCACCTGTGAGCCAATCACTGTTCCCAGATGTATGAAAATGGCCTACAACATGACATTTTTCCCTAACCTGATGGGTCATTATGACCAGGGCATAGCTTCTGTGGAAATGGAGGTGAGTCGTTTTTCATGCCGATATTAAAAGTTAGATTATGCGCAGTGTTTTAACTATTACTTTTAAATCTTTAAACATGGTTTCCCCCCCCAATCATATCTTCAAAGTACTTTTAAAAATTAAGTTCCCCCCTCCACTGACATATTTTGTCTACATTTGGGCCGCTCGTTAATTTGCTTAAAAGAAACGTTGAGTTCATAATGGAGGGAAGTTACAGATAATAAAAATGCTTTGCTTTTCTGAATTTGTGTTTTTGATTCTCTAAGACTGATTTCCAAATTTAAAATTTTTCAATGTTTATTTGGTTGGGTTTTTTTTTTTTTTTTTTTGGTTTTTTGTTTTTTTTTTTTTGTTTTTTTTTTTTGTTTTTTTTTTTTTTTTTAAGATAAGGTTTCTCTGTGTAGCACTGGCTGTCCTGGAACTCACTTTGTAGACCAGGCTGGCCTCAAACTCAGAGATACACCTGCCTCTGCCTCCCGAGTGCTGGGATTAAAGGTGTGCACCGTCACACTCTGCTCCAAATTCTGAATTTTTAAATGGTTGACTAAACCTATAATCTGTCTTGCTTGAGCGAAAATGGAAGAAACTTCCATGTTTTTATAAAGTACTTGTCAATTTATTTGGCTTAGTTTTCCCAAAGTTAATACATGATTGGAATGTTTTGGTGCTACAGAGTGTTTTACTAAAAGGTTCTTTCAGGCCTAGCGTGTGCGTATGTTTTCTGCTTATGAGATACTTGTTAAAAGAAAGGCCACTTCTGGGGCGAAGGGCCCGGTGACACTAAGGATTGCCTCAGGTGCCTCAGTTAACTTGTCTCTGGTTTAGAGATATGCAAATGTCCCAGGGAGGTGTGGGAAGAAAGCTGCCTGTAGAGACAGGAACCTGTCCTACCACACTGATCTGTTTGGTTGATAAGTTTCAAGAAGTCGAAAGGAAAAAAAAAAAAAAAAACAAAGAAAGCCAGACAAGAGTGTAGATAAAGGTTTTTCCTCAGGTTATCTCTGAGAGGCGGAAACCCCTAGAAATATAATGTAGATAGGTCTTTTACAACTGACCACATTTGATCTTATAGCTTTGAAGGTCTTTCACTGTCTGCTTGGATAGTTACTTGTCTATCTCTTCGTGACTCCTGTCTGGGTAGGGCGGTTCTTAAATACTAAGATATAATTTTCAAAGATTTAAACGGTATAGTGTTTTTACTCTTTCAGTAGTTTCGCCAAACTAGTGCAAAATGAGGACCGAGCACGGAGCCTCTCAGACCCAGCGAGGTCTCACCTCACAGCTACATCCTCAGCCCTGCAAGGCGTTCTTTTGAACACTCAACAAAGGATGTAGGGAGACTTCCATCGATTAATCAGAACCATAAGTGTATAGTGGATACCACCAAGCAGTAATTACAGCGTTCAGTTCAGTCTGGCCGCCTCTGATTATAATGTTTTATAATACGTGCCTCAGTAAGTGTTCGAGAAGCGTCTTATTTTAATCTGGCTTCCTCTGTCTGTAGAAGCAACGCACATTCTAGGTTTGAGCGCTAACAGTGACCTTAGAAATTCGTAACCTTACACCCAAGGTCCTTCCTGTAGCAGCAGAGGAGCAGCCGGTAACGTCTGCTGTTTTAAAGAGCTTTGAAGGCAGCAACAACTACTTAATGCTTTGGGTCATTGTTTTTAAAGACAGGTGTTTCTGTTCTGCTTTTTTAAAGTTTTTGTTGTTGTAGTTTTGTTTGTTTGAACTTACCTAGCTAGCTTCCCAGGTCATTTCATGTCTGACATCATCAAGATGGTTTTTGGTTCTGCGTGCAGACATCACCAATCTCTTCTGGTATATGATCGTCATGTGCCAAGGGCTCCTAGCTTTGGGTCCAGGTTTCCTGTCACATTTCCGGTGGATTAGTTTTAAGATAAAGGCTGAAGAATCCCTTGGTGCTTACGGCACCCACTTGTTCCTTCTTTGTCTTTTTGCAAAGAGTCTTTGTTCTGAGACAGGATCTTCCTTGGTTGCCAGTCTGGTTTTGAACCGTCTCTGTAGCCCAGGTAGGCAGTGAAAACATTAAACCCTCCTTCTCTCCCTTTCCCAGTGGCAGGGTTAGAAGCGTTCTTTTCTCGTTAAATTAGCGGGGGCTTCTTGTGTTTCCTATACTGGCCTGTGACTTGCTGTATAGCCTGGGCTGGTTTTGAATTCATGAGCCTCCTGCCTCCACGCTCTGAGATCATTGGGCACTCACCACCATGCCTACAACAGAGGTCCTTTTTTTAGCTAGCAAGAATTCCATGTAAGTCAAGAGATTTCTCTTATTTCTCTCTTTAAAAATGTATTATTGTACGTGTGTATATTCATGGTATGTGTGCATGTGTGTGCATGTGTGTGCGTGTGTGTGTGCACGTGTGTGTGTGTGTGTGTGCACGTGCAGATGTGCCATGTACACTGCCAATGTGGAGGTCAGAAAACCATGTGTGGGAGTTGGCTTTCTATTTCCACCAAGAGTCCTGAGCATCTCACTCAGGTTACCAGGCAGATGCCTTCATGCACTGAGCCGTCTCATCGAGTCTCCTCTCTTTCTGTGCCTAGGCTTTCACTTTGTACTAGCTAACATCTTTTTACTGAGATTAGGTTGCTAATCTGTGATCAGATAAGATAGGACGGTGGCTCGTAGTTTAGTTCGTAGACAGCAGCTTCAGAGCACTTTAGGGACCTTGATCTCTGAGAACAGCGTGTGGCTGTAGCGACCAGCTTTCCCACCAGATGTGATTGTTAAAGTTGAAGACCCACTCAGTAAGCCTTTTCTGTGACGGGCCATTATTTTCAGGTTTATAGAGCATGCAGTCTCTGTCACGGAGAGTCGCCTTCTCAGCTGTGGCAGGGAAGCGGCTGTAGACAATGTTGACTGAATTAATATGGCCGTGTCTCAGTAAAACTTTAATGCGGTTGCAGAAATGGTCTGTGGGCAGACGTGTGAGCTGCACTTCGCTAAACCTGTAAGTACTTGAAAGTGTTTAACAAGTAGTTTATCATGGAATAAAAATAAGCATTATTGTGCATTCTTAGCAATATGTTACCTAGGTTCTATCTCACTGTCCACATGAATTATTTATCATTTATTTATTTGTGTTGTGTGTGTGCGGGGGGTTGGGGGAATACAGAAGCCAGACAGAGGAGTATGTTGGCTGTCTTTATTGCTTTCTACCTTATCGTCTTGAGACAGGGGCCCTCACTGAGCTGGGTCTTACTTAGCTAGCAGTCTAGCTGTCGGCCCCTGTTGCTGGGATTACAGACACACACAGCCACACTCAGCCTTTTATGGGTGCTGGGGATTTGAACTCAGATTCCGACACTTGCAACTCTTGCTTTTTGTGGTGGTTTCAAAGAGAAAGGCCCAATAGGGTAATATGTGTAAATACATGGTCCCCAGTTGGTAAAACTATTTGGGAAGGATTAGGAGGCGTGGTCTTGCTTGGAGGAGGTGTCATTGTGGTTGGGCTTTGAAGTTTAAAAGAACTGGCACCTCTCTCTCTCTCTCTCTCTCTCTCTCTCTCTCCCCTCCCTCCCTCCCTCCCTCCCCCTCTCTCTCCCCCTCCCTCCCTCCCTCCCCTCCCCCCCCCACCTCCGTGTGGATCAGCATGTGAGCTCTCAGCTGCTGCTTCAACATTCTGCCTGCCTGCCACCATGCTCCCCTCCATGATGGTCATGGATTCTAACTCTCTGAAACCTGAAGCCCCACATAAAATCTTTCTTCTGTAAGTTTTCTTGGTGATGGTGTTTTACCACAGCAATAAAAAGCTCTCTTTATATGGCTTTGTCTGGCTTCGAACTTGCTTTGTAGACCAAGCTAGCTTTCAACTCATGGAGATCCACCCTCCTTTGGCTCTGGAGTGCTGGGATTAAAGGTCTGGACCACCACACCCTACTCCATATAAACTTTTAAAATCAAATTTATCACAAGTCAAAAGGATCTGACGGGAATAGCATGCTTCTTCAAGTTTGCTTCAGAAATTACTTGAAATAAGAGATTTCAGTCTCCACCCAGCCCCGTTTTGTATTACCTTCATAAGGTGATTTGTATTACAAAGAGTTAAGTTCTGACTAAGTGGTAACTTGTTTTATCGAAAGGATGCTGCCCAGCTGAACTGTCTGTCCCTGATGAAAGAAAATGGCATCTGGCTTTCCACTATGCCCTTTGTTTTCTGTCTACAGCTTTGTTTCAGAGCTTAGGTTGACATCCTGTGAGAGGCTGACTTCATACCGGAGGACTGAGGTTCATCCAGGGAAAATGGAAACAGGAATATTGTATTATTCTTTGCTGAGGTCTAGAGTCACATATTGTGTTTGGACCAGCATGTGGCCATTTATCTTTAAACAGTTCAAAGGAAGTAAGCCATAAACCTTTTCCTTTCCACTTGTTCGTATGCGCTATTAAAACGTGGATATTCAGTTGAAAATAAAAGGAATGGGCAGGGAATGGATCAGTGGATGTCTGAGAGAAAATGGTTTCTGCTGCAGTGGCTCTTCTGAGACATTTGCAGTTTTGTGCTTTTAGCAGAATCCAGAGGACCCTGGCCTGCCGTTGTTTACCTCCTTTTGTTCTGTGCTTATACACATGGCTCTAAAAGAGAGGAGGTGTTCAGTTTCATCCAGCTACTTTGTTTTTTTTTTTTTAGGCTATACTGTGTAAAATGGCTGTAGCTAACCCATAAGTCATATAGGGGTCACAGAGGTGAGGTAAACGCTTCGAAGTGCCCCCAGTCAGGAGTGTATCTCCGCTGCTACTGTGATTGCAGAACCTCAGCTCCCCTTTCTTTGGAAAGTCAGGCTGTAGGTGCAGGGAAAGGTGTCTACAGTGTACAGGAAACCTCATGTGAACAGAGGCTCTGGGTCTTGGTGTCCTGCAGTCCGGGATGTTGTTTCCCTTTGGAAGAGCCCATCCCTGAGGGGCTGTGAGGAGATACGGCATTGTCTTTCCTGCAGACTGCCTGTGGTACATCTCCCTTTGTGTGTTTGTATTGTGTCCACTAATAGTCACTGAACCTGAATTATAGTTTTCTCAGCTTTCATAGTGGACAGTTGCCATGAAAATACGGCATACTACCATGCAGATGTCTTTCCAATTTTCCAAAGGAAATAAATGAAATGTTATAATGCTATCTGCCAAAAAAAAATCTTCAAATAACAATATATAGAAATACTGTGCACTTTTCATTTTATTGTTTCCAGTTTTATTTTATCTTTGTTTTAAAAAGGCTGACTAGCCCGAGATTGGACACATTGATAAAAGTAAGCAAAAGTGTTTGTAACACAGAAATACAGTAATTGATTGATTTTTTTCTTAAAGCAGTGGTTTTCAACCTGTAGGTTATAACCCTTTGGGGGGAGATCAGAAGACTTTCATAGGGGTCGCATGAAACAATAAGAAAACACAGATACTATATTACACGTAATATAGTGTATTAAACGTTCACACGTAACAGTATTAAAATTAGTTATGAAATAGTAACAAAAATAATTTTATGGTTGGGGAGTTACCACAACATGAGGAACTGTATTGAAGGGTCAAAGCGTTGGAAGGTTGAGAACCTCTGTCCTAAGCAGGAGTTTTGAGCACATATGTTCTAAACTGAAAATTAGACTCTGCGGTTGCTCGCCAAGTACCAACAGGATTCCAATCCGTGCTCCAGTAGCAGGATAAATAGTCTTCTTCAGCACTAACAGAGGAGACAAGCCCATTCGAAACCATGCTAAGGATGGACCTCCCTGCCTAGGCTGACCCTTTATGTTTTTCTCAAAGGGAGAAAAAAAAAACAAACATCTTTCTTCTTTCTTAAAGATCATTTTATTATTTTAAAGTTTTATTTATTTTATGGTATGGGTGCTTTGTCTGAATGTGTGTCTGTGTGTCACCCGCGTGCCTGATGCTCTTAGATCTTGGGAGTTAAACATGGCTGCTGGGAACTAAACTTGGGTCCTCTACACTGCGGAGCCATCTCTCCAACCCTCACAAACACCTCTTTTTCTCAGGACCTCAGCTGAAACCATAGCCTGTACTTTTCAATCCCTCTAATACAATGACCCCAGGCCCTTGTTCTGGTTTTCCCTGTCATCACTGTGATATAGGGAGCTACAGGTCCTTTTTCTGTGTCTCCCTGAGATTAGCTGATGTCCATCCATTCAATGTCCATCCCACTCATCCGAGTGCGTATGTCAATCCAGAGACACCTTTCAATACTGGGCGTACGGTAATAAATCAGTAGACCTCTGTGCTCTCCTGGAATTTATAGTCTCATCGGAGAAATAGAAAACAATCTGCTTTGTCTTACATTTTCATTATCGTTTTTCAGCAAAGGTTTATTAAATTCTCAGATTGCCTTTTGCCCATTAAACAGAACCAGACACACATTCAGATCCACTTTAATATTCTTGCTCTGGTTATTGCTTCGTTTCTTTTATACGCTTTTTGATTATTTGTGCTCTGTAAGAGACCTCCCTGGGTTTTTATTTCCTTCCTAGGAGAGGGCACCTGGAGTA
Organism: Micromys minutus; assembly: GCF_963924665.1. Taxonomy (NCBI): domain Eukaryota; kingdom Metazoa; phylum Chordata; class Mammalia; order Rodentia; family Muridae; genus Micromys; species Micromys minutus. The sequence goes on from NC_137968.1 coordinate 5,093,488, forward strand.
GTTAGGCAGAAAGGGCACCTACTGTTACAGCAGTGGGGCAACTTCCAGACTTCCGAGGCAGAGGAGACTCGGGAGGAGGGTCTGCTTGGGAGAAGTGCACATGGGGTTTCGCTGAGGGCAGATCCTGACTGGAGGGGTCTGGGGTCGGAACCTCATGTCACGTAGCTGCACAGCCCATGTGGTGTCATGGCACAGCAGGGACTTAGGAGTATCTGCTGCCACACATGGTATCTTGGCCGCTGGCAATAGCCAGGTCAGCCTCAAAGGGAAGCCATATTCCTGAGTTTGGGTGTCCCTTCTACCACCGTGACCCCTTTGTTCCAGAACCTAGCCATCAGATCTTGAAGTAAGTAGGAAAAAACCCGATTGACATCCACAGAGTGGAAATTTAGTCTACATGGTTAAGGGCTTGCCTTCACACATAACAAAACCATTGGACATTATAGGCTCATTTTGGAAGAAAAAAAAATGTCACAGACTGCTTTTCCGGATTCCTAACCGCAAGTTCTTCCATCTTCCAAGTAAAGGCGCCTGCAGTGACGATTGATCTGAGTGGGGTCCCTACATGGTCCCTGCATGGTAGAGAAAGCTAACGAGTTGTTCTCTGACCTACCGTGTATACCTTAACGTCTCTCTGTCTCTGTCTGTCTGTCTGTCTGTCTGTCTCTCTCTCTCTCTCTCTCTCTCTCTCTCTCTCACACACACACACACACACACACACACACACGCACACGCGTGGGAGCGCGTGGCTAAGACACTATGTATTTGGTTTTCTAAAGTTCTGTTTCTTAGGGCTATTTGAATAAAATGTAACAACATGTTGCAGTTTATCTTGGCTGGGCCCTCTTGTCATTTAGCCAAAGGGAAGTCTCCACGAAGCCATCGGTGGTGGTGGTGGTGGTGCTGTGTAGTTGCTCGTTTTGTGGTGTCGTGCTGGAGTTCAGGGCTTGGGTGTGCCAGGCAAGCTTCCCAGGGCCGAGGCACACCCGAGTTCACCGGTGACTTTAGGAAAGAGCCTGGATATGGCAGAAGTAGGTGCTCTGAGAACATGCACAGTACGCTTCTGCTTCTGTCCCATGTCTCTATGATGAGCGCAGCCACTTGAAGGTGGGAACTGTGGGGACACCTGTCGCCAGGAGTGGGTGGGTTTGAGCTCCGAGTTCAGGGGAGGTGACGTACGTAGCTTGGCGATCTAGATATTATTTAGATTCTCTAGATACCCCATTGTTCTGTTCAGTCCCCACTGGGAACAGGTAACAAAACTTGGGAGGAAATTCCCCTCACGTCAGTGGAAATGAGCCTGTACGTTTGTTCTTACTGTTGCCGTGGGTCAGGGGTGTAGGTCTATGGCCTCATCCTCTATGGGGACTGACATCTGTGACTTGGTATGGGGTCAGGGTGTCTGGCAGGGAACTGGACATGCAGACTTGAGGAGCCGCTTTACTTTAAGGCAGGGGTTCTCATCCGAAGGGTTGTCAAGTGGACGTCTGGCTCCAGCCCTGCTCCCGAATCAGTAGATCTGAGATAGGATGGAGAATCGGCATCTCTAAGACGTCCAGGGACGACGCTTAGGGAATTCCTTTCTATGGCGGGGCAGCCACGGAGCGCCGTGGTTCTTCTGTGTGCCTGGCCTGAGAAGTGCCAGAGAGGAACCTGGGAGGCTGGAGCAGCACGTGAGCTGGCACGTGTGCATGTGTGCATGTGTGCTGGCATGTGTGCATGTGTGCATGTGTGCTGGCATGTGTGCACGTGTGCAGTAAGAAGACTACATCTGAAAAGGTGCTTAGCCATGCAGTTACAGTTGCTTAAGGCACTTAGAACGTTAACATGGGCAAGCAGTGGTGGTCACTAGCTTTGATGGTGTCACTAACCTCAGAAAGCCCTATTGATCTACATTATTGATTTGTTTTTAGTTTTTCTGTCATGATAGAGAAAAGACTTCTTACTGAAGAGACGGCTCAGTGGTTAGAGCACTGGCTGCTCTTCCAGAGGTCCTGAGTTCAAATCCCACCAACCACATGGTGGCTCACAACCATCTGTAACGGGATCTGATGCTCTCTTCTGGTGTGCATGAGAAAAGACCTCTGAACAGTTTGTTTGTGTTTTCTTCCCCAATAATGTTTGTAGAAAACCAATATTGTTTTACATCCCTATGTTTGCTAGATGTGGCTATTTAAGGCATCCATGAACAGATTTTGTAGATGACAGTGGGCTGGATTTGAAGGTCCCTGGCCAAATCCCCATTTGCTGTCTGATCTCCAGAAAACCCTGTTTCTGAAGCTAACGTCAAGTCTAGACCCTGAGAGACACACCCATATCGATATAAACTGTGTTCCTTCTTTTCTTCTTCCTCTGGACCCTTAGAAATAAATCTCAACAGTGTCTTGCAACTAATTTTAGCTTTTTATTTTCAGATTTTGTTTTGATTTGACCCTCACAGATCACGCCAGAGCGGATCTCTTGGTGGAAGCGTTAGAGAGTGAACAGAAAGCTGTTTACTTTCTTCTTACAAAGTCAGACTTTCCCTCGAGGGCTGTGGGCTTAGAGTGCTGCGTGACACATAGCCTCACTCCCTTCCTCACGCTGTCACTGGTGATTTATGTGACAGAGAAGCACGTCACACTGATAGAACTTGACAACGAGGAACAGTATTTGGTTTCCACTTGCTTACACTCTCGTCCTTTGTAAGTCTGTTTTCCTCCGCAGGAATCATTCTGTTCTCTGACTACACAGTTCCTTAGGACCCTCACTTCACATCCCCGTCCTCGTGACCTTCATTCCGGTCTTCATTTCTCTGGTGGCAGCTGCTCACTGTCTCCTGTGACACGTCCTTCTCCGGTGCACCGAGGGTCCGAGAGACTTTGAGGATAATTCTGTCTGTCACTTATCCATCAAATGTCGCCGCATTTCCTCTCTAGATGATAATAGGATGCTTACTGCTTGGCCTCCAGTTAGGCCTGTAGCTCAGTTCTAGATTGGTTTTTTCCCATTTGCTGAGATCACTTACAATCCATTCTTTATGGAATTTGCATACTAGTCTTTTTGGCTTATTTAAGCTAAAGAAAGAAAGAAAGGAAAAGAAAGAAAGAAAGAAAGAGAAAGAAAGAAAGAGGAAAGAAAGAAAGAAAGAGGAAAGAAAGAAAGAAAGAAAGAAAAGAGGAAAGAAAGAAAGAAAGAAAGAGGAAAGAAAGAAAGAAGAACAACAAACAGATGGAACTTGAATAGCTAATAGATTCAGATTCAGACTATCTGGAGGGGCAAAGGAGCCAGAGCATGGATAAGATTGTGTCAGAGGATGTTTGTCGCCCATGCCGGGCCTTTGGACCCTGGACCCTTTTTATGGCACTGTAGAGGTGGTTGGTCCCCTGCAGCTGTCTGACCTAATCTGTGTATCTCTCTCTCTCTTGCCCACTTTCTTTCCAAAAACCATATACCTCAGGCATCCAAACGGCCAGGCCTATGTGTCTGTTGCCAAAATGCCCCCCTGCAGCCTCCTTAGATTGTCTAACGTTTCCTCTAACAGAACTGCTGAGTAGTCAGACAGTGAGTGTTCAGGCGAGGGCTCAGTGCGAAACAGTTGCTACAGAGATTGTTCTGTTGTTTGGGAGTTTAGCGCTGCTGCTGAGTCTGCCACGTTCTTCATGAACTTGAGCCGTCATGAATGTCCTTAGAGGTCATCTAGGAGGCTTCTCGAATTTCCCTCTGAGACCCAGAGAAAGAATTACCTGTGCAAAGTGACACTCGTGCTTGGACTTAGTTGGATTTAGTTGGAATTAGAGTCCTGGCAGCATATTGGCCAAGATTATGTAAACAGCCTCGAGTTCTTGTCCTCACTAGCCGTCTGTCCTAGTTTAGCTGCGTTTACTTTTGTTCATCAGAACAAAATAGAGGCGAGACATCCTCTTCCCGGTTCCTGCCGGTCCTAACAGCGGCAGCTGTCTAGGGTGTCTGAGGACGGCTGGCCCTGACTGGCCCTGGAAAGAGCCGACTTCTCATTTTTCTGAGGATTAGCACTGCAGTTAGCAGGATTGTCTTAGTCACCATTAAACGCCAGATCCTCGAAAGTGTTGCTGATCCTTCTTTGTTACTGTGTGAGTTTGAGAATTCAACAGAAAAATGAAAAGTGCCTGGGTGTGCCCTGAGGACAGGCCTGCTGGGAGCCGACTCTCACCCAGCAGGAAAAGCAAAAAGAAATAGCACAGGTCAACTTTGTAGTCTTTGCATCTGAAGGTTTAGTTCCCAAATACGGAGTTTGAACATTTGGTGGAAAAATGTTGATTCCTAACAAGACTGGAGCAACTTCAGCATCCTGTTGGACATCGGCATCCCGTCGGACATTGGCATCCCGTCATGGGACCGCTGACCCATTGCTTGAAGCAATACTTGTCTCTGAAGTATTTGTCCTCAGGTTATCTGTGCCTCGGGAGGTCTGCACTGTCCTCTTCTGATATGTCCCTCCTCCATCCTTGTTGGATGAGAGGTTTTTGTTAGTCTTCTGATCCGAGGGAGTGATTGTTTGAGGGAGTTGTTTTCAGCAAGAACCGGATAAGGAGTCAAGAGGGCAGACTGAGGTCGCACAGACCAGAGTCTCCTCTGTCTCTGTCACTGTACAAGGTGACCTAACCTCTTAGAGCTCGACCCCTTATCTGCAGGGGTGTCTAAAAAGCTTGTTGTAGGTATTGATAATAGGATACGGTTTGTAATATTATAATATTTATAATTCACAGCTAGAAACAGTAGCAGCGAGTCTGAAATAAGAACATTCAGATTCTAATTCAGCATAGATTTTAGAACTTCCCAGATGATTTCCAGTAAGAAGTTGGCACACTTTCTCCTAGTGACCTGAAGGTTGTCCTGACTGGGTTGTTGTGGTCTGTGATGTGGAGGTGCTGTGAGGTCACTGTAGTGAAGGAAACCAGGAAATTCTCAGCAGGGAGGGTTCCTCCTGGGCCAGAGCAGCTGCGCCTTTATTTGTTTAATGTAGCAAGCTTTTTTTTTGGGGGGGGGGATAAGTTCCCACTTAACCATCTCTTGGCTAGGTAAGGAATGCAGGAATGTTTTGAGAATAATCGACTGAAAGGTCTCCCAGGCTCCAAGACTACGTCCTTTGTCTGTCAGTCTGAGACAGTTGAAAGCTGACTGTTGGATCTGACCCAAAGACATGACCTTTATCACACCCAGTATTTTAAACGTGTACATAAAAGTGCCAAGATTCTAGTTTTGGGAGATTTTTTTCCTAAAACCCGAGGTTCTCTTTTTGTGTGTACAAAATGGGTGTGCCCAACAGTCCTGTGCACACCTCCAAGCACAGGTTGGTTTGCTTCAGGCGGCAGCTGCTGCCGGCACTTTCCCTGTCTCGAGACCCTTGGCTGACGAGCCTGGCCTTCGGACGTGGCTTCAGTTCTCTGTCAGATTCACTCCCTTCTCTGTATGTAAATATCAGTGTTTCTATGGTAGGAATAGAACAGGAACGGGGATAGAACACACAGAAAGTATGTATTGAAAGTAGATTTATTAGCTGCCTGGCATATGGACTGGGTAGTCCTAACAATGGCTAGCTGGGTGCTGGAACGGCAGGGAAACCCATAGCAGCTCCATATACCACAACTTGCTATATTGCCCTGTAATAAAAGTATATGTGTGACTACATGTGTAATTGTCATGTTGCCTCTGAGCTGGACATCAGATTTTAAATGCTGGCCATCAGCTTACTGCGGCAACTGTGGGATTTCTCTGTTAGACTCGACACAGTGCGCGTGCATTCCTTCTACTGAAGCGTCTGGCTGTCAGCCACTTGAAGGACCCCTACCACATTCATAAAGCTGCCCAAGGGCTTTCGCTTATGCTCAGCCATGTTGGGATATACGGGTCTGCTGTGGTGAGACAGTGTTTTGGGTGTGATTGTGGTTTTACCCTAGCGACTTGGCATCTGGGATCGGGAAGACTGTGCTGATATCTTGTCTTTGTTGGCCAGGCGTTTGTTTTGTCCCTTGGTTTCTGTCTCCTCTCTGTGGTGGCCATGTGTTGCCTGGTAGGAAATTCTTCTCGAGTGTGGCCCACTGGGGACTCCAGTAAGTGTGTCTGGCTATTAGGAGCTGAGGCTTAGGATGGGGAAGGGCCAGGTGAGGTCAAGGGCTTTCAAAAGAGGGAGGAAAGCAGCTGTTACACCAGGAGTGACTACGTTAGTCTCCCGGATATGGGGGCAGAGTGAGGAGAGGCCACAGCGGATGCTTGCTAAGGAGCTGGGAATGAGACTGGACCGAGGAGTAGAAGGGGAGGTGAAGAGCTCAGGTTCCCGGGCAGTGCCCTCTAGATTTGGGGGATAGGGTGGGACAGAGCAAGGAGCTGGGGGACAGAATTCTGTGTGATCCAGCGGAGATGAGCACAGGAGGGAAGGGAGGCTGCAGAGCTGGGGCTGAGACTGAGGGTTGGACTTGGAGGAGCAGAGGGAGCGGTGAAGATCTGCAGTCAGTCCGTCTGCTCCCTGCCCAGTGCGGCCTGTGAGTTCCCAGGGAGGCTGGGAAGTCAGGAGAGGAAGATCTGCCCCATACACTGGAGGTGGAGCCGGGGATAAGACTGGGGATTTGATTTGGGGGAGCAGAAGGTGAAGTGAAGGTCTGTAGTGGCCAGAGTGGGTATCAGACAGGCAGAAGTGTCTAGAATTAGGCTGGTTGAGGACAGCACCAACCATGGCATATTGACCTGCTGTTCACACCTCCTTGCCTTGCCTCGGCCCCAGAAGAGGACTGTCGCACTGCCCAGGCGTGTTCCATGCCAGGTGAAAGGCTGACCATTAAGTGCCCTTTTTAATGGCAAAGGCTCCAAGATGCCAACTGTGGTGGCCCTGTTTTTGTGCAGACAGTTTGCCACATCAGGTCAGGTGAACTTTCCGTGGGTCCAGCATTTCTCAAAAACTATTGCCGGGTGATTGCTGGGTGTGGGTTGTAAGTTTTGTGATGAGATCTCCCTGTGGAGCGTAGCCTGGCCTTCTGTTGCTGCCTCATTGTGACCATGAATTCATCCATCTCTCCTTGTTCTTACTGTTTCTTATGCTCTTTGTATTTTAAGAGTATTTTATTATGTATAAGCTGTATTCAATGTATTTTAAAAGTTATTTGTTGCAGGTTATTCAAAGTCTAAATGGTTTCTGTCAAGATCTGTTTTAGTTGCCCATACTGAAGAAAGCACAGGCCCTATTCCATCCTATCTTCCAGAAGTTTCTTGAGTCTTGTAATCACCAGAAAGAGCCTCCCCTGGGTTTCTTTGCTTGTTTGGTGATACGGCTTTGACTTTAGGAGGGTTTTTGTTTGTTTGTTTGTTATGTTTAAGTGACAGCATTTTTTTCCTTGTGGGGAAACAATGCATAGGTTCAGTACATTCCTCTCAAATCAGAATCTCTGGTCCTCTCATACATTCTCTACATGTGATGTCAGTTTTATGCTGATGACTTTAAGGATGTGTCTTCTTTTTAAAGCTATATCATATTGTTTATTTGTGATATGCATGTGTATATATAGATGCTGTGTGTATGTGTCTGTGTGTGCGTATTTTGTGTGTCTGTCTGTCTGTCTCCGTGTGTATGTCTCTCTCTCTGTGTCTGTGTCTCTGTGTGTGTCTGTGTGTGTCTGTCTGTCTCTGTGTGTGTGTGTCTCTCTGTGTGTGTCTGTGTCTCTGTGTCTCTCTGTGTGTGTCTGTCTATGAGTGTGTCTGTGTGTGTGTGTCTGTGTGTGTGTGTATCTGTCTCTGTATGTGTGTGTGTGTGTTTGTGTGTGTATCTGTCTCTGTGTGTGTGTGTGTGTGTATCTGTGTGTGTGTGTGTGTGTGTGTCTGTGTGTGTGTGTGTGTGTGTGTGTGTAGGGTCTGTACAGGCAGTTATAAACTGCCCGGCATGGATGCAGGTTCTCTGGAAGAATGACAGGCACTCTTCCCTGCGGAGCTATCTCTCCTATATCTTTTAAGCATCTCACCTGAGTCACTCTGTGTGACTTCCTGCTGGTAGTTATTCTACATTCAGACACCCCATACACACTCAGACTGTCCCGTCCACAGTCAGATGAGTGAATTGAAAATGATGGTGCGGCATCACAGTGAGGTACTAGTCAACAGTTAGAGAGGGTGAACAGCGTGGGTGCATCTCAGTGACCTGGGCTGGAGAGATGGCTCAGCATAAGAAAGAGCATCCTAGACTCCTGCATCCTTGATGCCTGCATCCTTCTCTGTCATTTTCCTTTCTCGTGTTTTCATCAGTGTCTTTATCACATGTGCTCCACACTCTACTTTGCCCCTCTCTTATTGAAAATATATTTTTTCATTACATAATATATCCTGATTATGATTTCCCTCTCTCCTCCCAGCTCCTCCTCCCCTCCCGTTTATCCGCTCCCTTTCTGTCTCAATAGAAAACAAACGGGCTTCTAAGGAAGTATAACTTATAACATAGCAATGTAATATAATGTGAGAAAATAAAAACTAATACTTCGGGGTAGAACAAAACCAACAGAAGGAAACGAGCCCAAGAGGAGGCACAAGAACCAGACACCACTTGTTCTCACACTCAGGAGTCCACAAAAACAAGCTGGAAGCCATAATGTATACACAAGGGACCTATAGGATAAAAATAGAGAAGGAAAAATATGTACATAAAATTAAAAAAAAAAAAAGCAAAGAGGAAAGGCCAGCTTAGGGGTTTAGGAATGTAACACAAGGAGCCTCCGCAGATGCCATTGTGCTCTGTCTCCACAGCAGGTGCTGCTGGGCACACAGCCCATCCCCGAGAGTGGTTTCTTTTCCCTAGTGACTCCCTTGGAGGAAACTAAGGTTTTTTTTTTTTGCAGATGGTTATCAGTTGGAGATAGCTGCTGGATTAGGATGGAGACGTGTCCATTTCTCCTTTCTGCTCTAGGATGCCGTCTGACACAGACCTGTGCGTTCATATGTGCGTAGATCCAGTTGACTCGGAGCACTTTGTTTCCTTGGTGTCTTCCAGCCCTTCCACCTCCTCTCCTGATGAGGCTCCCTGATTCTGAGGGGAAGGATTTGATGGAGACGTTCCATTAGGGCTGACTGTCTAAGGTCTCACTCTCTGTGTGGGTCTGTATTTGTTCCCATCTGCTACAGCAGGAACCTTCTTGGTACATAGTCTACTTTTTATTAGAAAGCTAGTTTTTAAAATTCTTTCCAGCTCCCAAAACATCATTATTTTACTCTAACCTAAATACTTGGCTAGATATAAAATTCCTTATTGAATGTGACTTTCCACCTGAATTTTAGAATGATCTATTCATTGCCTTTTAGCACACGCACGATACATGACCGGATGTTTAGAATTATTTCCTTTGCATACTTGTCCCTTGGTGAGGTTGTGCTCTTCCTTTCTGGCTAATGGTTTTGACGTCGTCATTGTTCATTCTGCCCATCTGCACAGGTGTTCACTATCCAGTGATATGTAGAGAAGATGTCATGGGGTAGCAGACACTGCTCAAGGTTCTGGGGATACAGCAGCAAATGGACTAGAGTCTTCCCTCCTTTAGTTTCATCCTAGTGGAAAGAGTAAACATGAAGAACACGTGTTATCTGATGACTTTGTAGACAGCAGGTGCAGGGCCCAAGGCAGAGCAGCATGGAGAGATGAGCAGAGGAGAGCCGATGGCGGCAGCCAAACTGGAGCCAGTGTGGGGTCTGGGCACTTGAGGCCCGGAGGCTCGGTAAAGACTGACACGTTCTGGTGAAGTCCTTGAACGAGGCCACACTTAGGTTTCAGAGAATCACATTGGCAGAACTGTGGATGGGTATGGATGTAAGATTAGCAAGCATGGGACATAGTGAGACCCATCGGAGGCGCCCAGTGGGCCAGGAAGGACACAGTGCCTTTGACTGGGTGGCAACAGTGGCAGATGGGAACTAGGTTTTGAAGGCAGAGTCACAGGACTTGTTGATGGACTGGATATACCGTGAAAGAAAAGAAGTAAAGGTTGAGTCTGGAGACCCCGGCCTGAGCATCATGAGACCCAGATGATCGTGGGACTGTTTGGAGGACCAGGGCTGGGTTGTCTGTAGACGGAGGAGCGTGAGGTTGTCGGGAAGCAGATGTGCACATCTGGAGTGCACCAGAGAATGAGGCTGGTGGTTTGTCCAGGAGCAGTGTTCTGGCAGGAGTGTTTCAGGGTCTGCGCTCTAGAGCATTTCCCTTACTTAGATAGAGGCTCAGAAGGTGAAATCCAGAAAAAAATTAGTGTCAGGTAAGACCAAAGGAAAAAAATCTTCAGAAAGCAGAGTTATGTTGGTGATGTAAATAAAGACTCCGAATTTACCACTGGGCTTAGGGTGCTGGCTGTCACATGCAGTTGCACCTGCTGTCCCTTCACGCTGACAGCCATGACTTCTGACGTCGCTGAGTCTGCTCACCTGCCAACTGCACAGGTCTCTACCTCCCTACCTAAAGGATTCTGTCATTTCCACCCTCACTGTACTTTGTCCTTACCTACATCTACAAAGTCATCAGATAACGTGTGTTCTTCATGTTTACTCTTTCTACTAGGATGAAACTAAAGGAAGAAAGGCTCTAGTCCATTTATTGCTGTATCTTTAAGAAATTCAAGGTTGACCAGTTGTCCCTTTTATTAAAAGCAAAATTGCTAAATACTGGGGTGACTGGTAAAAGGAGTTGTGATTGCTTGGCTTGTTTTGTTTTTTTTCCTTATTTTTTTAAAATATTGAACAAAAATTTTTATTGAAGGAGTATCCCCAGAGCCTAGAGTAGTGTCTGCTACCCCATGATGTCTGTTTTAAATATTAAATGTAACTGAATAATGAATGCCTGTGCAGATGGGACGGGTGTATAATGACAAAGCATGATTTCTTCAAAGAGGTGTAACCTATAAAACGATCATCTCCATCTTGTATGAAGGGCTCTTAACACACAAAAGTTCCTACCTCAAAATTTAAACACATTGAACACATTAAAAGAGATTTAAGACTTATTTGGAGGGTAGGTGAAAAAGTATTTATCTCCCTTTTGTCCGGGGCTCTATTCTTGTTTTTAAATAAACTTTTTAAAAGGAAAGAAACAGTCACTCTCGGCTACCTCTCTCTCTGTCTCTCTCTCTCTCTATCTCTCTCTCTCTCTCTCTCTCTCTGTCTCTCTCTCTCTCTCTCTCTCTCTCTCTCTCTCTCTCTCTTTTCATTCTTCTTTTTTTTTAAGTTAGAGTGGTAACATTGCTTGGACCAGGTTTGAGTATCACACCCCCTCATGCCATCTCTCTGTCTGTCTCTGTCTCTGTCTCTGTCTCTGTCTGTCTCTCTCTCTCTCTCTCTCTCTCTCCCGCCCTTGTTCTTCCCTGGCTCCTCCCTGTACCTATCCCAACCCCAGGACTGGCCTGGTACGTTGTCATCTCTTGAAGATGAAATACACTGAGAACAAAACAAATTGTATGGCAGTTTTTACTTTTTATTGCTCGTTTTTATCTTCACAAATAAATGGTAAAAAAAAAAAAAAGTATTTTCTTTAAGCATTTATAATTAACATTTTCCTAACCACATCTCTATTTTTTTTTTTAATAGCACTTTCTGCCTCTTGCAAATCTGGAATGTTCACCAAACATCGAAGTGTTCCTTTGCCAAGCTTTTATACCGACCTGCACAAAGCAGACCCACGTGGTTCCACCTTGTCGGAAATTGTGTGAGGAAATATTTTCCGATTGCAGAAGCTTAATGGACACTTTTGGGATCCGGTGGCCTGAAGAACTTGAATGTAACAGGTAAATGAGATTTTTCAGTGAAAGTGAAAACTACAAATACTAAATGTGAGTAGCATTTCACATCATTAGTGTGTCATGATACTGCTAACATTGACTGATTTTATTTGCTGCGCGGTGGGGTGAGCTCTGTAGACCTACTGGTTAGCCACACGCATGCTTAGTTCTTGCTGTCAGGAAACCTACAGAGAGGGTGAAGGGAAGATAATAAGTGAATGCGATGACTGAGTCACACACTCACCCATCACAATATGAGTACATGTACTGGTGCCTTTCATCGTCCTTGGTGTGGGTAGTGGTCAAGAGGATTGGCTGTTGATCTAAACAATGAAGGGTAAGGTGGAGTTACTTAGGTGATGGAGAGGGGACGGACGCTGCAGCCAATAGGAGCAGCTTGTCCAGGTTCCTTGTGACAGGAGAGAGCTCTTCCTGTGAGAAGCGGAGCAAGCTGGTGCTTGGTTACATCTCAATGCTCAGGAGACTGTCTGTGCCAGGCGGGTCAAGAGCTCAAAGCCAGTCTAGGCTGTAGTGTGAGAGTTCACCTCCAAAGGAAAATAGAGCAAAAGGCAAGGCAGTGGATCTAGCTGCTGCAGTAAGCTTAAGAAAAGCCGTGCAGGCAGTGGTCTTGCCTCGGCTCCTTCCAGCGTGACGTTCTGTTGAAAGCAGTGATGTCAGCAGCTGTGTGAGGGTCGGGACTCCAGGCCACCTCTCATCTCCAGCTTTGCTGAGGCAGAAGAGGGCAAAGGTACAGAACTCACCTCAACAGCCCCTGGGAGTTTGGTTTTATTTGTCACGACTGAACTAATAAGGAAAGTGGGAAATGGGGGTGGGTCCAGAAAGGAGGGAGGGATCCAGGGATGAGGAAGCCCAGGTTGTGGTCACTCTGGGGAAGTCTTCACTCTTACTGAGGTGGTGGGCTTCCGGGGACTAATGGTAGGAGTGGAAATTAAGTCAGCTACTTGCACAGTCTGCAGGAAACTTGGTGTTGAAACAAAGCAAGAGGGCATGGTGGCAAGACGGATGCTCAGAAGATTCACTGTAATGAGATGAGTGGTGTGAACAGAGGACAGACAGACAGACAGACAGTAGAGTTTGTCTGTGGTTGGGGTTGTACTGGACAGGGTTAGTAAGAGGCAAAGGAGCAAACACGGACTGAGAACTTTGGAATTAAGGGAAAGGAAGGCATATAGAAAGTAGAGGAGACAGTCCCTAGATGTTGTCTAAGGAGGACACAGGATCCAGGTGTGGATAGGAGGGTCCTCTGATGTAATGGTAGGATGGAGGTCAGGACGGTTCCAAGGATTAGGGTCACATGGTTACCAAGGTACCCAAAGGAATCTTCCCTGCTAGTATCTGTTGGGAATAACCACATCTGCATCCTGCTGAGCCCTGCCTCGAAGTCTACATTGACAAGTGACAGGTGTGTGGAGTCAAAGAGGGAGCCAGCTGCAGAGAGGCTACATCCCTGTCCCTTCAGGTGATGTGGCTAAGCCTGAGGTCATAGTGGACACTATAACCTGTAGATGGTCTGTAGATTGTTAAAGTTATAGTCTTTACAGTACTGAAGGTTGACTTGATACAGATTTAACGTTTAAACATTGTGTTTAGTTGGTTAAACAATGTCGTTGAGGGTTAGAGAACAAGCTCGTGGTTCTGAGTCATTAAAATGCTGCTTTTTTAAAAGATAATTTCAATTTAAGATGACCAGGAGTAGTCAAGGCTTCACAGTTCAGAGATGCTTTATGTAGTTAGATAATCTTCAAAGGCGTCAGAAGTCCACAGAATATGATATTTATAGACATTTTTAAATTAAAATCATTTGACTAGAGACTTGTCTGCTCCTGACATCACCCCTTAGATTCTAAGAAGAAATTGAGCATCAGTGGAGTTGCTCCAGTTGTGGTGAGACAGCCACTTGGCAAGAATTGCCTCATTCATCTACACACAATACTGTCCAGAAAGGGACACTCTGCGGAATAGTCGACTGATAATCTTTGCCAAGTCAAAATTATCAGCCCTTCAGATTTCTGCACTAAAAGGTCTGTCAGATATGATCCTGGGCCAGAAGGCTGAAGACTGATGCTCCAACGTTTTGAGAGAGGTAGGACTGTCCTAGTGATCAGCAGCAGTCTCTATTTATTGGCTAGTTTTGGAAGCTCTGTTTTGTGTTTCTCATTATCGGGTAATATTAGTCATTCTGAGATTTCTGATGTTGTTGAAGACTGGTAGCCTCTTAGCCAGACCAGCTGTTTGGCATTAAGAAAGTTAATCATCTCCAAAGATGATTTCCAGATGACATAAAAATCTAAAACCGAGATATAAGTCAGATATAGAATTATAGTCTTTCAAGATAGATAAAAGACTGCTTTATTTAATAGACAAAATTGATAGGCTAGATGTTAAGGCTGTCTTATTCTTTATAAATTATAAAACAGTAACAGTTATATTCATCTTATAGTTGGAAAAAAAAACTCTTTAACTGGACAAAAAGGAGGAAATATAGATTGTCCCGAAGCTGTTTGTATTTTAATGTTAATTCCACTTCCCCAAGAAGGGCTGCCTAGTCACATGACTCCAACTGAACCTTCCCATTTTAATTAATAAAAAGGAAAGCCAGTAACTGGGTGGGATGAGGGGGTGGAGAGAAGGGAGGTCTAAGAGGTCAAGGACGAGAGAGGTCAGAGATCGGAGAAGCGGAGGAGGTGAGAGGACAGAAAGGGAAGGTCATCACAACTTGGAGGTTCCGAAGGACCAGCTGGACCCAGGTGGGATTTATTGGTGTTAAATAGCTATGAACATTAAGGATTTTATAGGTCTAGTATCTCATCTAGAAGGGCAGTTTGTATCTTTTCCTATTTGATGTAACTCTTGTTGTGTAGAGTATTTGTGGATTGAGAGTTGAATATATAAACCTGTATGAAAAGCTATCGGGCTGTAGAGTTTTGCTTGTGGGATTTTGGGGGTAGAGAAACACCCCGGGACAGGCAGAGAATAGGTGTTGAAAACCGCCAGGGAAGGGAGTTGTGCGCACAGTTGGGCCGCGGTGTCGGCTCGAACCAGGCGCCAGAGGTGCACGCGGCTCCAAACTAAAAACCCGGCCTCAGGAGTGAGAACTCAGGGCTGGCAGAGAGATAAACCAATTCTGTATTTAATATTTACTGCAATCATGGTCTGTTGACACATTCAGCAGCAGTGGTGGGATGCTGGGCCTGTGTGTTTGGGAAGCAGATACTGGGTTATCTGCAGTTGAAGTCTCATCAGGCGGATACAATGCAAAGGTAATATGGAAGTGGGGCTGGAGAGATGGCTTGCAGTCAACCCGGGTTCGATTCCCAGCACCCACATGGCAGCTCACAAGCACCCATTAGTCCAGTCCCAGGAACTCTGATGCTCTCTTTTAGTCTGCGACAGCACCAGGCATGCACGGGGCACACATACAAACGTCGTGACAGCGCACTCGTGCTCATAAATAACCGAAGGAAGAAGAGTGAGGTGAGCACTGCGGAGGGTTCTCAGCATTAACTTGGTGGAAATTAAAGAATTGCCATGTGGAAATGGGGTGTCCCAGTGAGGCTTGAAAAAGCATTGCAGACAGATTCTGATAAACACGCTATACGTGGGAGCTTACAGACCAGGAGCCGGATGCCTGAGATGATTCCTAATGTCAGGATTCTGAGATGTCATAATACAGACAGGCAGAGCCACTGGGGTTATCACTGGGGAAGGGTTTAACGATCTGCCCGCAGGAAGTCAGATGGCTGAGGATGGCAGCTGCGGGAACAGGGGACACTCTGTCTCTCCACTCTTCACTGTGCCCTTCCTGTATCCTGTCATCCACACCCAAGGTGCCACAGAAAAGAATCCCCCGTGTCAGGGGGCTTTCATCTGAGTGTCAGGAAGATGAAATCCGTAAACTGTGGTTGTTCTCAAAGGTAACATCTGTGAGCAGGATGTTTGCTCTTGATGGGATTGCCTGCACGGTGTCAGAGGAGGAGGGTGCTGACTCCCAGAGCACACACTGGGCCTCAGGTCAGCATCTCCCGCTTTGGAGGTGACCCTCTGTAAGGTTTTGTTGAGAACAAACATTATTTCTTACCCCAAGTCAAATTAGTTCTGTGTTGGAACGACTTGATACATTGTCACAGGAAGGGGAATCTCTGTTTTTAAAGAACTTATGTAACCCCAGTATCAAACTGTATCTCACTTCTTTAAAGCAAGCACCTCTTTTTAAACGGTCAATTGATTTGATCACTGGAAATAGTCTCCCTAGAAGTAAAAGCAGTATTCAGAGTCCGATGTCATCTATGGCAAATGCGCAAGCAGGAGAATCTCTGACTAGAGCCCTAGTCCCGCCCTGCTGAACGGTCGGAAGTTCCACAGACAGCTTCTTTGACTCTGGGACTCGAACAGTGGCAAACTTTAGGCTCTCGGTTCCTGGGGCAGTGCCTCTACCCTTCCAAGTGCCTTTGCTTTGGAACAGGCAAAAAAGCAACCCAGTTCTTGGCAGCAGCCGGTTGCCCAGCTTGTGAAGGTCCAGGCACATCCTAAGCCAGGACTGTAAACAGACATGGCTGCAGACATCCTTTGATGACTTACCAGTGGTCAGTGCTTCTTCTAACTCTGCACCGCTCGCCCGTTCTTTCTCGCTGCCCCTCCCCACAGCACAGCCTGCCCCTCCCCACAGCACAGCCTGCCCCTCCCCACAGCACAGCCTGCCCCTCCCCACAGCACAGCCTGCCCTTCCCCACAGAACAGCCTGCCCTTCCCCACACCACAGCCTGCCCCTCCCCACAGCACAGCCTGCCCTTCCCCACAGAACAGCCTGCCCTTCCCCACAGCACAGCCTGCCCTTCCCCACAGCACAGCCTGCCCTTCCCCACAGCACAGCCTGCCCCTCCCCACAGCACAGCCTGCCCTTCCCCACAGCACAGCCTGCCCTTCCCCACAGCACAGCCTGTCCCTCCCCATAGCACAGCCTGCCCCTCCCCACAGCACAGCCTGCCCCTCCCCACAGCACAGCCTGCCCCTCCCCACAGAACAGCCTGCCCTTCCCCACAGCACAGCCTGTCCCTCCCCTCAGCACAGCCTGCCCCTCCCCACAGAACAGCCTGCCCTTCCCCACACCACAGCCTGCCCCTCCCCACAGAACAGCCTGCCCTTCCCCACAGAACAGCCTGTCCCTCCCCACAGCACAGCCTGCCCACAGTGCCAGAGTCTCAGACCTGACTGTCTTGCACTTTCTTTCTCTTATTCCCATTCATGCTGCCGTTTCTCTGTGTGCCTCTCCTGCGGTCAGGAAACCACGCTTCAGGGCTAGAAACATGGCTCAGTGACTAAGAGCATGCATTACTCTCGCAGAGGACTGGAGTTTGGTTCCCAGCACCCAATCAGGTGGATCACAACTGCCTGTAATTCACAACAGTGTCCCTGTAATATTTGGGCAAGGTAAAGTTGTCTCTATTATAGACACACCTCATTCTGTCTGCTCCTTTCTATGACGGTGAATAAATGCACTTAATATGACTGGTATTTTGTGGGTCTCAGCAATTGCAGCTACAGTTCATAAGAAAGTAGAATTTTGAAAGCCAGGCATAGCGGTGCACACATATAATCTTAGTACTAAGAATGCTAAGGTGGGATGGAGGCTAGCCTGAGGTATGCATCGGGTTTTAGCTAGCCTGGTCTACATAGTAACACACCGGAGAAGGTCTTAAGCACAGTTAACTTAAGAATGACCCTCATCAATTCGTTGAACTTTGAACTTAATCTTGACTAATTATGTTGTTTCCTAGTCTCTAGACATTAGGGATTTAGAATTTTAAATATTTTGTTTATATAGTGAAACTTCACACAGTAACTTGGGGGGGGGGGGACTGTTTTTTTTGGTTTTTTTTTTTTTTTTGTATTTTATCTCGAGGCTGAAGAAAGTATTCTCTGTGGAATTTACACATTCTGATAGATGCATAACTATTTTCCAAAACAAGGGAATAATACGCGGTGAATTGAAAATGCCCATCAGCAGCCCCTCACGTTCTAGAGTAGAAACTGCGTGAGCATCCTTCACAGAAGAACCATCAACACGTTGTGATGCACGGTGACACTGAACGGCCACCATGCCGTTGGTGAACCGCAGCTGACTGACACCTCAGTAGTAAAGGGAAAGCTAGTGTTGCATGTAGAAGTGACGGCATGATGTCATTTATGTGAAGTTCAGAACCTGTGCACCTACCATATAAGGTTATGACTAGTAAGTAATATAGTAAAATACATTTAAATGCTTAGGGAGAAGGAAAACTAAATTGCTGGCAATTAATTCTTCTGAGAAGAGAGAAAGGAAGAGGGCAGGAAGGAAGCCCTGCCGCTCTGCCTCATTGCTTTATCTAAAGGTCTGAGCGAAATGGATGCTGTTACGGCCTTTAAACAAAGTTGAGAGACTGCTAGCGTTCCTTTCACAGGGATATACTTCTACTTTCTGTCTTTGGAGACACGGCCTCTCTGTGGAGCTCTGGCTAACCTGGAACTCACTCTGTAGACCAGGCTGTCTCTCCACCTTACAGCTCTCAACTGGCCTCTGCCACATGAGTGCTGGGATCAATGGGTGTGATATACAGTCGGCCCTTACTTGTTCTCTCTCATCCTCCCTCCCTCCCTATCTCCCTCCCTCCCTCTCTCCCTCCCTCCCTCTCTCCCTCCCTCCCTCCCTCCCTCCCTCCCTCTCTCCCTCCCTCCCTCTCTCCCTCCCTCCCTCCCTCCCTCCCTCCCTCCCTCTCTCCCTCCTTCCCTCCCTCCCCCCCTCTCTGTATATATATATATATATACATATATATATTATATATATATATAAAATCATATAATCTGTCTCTCTGTCTCCCCCTTTCCTCCTCTCCCTCTTTTTCTCAACTTAAGAAAGCATTTTACTGAAATGCGTGAGTGTTTTGCCTGCCTGTCAGTGCAGCGTGTGTTGTATACAGTGCCCGCAGAGGCTAAGAAAGGCATCCAGCCCTCTGGGACTAGAGTTACAGAAAGCTGTTACCTGTCATGAGGATGCCGAGATTCACACCCGGGTCCTCAGGAACAGGAGCTGTGCTCTGACCATTGAGCCACCTCTCCAGCATGTTCTCTATTTTTGTTCTGAGTGTGTTCTCATTATTTTTAAGCCATTCAAACTCATTGTTTTAAAACCTTTCAAAATAGTATCATTGTCTGTAAACTCAGCTTGGTGATAAAGTTCTGCCCAGATGCCCAGAAGAGAAATAGCAGTGCTGTTGCTCAAGTTTGTCCACAAAGAAAGCAGCCAATCACTTCAATGGCGTGAGCCAACCTGGTCCTGAGCCTGTGTCCTGACCATTGTCTTGTCCTTAAGTGTGAGTTCTGCCCTGTCACAGTAGGGAAGACCCTTCTTAGTCATCCTAATTGTATTCCTAACCAGGCATTGCTATGAACATTAGGAAAAGGAAGGAGGGTCGGTTGGTGCTCGGTGAGAAGAGCAGTTGTCCGGCATGCGGACTTTCACATTCAGTACTAACGCACCTGATGGATGATAAAGACAAGTCAGTTTACTTGGGATTTATAGTTCATAGGCCATAATTAGGCAAGCCAGCAGTACTTCGCCTGATTACAGAGTTGGGTGAATTCTACATTCTCTTAAATAGTCTTAAAAGCAGAAAAAAAATTGAAATTATGGTGTGACTAATTATTGTCCGTGAGAGTAGATTTTCATGTTTTCCTGTCTTCTTGTTCCTCTGCTGATATGTTTGTTTACGTGAGCTGAGGCTTCATGAATGGTTTTCAGTCAGTCTCCAATCTCCACCCAGCCCTGGAGATAGTCTACATAGCCTCACACGTATGTCTCCATCAATTATGAAGGCAACAAGGTCATGGTTTATACGTGGAAAACAAGATAAAATAAAGTAGGAGTGGATCCGAGAGGACTAAGGGGAAGGAGGATATTATCAAAATGCATTGTACGTGCATGTGAAATCCTTGATTAATGAAAATACATTTTAAAACTGTAAAAAGTGATGACTTCACGTGTTGAGTTTTTGTGAACTTTACAGGTTGCCATACTGTGATGACACTGTTCCTGTGACCTCTGAACCACACACAGAGCTTTCGGGGCCACAGAAGAAAACAGATCAAGCCCCAAGGGACATTGGATTTTGGTGTCCAAAGCACCTTAGGACTTCCGGGGACCAAGGGTATCGGTTTCTGGGAATTGACCAGTGCGCCCCTCCGTGCCCGAACATGTATTTTAAAAACGATGAACTGGACTTTGCCAAAAGTTTCATAGGAATAGTTTCAATATTTTGTCTTTGTGCAACTCTGTTCACGTTTCTTACTTTCTTAATTGACGTCAGAAGGTTCCGATACCCAGAGAGGCCGATCATCTACTACTCCGTGTGTTACAGCATTGTGTCGCTCATGTACTTTGTGGGGTTTCTGCTAGGCAACAGCACGGCTTGTAATAAGGCGGACGCGAAGCTGGAGTTCGGGGACACGGTCGTGCTGGGGTCCAAGAATAAGGCTTGCAGCGTGGTGTTTATGTTTCTGTATTTCTTCACCATGGCTGGCACCGTGTGGTGGGTGATTCTCACCATCACGTGGTTCTTAGCTGCCGGGAGAAAATGGAGCTGCGAGGCTATTGAGCAGAAGGCGGTGTGGTTCCACGCCGTGGCCTGGGGGACGCCCGGGTTCCTGACCGTCATGCTGCTCGCTATGAACAAGGTGGAAGGAGACAACATCAGCGGCGTCTGCTTCGTCGGCCTCTATGACCTGGACGCATCGCGCTACTTCGTCCTTCTCCCTCTGTGCCTCTGCGTGTTCGTCGGGCTGTCCCTGCTGTTGGCCGGCATCATTTCCTTAAACCACGTTCGACAAGTCATCCAGCATGACGGCCGGAACCAAGAGAAGCTCAAGAAATTCATGATTCGCATTGGCGTCTTCAGTGGCCTGTATCTTGTGCCCCTAGTGACACTTCTTGGCTGCTACGTCTATGAGCTAGTGAACAGGATCACCTGGGAGATCACCTGGTTCTCTGATCATTGTCACCAGTACCGCATCCCGTGTCCTTATCAGGTGGGTGCCATGCTCGGAGTACAGCGCTGTTTGCCTTTGACGAGGAAGCACGCTGGGATTAGTCATGGTGGCGACTTAGACGTCAGTCTGAGGAGAACTGTCAGACCTGGGAGTGAGGCTGCAGGGCTGGCCGGTTACAGTACAGCCAGTGTCCGTGATCATTGTGAGCATTATTGATAACAGCAGTTAAGCTGGGTTATCAAAGCAGACTCACAACCATGAGAAATAGGCCTCAGCACGAGGAGAAAAGAAAAAAAGCACATCTACTGAATTGGAGAGGGCTTTTTTTTTTTTTTCTCACCCCTTCTATGAGTAGGAAAACCCTATGTTTGGGCTTAACCTTTTGTGCAGTGTGTGCATCTAAAAATAGATTTGACTTCTGCCCATCCCATCCTGTCATTCTTAACTAAGGAAAACACACAATAGCAACTACGTTTCATGTGTGTCTCTGATGCTTATGGTTAGCGTAAGGTGCTGTTTTTTAATTAAAAACTGTAAGTTCCTGAAAACATAATTTCTTAGAGCATTTCCGTTGAATTTTTAAATAAGAATTTGGGAATTTAAAAGAAAGTGCATTTTAGCAGTGCACATTGTGCCTGTATATTTAGGAGGCCGGGGCGGGCGATTGTTGAGTGTGAAGTCAGCCTGGGACTACGGCAAGACTGTCGCAAGTAAATTAATTAATGAAAGTAAAATCGATCTTATCTGGCAGGAGACGCAGTTCAGTGGCAGAACTGTTGGTTGTGTGGCTTGTTCCTGACAGCGTGGCTTTTCCATCCCCCGCCCTCCCTCTGCCCGCCCTCCCTCTCTACTTCTTCTCCGTAGCTCCTCCTGAAGAATCACTTCAAGTGATACAAAAATGAACACTCCAGCAGCGTCAGCCGTTGAACTAGCTGGAACCAAGCTAAATATGTGTAAACAGGGGCCGGCTGAGTAAGTTAGAACTCACAAAGGAACCGTAGTTACAAAATTAACACACTGCTCCATAGGTATTCCACTTTTACACTTGAACACTTACAATCTTTGGAAATACTGTTATTTAATAAATATACTGAGACTAGTATGCTTTGAGCAAAAAAATGATTTACTTTTTATGAAATTTCACACTCTCACATCTTACTAATACTTGTGATAGCCAAACAAAACACACGTGCATTCATGCAGAAAGATTAGAAGATATAAATTTGACCTTTTTTTGTTTTAATTTTTACTTTTGATGCATGTGTTTGCCGGCACGTGTGTCTATGCATCCCATGTGCTTGTGTTTATGTGCAG
Organism: Micromys minutus; assembly: GCF_963924665.1. Classification (NCBI taxonomy): domain Eukaryota; kingdom Metazoa; phylum Chordata; class Mammalia; order Rodentia; family Muridae; genus Micromys; species Micromys minutus. The sequence goes on from NC_137968.1 coordinate 5,115,591, forward strand.
CCTGTGTGTCCTTGGTGTCACCAAGGACAGACAGTTCCCCTGAACTGGAGTCACAGACAGTTGTGACCTACTGTGTGTGCTGGGAACTGAACCTGGGTTCTCTGCAAAAGCAGCAACTGCTCTTAACTGCTGAGTCATCTTTCTAAGGATTTTAAATGTATTTTAAGTGTAGAGTATAGTGAAAAAAAATAGGTAAATACTTATGAGAGGTTAGCAAGTCATTCCAAGGTTCTGAAAGTCACTCAAGCATTTTTTATGTTAAGAACCATGTTTTAATATGCATAAACGTTCCTGTTCAGAACTTAATAAGATGCATTGAACTTAAAATTGTTCATTTTATTTATGCCAAACCTTTCACAATAAAACAGATTAAAATCTATAATTTGTTTAAGCTTTACTTTGAAAATGCTGATTTTTCTTCCTATTTTAAGTGTTAGTACTTGTTTTGTTTTTTAGGCAAACCCAAAAGCTCGACCAGAATTGGCTTTATTTATGATAAAATACCTGATGACATTAATTGTTGGTATCTCTGCGGTCTTCTGGGTCGGAAGCAAAAAGACGTGTACCGAATGGGCTGGGTTCTTCAGGCGGAGCCGCAAGCGAGAGTAAGAGCTGACGTGTTACCAAAAGATCGGTTTAAAGTAAACAGACCGAAATGCCAGTGTTTACCCAGAATCACTGCCCAAAGCAATGACATATTCTGTAATGTCAGCTCATGTGTAAGAGTAAATAGTTCATTTTGGTTATTTATATGTGGTGTGTATAATGTGCTGTGGATATATGCATATATATTAATTCTCAGTTGATTTGATGACTGGACACAAATTTCGTAAGTGTAGCTGGACAGGCAGAGCCTACCCTTAGCCCTGCGTGTGGTGCCCAGGCAGGAAGACAGCGAATGTATCTTCATTCAGAACTATACGCCTTACTTACTGTGTGTATCTCAAATCCGCCTTCCCAGGTAACTTTACCGTAGCCTGTCAACTGAAATTTGGAAGAGAACAAGCAGAGGTCATTGCTTGTCCCTGTCCCTGGCTTACCAGATAGTTAGCAGTTTCTGTGGCGCACAGTCAGCCGGTCCCATTGTGCTGCTGTGTGACTCACTGCTTCAAGCTTCACCACTTAATTTCTCACACGCGCTGCTTCCGTTAGCAAAAGCCCTGTCGGTGCTTTTGCACAGAAACTTCACTTAGGTAATGCAGCCCGCACAGGATGTCTCACTAGTCAAAGTAGATTGGAGGGAAAGTGTCCGTGTGCGACACTTGAGATGTACTGAGCCGCTTCTCTCCTGCGTCTCCCGCAGCCCCATCAGTGAAAGCCGCAGAGTGCTGCAGGAGTCCTGTGACTTCTTCCTGAAGCACAGTTCCAAAGGGAAGCCCAAGAAGAAGCACGGCAAAGCCGGCTCACACAAGCTCAAGGTCATTTCCAAGTCCATGGGGACTAGCACAGGCGTGGCCACAAATCACGGCACCTCCGCCATAGCAATCGCCGACCATGACTACTTAGGGCAGGAAACTTCCACAGACATCCAGACCTCCCCGGAAGCGTCCGTGAAAGAGGGGAGAGCAGACCGAGCCCACACGCCCAGAGCCAAGGGTCGGGACTGTGGAGAACCTGCCTCTGCAGCCGCGTCCGGCTCCAAGCTGTCCGGGGAACAGAGCGACCGGAAGAGCCGAGCAGGCAGCGTGAAGGAAAAAAGCAGCTTATCAGACGGGGCTCCAAGTGAAGGAAGGTGAGATTTACTTTGTTAATGAACTGTCACGATTTTACTGGCACAGACCTTCTCTGGAACCAAAGCACGTTGTGATGAGATGCCTGTACTTTGACCTAAGGAAGTTGGTTTCAGCTAATAATATGCTCCTCAAAAGTTTAGTTCTTAGCTTTGAGAAGAATCTCAATATATGGCGTTCAGTTTGGAGAGTGATGTTTGTTTCTTATGATTGTTAATGGTGTTTGGCATTTCGATAAGTGTTTGAGGCGCGTCTGGAACACAGGACAGACTATAACCATCTAGCCTGGGGGTGGCGGCACAGGCCTGCAATCCCAGCACTGGGAGCTGCGGGCTTGTGAATTTGAGGCAAGTTCAAGGCCAGCCCCGGCTCTAAAACTTGCAGGAAAAGAAACAACTCAAGGAAACGAAACATTAAGTTACATTATTCTGTCTAAAGGTGATGCTTTACGCGAGGATAACTAAATGTTTTCAGTTTCTGAACATGAAAGAATATGGTGGATTTTTCCCCAATGGTCAGAAACTATCCAAAGCTTGTTTTTTTGTTTGTTTGTTTTCTCAGAATGTCGACAGCTAACTGTAGCAAGCTCCCAAGGTTTTATTGCCTAGCCCTTTCAGACTGGGCTAAGTATCCAGTGTTCCCCTGATGTCTCCACCCAGGTGTAACTAGCTAGATACTTTTATTTTCACTGGATTTGAGCATCTGTGCGTTTCCTGGTCCTGGTTGTCCTGGAACTCGCTCTGTAGACCAACCAGGCTGGTCTCAAACTCAGAGATCCGCCTGCCTCTGCCTCCCCAGTTCTGGGATCGAAGGCATGTGCCGCCATGCCCGACAATGTATTTCTAAACCCTGTAATGGCGTCTTACAGGGTGCTCAACAGGAATAGCACTTGGTAACGTGTGTGAAGTCGGTGAAGGTTGTAGTCTGAAGTGCTACCCAGGAGCTGTAAAGGGTTATCTCCCGTAGGGCTGCTTGGGGTGAATGCCTGACATCCTGTGTGCCTCCGCTGTGCATATCAACGCTCTTGTTTTCTAGGGTAAGTCCAAAGAGCAGCGTTCCTGAGGCCGGCCTGATGGAGGGCAGCAATTTACAGGTCCCCAGTTCTCCGGAACCAAACAGCCTCAAAGGTTCCACGTCTCTCCTTGTTCGCTCAACTTCTGGAACTCGGAAAGAGCAGGGTACTGGCAGCCATTCGGATGCCTGAAGAAAACTGTCTGTTATCCTGGAAGCAAATGTATGGACACTGGAGACAACCAATGTATTTGTCTTACTGAGCTTACCCAGTGGGGAGGGCCGCCCAGTGGGAAGTGCTCACCTGGAATTCTTGAGGCCCCGGGCTCACCTCCCAGCACTGCAGAGAGAACTCTGTTACAGTCTTCCTTGCACTTAACCAGCTTTGTCTACTGGTTTTTTGGTTTGGTTGCTTTTATTTTTATTGTTGTTGTTGTTGTTGTGTGTGTGTGTGTATGTGTGTGTGTTTGTTTGAGACAGGGTTTCTTTGTGAGCCCTGGCTGTCCGAAAGCTCCCTCTGTAGACCAGGCTAGCCTCAAACTTCCAGAGACTTGCCTGCCTCTGCCTCCTGAGTGCTGGGAATCACCACCTAGCCTTTTGTCTACTGTTAAACTGGAAAGAAAAAAATAATATAATGCATTTATACCTAAAAAAGGGGGGGAATATCCAGGTTAATAATAATTTTAAATGTGGGGGTGGAAAGGGCGTGGGGAATCTTCCTTCTCTTTATGAAGATTCTTTCATTAAAGTATTTAAGATATTTTATGCTGTTTCACTCTTTTGATATAAATCCAGGATTTTTCTTTGCTGAAATATTTAAAACTTATCCTTGTACCTTTTATACGTAGATATATATTTGAAAATATGCTTATAAGTATTTGAACTTTTTTGAAAATCCTAGAAAATTGAATCAAGTATTTTTATGATGTTTTTAAAAAATATTTTAGCTCCTTTGCAACTGTGATAGCTGTTACTTGATTCCTAAGAAACTCACACAGCAGCCTCTGCAGTGAAAGAGTCAGTGTCACGCCCGGAGGTCTGTGAGAGGTGGTCAGTGCTCAGGGCTACTCCTGACTTCCCCAGAGGAGGAACTTGCTGACAGTCTCCCTGCATGAGAGGGCTGTCTTTCCTCCTGGGTGCCTGTAAATTAGCAGGTGAGATTTTAGGGTTTTTTTTTTTTTTTTTTTTTTTTTTTTTTTTTTTTTTTTTTTACAAATTAGGCCAAGCTATTGATTTTCTTTTTAAGTGTTTCATGACCACTCAAGACGGAATTATGGCCACTTATAGCTGCTCATGCCTGTTTTTATTTTATTTTATTATTTTCTGAGACAACGTCTTACTTTGAAGCTCTCCTCGGCTGTCTGGTGCTCGGTCTGTACCCAGCAGATCACAGGGATCCATCCGCCCCTCTCTGCAGTTCACTTATCTCCCCCAAGTGCTGGGGTTAAAGGCTTGAGCCACCACACTCAGCTTTTATCTTTTTTTAAAAGTTTAAACTTAAAAAAAATGATTTTAGAATACCACAGACACATTGTGTTGTATTTTAGACGCCATGCAAAGTTCCTATCTGCAGCTAAACCTCAAGAGAAAATGTGCTGAGGACAGAGTGTAGCAAACCCATGTGAAAAGACATTTAAAGTACTAAAACTGTTCTCCTCAAGTATTATCTCTGGAGCAAGGTTGTCTCGGACACTTTGAGCCTGTTGCTGTTAAAGTTCAAAATGAAAATTATCATGTACTGTATGGAAAAATGTCAGCACTAATTTTTCCGCAAATGTAAACTTCGGACAAGAACTTTTTTTGGTGTGATCTTTTCATCAATAAAAATCTCTTTGTATAAAAGGTTGTGTTGTGTGCTAGGTCTATAGTACTGATCCAAGAAATCGTATAACTTTTTTCAAATTTGTAATGGCGTAAGTAGTAAGTCAGAAACTTTTAGCAGAGGAAGAAGACAAAGAAAATACTGCATGTTGTCACAGTTTTTTTCCCCAAAGTGTAAGTTTTGCAGCCATTTTGCCTACACTGTGTTAGAGCCCATGGGAGACCTGCTGGGTAAGGCGGAGTGAGCCTTTGTTTTTGCTCCCAACAGTGGATTAGGTCATTTGGACAACCCTCAGTGGTGCAGTATTGCTTTCCACATTCTAAACAGCCAGTAAAGAGAGGACCTGCTGGGTAAGATCCCGTCAACCACCCCAGCGTTTTCGGCTTGTCTTGTCTGCAGCCATTTGTTATGAAGTGCTGTGGAGAAGTGGACAGTGTATGGAAGGAGGAGAAAAGGACCAGAACCTGCCATAAATGTGGAATTGGGACCTAAGCTGCCTGAGAAGCACCATACTTCATGCTATCTGTGTGGGATAGAGAAAGCCCAGACTCTGGCCCTGGGTTAAGGCAGTTCTGGGTAGGAATAGGAGCCTCCTCAATCCTAGGGAATTTTTTGAAGGAAGGGTGTTATTGTTTACACCCTGTGAATTTGTTTCAAGACAAGTTCACTGCCTAAGATGACTTACATTTTACTGTGTACCACAGGCCTACACCTTCTAAGTGGGAATACAGAGCCACACCACCATTCTTGGCCTTTCACAAACCCTAGAGGCTGGAGAGACAGTTCAGCAGTGTATTAGGGTTCTCCAGAGTCACAGAACTTACAGGTAGTCTCTGTATGTTAAGGGAATTTATCGTGATGATTTGCAGCCTGTAGTTCAACTCCCCAACAATGGTCAGCAGCAGCTAGTAGTTGGTCACTCACACAGGACAAGCAGGCAAAGAGTCTTCCTTCTTCCAATGTCCTTATGTAGGCCTCCAGCAGGTGTGGCCCAGATTAAAGGTATGTACCACCACACCTAGATCCAGGACTTTGTCCCAGGTGACCTTGAACTCAGAGATCTCCTTGTTCTGGGATTCATAGCCACTATGCCTCAAGATCTCCAAGCCAAGATCCAGGTCAGAAACTTGTATCTCTCGACCTCAAGAACTGGATCGCAGGTGAGACTACCAATTTTGGATTGTAGTTCATTCGAGATATGGTCAAGTTGACAACCAGGAACAGCCACTACAAGCAGTTAGGAACACTTGTTAGAAGTGCCTGCGTTGAATTCCTAGCATCCACAATCATCCCTGACTCCAGTTCCAGGGGTCTGATGTCACATTTTCTCCTCTGTGGGCATCAGATACACAGGAAGTACACAGACAGACATACAGGCAAAACAATCACACACATAAAATACATGTGTAATTTTTAAAAGCAGTGTATCAGGCCAGGCATGAAGGAAGCACATGCTTTTCATCACAATAGTCAGAAGGCAGAGGTGGGCAGATCTCTGTGAGTTCGAGTCCAGCCTGGTCTACATAGTTCCAGAGCTATGTAGAGAGACCGTGTCTCAAAAAAGGGGGAAAAATAGGGTCTATCATTGGGGTCCAGGAGTCACCCCACAAACCACACAAACACCAACGTTAATTAGACAGGGATAGTTTATTGAGCATTTTCCTGGGAACTGATCAATCAGGGCTTCAGACCAGACTCAGGAGTTGACTGAGATCCTGAGCCAGAATCCTACAGAACTTTTAAGCCTGGAATCTACAAACATCTGTGCCAAGTTATTCCACCAATCAGTATTTAGGCATAGGGGACTTCCTTAGGAACATGGCTTTGTTGTACACTTAACCTGCTGCCATTGGTTTGGGTATTCATCAATGTGGGGGACTTGCCTATCATTCATGGCCGAACTTGCCAAGCAGGATGTCAATTACTTATGTACATGTCTCTTTCTTCCAAGTTGGATGTCAATTTGCAGGAAGGTCTTGGGAACTGAAAACTTTACTCCACCCCTATAATACATGTGTGTCTCTTATTCTGGGGTCCATGCCAGGGGCAGGTTATAGAGGCAACAACCATGAAAGCTCAAAAATAAGAAAAGGAAGTGCTTCCTGGCAGTTGTTTCTGGTCCGGGTTTATTGTGGCTAGCTATTCAAGCAGATCAAACTGACCTCTATCGTGACTGGATTCCAAGAACACCAAATCACAGAATATAATGGGATACACAATGAACTTGGGCATGAGAAGGTTTCCTAGGAACAGCACATGAGGTTTCCTAGGAGCAGCACATGAGAAAGGTTCCTAGGAACAGCAGTAACAGAATATAAAGGCAGACTGAACCAGCAGCAGTTACCCAGGACTGAACATATTCTAGAATAAATCAGGCATGACTGAACAAAATAAATCCACTTTTAAAAACCATGATCTGTCTTACAGTTTTTTTCCCCCCCATGGCTAATGAGCCTCCAGATATTGGAAGTATTAGAAATGTATTCACCTGAGTTACAGGTTGTTATGGTAACAATTTTAAAAAAGGTTTTGTTGCTACTGGTCCCGAAATCTCATGGAGCCAGGCGCCCAGTCCCACACGGTCCTGTACAGTTGAGTAAAATCATGACTCAACAATCAATAATTTATCAAACATGTGTATATGTTAAATTCTCAATCCACAGTACATCCAAACAATAAATTCACTGCCAATTAATAAAGATATAAAAACCGCCTACCTAGACAAGATAAGACCGATCTAGTTTACCTTGATCTGAACCGTCCTCCTCTGCCAACTCTGTCTTGAATCTCCCGCTTTCTCCTTCTCTTCCGCCTTACCACAACATTGCCCCCGCCCCACTGTCTACCATCCAATCACGGCTGCATCATCTTTCCCCTGGAGGAAGGTTACACCGGCAAAAGTGAAACACGCATCCTCACCACTATTCCATTTGCCATACCTCACAGCAGGAGTGGCTGAGAAACGTGTTCAGGATGCATGCTTGTCAGGGAGAGAAACAGGTTTGGTGATGTGTTTGATAAACCCACGTGTCTCGTTCTGCCCCTAGAGGCATTGCCGGTGTACCCGCTGTATGACATGTCCATCAGTGGGTGGCAGAAAGAAGAAAGGCCCAGTGTATACTTAGTGTTCTGACCTGTGTACATCTGAACAATGAATAGCCCAACATTCTCTGCAAAGAGTGAGCCTAAGACAACCACCAGCCCAGCACCAGGGGCCCAGACAGGAGCTAAGCTGAGCAGCCAGTCTGGCCATGCAGGTCCATAATTCAAGAGCAGGGCATAGCACTCCTGAGATGACCCCAGACAGAGACGCCTGGTGCCACTAAGAGGAGTAGGTGATAGAGAAATGGAAAAAAAAACAGGAAGATGTGGGCACGAAGAGGAGAGACAGAACTTGGGGCTGAAGGTAGTGCGGAACAGCTGGACGTGAGCCAGTGATGTTGTGTGGGACTCTGGTGGAGTCCTTGCCGGCATTGTCACAGAGCCAGGTCCTGCAGCAGAAGAGGTCTGTTACCACCTAAGGCCAGGCAGACATCTCTGATCAGGGCTGCTGTTCAGAGACTCGATGTCTGAGGGCTGTGCAGAACCTGCCCCCGACCCTCACCCAGGCATAGCTGGCCCGGCAACATGAGAACAGCCAGCTGCCAACTGGGGGAGCACCACCCACATTGCAGGAGTTTCAGATGAGATGGCCTCAGGATACAAACACCTGCTGCGGGTGGGAGACCTGGCCCCGAGGTCACAAGAGCAGGGGAGATGGTCCTGCCCCTCACCAGCTACAGCACGCAGGAGAATGGCCCTACACTATCCCTGCGCAGGCGGTAGAGCTGACCCTGGGGACAGGAGCAGGTGGAGATGGCCCCAAGAGCATGAACATGGAACAGCTTGTCTGCAATCTGGTGACATGGGCAAGGGAACTATGCCCCACAGCCCCTTTCCACCTATGGCAAGTCATTGCAAAAAGGGCATACTGTGGTTGGTAAACATTATGTCACACTGCAGATTCCACAATGAGATGGAGAAATGAGTGGAACTGGAGCATATGATGTGGAATTCACAAAGAAATAAAAAGTTTGAAATATCCTATTACTGTAATGACACCCTTCAGTTCTTCAATAGCCTTCCTTTATCACAATGTATCATTTAATATATGACTAAACTTCTATATTGGTTTATTTAAAGCAAAAAAAAATCTGTATACACTGTCTTAGTCAGGGTTTCTATTCCTGCACAAACATCATGAACAAGAAGCAAGTTGGGGAGGAAAGGGTTTATTCAGCTTACACTTCCACATCGCTGTTCATCACCAAAGTCAGGACTGGAACCCAAGCAGGTCAGGAAGCAGGAGCTGATGCAGAGGCCATGGAGGGATGTCACTTACTGGCTTGCTTCCCCTGGCTTGCTCAGCCTGCTTTCTTATAGAACCCAGGTCTCCCAGCCCAGGGATGGCTCCACCCACAATGGGCTGGGCCAGGGATGGCTCCACCCACAATGGGCTGGGTCAGGGATGGCTCCACCCACAATGGGCTGGGCCCTCCCCCTTGATCACTAGTTGGGAAAATGCCTTACAGCTGGATCTCATGGAGGCATTTCCTCAACTGAGGCTCCTTTCTCTGTGATAACTCCAGCTTGTGTCAAGTTGACACAAACCAGCCAGTCCAACACTTCTCCTTATTCTTGGCTTAGTACTTAGAAAACTTGAATTTTTAGACATTCATCTTGAATATGTTGAAGAAACCTCAAATGTATTAAATTTTAAAGAAAACAGGTGTGTGTGTGTGTGTGTGTGTGTTGAGGTCACTCTAACTCCAAAGCGGATCAGTAACTTAGAAAGAAGTAACATTAATTTTTGTAAGACTTACAAAATTGAGAGCACTCTGAGTCTTCCAGTGGACCCAGGCTGGATTCCCAGAACCCATGTGATGGCTTACAAACATCCCAGGGGAAATTTGAAACCCTTTACACCTCCACAGGCACCAGGGATATGCATAGAGCACAGAGATACATGCAGACAAAATACCCATGTGCAACAAATAAAATTACAAGATATTACATAGCATTTTTAATGAAAGAAATTCGACTTAAAATAATATGGTCATTGGGTTTACATTTGCAGCAATAAAGTGTACAACGGTGCTCAAAAGCATCCAAGTTGTGATGAAGTAGTCTCGGAAATCCTCAGCAGAATTATACAGAATACAATGAAACCTTAAAGACCCAGCGCACTCATGGAGACCCATAATTGCTAACTAATCATGGCTCTGAAGAAATCTTGCCTGAGCTTTCCAGGCAAAACCAGACCCAAAACCAGCTTGATCTCCAGCCATTATTAAAGTCAGTTTTCCTGCTGCCTCAGTTCAGCTGGTGGGTGTGTCCACTAGCTGCCTCCCAAAAGCCCCGCGTTGCCAAGGCAACAGTTGGTGGCCACACCCACCAGGAAATGAAAGATGTCATTTGTAATAACCACACGGAGCCCTGCTGCTTTCTTTCGGCTTGGAAAGCATAATCTTTAATAGCCCGCAGCCCACAGTCGAAGTCTTGTGATTCCAGATGGCAAAGGTCTCAGCGCAGACACTGTGATCTTCCATGTGCAAAGGAATCCAACTGCTATCAGCTCCCAACCCCAGCGTGTCCATAAAGAGAACCAGGGAAGGTCTAAAGGCTGAGATGGCCAAGGACGGTGGGCACAGGGCTGGTTGGCAGTGGGAAGGGGCGCAGTGAAGTTCATGGGAATCGTGCCTGTGGGAAGGAGGCCCGCTGGGGACAACGGCAAAGGCACCGAGACTTGTGCTGGTAAATGGTCAGTGAGATCGGAGAGAGATTGCTGAGCTGAAAGTTCGGAGCCAAATCTGAGGTTTTCATTTTCCATCCGCAGAAGAAAAATAGACTGGAAAATACTTCAAAGAAAAAAAAATGTCTAATTTTCTACCACAAAAAAGGGATACTTAAAGTTTTGATTAAAACGTCCTTTTAAAGGTTTTCCAAGTAAATTATTTTGCAGTATACATTTTTGATGTGCATATGACTTGTGAATTTCCTAATTTTTTACTTACACTGAGTTTTTAAAAAAACTATGTCACTATTCTTTTAAACCAAATACATATATGTAAGTATACTGTTATACTATTATATATAATATATTTATTTAAATTTTATTGTTTTATTTTTGAGATAGAGTCTCACTACATGGATTTGGCTGGTCTTGAACTTGTGGTAACCCTCCTATTTATGCCTCTTCCATGTTGGCACCACAGGTTAATTTGTTTTTGTTTAAGTCTGAGTAGACTCCACACTCTAGCTGGGTGTCACCAGCCCCCCTGTGGTTTCTGCCCTTCAGGCTGCCTACATGAAAACAACCATGGTCTGTCTAACAAAGCTGATCACTGGCAAACCCTGGCTGGCACTTAACATCTCTTCCTCATGCCCGCTGTTGGGACAGGCTCTCTGGGAAAAGACCAACACGCTGTTGCCAAAGCTACTCTGCTTTGGAAGGCTCTGGGCAAATAGAAAGTGAAGAAAAACAATACAGAAAAATTAGGCCTGGATTTCCTCAACAGAGTCATGACCACCTGGTAACTGGCCCTCAGACTCTCGGGTTGCAAATGCTGGATGCCTCCTCAGAGGCTCTGCCAGAGCCTTTCTGATGCAGATGAGGATGTTTGCAGCTAACCATTGGACTGAGCTGGGGACCCCAACGGAGGAGCTAGAGAAAGGACTGAAGGAGCTGAAAGGGTTTGGAACCTCATGGGAAGAACAACATTATCAACCAATCAAACCCACCACAGCTCCCAGGGACTAAAACACCAACCATTGAGCACACATGGAGAGACCCATGGCTCCAGGTGCATATGTAGCAGAGGATAGAATTGTCTGACATCAGTGGGAGGTGAGGCCTTTGGTCCAGTGAAGGCTCATTTTCCCAGTGTAGGGGAATGCCAAGGCATTGAGGTGGGAGAGGGAGCGTCTTCATGGAGACAATGGGAGGGCGAGGGAGGATGGGATGGGGGATAACATCTGAAATGTAAATACAGAGAATATACATTTTTTTAGAAATGCTGGCTGAAGGCCTTTCTGTTCTGTCTGGACAGAAATCACGGATAGTCAGAGGCAGCGCTGACAGTGCCAGCAGCTCACAAAGCTTGCCTTCCACATCCATTAATGCTAGCTCCAAGCCCTGGGAATAGAAACTTTGCAAACTTCCTAAGCCAGGGGTTTATGCTGTGAATGCTCAAGGCTTGCTGCCTACACTCAGTGACTGGAACCGAGGCTCTTAGCCTCCTCTTGAGTGTTCCAGCCCTAAGCTGGAAACTATGGGGTGCTCACACGCTAGTGCTGTGGTTCTCAACCTGGGGGTCTTGACCCTTTTGGGGGTCATGTATTAGATATTCACATTAGGATTCATAACTTGCAAAATCATAGTTATGAAGTATCAAAGAAATAATATTATGATTGGGGTTCATCACAACATTAGGGTGTTAAAGGGTCACGGCTAGGTTAGGAAGGTTGAGAACTCTCTGGCGCTCCTCAGCTACCTCTCTGTTGCTTCTTCCACACTCAGCCCTCTTCACAATAAAAACTGCAAATAGGCAAAGAAAAATCTATAGGGCCTGATGTTAAAGCACTTGGCAAGATGTGGGGGGGGGGCAAAAAAAAAAAAAAAAAAAAAAAGAGCTCGGAATAACCAAGAAACCATCTACAGAACTTATGAAGCTCAAAAAGAAGGAAGGCCAGAAAGTGGATGCCTCAGTCCTTCTTAGAAGGGAGAATAAAACAGGGGAGGAAATACAAGGTCAAATAGAGGAGCAGGGATTGAAGAAAAGATCTACAGAGACTGCCTCATCTGGAGAACCACCGCATACGCAACCACCAAACCCAAGCACTATTGCTGATGCCAAGAAGTGTTTACTGGCAGGACCCAGACATGGATGCCTCCTCAGAGGCTCTGCCAGAGTCATACTAATACATATGAGGATGCTTGCAGCTAAACATCAGACTGAACATGGGGACCCCAATGATAGAGCTAGAGAAAGGACTGAAATAGCTGAAAGATTTGCACCCTCATGGGAAGAACAACATCATCATCAGCCAAGGCACTGAGGTGGAGTGGGTGATTCGGAGAGGGAGCACCTTCATGGAATCAAGTTGACAGGGAGGAGGGAGGGGAGGGGGAGGAAGGGTATAACATTTAAAATGTAAATACAGAGAATATCCAATAAAATTTTTAAAAAAAAAGATGTGGGGGGTGGGGGCAGGCATTAGTGCACAGGAGAGAAACCTCCCAGACTAACTCTAGGCTGTTTGTATTGCCAGAAGAAGGGTGTGGCACACTTGTGCTTGGATAATAGATCTGACAGTCACGGCCTGCCGTGGGTCCATGCCCAATTCCACCAGTCACCATTACATGCTTTGGGCTAGAGTAGCCTTTCTTTGTCCCAGACACTGTTGAGGACGATTATAAGTTCTAGAGTAATCAAGAGCAGGGTCTTCCCCAGCTACTGCAGGCTGGGCCGTCGGAAGATCATGACTGAGATGTTATCTGTCACTACTGTAGACTAAAGCTTGTAGCTAGAGTAAATCTTCCTGAAGTGGAAGTGTGTGTGTTTTCAGCAACAGCTAAAGCTTCCATGATCCTTGCAGCCGGAGTGAAGGTTCTATCTATAAAATCACTGAGGCAGCAGGGACCCCATGATGATGGGCCAGTCAGTTGCCAATAGAGGGACTTCTTGGGCAATATCTCCCGACTCAAGGCAGCCAGGAATACCAGGTCCAAGAGAAAGGTCTGATGTGTTCACCTAAAGGTCCAACTCCCTGGGTCTCCAACAGCTTAGCTTGTTTATTTGAGGGAAAAGAAAACATTAATGTGTTTATACTATAGACCTATTATTAATAATATCACTTGAAAGAGAGTCTCATGTAGCCCAGACTTGCCTCGAATTTGTTATGTAACTGAGGCTGACTGAATTTCTGATTCTCCATTTGCCTCCCTAGTGCTGAGGTGACCACCATGCCGTTTATGTAGTACTGGGGGACTGAATCTAGTGATTCATACACACAAGAAAACCACTATACCAGCTGCTATGTCCTCATTCTCCTAGACATATTGGTAATAGTAGAATTCTTCTTCTCAAAAAAATTGTTATTAGTTCTTTGAGGATTTCATTAAATGTTTTTAATCATATCTGTTTTGATCTAACTTCTCTCAACTTTGTGTTTTTTTTTTTTTTTTTCTTTAAACACTCACTATCCTAGTTAGGGTTTTATTGCTGTGAGAGACACCATGACCAATGCAACTCTTATAAAGAACAGTATTTAACTGGGGCTGGCTCACAGGTTCAGAGGTCCAGTCCACTATCATCATAGCAGGAGGTATGGCAGTGTCCAGGCAGACATGGTGCAGGAGAAGAAGCTGAGAGTTCTGGCTTCCAGGCAGCTAGGAGGAAGGTCTGAAAAACCACCCCACACTGACACACTTCCTCCAACAAAGCCACAGCCCATAATGGTGCCATTCTCCCGGCCAAGCGTATTCAAACCACCACACTCATACAGTCAAATTTGTGCTGCCTACATGTTCTTGTATTGTGAAGTCTTCCACTGGTGCATGGTTGCCTCACCAAGAACAACATTCTCAAAGAAAAACTGACTCTCCCTTTCCAACAGCTACCGGTTTCTAATAGTCTAGGGGTGGGACTTTCTGCCCATCTCTCCTCTCCATGCTGGTGTTTGGCTTGGGGTAGCACAAATGCTGTGCATACCAACACAATCACTGTGAGTTTCAGATAGCAAGCTGCCCTGTGGCATTAGGAAGACACTGGCTCCTTGTAGTCATCTACTGCCTTGTCTCATACTTGTGTTCTCTCTCTCTCTCTCTCTCTCTCTCTCTCTCTCTCTCTCTCTCTCTCTCTCTCTCTCTCTCTCTCACTGTTATGCAAGGATTCCTGATATATATATTTAGAGCTTAACCATTTACAGTCTCTTCTCTCAGCCTTAGCCAGTTATGGTCTCACCATATAGGTCTCACTCTATGTTAATCACCAACTGCTTCCAGTAGAACCTTCTCTAATGAAGGTCATAGATGCATTGATCTATGATAATAGCCACAAGTCATTAGCTGGATAATGATAATAGGTTCTCCCCTAGAGCCAGGACATGTTGTAACAGACTTTTGGCCTGACAGTGGAGTCAGGTGTGGGTTTCTCGTGGGGTGGGATGTGATCAAACAGAAAGTGGTGTTTGTGTTGCTATTTTACCCCTGTCTTGCCGTGCTGTTGTTAACACGGTCTGCAAAGTTCACAGCCAGGTCCGAGTGATAGTTATGTGTCTCCTCCACAAGTGTACACACAGATTCCTGTGCATCCCTATTTACGACAGCTCAGAAATGGGAACAATCTAGATGTCCACCAAATAATGAATATGTGCTGTACTCAATGTCACCATTTTGTTTATCGTTGTAGCCTTAAAGGACCAACAACTCACTCTGTGGTCTGAGCTGACCTTCAACTCTCAGAGCTCTGCCTGTTTTTACCTTTCTAGTGCTGGAATTCATGGTGTAATGCGCTATACCCTTAACATTCTTAAACCTTAACAGTCTTAACACTATTTCCCAGAACCAATTTCCTGGCCTTGTGCCCCTGGAAAGAGAGAGGCTCTTCCTTTCTCCTCATGCATAGGCTTTCCAGACATCATATAGTCCAAAGGTATTTTGTTTTCGTTCTGGTTAAGGTGCTAGAGATGGCACATGGGCTTAGGCGGGCTAGACAATTGCTCTGTTTTATGTGTGTACCTGGGTCCCCAAAAGTGTTTTGAATGGGACAAGAGAGCTCCCGGATAGAACACATCTGATCTCTACAAGTACAAAGTGAGGAGAAAACTGAATTTGGGTGTGGAAGAGATAAGAGATAAAAAATGGCAGTTACAAAGAATAAACGAAGTTTAGGTACCTCGGTATGAAAGCATTCAAGGACAAACAAATAAAATAAAATAAAAATCAAGTACCTAAATTATACTTGCAAATAACAGTGCTGTGTGAACAACCCCCAGGGACCGATACACTCGGTTTCCTATGGTTACATATACATAAGTTTAGCAAGCTTCTATTATGAGCTTGACTTGACATTGCCATTAAATCACGGTGCAGCATATACGTTTGTATGTATATATATCCAGCTGTATAGGAGGATAATCAGCTTCATGATATTAACTATTTTACTGTCGTCTTAGAATTTTTAATATTCACTAGATAAAAATTTCCTTTTTTCTTCATCCCTCATTTTTCAGAAACTGCATATTTCTTTCTGGAACATGGCACACAAAATTTTATTTATTCATTCTGTGTGAGAACACTAGTGTGTGAAATATATAACTGACATAGTTGACAATTCCTCCTCCTGTAGCTTGGTTTAAAATTGACTTTCACAAGTGACCTATGTTTCTGGATAGGAAGCTTATAAACATTTGGCGTGTCCCACCTATACCGAATCTTAAGTTAAATATTTCAAGATGCCTTTGGTCAGCCAAGCCTGACTCTTGGTATGCAGACATGAGCAAATCACTAAGAAAAATAATTAAAATCCTTACTTTGGATAAGCAGCTTAGAAACCACAATATCTGTTGAACATATTAACAGTGACTCATAGCCACATGAGTTAAATATACTGAAGAATTAAGCGTTTAGCTCATAGTTCTGGAAGTGCTGGGATCTAAAATTATTATAACTCTAAAAAAAATTTGAGATTGAATTAGCTACACTGGACCTGGTTCCTAACCTCAAGGCCAAGAATTTGCTAATAATGTACCCTGCTCAGCTCAGACATGACAGGAACCTCCCTATTTCCCTCTCTCGGGTTACTTTTGTTCCAAGTCTCTGTCAGACAGGAGGAGAGAAATATAATTTGAGGCAGCCTAGGGTGTGTCTTACTTACTTTTAGTGAAATGTCTAACAATCTCAGAACAAAAGGAGTTATAGTGACATGCTGTAAAAGAAGGGTCATGGATACGTCCTTGAGCACCACAGAGTCATAGTGCTGTAGCTTTGGGGTTTTCTAGGCTACTATGCATACAGGACTTTTCAAATGGGGCTGTCCTGGCAAGGGATCACATCCAAGAGCTTCTAGGTCTATGAGATCTGGGTGGAATGCAGACATGCCACTTATCTTTGATCCCTCTGCTAGAATACACTCGTGCCCTTAGTGCAAACTTTGATCTCCAACAGTGTAGATAAATAAAGTTAGTCCATAGAAGGAAGCAGCCATGTTTGAAACTGACATGTAATAAGTGACAAATCAGAGAGAGAGGTGACAGAATGTGTGTGTGTGTGTGTGTGTGTGTGTGTGTGTGTGTGTGTGTGTGTGTGTGTGAAAGAGGCTGAATTCATTAGTGAGTTCTGCTGGGTTTGTGCAGTGCAGTTCAGGTCAGCAGAGGCAGCTGAAACCAAATAAGGGAAGATGAGAACAGATTGCCTGAGTTAGTTTGAGGCTAAACAGAGCAAGTCATAGAGAAACTGAGAGAAGCTAGACTGAATCAGTCAGCTTGGAGAGGATTTTGAGCTAGAACAGCTGAGTTGAACCAACCAGTTTGTCTCAGTCAGGGTTTCTATTTCTGCACAAAACGTCATGACCAAGAAGCAAGTTGGGGAGGAGAGGGTTTATTCAGCTTACACTTCCACATTGCTGTTCATCACCAAAGGAAGTCAGGACTGGAACCCAAGCAGGTCAGGAAGCAGGAGCTGATGCAGAGGCCATGGAGGGATGTCACTTACTGGCTTGCTTCCCTTGGCTTGCTCAGCCTGCTTTCTTATAGAACCCAGGTGTAGCAGCCCAGGGATGGCTCCACCCACAATGGGCTGGGCCAGGGATGGCTCCACCCACAATGGGCTGGACCCTCCCCCCTTGATCACTAGTTGAGAAAATGCTGGATCTCATGGAGGCATTTCCTCAACTGAGGTTCCTTTCTCTGTGATAACTCCAGCTGTGTCAAGTTAACAGAAAACGAGCCAGTACACAGCCAGAGTTCAGAAAGAGCTAGAAAGAGTGAGCTTATTCAGCAATATGTCTTCAAGACAGCAATTACATCTGGCGAACAAAAGAGACTTTTTACACCAAACCAATCCCTCTGGAAAGGAGTTGATACATATATTCACCTTAAAATATAAATGTTCACAGGTTGTGATCTCAGATATTTGGTAATTAAGTTATGGGATTTTACTCAGAGGTTACTGCTTCATATGATGATTGATTGACCTCAGAAACATTATGCCAAATTAATAACAAATATAAAAACAGATACAACTATATATACAAAGAATGCGAGGCCTAGAATAAGATTAGTGATGGTTAGGGTCAAAAATTTGAATTGGCGTGTCTAACACCCTTCTGTCAAATGTCCAGGTAGATGTCTTCTATTTGAGCCCTATCCAAAGATCTGACAAAAGCAACAGTTGGTTATGTTAAAACATCTGTGTCCTCAAGCAAAGCTTTTGTTGCTTCCTAATATTCCTAAAGCCCGGGGACTCATTTCCAGGTCTGCCTCAGGATATGACCCAGAGACCTGTATGGGTTCCTAACTCAATACTCGGCTATCTACCCCATCATACCCATTTTTTAAAATACTTTTTGTAAAAGAGTTTTATTCCCCATCCTTTAAAAAATATTTATTTATTTATTTATTTAATATGAGTAAACTGTTGCTGTCTTCTGACACACCAGAAGAAGACATTGGATCACATGGTAGTTGTGAGCCACCATGTGGTTGCTGGGAATTGAACTCAGGACCTCTGGAAGAGCAGTCAGTGCTCTAACCACTGAGTCATCTCTCAAGCCCCAGGTTCTGTTGTTGTTTTTTGTCTTTTTTTTAAGATCAGCTTTACATTTATAGAAAAAGAAATCAATGGAATCTGCAAAGCTTTCTCACATACCCCTGCCCTCAGACACACGAAGCTCCTTGTGCTTTCGAAATTCTCACCAAGGTGATGTGTTTGTGGCCACTGGTGAAATTATTACCAATAACTCCTGTGAGGCCTGTAGTTTACACCAGGGATCACTCCTTGCGTTGCACATTCTAAGGGTTTAGACACATGTGTCACAGCCATGTGTCTACCATTTTGGCAGCCCCCCCAGGTGATATCAGAGGCTTCTGCCCCACTGTTCCACTGTGCATTTTCCAGTGGGTCGTCTGGTCAGTTTTCTATGTAGCCTTACCAGATATTGACTTCCAGAGGGTTGTCTGGTCAGTATTGTATGTAGCCTTACCAGATTGGCTGTGTTTTTGAAGAGTAAAAGGTTGTCAAAGGACACTGATTCCTTGCCCTAGGGCCCTCTCCTCTGCAGGAAATTTCCCGGAACTTTCTTGAGATTTGAGTTCCCAAAATAACCTCAGAAAGTCTGGATGACCTCTGTGGAATGTTTCAACGCCCTAGGTGTGCCCCGGTGTATGATTCTTTCCCTTTGAATTTCCTCATTGTCCCCTTTTTAATTTCCTCATTCTCCCCCTGTCCTCCCCCTCTTTTGTGGATTTTGCCTTTATAAGCCCGTTACAAGTTCAGGCCAGGGTCGAACTCCTCTACCCCTGTGTGGTGTATGAGTCTCAACCCCAGCATGCTGGCCTGAGATCTCACTCTGTTTCACTTTCAATAAACTTCCTCGTGAGATTGCAGCAAGTCTGGTCTCGGTGCCTCGCTGGGTGTGTGCCTCTCCTGAGATTTGAGTGAGGGTCTCCCTTCGGGGGTCTTTTATTTTCACTTAGAGACAAGCATTTAAAGTTCCTCCATACCTGTATCTTTTTATGGTTTAGAACTCAACCATTCTTTAGCGATAAAAAATATTATGTTTTCTAAATATATCACAGAATAATTCACCTATTGATGGCTGATGTTTCCTTCCAAGTTTTTGTGATAATGACTAAATCTTCTGTATGCATATATGTGCAGTTTTGTGCAGAAATAATTTTTGGACTTTGAGTTAATTCGAAAGACTAGACTTGTCGGGTCACATGGTAAGACTATGCTTAATTTTATAAGAAATGTCAGACTGTTTCCATGTGGCTATGCCTTTGGCAGTTTTGCTGGTCGTGACTGATTATTCCTCCTGTTTCATAACCTCACCAAAACATGTTTAGGGTTGGGCCATCCCAAAAGTACTACCATATTGCTTTCCTAGTTTTTTTTAATATAAATTTTTTCTTTTAATTTATTTACATCTTAAATATTATCCCCTTTCCCGGTTTCCCCTCCACAAGCCCCTTATCCCATTCCTTCCCCCCTGCCTCTATAAGGGTGCTCACCCATTAACCCACCTACTCTCACCTAGCATTCCCCTACACTGGGGCATTGAGCCTTCACAAGACATATGTCTCTGCTACATATGTGGCTGGAGACATGGATCTGCCCATGTGTAATCTTTACTTGGTGGTTTAGTTCCTGGGAGCTCTGGGAAGTCTGGTTGGTTGATATCTTTTGTTCTTTCTGTGGTGTTGAAAACCACCTCAGCCCCTTCAGGCCTTCCTCTAACTCCTACATTGGAGTCCCCATTCTTAGTCAGATGGTTGGCTGCAAGTATCCACATATGAGGTCTTTTTCAATTCCTTCCTTCAGAGACTTGAAGTTCTTTTCATACAGATCTTTCATTTACTTGTTTAGAGTCACAAGATATTTTATATTATTTATGACTATTATGAAGGGTGTCATTTCCCCAATTTCTTTCTCTGCCTGTTTTCCTTTGAGTAGAGGAAGGCTACTGATTTGTTTGAGTCAATTTTATATCAAGTCACTTTACTGAAGTTGTTTATCAGCTGTAGGAGTTCTCTGGTGGAAGTTTTGGGGTCACTTAAGTATACTATCATATCATCTGCAAATAGTCATACCTTAACTTCTTCTTTCCCAATTCGTGTCCCTTTAACCTCCTTTGGTTGTCTAATTGCTCTGGCTAGGACTTCCAGTACGATATTGAATAGATAGGGAGAGAGTGGGCAGCCTTGTCTGGTCTCTCATTTTAGTCAGATTGCTTCAAGTTTCTCTCCAATTAGTTTGATGTTAGCTGGTGGTTTACTGTGTATTGCTTTTACTGTGTTTAGGTATGGGCCTTGGATTTCTAATCTTTCCAAGACTTTTATCATAAAGGGATGTTAAATTTTGTCAAGTGCTTTCTCAGCATCTAATGAGGTGATCTGTGGAGAACCTTTTTGGGGCCATTTGCTTCTAGACACTTGGCAGGAATTTGACATTACCAGGAGAAAAGAAGTAAACTCAAGGCAGAAATCTGACTCTGGGCCTTGACCCAGGAAACAGGCCTGGATTAAGAACATTTACATTTAAGTTAATGCAAAGCTTGGGAAAAGTTCAGCAGAAGCATGTGTGGCAGTCCTCTTGTCCTGCTTAGCCTCTAGAAAGGTGTTTACGGGATTTTGTTTATTGCCTTGCTTGTTCCTTGACTCAGAATTGATCTTATTATTCTGCATGTAATTAAAGTGGTATAAAGACAGATTGGAAAATAATAAACCATCTTCAGCCTCAGAATTGGCTGGAGTCACATTATAGTTTTGTCTGATTGTCTTTTTTTTTTTTTTTTTCTCAATCCTCATTCTTGCCCTGGGGAACCTATTGACTGACTGAACTGGCTTGGTCAAATGGCACCCACTGTGGGACTCCAGTAAGCGGGACACAGCAAAGAACACCATGGGGGGGGTTATGCAAGAAGGAAAGTAAAGAAGACTTGGGCCAGTGGTGAGCAAACCCCATAAGAATGGGGCAAGATGATAATAAAATGCTTTTTGTGTATATGCTTCTGGGTATGCTAAAAGCTAGAAGAGCAAAGATATGTCAAAAACAACTTACTCAGTTTCTGATTTTTATAGAAGAAATCTGTCCTCCATTCCCTGAGGAAGGTACAATAAGTTTACAGACATGGGAGTAAGTGGAAGAAGAGATATAAGGGCAATATACAATGCATGATCCTGAAAAACTTCTCACAGAAGCTTTTAGCCTTTGGAACTTAGTTAGAGATACTTTAGATCCTAGACATGAAAGTATAAAATTGGGTAAGATATTGGAAGATGCAGATAGTGAAAGGAAAGATGAGACTGTTCCATCAGCACCTCCTATTTCTAAGGTTTCAGACAAGGCAGGAAAGAAAAAGTGGGGAGCCTCATGATCCCAGAGGTGAAATTGAATTGGAGGAAGGGGATGCTAAATTTCATAATAAGGATTGGCCTCCTTTTCTGGATTCTTTTAAGGTACATTTTGCAAAAGAACAGGCAAGAATATCCAGAGGCAGAAGAAGTTGAAGCAAAAGGAGATAGCTCAGCTTTTTGAGAGATTTGAACAAGTTCTTAGAGAACAAAAGAATAGCTCAAGTTCAGATTCTGACGAGGATGCACCAATAGTGGTGCCAAAATGAAGACTTTACCTCCTCCAGTGACTTTAAAGAGTAACAGGAATGAGAGGAAAACTCTTACTTTAAGTCTTAGTGTTACTGTTATCACCTGTTCAGGCAGGACTAGAATAGGCTGCAGAATGAGGCAAAAACATATAAGGGTATGTTTTGCAATGTTTGAAACACAGGATTGACAAGGGAATTCTGTTGGGTACCACAGTTCCATTCCCTTTAAACAGCTAAAGGAATTAAAAACTGCCCACGCTCAGTATGAACCTATTACCCCATTCACCATGGCTATGTTAGATGACTTGTCTACTGAGGCTCTTCCACCTGCAGATTGGAAACAGCACATTCGTGTTTGAGGGGGGGAAGGTGATTATCTGTTATAGAAAATGTAATTGTTTTGAAAGATGCCAGCAGACAGCAGAGTTAAATGCTAGAGCTGACAATCTGGTTACTTATGAGATGTTAGCAGGACAAGGTCATTAACAGGACAAGGTCATTAACAGGACATGCAGTTACAATTCAATCCTGGTACTACTTATGCTCAAATTGGTGCTTGCTGCTTGTAAGGCCTGGAATACCTTGCCTAACAAAGGGGGTTTGTCTCCGAATTTTTCTAAAATAAGGCAGGGACCTAATGAACCTTTTCAGGAGTTTGTTGATAGGGTGATTGGAGATGTTGATGCTGGAATGTTTTTTGTAAAACTATGAGAAAAGGCTTATGAGAATGCAAACAGATCCTGTCAGGCTGCCATAAGGCCTTATAGAAAGACTAGAACTATTACAGACTATATTAGATTGTATTCTGATAATGGTCCCTCTTATTTGCAGGGTCTGGCCATGGCCACCCCTCTCCAGGGAAAAACTATACAAGTTTTGTCTCAACCAACTGGGAAAGAAAAGAGGAGGGTCATTGGGCCTCCTGGAAGTTGTTTCAGATGTGTACAGATAGGGCATCAAGTGAGGAGTTGTCCAAATAGAACTAAGGGAGAAAGTAATGAGAAGAAGCCAAGAGTCTGTCCTAGATGCAAGAGAGGGCTGGGCTAATGAATGCAGGTCTAAGAGAGACAGCTTAGGAAATCTTCTCCCTCAGGAAAACGAGAAAGAGAACCAGCCCCAGGCTCTGAAACAATATTATGGGACAATGCAGTTCATTCCCCAGCAAAACAATTCTTTCAGGACCTCTTCCAAGCCACCCCAGGCAGCACAGGACTGGAGTTTGGTCCCTCCACCTACACAGTATTAACCCCCAAAATGGGGAGGCAGGTTCTTCCTACTGGAATATATGGTCTGGTGTCAGGAACTGTAGGATCCTTACTGGGAAGAAGCAGTGCCCCTGTGGCAGGACTGATGATTGTTCCTGGGGTTATAGTTGCAGATTATACTGGGGAAATTAAAATTATGACCTCTTTACCTACCCACATTTCTGCCATTCAACCCAGGCAGCGAATTTCTCAATTAATCCTTGTACCGTTGGTTATGACAAAAAATAAGGTTAAAGCTAATGTCTAAGGAGCAAAAGGATTTGGTTCTTCAGATACTTATGGGGTGCAAGCGATAAAAGCTGAAAGACCTGAACTAGTCTTAAAAATAAATGGAAAAGTGTTTACAGGGCTGCTGGATACAGGAGCAGTTGTATTGGTAATAACTTCTTTTCATTGGCCTGGATCTTGACCTAAAACAGTCACCATTACTCCGTTACAAGAGATAGGGCAAAGTTAGAGTCCTGAGCAAAGCAGTGATAGCTTAGATTGGGAAGATGAGAAAGGTCACCAAGGATATTTTTAGACTTAAATTGTTCCTAATTTGCCTGTTAATTTGTGGGGAAGGGATATAATAAAGGACACTGGAGTCCTTCTATATAGTCCAAACAAATTTACACAACAAATGTTTGGTTGTGATTATTTGCCTAACCAAGGGTTGGGAAAGCAAAATCAGGGTGGATTGGAGCCTGTTGTAGTTACCCTTAGAAAAGGAAAAACTGGTCTAGGGTATTTTTAACATTGACAAGCCTGCACACCACGCAGATAAGATTGCTTGGAAAGGTGATGTTTCTGTGTGGGTTAATCAGTGGTCTCAGCTAATGCAGGAGCAATTGCAATGTGGCCACACTGAGTCTTCTCATTACCCCTGGGACTCCCCTATATTTGTAATTAAGAAAAAAAATCAGACAAGTGGAGATTAATGCAAGATTCAAGAAAGGCTAGTGAAACTATGGAACTTATGGGATCATTACAACCTGGCTTACCTACTTCAGCTGCCATTCCGAAAAATATGTACAAAATTACCATAGGTTTGAAGGACTGATTTTATACTATTCCTTTGCATCCTGGTGACTTCAAAAGGTTTACATTTAGTATGCCTGTTTGTAATTTTAAAGAACCTATAAAGCGATATCATTGGAAGGTTTTGCCTCAAGGAATGAACTTCTAGCCCTACATTGTGCCAAAAATTTGCTGCACAAGGTTAGAACTTTGACTCCTTCTGTGTATATTGTTCATTATATAGATGATATTCTAATAGCTGATCACTCTGAAGGAGTTTTACTATCAGCCTTTGATTTATCCAACGAGCTTTAAAATCATGGGGATTAGTTGTTGCTCCAGAAAAGATTCAAAGGCAATATTCTTTTCAATATTTGGGTCACCAGTTACATCCTGAGCAGATCGCGGCACAGAAAATTTATATAAGAAAAGATAAGGTATTTACTTTAAATGATTTTCAAGAGTTATTAGGAGATGTTAATTGGCTAAGACTTCACCTTAAGCTCACCACAGAAGAGCTTAAGCCTCTGTTTGATGTTCTCAAGGGAGATGCAAATCCTAATTCCCCTAAACAATTAACTGATGAGGGACAAATAGCTTTGCAGAACATAGAGGAAGCTCTTAGTCAACAACATTGTATAGACTATGATCAATTGTTAGCTGTTTGCATCCTTGCTACAATCCATGTGCCCCCAGCTGTCCTTTGGTAAAGGGGACACTTGGTGTGGATTCATCTTTCCTCATCTCCAAGTAAAGTTTTAACACCCAATTATGAAGCCATTGCTGTGTTAATGCCGAATTGTGGGATAGAATCACGAAAATATTTGGGGAAAGAACCTGATGAAATTTTTGCTCCTCATACCAAGCAATTAAATTGGTTCTTGCAGAATTAGCCTATTACATGTGCAAACTTTTCAGGCAAAATTGATAATCATTATCCAAAGGACAAGTTGTTACAACTTGCCTCTATGCATGATTTTGTATTTCCTGTAAATTTACACATGCAGCCCATAGAAATGCGCTTACTGTATTTACAGACAGATCATCTAGTGGGAAGGCAGCATATGTCACCGGATCACATGTTTATTCTCTTGTGTATCTACCTGCTTTACCACAAATAACTGAACTATGTGCTATAGCTGCTGTTTCTGAAACACTGAATGAACAAGCTTTTAATTTGTACACTGATGGCCAATATATAGCTCATGGTTTACAATTGCTTGAAACTATTCCTTTTCTAGATACTGTTAATTCTCGAATTTTGCAATTGTCTATACAAATACAACTTAACTTGAGAGAATGCACTGTCCCTTGTTTTATAGGATATTTAAGAGTCCATACTGGACTCAGTGTGGTCAATGCCACAGCAGGTGTGCATACCAGGCAGATCATAGGCTTTACATAGGAACAGATAGCTAAACATTTTCATTCTTTACATCACCAAAATAATAACAGCTTGAGATAACAATTCAGTATTTCTAGAGAATGTGCTCATCAAATTGTAAAAACCTGTCCTGTATGTCTTCCATTTCTACTTGTACCACATAATGATATTAATCCTTGAGGATTTATGCCTAACCAATTATAGCAAATGGATGTTACTCACATTTCTAATTTTAGAAAATTAAAATATGTACATGTGACTATTGACAGCTTTTCAGGCTTTCTACCTGCAACTGCTTTAACAGGAGAAGCAACTAAAAATGTAATTAGTTATTGCCTATACTGTTTTTCTATGCTTGGCATTTCAGGTCAGATTAAAACAGATAATGGAACTGGCTATTGTAGTCAAGCATTCAAGACTTTCTGCCAACAATTTAATATTAGCCATTTTACTGGGATTTCTTATAATCTTCAAGGACAGGTATTGTGGAACAAGCTCATAGAATGTTAAAAAATATCTTCATAAACTAAAAAGGGGGGAGTTATATCTCCATATACTACAAAACTATTTAAATCATGCTCCTTTTATTTTTAATTTCTTAAATTTGGATGTTCATGAATGTTCAGCTTGTTCCTGCCTTGGGGAACTTGTTGACTGACTGAGCTGGCTTGGTCAATGATCGTGTGTGTGTGTGTGTGTGTGTGTGTGTGTGTGTGTGTTTGAGTTTGTTTATATAGTGAATTTACATTGGTGGATTTCTGTGTAGTAAACCATCCCTGCATCGATACTTGATCATATTGGTTGATTGTTTTGATGTGTTCTTAGATTTGGTTTGCAAAAATTTTATTGAGTGTTTTTTTTTTCTTTTAACCAATATTTATGAGGGAACTTGGTCTGAAGTTCTCTTTCTTTGTTAGGTCTTTGTGTGGTTTAGATATGAGCATAATTGTGGCTTCAAAAAACAACTTACATAGTGTTTCTTCTGTTTCTATTTTATGGAATAGTTTGAAGAGTATTGGTATTAGGTCTTCTTTGAAGGTCTGATAGAATTCTGCACTAAACCCATCTGGTCCTGGGCTTTTTATGGCTAGGAGACATCTAATGACAGCTTTTATTTCTTTAGAGGTTATAGAATTGTTCAGATGGTTTATCTGATTCTGGTTTAATTTTGGTACCTGGTATCTGTTCATTTCATGAAGAATTTTCAGTTTTGTTGAGTATAGGCTTTTGTGATAGGATCTGGTGATTTTGTTAATTTCCTTGGTTTCTGTTCTTGTGCTCCCTTTTCGTTTCTGACTTTGTTAATTTGAATACTGTTTCTGTGCCCCTAGTTACCCTGGATAAGGCTTTATCTATCTTGTTTGTTTTCTCAAAGAAACAGCTCCTGGCTTTGTTGATTCTTTGCATAGTTCGTTTTGTTTATACTTAGGTGATTTCCCCCCTGAGTTTGTTTCCTACCATCTACTCCTCTTGGGTGTATTTGCTTCTTTTTGTTCTAGAGCTTTCAGGTGTGCTGTCAAGATGCTAGTGTATGCTCCCTCTAGTTTCTTTTTGGAGGCACTCAGAGCTATTTTTCTCTTAGCACTGCTTTCACTGTGTCCCATAAGTTTGGGTATGTTCGGCCTTCGTTTTCATTAAACTCAAAAAATGCTTTAATTATTTTCTTTCTTTACCAAGTTATAATTGAGTAGAGCATTGTTCACCTTCCATGTATATGTGGGTTTTCTGTTTTTGTTGTTATTGAAGACCAGCCTTAGTCCCTGGTAATCTGATAGGATGCAAGAGATTGTTTTAATCTTTTTGTATCTGTTGAGGACTGTTTTATGACCATTTACATGGTCAATTTTGGAGAAGGTATCGTGAGGTGCTGAGAAGAAGGTATATTCTTTTGTTTTAGGATAAAATGTTCTACAGATATCTGTTAAATCCATTTGGTTCATAACTTCTGCTAGTTTCACTGTGTCTATGTTCTATTTTCTGTTTCCATGACTTGTTCATCGATGAGAGTGGGATGTTGAAGTCTCCCACTATTATTGTGTGAGGTGCAATGTGTGCTTTGAGCTTTAAGTTTCATTTATGAATGTAGGTGCCTTTGTATTTAGAGCATAGATGTTCAGAATTGAGAGTTCATCTTAGTAGATTTTTTTTTTCTTTGGTGAGCATGAAGTGTCCTTTCTTAGCTTTTTTGATAATTTCTGGTTGAAAATTTTTACCTGATATTAGAATGGCTACTGTTCATTTGCTTAGAAAACAACCATTTACTTGAAAAATTACTCTGAGGTAATGTTTGTCTTTGTTACTAAGGTGTCTTTCCTGTACCCAGCAAAATGCTGTGTGCTATTTACATATCCTGTCTGTTAGTCTATGTCTTTTCATTGGGGGATTGAGTACACTGATGTTAAGAGATATTAAGTACCAGTGATTGTTGCTTCCTGTTATTTTTGTTATTAGAGGTGGAATTATGTTTGCCTGGCTATCTTCTTTTGGGTTTGTTGAAAAAAAAATTACTTTCTTGCTTTTTCTGGGGTGTAGTTTCCATCTATTATCCATTGTAGGGCTGGATTTGTGGGAAAATATTATATAAATTTGTCTTTGACATGGGATATCTTGGTTTCTTCATCTGTGGTAATTGAGAGTTTTGCTGGGTATAGTAACCTGGGCTGGCCTTTGTGTGTTCTCTTAGGGTCTGTATGATATCTATCCAGGATCTTCTAGGTTTCATGGTCTCTGTTGAGAAGTCTGGTGTGATTCTGATAGGACCGTCTTAGTATGTTACTTGACATTTTTCCCTTACTGCTTTTAATATTATTTCTTTAATTTGTTTATTTGGTATTTTGATTAATGTGTTACAGAAGGAATTTATTTCCTGGTTCAGTATATTTGGGGTTCTATAGGCTTCTTGTATGTTTATGAGCGTCTCTTTCTTTAGGTTAAATAAGGTTTCTTCTATAATTTTGTTGAAGATATTTACTGACTCTTTAAGTTGGGAATCTTTGCTCTCTTCTATACATATTATCTTTAGGTTTGGTCTTGTCATTGTGTCCTGGATTTCTTGAATGTTTTGAGTTAGGAGCTTTTTGCATTTTGCATTTTCTTTGACTGTTGGGTCAGTATGTTCTATGGTATATTTTACACCTGAGATTCTCTCTTCTATCTCTTGTATTCTGTTGGTGATGCTTGCATCTATGACTTCTGGTCTCTTTCCTAGGTTTCCTATCTTCAGGGTTGACTTTCTTTGTAGTTTCTTCATTGTTTCTATTTCCATTTTACGATCCTGGATGCTTTTGTTCAATTTCTTCACCTGTTTTGTGTGTGTGTGTGTGTGTGTGTGTGTGTGTGTGTGTGTGTATGTATGTTTTCCTGTATTTCTTTAAGGAATTTATATATTCCTCTTTAAGGGCTTCTACCTGTTACCTGTGTTCTCCTGTACTTTTTTAGGGAGTTATTTGTGTCCTTCTTAAAGTCCTCTATCATCATCATGAGATGTGATTTTTAAATCAGAATCTTGCTTTTCTGGTGTGTTGGGGTATCCAGGACTAGCTGTAGTGAGAGAATTGGGTTCTGATGATGCCAAGTAGCCTTGGTTTCTGTTGTTTATGTTCTTGCACTTGCCTCTTGCCATCGGGTTATCTCTGGTGTTAGCTGTTCTTGCTATCTCTGAGTGAACCTCGTCCCTCCTCTGAGCCTGTGATCTTAGGTGTGTCAGCACTCCTGGAAGACCAGCTCTCTCTTGGTGGGATTTGGGTGTGGTGAGCTGTGGCACAGGGTCAGCTTCAGATGGAAAGCAGAAATGCTTTCCTAGTTTTGACCACACAATGATATGCAACGCTGAGCACCTGCTTCATGTACTTACTTGCCATTTGCCAACATTCCTTTGTGAGGTTACTTTTCAGGGTTTTTTGGTTTCTTCTTTCTCCCCCCCCCTTTTAAAAATTAGATTATTTCCTTCTCTCAAGTCAAACATCTAACTTCATTTTAGTGACACATTTCAAGAGCTTGGCCCTTTTCCAACCTGACTCCACCCATCTGTTCTAGATGCTCCAATGCATGTATGAAGACAAGGACTACAAATTCAGGCCAATTTAATGCTAATTCTTCAGCATCCAAGTGCCAGGTCATTTTGTTTAAATATTTTAGACAATGTGAAAGATATAATATTCATCATCTTGACAGTTTTGGGGAATAATACATATGGCAATCAAAGAAGAGACAACGCTGAAAGTCATTAAAGACATGTTGGTAAATTATATTACTTCCGAGTTTCACAAAACTCTTTTAGTGCTAATCAAAACCCCAATCTCCTGTACATTTACATTTAAAAGTTATAGTTGAAAATTAGATGAACTGCTAAGGTATTAGTGAGAAATACATAAACTTACAAACTGCTCGTCCACTTCACTCTTACTGGTGCGCTGAACTGCAGGCAGAATGGAAGAGGTGTTGGGACAATAATCTTACACCACGTCGAGCAGGAACACCAGAGGACGATTGTGTTCGCAGAGATTTAGCAAAGGACTCCGACTTGGGTTTCTGATGCAAAGAAGTCAACATGGAAGCAAATGCCGTGAAGCTAAATTGTGTTCACGGTTATTGTAATACGAGGAAAGGGGTCAGCAGTAGCACTTTGAAAATTAAATGTCTACTATTTCACTTTCTTCCGATAGGCTAATACCCTAGAAACTGGACGGGGTGATGTCCAGAGAATATGAGCATTGTGAGTCGGGCCACATTCCATCTGAGGAACCCCACACTGTGGGAAAAAGACTCCAGCTCGTAGGTGACATTTTCTTGCCTTACCCAAGACTTTTCAGTAAATAGGGCCCTCAAATGTCATCCCCAAAGCAGAAAGCAGACATTCTACTTTCTAATCTAAGAGATTAGAATTTCTTGGGAAGTAGAGAGCAAGCATTTTACCTCCCCGGTGAGCAAAGATATGTGTGGAAGCTTTGGGGGAGAAGATTTTGCAAAAAGCATCACATAAAAAGATCTTCTCTGAAGCATGCCATTGCAGTCATGAATAAACTAAGCAGCCCCTTTCAGAATAGAAATGGATGCCACAGTTGAAGGACACTTTGTGACACATTTTTTGAACTTAGATTTGGTTATCCTGGTTTATCCTTAGCCTGCCCCCTAGAGGTCTCCCATTTCCACTGGGCACCTAGAGAGAAATTAATAGGGAGCCTACAGAAACAGCACACCTTTCTGGTTTCAGGAATGAGGAATTGATAAAATATTCACCCATCCACCCCAGTGAGATTGCATCCTGTGGCAGACACTCCAAACTGCCTCACCAATGGCTAACACAAAAGAAGGGCTCTCCTTCAGAAGAACCTGAACATGCATCACGTTCCACAGCTTATACCCTTGGAAAATTACACGCTCCGCCACTTAATTTGGCAACAGAGGAGTGAGACAGCCTTGACCAACGAGACGGCAGGGAAATCCACCAAGAGGACTCTGGGAAGAATTTTATTCATCTTGAGTGTCTAACAGGGTGATTTCATGCTTGGGGACAGTCAGGACAATGCTGTGGACAAATGATAAAGACAAGGACACAGAAGGGATAGATTAGAGAAAGCCAACTCCTCCTGAAAGCCAAAGGTCACCTCACACCTATACATCAACCCACTTCACCTGTTTCTGGCTTTGGCGCAGCATCTTGGGCACTGGATTAACATTTCTTCTGCTCTGGACGATTTATTCTTGTCCAAGCATGTTTTCTGTAGCATCGCTAAAGAAATTAGAGGGTCAACAGTGTCTGTAAAGGTAGAAATCATTCATTTAATCAAGATTTAAGGAAGAGGCAGTGAAGTGTCTCTGATGGTTTTGATACTAGCCAGTTATAATGTCTACTGATATTTCTAAGAGATTGTTTCCCAATTATTGCAAGGAATAGAGGAAGGACACTTGTCTAGACTTAATTTTCTACGCAGCAGTTGGTAAGTCGTAGAGCAAACGTTTGTGTCATAGCTGAGCATTATGCTCCTTTGTTATGCTTGTTTTTCTTTAGATGCTCACACATTTCACATTTATTGCTTTATATCCAAACCTCTTGGTCTTTCTTTTTGCTCAGCACCAGTAAATTCTCATGTTGGCGCTTCTGAGCATTCTGCATTCATTTTTTGAAGAGGTACATCTGTATCCCATTTGCTCTGTCAGTTGCAAGGTGAAGGGCAATTAATAGTGTGGAATTTTTGTTTTGTTTTTACAATTTCCACCACAATGTCTCGACTTTATGCCAACAAAGCATATCCATCCATCTAACGTGGGGAGCTGAAGGGAAAACAAGAACAAAAACGGGAAACAAAACAAACACAGTTCAGTGTTGGTAGAGTGAACCATCAGTGTACTGTGGGAGATGGCAGAACTGGATACAGTTGCAAAAATCCTGATTTCTTTGGCTTCCTTTTTTATTACAAAACAGACAGCTCTTTGTACCTTGAGAGACACACAGGCTGCAAAGAGTCATCCGAACTGCCCGGAAAAATGCTTTTAATCTTGACCATTTTCAAACCCAGATCTCCGTGGTGAATCATGTTCTGAAGGGTTCTTACAATGCAGCGTCTGTTCAGACTGTTCAGAGAATGCTGTTTTTTTTTTTTTTTAATTTCCCCTGTACATGAAGCATCATGAAGGGGAGGAAAATGGGCCCAGCTTTGGCTAATTTAATAAGAAGGAAGAAAATGTAACAGGAAATGAAAGACTACCCACGTCGAAAGCGGGCAGCATGCAGTGTAAATTTTCCAGGTCTCACAGCACTCACCTGAAACCCTGCAGTGGGCGTCAGGCCCCAGCTCTATAGACATCAAAAGGGAAGATATAGAATATACTTACCGTAATTGCAGGTCGGGGACTTCGGGTCATCTTTCACCAATGATTTAGATTCTATAATTTCCCATCAACTTGTATTTTCTAAAATTCCTACCCATTGTGAGCCGGTAAGGGTGTGTCTGAGGTCAGCACTGTGAGTAGTTCAACACTGGCTGGCAAGCTAGGTATTTATGGCTGGAGGAGAAGCCACCATGGTGCTGGATGACAAAGCTGAGCTCCTCTTCCAGGACTGGCAGGTACTGTGTGCCCTCAGAACCATCCTCAAGTTTCCCCTGCTATGCTCTGACCTCCAAGGCTGCTTCCTGGGCTTCATCTAAACTGATCCTACTGATGTGTAGGTTAGGTACTTCCTTGAGTTGGACTTCCTACTGTTTCA
Source organism: Micromys minutus (assembly GCF_963924665.1). Taxonomy (NCBI): domain Eukaryota; kingdom Metazoa; phylum Chordata; class Mammalia; order Rodentia; family Muridae; genus Micromys; species Micromys minutus. The sequence continues at coordinate 5,148,375 of NC_137968.1, forward strand.
TATGAAACTTTGACCTATCTAATAAAAATAAGGATAATTAATATTGTCTTAGGGTTTCTGTTGTTGTAAAGAGACATTACAACCACAGCAACTATTATAAAGGAAAACATTCAATTGGGGTCTGGTTGGTACAGATCAGAGTCTACCTTCATCATGGCAGGAAGCGTAACGGCATGCAGAGTACCTGCTGCTGGAGAAGTAGCTGAGATGTCTCCTGAGAGGCTCTGCCAGACCATGACGAATACTGAGGCAGATGTTCACAGCCAACCACTGAACTGAGAACTGGGTCCCCAATGGAGGAATTAGAGAAAGGATTGAAGGAGCTGAAGTGGTTTGCAACTCCATAAGAACAACAATACCAACCAACCAGAGCTCCCAGGGACTAAACCATCATCCAAAGAGTGCACATGGAGGGACCCATGGCTCCAGCTGCACATGTAGCAGAGGATGGCCTTGTTGGGCATCAATGGGAAGAGAAGCCCTTGGTCCTGCCAAGGCTTGATGCCCTAGTGTAGGGGAATGTAGGGCAGGGAGGCAGGAAGGAGTGGGAGAGGGGGGCCTTATAGAAGCAGGGGAGAGGGATGGGATAGGGGTTTATGGAGGGAAAACCGGAAAAAGGGATAACATTTAAAATGCAAATAAAATATATCCAATAAAAAATAAAATAATTTTAAAATAAAGTAGCTGAGAGTTCTGCATCTGAATCAGCAGACAGCAGGGAGAGAGAGCCAACATGAGTTTGGCTTGAACATCCGAGATCTAAAAGGCCATCTTCAGTAACACACTTCCTTCTCCAAGGCCACACCCACTCCAAGGCCACACCTACTCTGAGGCCACACCCAATCCAAGGCCACACCCACTCCAAGTGTGCCCAATAGTGCCCCTCTCTATGATCCTGCCTATGTGGGTCATTTCCATTCAAACCACCAAAACTATGGCATAAATTCTTTTTAAGAATCAGGCACTCTGTTAAGGCAAATTCTCTGCACGAGTCCAATGATGACCATGGTCAGCTATCATAATCTTTATTTGGCAAAACTGAGCTTCAAATACATTTTAGGCAGCTTGTTGATTAACTGGCTGGGTTATAATTGAGCCAAAGTCTACATAACATTTACCTTCTATTCCATACACAATGTCTATGTAAAATAAGCACTCTGTCCTGCTGATATGAAATGTAGATAAAAGTTAAGTATATTAAAATTACAACTGTGTGATATGGGTTGCTCTCAATTATGCAATACAATTATAAAATATATGAATTAAATTAGGTGATCTTTAAAATTCAACACTGCAATTCTTTGGTTCAATGGGGCTTTGTTAGAACTTGAATCACAGATAAACTGTACTAAATAATTCTAACCCATTCATTTCCTTCCCTGTTTTCTTTTCAGTAGAATTTGTTGTTTGTTTTAGACTGGGTGCTTTAAGTGCGTAGAAAAATACAATCTTCAGCTACTTTCAGTTATTAACTATTTAAATATTCTTATTTTCCCTTCACAGTGCTGATGGTTGGACGCAGGGCCTCATTTGAAAATCAAGTTGCTCTTAAGCTTTTAAGCTCAATATAGAAGCCGTAGGTTCAACAGGCTTAGACATTTACAAGATTTAATTGTCCTAAAGCTCAGCTCTAATTGAAACCAAGTTGAATAAGTCGTTCTATACATTTTAATCTACCTTTCCTTCATTGCACTGAATCGCCTTATGTGCAAAATTCCTGCCAAGAAAACTTAAGAATATAGAACATAGAATTTTTTTAAAATTTCAATTGCCCCAAGACTTCTTATCAATTCAGTAGACCAAGAAGCTGGAGTCGTGGCTTATAGACAAAGAGCGTCTGCAAAGTCAGTCTCTGAACCCAACTTCCTGTACCCAAAGATGGAAAAAAAAAAGCCTAAATTTTCGGGTTTATAATTGTAGTGACTAGATCTTATTTAACATATAAACCTCTACAAAGATGACTAAATATGATTATTCATTTAGAATCAACATTACCATCCACTGTTGAATTCTCTTTAAGTGTGACGTATACCCTGAATCAACTAAACCGTGTCATCACAGCTGTTATAAGACATCACTAACATTAGACTCCAAAATTAGGTCTGGAAAGGTCTCACTTGTTCATCGGGAGCTGGAGAAGCATCATTCTGAAATAACACTCAGGACCCAGAGCCCATTCATGATGTCCAAGTGGAAGGAAAGCCTAGAAGGGTAGGACAGACCTAAGGATTAGACCAGAACAGTTCAGCAGGCTAAGGCAGAAACTCCCCAAGGTCTTTTGGGAACCCACAGACCTACGCAATAAAGCATAGTGAAATTAACTGAAATCCAGAGCGACAGTGCAGAGGACTACTTTACAGACCTGGAAGGCTGGATTTGCAGACGTCCTTTGTATGCACCGAAGCACCTCATTTTGTTACATTTTTAGATACGGGCAATGACACACAGCTCACCTGTTACATTGTAACAGGGTAGAGTCTGTGAATACGACTTCCTCACCGATCTGGATTCCCGCTTTATGTAGAAAGGGACCAGAGGCAGGGGCAGACTCTTTGGTGCATCTGTCCTTTCCCTTCCAGGCACTAGACAGCACTTTGTCTACAGAGGGCCTTCTGTGAGACCTTCATCCTGCTGGCTAAGAGGACAGGATTGATGGGTATGTGATCCGAGCAATCAATCACACATTGGAAAGGGATCCCACACTCAAAAGCAAGGTCTTGTTCCCTAGACATTACCGTTGAGGTGCCAGCGTCCTTCCTGCCTCAGCCTTCCATGAGCATAAATTAGGGGAATGAACTGCTGTTCCTAGTTTTCAAATACATTTTTATTACTATATATGGTATCATTTAGCGGTTTCATGCATTTATAAAATAAAGTGTGGTCATCTTCCATCTTTGCCTCTCATCTCTCATGTCCTCTTTCATTCCCATCTCCCACTGACACACACACACACACACACACACACACACATACACACACACACACACATATATATATGTGTGTGTATGTATGTATGTATATATATGTGTGTATGTGTGTGCGTGTGTGTGTATTCCTAGTGAATTTAATTAGAGTTGCTTGCCTTAGTGTTCATAGAGAGTTGTTTATTGGAGCAAGTGCCATTTATCAGTGGTGATCTCACTGAATAAATGATGCCCTCCTCCCACAAATGCAGCTAACTCGAAATAGTCTGTCCCTGACAGGGCTGGAGCCCTTAGAGCCCCTCCCCCTTCCACGATAAGAAACGTGACAGGCCCAGTCTTGTGCGTCCCAGTGAGTTAATGAGTTCAATATCTGCATCATGTCCTAAGATGTCTTTTTGGTACATACCCTCCCATCCTCTGGATCTTCTACAACGATTTCTGTCCTACGACGTCCTCTGAGCCTTGGAAGTGACAATACTGCTACTGAGTTTAGGGAGGGTCGTCCTACCAATCTTAACTCAGCGCTTTGTCCAATTCTGAGCATCTTCGTCGACCTCTGATGCTTCAGGAAGAGAATCCTCTGATAAGGGCTGGATGCAACGCCGACCTCTGATGTCAACCGAAGCCATGGAAGACTCAATATTAGTTGTTTTAAACAACAGAAGATCATTTCTGAATTCACAATTGATAGGACAAATTATGTAGCTTTTGAATGCCTTTGGATTGCTGCTTCTGCCGAGCGGGAGTCAAACTTACCTACAGAAGGCACCAACAAACATGCAACTGAGTGTGCTTGACTGTGTTGTGTAGTTATCGGTTCTGTAGTTATCCGTCCCAAGGTCTCACTCCGCAGAAGCCGATCCAGTGCGGAGCCAGACACACCAATTTTGACATTTAAAACAATATAAAACAAAGGATTAGACCAAAAAAACTGTATAATCCTGTTCTTGGGCTTCTAATAATCTGTCATGTCAAGAAATCAACTCAAAATCCGGTGGGACTCAAGTTAAGAGAATGTGAGTCTCCTGTTGTGGTAATTTTAAAATAACCACAAACCCTCACTAGCTGGCATCTGACGAGCCACAAAGCCTTAGTGGGGTAATTTATAAAACAAACTAACACTTATCAATTTCAATATCAATAAGTAAGCAACTGGTAAAACCAGGACTTTAGCCCAAAGTATATCGATCTGTCCAGCTCTCAGTCTGGAGCTTTAGACCTTCATTTATTAATAACTTGCTCAATAATATAAGTCTGTTATGTACCCTGGTACTACACACTTCTATTTTTAATAACCATCTTAACTTGTAAATATCAGCATTCTGTACTTGGAGTCAGTGACTAATTTTCACTATCTTAATTCCGAACCGTGGGTGAAAATCCCCTACGTGAATCGGGTGAACTCTGTACTCTGCCAACTAGAAAAGCTTGACTTGAGCACTAAATCTTTATACCATCTTCCACGACCGCCCCAGCGTCTTATTTTCACTCACCTTCCCTTGGCGTGTCACTGCCAAGCCTTGCATGCCCGCTTTGTGCATCCCGCCACTTCCAACTCAAGTCACCACATGAAAGAACACACCAAAATACTCTGATCCAACTGGTTGCCCACCCAGATAAGTCAAATAATTCTGTACAATTCCACCTCTTATAAAATATGCATCACAATCTTATCCATATAGAGAAACTTCCACATCTGCTTCCATGTTGCCTCCTCTTGAATCTCCCACTTTCTCCTCCTCCTCCTCTCTCCTTCCTAGACTTTTCCCCGCCTTCCTTTCCTTCTCATCCAATGATAGGCCTTATTGTATAATGACATCATCCTATATGACTGGAGACGGAAGGGTGGGAGAGGGGTTGGGCGGAGGGGGGTTGACGGGAGTATGCTACTCCTCTGTCAGGGCTCCTTATCTGTGGCTCTCTCTAGTGGTGGTGGGGGTTGCCTGGCTGTGTCGCTAACAGGAGCCCTGCTGAGTTGAATCTGGCTTCACACCTATGGCCATCCAGGAACACCATAGTGTTGCTACAGACGTGTCTAGACCCTTCGGTCACTGATATTCCACAGGAGTCCCTGCTCCTAGCTGGCCCTACCTGGTAGGTAGCCTGGTCTTGTGGAGACAATTTTTTTTCCCCAGCATGAAAATGGACAGATGGATGGAGCTTTTTTTCTTTTTTCTTTTTCTTTTTGTCTTTTTCAATTATATATGTTTATTATTTAAAACAATTTTTAAATTTAAATATTTTGATCACATCCTTCCCCTCCCCCCAGTCCTTCCAGATTCACTTTCATCCCTAATCACCCAGTTTTAAGTTCTTTCTCAAAAAACCAAAAACCTAATTGCATAGCAGAAACCCCCCAAAACAAAGAAAAATGATAAAGTAAAACGATATAAACAAACAAACTAACAAGCAACAACAAAAACACCGCCAAACTATAACCAAATAAAAGCACACAAAAAGTTTGTGTGTGTAGTTCAATTATGTGTTGGTGAGTTGAACATGAGACCCGTCCTTACCTGATTCTCTGGACTTCCTTGTTATCTGTTATTCTGACCTTCATTCTGTTCCCAACTTTGTTCATTTGGATCTTCTCTCTCCTCCTGTTAGTGCACTTGGATAAGAGTTTGTCAATCTTATTGATTTGCTCAAAGAACCAACTCTGTTTCACTTTTTCTATTGCTCTTGTTGTTCCTGATTTATTGATTTCAGCCCTGAGTTTGTTTCTCGCTGTCTATTTTTCGGAGTATGATTTCTTCTTTCTATTCTAAAGCTTTCAGACGTGCTGCTAAATTGCAAGGATGAGGTCTCTCTATTTTTCATATAGGCACATAATACTGTGAACTCTCTTCTTAGAACGGCTTTCGTTGTGTCCCATGAGTTTGGATATGCTGTGCCTTCATTTTCATTCACTCTACACAGTCTCGGATTTCTTCATTTCTCTAACCATTCTTTTTTATTCAGTAGAGAGTTGTTTAGCTCCATGAGTTTGGGGTTTTGCTGGGCATAGTGGTCTGCACTGGCGTTTGTGGTCTCTTAGTCTGAAACACATCTGTCCTAGCCTTTCTGGCTTTTAGGGTCTCTATTGATATTGATGTATTTGCTGTTTTTTTCCCCCATACAGCTTTTGGGGGAGTGGTGTGTTTTGTTTTGTCTTGTTTTATAGAGACAGGGATTGACAGTGTAGCCCTTGCTGTCTTAGAGCTTGCTCTGTAGACCAGGCTGGCCATGAACTCAGAGAGATCTGCCTGCCTCTGCCTCCCTAGTGCTGGGGTTAAAGGTGTGCACCACCACCACACAGTCCATAATCCCATATTTTATCAAGGGATTCGGGTTCCACAAATGCACTTATATATTACCATAAAACGTCTTTAATGATCAGTTTTTTGGGGTGCTCATTTCTGGTTTTGTTATAAATATTAATAATTTTTAATTATTTATTAATAATTAAAAGCTTGAAGCTCTTAATATTCTTTATTTGTTCTGTTCATTTAATGTTTTGATTATTATGTGCTGAGGGGATTTTCTGGTTCAGTCTATTAGGTGTTCCGAATGCTTCTTGTACTTTGATAGGTGTATCTTTAATTTTATTCAAAGCCTACTTTTAATGATGGTTCTTAAATGCTTTAGCCTTCCTTCTAACCCACCACCCACCAGAGATAGTGGAATAGAAAGGATACAGGGGGGAAGGGTTAGAAATGGTTCTTTGGAGCAAATCCCGTCTGTGTTGTCAGGAAAATCAACAGTTCGGTTACCAAGTCAGCAGTGGCAGCTTAATGCACTGCAAACGCTTGACAGGAATCCCAGCAGTCCTAGCCAGTAGTGTCGGGATAGCACTAGTGGTGGCATGACCCAGCAGAAACAGCCAAGCCTCCGCTGATCAGCATGAGTCAGCAGGACCAAAAGGAATGCCTGCCGGGAGAAGTTCTTGGCTGTGTTTCTCTCAACAAATGGAAGATCAGCGAAGACTGGAGGCGGATAAGCGTTGCAGAGCTAGCTCTGTAAGGAAGCCCCTCTCACAGTTCACTGAGTGCTAGTTACACTCCCTCCAAGCTCCACGTGTCCTCCACGGGTCTCCTCAGCGTGTGAGTTTGTACCTACTGGAATCACTTGAAACTGCAGCACACCGCCAGGTTTTTTCTGGTGTGTTTCTCTCTATGGAGTCCCGGCAAATGAAGGTCAATCGCACACTGTAAGGCGGACCAACACATGTGCGGCATGTATTAGTGAAGAATCCATCATGTCTCCTTTCATGTATGTTTTAGCAAAAAACATCCTTTTACCTGTGTCTTCTTCAGGAAAACACCCCTTCATGTGTTTGCCCCAGCAAAACACCTTTGACACAACTGACTTTCCAAAGAACTCGTAAGTTTCCACTTTAGATAGGCATCTTCTTCTATAGGTTGAGAAAGTTTTCTATCTATCACTCTGTTGAAAATATTTCCTGTGCATTTGGCCTGTATTTCTTCTCCTTCCTTAATCCTTATTTTAGAATCGGTCTCTAATCTCTCAGATTTCCTTGGATGTTTTGAACCAGGAGTTATTTTTAGATTTAACATTTTCTTTGATTTGTGCATTCATTTTTTTTTTCCTACCAGTGTCTGAGATTCTCTTTTTCATCTCTTGAATTCTGTTGGTGACGCTTGCCTCTGTGGATGCTGTTCAAGTTCCTATATTTTCATTCCCAGGTTTCCCTCGGTTTGGGTTTTCTTTATTAATTCTATTAGGGGCATCCAGACACTGCCTCACAGATCACATATGTCCCAGGTGGTCAGGACCGCCATGCAGACTCAGAAGCCGAACTGTGATGTAAGTCAAGATCCTATAGGGCTTTTAAAGCTGGAGATCTACAGTCACCGGTGCGGGAGTGAATCCACCAATCAGGACTTAGAGATTGGGGTTTTCCCGAATGAACATGTCTTTGTTGTGCACTTACCTTGCTCCCATCCGTTGGGTGTTCAACTGTGGCAGAGGAGTTGTCTTGTCTAACATTCATGTCTGAGCTTGCCAACCAGGACATCAATTTCCCACATCCACTTCTCTTCCTGCTGAGTAGGATGTCAGTTCCCAGAGATGTCTTGGAAACTTAAACTTTAGTCTACCCCTACTCAAAATGGAAGTCTTATTCTAAATGGGTGCAGGTGTCTCTCTTGTGTTGGGGTTCATCCCAGGGGCAGCTTATAAAGGTAAATACCATAAAAGCTCACACGCAGGTGTAGAAAGTGTGGGTCCCCAGTGAGTGTGTGCCTGAGCTGGAGGCTGGGACAAAGCCATGAGTGGGCGGCGGGGCGGGGGGGGGGGGGGAAATCTGTATGATGCACTGGAGATGTAGAAGCAGCCTGGGGCTGAGACTGAGGGTTGGACTTGGAGGAGCAGAGGGAGCTGTGAAGATCTGCAGTCAGTCCGTCTGCACCCTGCCCAGTGCGGCCTGTGAGTTCCCAGACAGTGCCTGCTGGACGGGGAAATGAATGGGGGAAGGGAGTTTAAGAGGGGGAGGTCCGTGGGATCGACCAGGTGGCTGCGGTGGACAGAGCTCAGGATGAAACTAGGGATCCGACCTGAAGGGAGGGACCTACCTCTCCCTCCGTAGGTCGGCCACCAGTCTGCCTTTCTGGCAGGGCGTGTGTGATGGAGTTGGAGGCTGCTTTCCCGGTTGGAGTTGGATAGAACTTTTAGAAGTATATTAATCTGCTGTGGAATAAAGCACGGAGAAGCGAACCTCCATCGCTGAATGTTGGTCACCTGCCACGAGGCTCAGTTCACCCAGGAAGGCATCTCCATCCCCCTCACCTGTGGTTCCTGACTGTCACTGTCACCAATCCTGCTCCCCGCAGGCCTGCTCTGGCTCGGCCGCACCCCGCGGGGGTCTGGGCGGGCGGAGCTGCGGAGGAGGGGCGGGCTAGAGCCCGGGACCCAGGCCTATGGCTGTAGGCAAGCCCCGGGTGTCCAGGGGGTGGGAGGGAAGAAGGGAGGGCGGCGCTCCGTGAAAGGCGCATTGATGCAGCGGGCTGCAGAGCTGGGCCAGCCGCTGAGCAGAGCCGGGCTCCTGCCGACCCCTTTACCTCCCGCACACCATGCACCCCCAAGGCCGCGCCGCCCCCCGACAGCTGCTGCTCGGCCTCTTCCTTGCGCCGCCGCTGCTGCTGCTGCAGTTGTCCGCGCCGTCCAGCGCCTCTGAGAACCCCAAGGTGAAACAAAAAGCGCTGATCCGGCAGAGGGAGGTGGTGGACCTGGTGAGTGTGAGAGTCTGTCCTCGGTGCTGGAGGAGAGGACCCAGCCGTGCTCGCACCGGGAGGGCGTCAATACAGTTGGGGGTGGTGCTGACCTTAGGGGTGAATGTTAGGTGCCTTGTGGGGTGGGGGATGGGAGGTGTGGGGGGGTGAGGATCTGAGGCACCCCTGAAGATCATAATGAGAGATCATCCTACAGATACAACGTGGGTCAGGTGGGATGTCCCCAATCCGAGTAGTCGCCCAGTAATTTCCGGCCCCAGGGGAGGCCACTGTTGGGAGAAGTGGAGAACGGTTGTGGCTGCAACCAGAATAGACCGAGCTATCCGGTTGATTTATTTGCACAGCGAGCCTGAGGAAGACCCTAGGCCAGCTGGTCACCTGGGCCAGGGCCAAGGCTGTGCAACGTGTCTTGTGTGAAGGCTAGTGGCCACGTCTGCCTGGAGGAGAGGCTAATAGCCCCCACAAAGCATTTGTCCAGCTTCGTGTAACTTGAAGATCGTGAATCACTTTGGGTCGTCTCTCTGGGAAATATGAACTGTAATTTACTCCTTGGAGGACCACAGCTTGGGCCAGGCTGGTTTGAAACCGGAAGGGGGAAATGAAGGGCCCCGTTAGGAGCCCTTCCAAAGACCCATTTTGCCTGATCTTTGTAAAGCCCGATGCGCCTTCAAGTCTGAACCTGTGACTTCCAGCCAGGAACGCTGTAATCGAACTAACGGGAGAGAAAGCGCTTCCAGGAAAACAAATATCCCAAGCGCTTTCTGAGAGGCTGATCTATGGGAAGTCTGTTTGCATTAAGCCTTTCCCTCACAAAGTCAACAAACCCAGCGGAGGGCAGAGAGTTTTTCTGTCCCATGCGAGAGCCAGCCATTGACAGATTTGTAGTCTTTGGCACATTATAAACGTCTATCCTTAAACCGATCTATATGGTTGTCAGACAGTGCGATACAGGGGGACTTTACTGGTTTTATTTTTTTAGGATTTGAATTTCTTCCACTGACATTCTAAGCTGAGCTAACAAACCAGGCTCCCTGACAGCTAGTTCTAAACTGGAATCAAAAGTCCTGGGGGGTGGGGTGGGGGTGGGGATTCCGGCTGTTTTACACATCAGTGGTGGGGTTTCTGTTGTTGTTTTACGCTCTGATATATAATTTTCCTCCATAAAAGCACACTATGTTGGGGCTACAGTTCTATTTTAAGCACATAAGTTGTTTGGAAAAAAAAATGTGCCACATGAATGTGGTCCATGTGCAGCTTGCATTTTATGAATGTGTAGTTAAGATACATAAAAGAGTCTTTTCCCCATAAAGCTAACCTCCCCCGCCCCCTAAGGATTTTACAGTACCTGTGGGTTCCCACAACTCTAACCCAACTTGGAAACGCATCCTGTGCAACCGGGCTCAGGTGCAGATTGGATTTGGTCTTGGTGACAGAAAAAGTCCACACAGTCATTAGGAAACTTTCCACGGATTCTATAAAGCGACTTTGTATAAGGCGCTTTCAAAGCACGCCTTTCACGCTGCCACTGAGTTCTGCCCCCTGGTGGCCAACACAGGAAATGGGGCGTTGGGAGAGGGAATTTGAGCTTTCCATTCACGGATTCATTTTGTTGACTTTCACTAATGATTCCAAATAGTCCCATTGGGACTAACATTTTAAGTTGAGAAAAGACAAACATACTCAACGTAGCCTCATTCCTGAGAGGAATTTAAAATCCATCGACTAGTACTAGAGGAATTTACAACAGTAAATGAAAACTTGGAATTTACTTGGAATTTTGAGAAGAATGTCGCCCTGTTTCTACGTGAACTAATTCGAGAATAGGTGCAGAAACTGAAACGAAGCTCCAAATATAACTACTGCAGTTCGGTGGTAGAGCACTTGCCAGATATGCATGAGGGTCTGAGTTCAAGTCCCATTAGTGCAAGGGGGATATGTGGGTACTCTCTGTCTCTTCCCCTCCCTCTGTCTGTCTGTCTGTCTGTCTGTCTGTCTCTCTCTCTCTCTCTCTGTCTCTCTCTCTCTCTGTCTCTCTCTCTCTCTCATGTGTGTGTGTGTGTGTGTGTGTGTGTGTGTGTGTGTGTGTTGAGATGTGGTCTCATGTATCCCAGGCTAGCCTCAAATCTGCTGTGTTGGGAGGATCCTGAACTCTGAATCCTCCTGCCTCTGCTCCCTAAGTGCAGGGATGTCAGGCATGTGCTACCAGTGGCTAACTTCTCGGCAATAATGTTTATTATCATCCTCACTTTATTTGTAGGGAAACAGGCACTGAAATGCCGAGTGAACAGCCTGGTCTCGCACATCTAAGAAGTATTAAAACACAATAAAAGGTTCTAGAGTCCATGCATGTAAACTCTACAACATACACAAATGAACAATGAAACCTCGAACAAAAGCACTTACAGGTGATCTGACAGATTATTACACACCTGTTGAGGACAGCTGTCACATAATTATTACACACCTGTTGAGGACAGCTGTCACATGATTATTACATACCTGTTGAGGACAGCTGGTCACATGATTATTACACACCTGTTGAGGACAGCTGGCCACATGATTATTACACACCTGTTGAGGACAGCTGGTCACATGATTATTACACACCTGTTGAGGACAGCTGGTCACATAATTATTACACACCTGTTGAGGACAGCTGGTCACATGATTATTACACACCTGTTGAGGACAGCTGGCCACATGATTATTACACACCTGTTGAGGACAGCTGGTCACATGATTATTACACACCTGTTGAGGACAGCTGGTCACATGAAACTGGGCCATAGACCCCTCTTTAGAATGGACTAGACAAATTCTACCCATTGTCTCCTCCTCTGCATAAAAATAGGGAGAGCGGAGGAGATGTACATACAACTTAGAGATGCTGCAATACAAGATGGTTATTGCTGCTAACGCTTTATTCCACAATCATTTCCCTAGCAATTAATCATAATCACTCAGAAGGGAAAAAAATCTGTATGGAAAGTATCTTCATTACATTATTTATAGCTAGCAAAAAGAGAAATAAGCAACCAAAAAATGAACATTAAGACTCTTGTATAGTAATGTATAAGTGCATTTATGGAACCAAATCCCCTGATAAAATATAGGATTACGGGCCTGGCAGCGATGGGGTACGTCTTTAATGCTAGCACTTGAGAGGCTGAGCAAGTTCCAGGACAGCCAGGGCTACAAGGGAAAAACCAAAACCCAAAAGAACAAACAAACAAGCAAGAATCAAAAACAAATAAAAAGAAAGGGATTATAGGTTAACACAGAATGTCAGGGTCCGGAGAGATTGTTCATCAGTTAAAGCACTGGCTGATTTTCTAGAAAGCCTGAATTCAATTCCCAGCCCCCACATGGCAGCTCATAACTGTCTGTCATTCCAGTTCCAAGGAGTTTGATCCCTACATCTCCACAAGGCAGGCATGCTACCAAACTCATAAAATAATAGCAAAATTTAAATGAAAAGGGATCAGAAGAGGTGAGCCTTGGAATGAATATACATATATATATTCAGAAGTAGAAATAAAAAGAAAATTAAAAATATTTTTTGCCTTTGGTTTGTATGAGTTTATGCGATAAAAAAAAAATGAAGACATGACAACGTTTTCTAAATACCCTTAAAATGAGTTCTCCATAACAATTCGTTAGAACATGGAGAAAGGGTTTAGAGGGATTTGATTGGTTGAAATAAACGCAGCTGTGGTCATTTGACTCTCACACACGGATCATGTTCGCATGACCGTACTCTTCCTTTACTTGTCTTGTGCTGGGCATCAAACCTTGAGCTGCACGCATGCCAAGCTCCACCACTGAACATCCCACGCCCGGTACTGAGTTTGCGTCCTAAGTAACAGTGCTTTCCCCTTCTCCTTTGGCTGCAGTATAATGGAATGTGCCTTCAAGGACCCGCGGGAGTTCCTGGTCGCGATGGGAACCCTGGGGCCAATGGCATTCCTGGTACACCTGGAATCCCAGGTCGGGATGGATTCAAAGGAGAGAAAGGGGAGTGCCTAAGAGAAAGCTTTGAGGAATCCTGGACCCCAAACTACAAGCAGTGTTCATGGAGTTCATTGAATTATGGCATAGATCTTGGAAAAATTGCGGTAAGTGAAGTGCAAGTTATAGTGAAGTTGAAGCAAAATCGAGTTTGCTTACGTCATTGCCAATTTTATTTTATTTGCTTTGTTAAACCAAAGGACTTAAATAAAAATATTCAGAATAGGTAATGTGTGACTGTTTACCTAAAATTAATGGGGAAAAATTGATAACGTTTCGGTTAATTTTATAAAGGCATTTCTAAGACAGATAATCACTATTTTATAAAGCAAACACAGAAAGTATAGCGTTTTTTTTTTTTTTTTTTTTTTTTTTTTTTTTTTTTTTTTCAGACTAGACAGGAACCGGCATTGAATTTTATGATAAAGTAACTTTAAGTTGATCTAACACTGTAGCTTCAGACCTAAAAATAGAAGGTGAGCTTTAAATTTACCACGTGACGGGGATCCCAGCTACGGGAAGTTCTCAGCTTAAGCCCGCTAAAGTTAAGAGAATTGAAGTCGATTGCATTTAAAATAGTGAAACGGTGACTGTGTAACATCTGTGTACAGAGAAGCTCGCAGAATAGCATGCCAGGAAGGCGGTTTGATGAATGATCAGGGACTGATGGAGTGGTCCAGTGACCTGGATGTAGCTGAGTGGGCGTGGGCGCAGCCTCGCTTGGGTCAGGGCCTGGGCTGGGTGCCATTGGCAAGGCCAGTGGGATGGGAAAAGCCGAGAAAGTCTGTGCTGTTTCCATCTCGTCTTTTGATGACCAACTCTGTTCCTGTCTCCTTAGCTATAGTTTAGTGCTTCACGAGTCTTCTTACCACGACCACCCGGAAAACAGAAGTTTATCCTCATAGAACTCTAAGGTTGTCAGATGTAAGATGTCACCGTCCCCGTTTTTCATCTCGACCTTTTCTGCTCGATTTTAAAAGTTCAAGAATGTCTTGATTCCACGTGACAGGTTTTTCATCTAGCCACCGCATTTTGGAATACTTTCTCTCTTTCTATGTGATTTATTTTTTAGGTGTTTTATTTGAATGGCGCCTGTTATTTCAACATCTGACACTGGTGGACTGCTTTCTTATTTACAGATGTTCAGCAGAAGTTGCCATTCCCCCCCCCCCAAAACGTGTCCCTTTTTAGTTCCTGCATTATTAAGACGCCATGATTGTTAGCAGTGGTTATAATGAACAGAGAAACGTTCTGCAAGGAAGACATTGTAGGCAGCCACTGTTCAGATTTTCGTGGAGATGAGCGAGAGGGAAGAAAACAAGGCTAGATCTTACTTTTGTGTGCTGTTGCTCAAAAGAAAGGTCTAGCCTGGTATGGTGACTCAGGCCTGTAAGCTCAGTATTTAAGAAGTAGAGACCTGGAGTTAAAGGCCATCCTGGTCTACATGACAATTTTTGAGGTCATCTTGGGCTATTGGAAACACTGAGTAAAACAGCAACAACAATGAATGCTCTACAGTACCAGGTTCCTGAAGGCAGGGCGTCCTTTGTGTTGACTTCTGTATCCAAGTGTCTAACATAGACTTGATATTTATTGTTTTACTTTAAAAAATTTTAAAGATTTATTTATTATGTATAAGTACTCTGTAGCTGTCTTCAGACACACCAGAAGAGGGCATCGGATCCCATTACAGATGGTTGTGAGCCACCATGTGGTTGCTGGGATTTGAACTCAGGACCGCTGGAAGAGCAGTCAGTGCTCTAACCACTGAGCCATCTCTCCAGTCCCCTACTGTTTTTCAATAGGGAAAAAAAAAAGGTATATAGATTTGTTAGCCAAAAGTACTGAAGACTAGCTGATTTTGAGGAAGTACACGTAGTTAAATAAAACCATCTAAGAAAGCCAGAAATTGATTGTCTTGGTTTTTGTATCAATCTTATAAATAATCTCTACCCCTCTATAAAACCTAAGCTTGTTATAGACGAGGGACGAAGGCAGGTAAAACCCACAGCGCATTTTCGGTCTCTTATTTCACTCTCTCCTACGCCCTCCCCTCCAGTTTCTCCTCTATCCCCCTCACTCCACCCATCTCCCCGCCCACTTCATGTTCTTGCTTTAACACTCCACCAAGTCCGCTCAGTGCGGTCTAGGTGTGTGGGTGGAGCGTAGGAAGCCTCTCAGGGGGCCTCATCTCTGAAGAAAACAGACACTGTCTCCCTAGCAGCCATCAGTTACCCACAGTTCCACAGCTAGGGGTGGGGCTTCATGGGCTCCTCCGCATCCGGTGCTGGGATGTTGGTTAGGTTGATTTTGTGCAGGCCCTGCGCGTGTAACCTGCTGTGAGTTCACGTGTGCCATGGCCCTGTCATGTCTGTCAAATTCTGTTTCATTGCTGGTGTCTATTAGCTCAGCCCCCAACCCCCATTCTTTAAACATTGACCAGATGGGTCTCTGTATTAATCTCTGTCAACTGCTAAAGGAAGGTTCTGCGATGAAGGTCGAAGAAATGTATTAATTTACAATGTATCAAAAAAGGAACCTTAGGGGCCAGTTTATTACTATGTCCTTAATAGTATTAGTTCCCCTCGGGGACCTTAGGCATGGTCAGATATGGATTTTGGGTCCAGTTAACTAAATCTGGCATGAGTTTCATCTTCTGGTAGAACTGGTTTTCACCCCATCGTTAAATAGTTGGTTACTCCCTAACGTGTGAACCACTATTGCTCAATCGGCTCCACTGCGATTACGCTTTTCCTTCACTGAACCTTCCAGCACTATGAAAGCTAACCAGTTAGGACGAATCTTCTATGTCAGTGACAGCTTAGTTCTTCATGTTCTGTGACTGAAGTATGTGTTATCATCGGACATAGGAGTATTACTCAGCTGTAAAGAAAAGGGAGATTATGACAGTCCCAGGTAAATGTGTGTGTGTGTGGGGGGGAGCTGACAGTAATCATTTTGAATGAGGTTCCCCAGGTGAAGGAAGATTGAGAAAGGAGTATGTTCTCTCTCGTGCGTGGCTGCCAGCTTTGAATCGTTAGATATGCATATTTAAATTAGGGTATATTCACAGAAGCTATAAAGTTAGTAAGGAGCCATTCAAGGGATGGGTGGATGCAGGTATTACGGAGGAGGAATGGGAAGACAGGAATAGGTTAGACGGGAGGGCAGAGAGGGGAGGATGTCTGAGCCAGAATAACTAACACTAAAGACCTTCGAAAAGAGCCATGTGGAAGCCCACTACAGCAGAAGCTTCCTAAAATCTGCAAATGTATAAAAGGAGCGCAAATGGTGTATCCCTACACACCGTAGACTACCAAATAAAAAAATACCAGATATAGAGCACCTCTTTTTGAGTTATTGGTCAGTGGAGTCTCAAAGACTTCCCCCAAATTTCAGACTGTGGCTACTGTTCTGGGTTAGCGTCGGGGCTGATGGTTGAAGTAACTTTTTAATTAAAGTGAGAAATAAAACGTCTGGCTGTTTTTCGGCCCTGGCAGGAGTGTACGTTTACAAAGATGCGTTCCAACAGCGCTCTGAGAGTTCTGTTCAGTGGCTCGCTTCGGCTCAAATGCAGAAACGCTTGCTGTCAGCGCTGGTATTTTACGTTTAATGGAGCTGAATGTTCAGGACCTCTTCCCATCGAAGCCATCATCTACCTGGACCAAGGAAGCCCTGAGTTAAATTCAACTATTAATATCCATCGTACTTCCTCTGGTATGTATAATAGCAGCATTGCTGAAAGGGCCTCAGATCTGGACTTCCACTGTTATACTGGGTAACTAGCCCGTTATAAGTAAACCTCTAGCAAGTTCATAGTATACGACTCTCTATCCTGGAGTTCATGTAACTGGTGGAAGGAAAGGACCAACTCTTGTAATCAGCTCTCCTCTAATCTTCACAAGTGCACTGTGGCATGAGTGTATCTACACCTACATATTCACACTAGAAAGATGATAGGTAGGTCGATAATAGATAGATAGATAGATTGATTGATTGAATGATTGATAGATTGATAGATAGGCAGGTTGATAGATAGATAGATAGATAGGTTGATAGATGATAGATAGATAAATAGATAGGTTGAGAGATAGATAGGTTGATAGATACATAGATATATAGGTTGATAGGTAGGTACATAGATAGATAGGTTGATAGATACATATATAGATAGGTTAATAGATAGATAGATAGATAGATAGATAGATAGATAGATAGATAGATGTATTTTTTGCCAAAAATAAGAATCTATATAAAGTGGATTCACACGTTGAAGGGATGGTATAAGATAAGCTAGAATTTCTTTTACTCGTATAAAAGTCCTATCCTGGATTTGAATAACATGAGGTTAAGGGACCAGTGTTAAAAAGGACTTTCTTTAGAAGACTTGCATATCTTGATAAGGCTCCGGTTTGGGTCTATTCCAAAGTTGGGAATTCTTGAAAGTTGAAAGTGTAGGCTTCCCATACGGTTGGGTAAATTGTCTTCGGCTTTAAGTAACTAGAACACATTTTGGTTTGGGAAGACTGCCTGTTGAGGTAATAGCATAGTGGTTATGTAAATGCCTTCGAAAATGTCTACGTATTAACTAAGAAAAAGGAGAGCTTCACTATGAAATCATCAGGTACTAGAATTTCTAATTAGCTTTACATTAAACAGAGTTAGAGTCTGATTTTTCTATAGTAAATGCAAAATGGGTAATTTTGCGTTGTGTCCTTGAGTTGTGCCTGGCTCTGTTTCGCAGTGGAAGGGCTCTGTGAAGGAATCGGTGCTGGATTGGTGGATGTGGCCATCTGGGTCGGCACATGTTCAGACTACCCCAAAGGAGATGCTTCTACCGGATGGAACTCCGTGTCCCGCATCATCATTGAAGAGCTACCAAAATAAAGCCAGTGAAGCTTTCATTCCCTGCCTCATTTGCTTTTTAAATCAAGCCTCTGAATGGTTCACGTACATGACCATTAAAGTAATCACTTTATGGGGTGGGAGAGTATGGGTGGGTGGGGGAACACACTCATACAGGCAAAGGGGAGGGGCGAGGATGTGGGATGGGGGTGGAGGGGTAACTGGGAAGTGGCATATCACTTGAGATGTAAACGAATGGAATGATTAATAAAAATAAATAAAAATCTAAAAAAAAAAAAGAAATCACTTTATGTACTCAGCCAAATGAAAAAGCATAGTTAAATATGTTTACAGACCAAAGTGTGATCTCACACTTTAAAATCTAGCATTATCCATTTTATTTCAACCGAAGATGATTTCAGGTATTTTTCTTTTCCATTACTTTCTGAGCCTATATATTGGAATGCTGTTACAGTCTTTAGTGTTTCCTACTGTCAACATTTTGAAACGTATGGAAGTTATGTCTCTGTAAGAGCTGTATAGAATTATTTTATATCTGTTAAATAAAATACTTCAAACAACCTTAGTGTTTGCTTGTTTGTTCATTTGTTTGGGTAGCCCTGGCTGTCCTGAAAACCACACTGTAGACCAGGCTGGCCCCTAACTCAGAGATCTGCCTACCTATAGTGCTGGCATTGGAGGTGTGCGCCATGATGCTTGGCAACTTTAGTATTTTTAAACTGAGGACTTTGCCACTGAAGTTGAATTCCCAGTACTTAACATAAGTTAAACATAAATCTACATTTTAAGTATCCATTTAGCAATTTATGAAATTTCAGCATATATAGAATATGGTTCTGCATCTTGAGGGATATGAAAACATAAAGGTGTTTATATGACAGAAATATAACAGTATTTTAGGAATCTGTCTCTTAATATATTGAAAAGTAAAAGCACACGGCCCTGGCCACAAACTACTTATCATTTCATAGAAAGGATAAGCCATGGGAAAGCTAGTCTTAGTAGTCAACTTGACTATGTCTGGATGAACTACAATCCAGAACTGAAGGGCACATCTGTGGACTGGATCTTGGGGCTGGAAGACACAAGCTTTGATCAGGATCTTGAGGATGAATGACAGCCAGTTTTGGTCAGAATTGACACGCACCTTGTGTGTGACCTCGAGGCACACCTTTAATCTTGGCCACAACTTCTACCGGAAGGCTACCTAAGGACAATGGGAGAAACAAGGGGGCATCCTTTCTTTGCTGGCTTGTACTTACTTACCAGCACATGTGTTGGAGCCTCCTTCTTCAGGATTTCAGCTTATACAGAAGAGCAGTTGAATCATTCAGCCCATGGGACTGAGCAACTATTACATTCTTAGACTTCCTATTCACAGCTGTTCATTGCTGGGTTAGTTAGACTGCAGCCTGCAAATCAGTCTAATAAATTCCATATATATATATATATATATATATATATATATATATATATATATTCATTTAACAAATTATGTGACTCTAGAGAACTCTGACTAATAAAACACACACACACAAATGAGATAAAGAAGGTTAGTATAGTTCAAAGTAGAAGTAGCCAAACCATTTAGGAATGAAGAAATCCCTTTTTGAAAAAGTATTTATAGTCCAAGGAGGAGTGTGTAAAGTGTAAAGTGTTTGCCGCTGTGATGCTTTGTATACGATTGGTCCAGGGAGTGGCACTATTAAAGGTGTGTCCCTGCTGGAGTGGGTGTGGCCTTGTTGGAGTGGGTGTGTCACTGTGGGTGTGAGTTTTAAGACCCTCATCCTCGTTGCCCAGAAGTCAGTGTTCTGCTAACAGCCTTCAGATGAAGATGTAAACCTCTCAGCCTTCCTACGTGAATCACTAATTAAGAAAAAGCCATACGGGTTTACCTACAGCCACATCATATGGAGTCGGGGCCATTGTTGGCATGGACACCCTTTCACTGGTGGTCTTAGGTTCTCTAAGAAAGCAGGCTGAGCAAGCCATGAGGAGCAAGCCAGTAAGTAACATCCCTCCATGGCCTCCGCATCAGCTCCTGCCTCCAGGTTCCTGTCTAGTTTGAGTTCCTTTTGGTTTCAGTAAGTGGAGTGTGACTCAGGATATGTGAGGCGATAAATTCTTTCTTCCCCAATTTGCTTTCCGCCATGGTGTTTCATCACAGCCATAGGATCTCTAACTAAGACTGAAGGGATTAAGAACATTTTGAGCGAGAGCAAGAACATTAAGGGAAGACTCTCGGGTAGGAAATAAATGATGTACAAGGGCCGATCTGCACACATATAGGAACTGTAAGAGTTTAAGCTGGCAAAGGAGGCTGAGAAAACACCACAGAGGTAAAAGTGACCAGAGTTATCTGTAGGGGAATAAAGAGCTATCTGACCAGTAAATGGGAATTTAAGTCAAATGTCAATCAAAGGTAAAAGAAACGAACAGGCATTTCTCCGAAACAGCCCACAAATGTATAAAAAGATCCCCAGCAAAATTTAACTGAAGACTTGTTGGGAGCCGTTTGTGCCACACCCAAAGATGGCGCTGGCTTCCTGCCGATGACTCAGCAAACAGAGTTGTTGTCCAGCCCGAGGGATGTAGTGCGCATGTACCACACACATCACAGCCCGCTCTCGGGGCACGCTAATGAGATACTGGAGGGCGCACCAATCAGGTATCGACACGAGTCTCCTGGGCATATTTAAGCAGTGCATTTTCCTTCCACGTGGTCCCCTGCTCAAGAGTACTGTACAATAAAGGTTGTTCGCAGAAGAATCCTGTTGTCGCACGTCGTTCTTGCCGGCGAGACGTGGGGCGCGCGACAAAGACGACCTTATGCCCATTAGAAGGCTTTAGTTAGAAAAGTGGAAAATCGTGTTAAGAAGGATGTGGACAAAGTTGAGCTTCAACTGAGCACGAGTGGCAGTGTGCACACATTTACAGAAAGTACTTCGGTGGCTCTTCAGTATCTTAAAGGAAGAACTGCCTTACATTTCCTATGTACATATTCAAAAGATAAGGTTACGGACAAGGACTTGAGTGTGAATGCTTACACCAGCACCACTCACAACGGTGAAAAGGAGGAGACAATCCAAATATCCATCAGCTACGAAGACAAACAGATGGAAACGTATAAATATATAATGACATAAAAATATAAATCCATAAGGACAATAATATGAATGGACCTAAAATCATCACACTACGTGTGAGGAGCCAGATGAGGATAAATGCATGAGCAAACTAATGTCTGCCAGGAGGCAACAGATGATCAGCAGCACAGGAACTGTTCTGTAGTGATGCAAACAATTGAGTGATACAGGGGTGGTGACCGAAATGCACTGAGCACATTAAATACCATCGGATCAGACACATCTACGAGGCAAGATGGGAGCCTCATATTATGTGTATTACCCACAATTTTAAAAAGCAGCTACTAGAATATGACTTTATTGGTAAGCCTAGCAATGAAACGGAGGGTTTAAACATACCCAAGAATTAAAGATTTCAAACAGATATGGGAACGTGGGCTATTGGAAAATCAAGAAATACTTCAAAGCTTTGGTCTTGGGACCCTGAGAAATGTGGGAATGAGGCCAGGAGTAGATCTGGAGACATGATAGTAGCTTTAAACATGCTAAGGCTCACCGCTGATAAAATGTTCACCTAGAGCTGGTCAGGAGGAAGTTAGAAGTGAGGCTTGGTGCACAAGGGGACATTTGGAGATGGAGACAGATCTCTGGAAGATTCTCCTGAAGAAGTGTTGAGTGGCACGGTGGACATGGTGTGTGGGGCTCCGCCTGCACATTCTCCATTACAAGATGGCGCCGACATCCGGCTGGAGTTAGCAGTAAACAAGCCATGTGCGCACGCACTGGGTAACTTTCCACTTCTTGAGCTCTGCCTCTCCCGTGGCGTCATAGGGCCTGATGAGTTTCAACCAATCAGGGGGCTCCGCGTCCAAGGCAAGGACTGATCCCTTTATAAGGGGACGGGCTAATTAGTTCCTCTCTCTCGTTGGTCTCGTTCGTCTCGTGGATCTCGTTCGTTTTGTTCGTCCTGTTTGTCTTCTTGGATTTCTTGGTTTTCTTCGTCTTCTTCGTCACGTGTAACAAGTGCTGGTTCTCGACGATAATAAAGTTTACCGCAGAAGGATTCTATTTCGTGTGCCTCGTCGTTCTTGCAGGCGAGATGGTTGCGCGGGACAATGGTGACACTCATGAGGACAAATGGACAGCCAGCTGTCTTCCACCAGTTGCTAGTTCCCATTGCTGCAACACAACGCCATGACCAAAAAGAGCAAATTGAGGAGGAAAGGGCTTAGTTGCCTTACACTTCCACACCACTG
The DNA here is from genome assembly GCF_963924665.1 of Micromys minutus. Lineage (NCBI taxonomy): Eukaryota > Metazoa > Chordata > Mammalia > Rodentia > Muridae > Micromys > Micromys minutus. The sequence goes on from NC_137968.1 coordinate 5,170,745, forward strand.
ATCGTCATCAAAGGAAGTCAGAACAGGAACTGAAAGAGGGCAGGAACCTGGAGGCAGGAGCTGATGCAGAGGCCGTGGAGGGTGCTGCTGACCGCTTGCTCACCATGGCTCTCAGGCTGCTTTCTTTCCTTTTTTACTGGATATTCTTATATTTTAGGAGTATTTTTATTGGATATTCTCTGTATTTACATTTCAAATGTGGTCTCCCTTTCCCCCACTCCCATCCCCCCCCCCCCGCTCCCCTTGCTTCCCTCTCCCAACCACCTACACTCACCACAGCACCTTGGCATTCACCTACACTGGGAAAACGAGCCTTCACTGGACCAAAGGCCTCTCCTCCCACTGATGCCAGACAATGCCATCCTCTGCTGCAGATGCAACTGGAGCCATGGGTCTGTCTATATGTATTAATTAGCTGGTGTTTTAGTCATTGGAAGCTGGGTGGGGGGGGGACGTTGGTTGATAATGTTGTTCTTCCCATGGGGTTGCAGACCCTTTCAGCTCCTTCAGTCCTTTCTCTAGCTCCTCCATTGGGTTTCCCCTGCTCAGTCCAATGGTTAGCTGCAAACATCCTCATCTGCATCAGTATGGCCCTGGCAGAGCCTCTGAGGAGGCAACCATATCAGGCTCCTGCCAGTAAGCACTTCTTGGCATCAGCAATAGTGACTGGGTTTGGTGGCTGCATATGGGATGGATCTCCAGGTGAGGCAGTCTCTGGATGATCTTTTCTTCAGTCCCTGCTCCTCTATTTGTCCTTGTATTTCCTCCCATGAGTATTTTGTTTTCTCTTCTAAGAATTGAGGCATCCACATTCTGACCCTCCTTCCTTTTGAGCTTCATAAGAGCTGTGAATGCTTTCTTGGGTATACCAAGAAACCATGTCTACGTATTGGTCCACAAAAGATATGCTGGTTGGACCCAAGGCTGTAGCGCCCTTGTCCCAAAGAATGAGTGAAGTACTAGTTCTCTCACTGGGTGTGACTTGAAGCAGTGCTACTCACTATCGGGAGTGGGGGGTCGTCAAGCATAGATTGCTACCACTGTCTTACAGACAGGGTTAATGGCTAATGGTAAGACGGAACCGGCAGAGAAGGATTCGGATGGATCTCTGACTGTGAAGACATTTGTCTCTCACCTATGCCTGTCACTGCCCGCCATCTTAAGAATGAGAACAAACATACTGTGGATGGGACCAACTCTTTTCCTCAGCTACTACAGTGATGCTGGAGAAATTATGTCATCATACTAAGGTCCTCAAGTGGATACTGTTCATACAAGTTGTAACAATATTCAGAGAGGTGTGCCCACCATGACAGGCTGGTTGAAGAATGACAGAATTTAGTGTCAGTGTTGGATTCTGTATTACCTGGATTCTGTATTACCTAGAAACTTTTAGCTACAGTAAGGAATTGATCGGCCAAATTGAGATTTATTTTTAAAATAAGTTTATTGTTCACTTAGATTAAAAACTCCACAGGTACATGTTGCCAAGGGCAAGAATTGATCCAGAATCCTATATGACTTAGGACGTGGTTTCTTCTTCTAAATTCGTTACATTCTCAATTCGGACTCCATTTTGGACACTTATGTTGTCCAGTCAGGAGTCTAAACTGGCTTTCGGGTGGACTGTGTTACATGAATCTTCACGAGTGAAGTAAGGAGAGAGTCCATGCTAGAATACTAAAGAAAAACTGTTCAGCCACTCTGGACTGCTTCTCTGTGTCGGTTTTAAGCCATTTATGACTATAAACAAAGATGTATATCCAGATTGGTGCTGCCAGTGAGGGTCCAGGTCCAGCTCCAGCGTAGGGGAGGCTGGTGCCCCTGCATCACAAAGTTGAGTGGAGGGAATAGGTAGGCTTCCTTAAGAAAACCTGTCAACTTCTTCAAGAAGAAAGGGAGAGATGGAAGCTAATAACAGGTATGGGTTTATTATACCCATATTTTTGTTTACTTCTTCAGAAATGCAAGACTTGACGCTCAAACCTTGCACAGTTTCTGTGTTACTGAGCACAATTTCAGAAAGCAGCACAAAGGTTAAGCCAACCATTTTACATCCATGTCACTTTGAAAGTGCTTGACTTTGCTGCCCAAGTGAATACGTTACCATCTTGGGGATTTTATCTCTACTGACAACAGTGCCTGTATCCCATGGAAAACTGACCCTGATTACGCCTGAACCCAAACACACTCCTTAGTTGGCATCTTTTTTGATATGGTCGGAATAAGACAAACAAGCAAAAAAGAACAAGAACACGCACACCCCTTCAGGTAAAACAACATCACCACACACCTTAAGGTAAAAAGCTGAAATAATCAGGCCACAAAAGCATATACTCATGTAGAATAATATCCTTTCACAGGGCATGGCAGCCACCAGTGGGTCCTACTCTGGGCCACACACCTGCTGTGTTCTGGCTGACCCTTTATCTTCAAAGGTACCCCTCATCATGCTCTGGTTTTCCCTTTGCCAACCTCAACTTCCACCTTCTCTTAGTCTCGGTTATTTTTCAAGCTCTAGTTCTTTACTTTTTTTTTTTTTAAAAAAAGATGTATTTATTATATAAGTACACTGTGGCTGTCTTCAGACACACCCTAAGAGGGTATCTGACCCCATTACGGATGGCTGTGAGCCACTATGTGCTTGCTGGGATTTGAACTCAGGACCATTGGAAGAGCAGTCAGTGCTCTAACCACTGAGTACCTCTCCAGCCCTAGTTCCTCACTCTTATCTGCCAAACTCCAAGAAAGTGGTGCTGTTCTTTTGGCTGCTTGCCATCTCTCTTCTGGTTAATTTGGATGGGATTAAAGTCACCAGCAGCCTCAGCCTTCATCCTACTGAAACATTCACAGGGTTGATGACGCTCCTTTTGAGCTGCTCCCGATGTGTCTTCCTGCTTCTCCTAAGACGCCGACACAGTTCTCTGATCTAACTACTGTGTTCTCTTTTAACCAGTCAAACCCCAACATGTTACAGTAAAGCTCCAAGAGAGTTCTGGTCTCAGTCTTTCAGCTTGCTCTTCCAGTTCTACAGATTCACTGCTCAGAACAGGCTGTCTGTGCGGCCAATCTGCCATTCTTCTCAGAACACCTTCCTTCAAGCCCAGCCCCCCACCCTTCTTAAATATTGCTCCAGTTCCAAACTGTAAGGCACCGTCTGAGTCCATGATTCAGGCTGAAGCCACGAGCTCTTGATGAGATACTCATCAAAGCATCCCAGTAGCCTCGTTCACACAACCCAGAAAGAGCTCCTGGTCTAAATTTCTTACAATTCTACGGTACTGGGTAAGAACTAGCTTCTGAGATGCGAATTAGCCCAGCGACAGCATTACACTCTTTACTTGGATTCATTTAATCCATCCAAGTACAGCATGTGTTTGCAGCACATGCTGCTGGTGACACGCAGATCCCCTTTTTGGGGGCCATCAGCACTAGTTAACAGCTCACAGCTCCACTCTTTGGAAGACTGCCCTTAATAGCAATACCTTGACACCCTTTACCCCCCATACAACTTGCCTCTCTAAGTCGATGACTGCTTGCTTTGCGAATGGCAGCATACATACACCTTTAATCTTAGCACCAGGATGCAGAGGTAGGGGATCTCTGTGTTTGAGGCCAACCTGGTCTACAAAACAAGTGATCTCTGGGCTGGACAACCTATGGTTCAATCCATTCCGTATACTCTGTACTGTCAGGCTAAGGCTGTTCTACCTATTCCTCTCTATGTAGACCAGGCTAGCCTCAGGCTTGGAGCTCTACCTGCCTCTACTTCCCAAGTGCTGGGATTCAAGGTTTCTTAAAGCATTTACTCTGGTCATCACTGAGAATGTCCTCTTTGGGAATCATTAGGACTGACCTAACACCACTCTACAAATACAGGTGCTTAAGACAGGAGTGAAATATTTGCCGTAGGCCAAACAGAAAACTAGTATCTGAAGTGACTCTGATTCTCCAACCTGCAACCTCAACACACTGCAATGGCTCCATCTTTAGTCTGATCTCCAGCCAGCGTGATTCCTGCTTCAGGGCCTGCATACTCCCATCCTCTCCTCCCTAACACGGCAGCGCTCCCTGCTGCTTCTGTTCAAAGCACTCAGTACCCACAGGTCCTTTGTCACGAGTCCCACTGGCTTACTACTGCTAGGCCTTCAGTTCCAGACACAGAGGAACTGTGTTCGTGGCTGAGCAACAGCTCTTACACTGTATTACCCTGCATGTGTCAACTGGAAGCTGTAGTAACAGACCTATTATACAAACTTATAATCTCCCAGACAACAAGAACTGTCTTATTAATTTGAGGCATACGGAACTCCAATGACGGTTCTCTTGTAAAACTTTAATATCAACTGCAGCTTGCCTTTCCATACAGATGTAATATCAGGCTGAGTCCCATGCAAGTTATAGTATAATCCAGAACTAGCCAATGCATACGTTGTAAAACATTCTAACGTCATTTACCTGGAAGATCTGAATTACAAATCATGTTTCTTCTTGTTTAACTATTCCTGTAGGCTGTAGTTCTTTGTAAACTACTAAGTATTTACTTACAAGTGTAAGTAACTAACTTACACCAAATTCTGTGTATTTTACTCTCTAACAGAAGTTCGAGATACCCAAATAAAGTATAGATACAGTCAGGACTGTGTTTAAAACAGTAATTTTGAAATTTCCAACAATTCCTGGGAATATTGATTCATTGTCCCTGAATCTCAAAGACTTACATGCCAGGAATTTGTAAATGCTGGACACTTACTTTTTGTTACAGTGTATCATGATTTTAAAATGTATCTTTTTTGCTGAATAAACATACTTACAAAACAAAGATAAAGGATAATATAGCAAACACCATTTTTGTAAATATAAATTAGCTTTTCATTTTTTATTTTAAAAACAATTCCATTTGCAAAATATAAAAATAGGCTTACTTTCAAAGAACCCTTTAAATACAGCTTTGATCATAGTGATTATTTTACAAAACTAGACGGCAGCACAACAGCCCTGACATCTGCACATCAGAAAGTTAGCGTTAGCCCAGCATCCTCTGGAGCGGCCTTTGACCTGGAGATCTACAGTGACATATATCAGTAGTGGCCACAACACATGTCATTTGTATTTCTACCTGAATTTGAACCAATATAGAGAAATCAGTTATGTGGAGTCTGGAATCATAAATCTAAAAAATGAGGAGAATGGAATGCTTATTTCTAATCAGTTTTTCAACAGACTCACAGCAAACATTCCATTTCTGTGAAACATGAGCCAGCATTTCTGATGTGATTTGTAACCACACATGCTAAATAAAGGCTTCACCGGATGCTGAAGTTCAGTTTTATACATCCTAACCACACACTAAGTGTTTATGGCCAAAATACGAGGTCTACGTCCAGAATCTCACTGTAAATAATTAAGCAACAGAATGCAAAAAGTGTCAGGTATTTCTCAGAGAAATAAATGACTTCGCCAATTTCTGTACTTAGTGTGTTCCAGCTGGATTAAAACTAAAGCACATTTATTTATTTTTAAGGTTTTTTTTTTTTTAAAGATTTATTTATTGTATGTAAGTACACTGTAGCTGTCTTCAGACACACCAGAAGAGGGCATCGGATCCCATTACAGATGGTTGTGAGCCACCATGTGGTGCTGGGAATTGAACTTAGGACCTATGGAAGAGCAGTCTGTGCCCTTAACCACCGGGCCATCTCTCCAGCCCCTAAAGCACATTTATAAGACTTTTTTTTTCTAACAAAAATATCCCCATTCAAAATGGGCTAGACTTGGATAACACCTTATTTGTAAGTTCTCCAAGTTTAATTTACCCTTGAAATATAGTCATTCTTGTAAAAAGCCAGTACTTTGCTATTGCACATGGTCAGTTTTAAAGCCAGTCCAGGCAAGAGAATTCAGAAAAGAAAGAACATTCATTAAACTATTTATAAATATTGCAAATTAGCTTCTACCTGAACAACAAAATGGAAGATCTTGCACATTTTCATAGTGGCTATCAGATGGCGCCCACTCCAGGTAGAGGCAGCCACACTCCACACATACGGAGAAACAAAGAGCAGAAAACATCAAGATGACTGACAGTCCTCTGACTTCTAACTCAGACATGCGATCACGAGCTACATTGCTCGCGGTATCCTTCTGAGCTTTGTGCTTCAAACACAAAGGAGTTTGCTGCTGCCTCACGCACACACACCGGGATCTTCTTTTAGCTTACTTTCTTTTCCCTAAGGTCAGATAGGAAGTGAGAGACATTTTCATAAACCACGAAGGTGATACAGCAGGCTGGAGTCACTCTGATCAGATTGGGAGCGATTCCTTTGTAAAATCCACCGATGCCTTCTTTCCTTTAGGGAGGAAGAGATACACAGTTGATATCCCAAGCTGTGTGAATACACCAACACGTCATTAGCACAGAAGCAGTCAAGCCTCGCCCTACGTATAGGTGGGTTTAAACCATGGGTAGGATGCCTTGAAGGGATATAGTGTATGAGCTGTTTATCCATCTTTTATAGGGGCAATGACACCTCCAAACAGAACTGTACAATACTGCATGTTTAGTGAGGCATTCGAATGTGCTGAAGTGAAGGAGGACGCTGGAGGCTTAACAGCTCTGACGTGGCCGTCTCTCGTGGTGGCGGTGTGGTGGCTCAGGCCTCTAACCCTAGTACCCAGGAGGCATTGTTCCAAGTCTACAGTCTATGAACGCAGCCTGGACCAGACACTGAGCACCAAGCTACTGAGAGCTGTGTTCCAAAGACGCCACCAAACAGACATGCTAGTCTGTAGTCTGTGTGTCCGTGATTGATATAAGCGGTACATAAAACTAAGTACAGTACACACAGAAACAAAACTTTATTTCCTTAATACCTAAAACAGGAAGCAAGGCCTAGTAAGTTAGCATACACATCTCCAGAATCTCTTTTTAAAAAAATTATTAATTTTGTATTTCCACTGCAGTCTCCCCTCCCTCCTCCTAATTCTTACTCCACACCTCCCCTCCCCCCACATCCGCTGCTCCTTCATTTCCCTTCAGAAAAAGGCAGACCTTCCGTGATACCAACCAACCTTGGCATATCAAGCAAGCTGCACCAGGACTAGCTCATCTCCTACTGACTAGACAAGGCACCCACTTAGGGGAAAGGAAGCCATAGGCAGGCAATGTAGTCAGAGTCAGCCCCTGTTCCTGCTTCAAACAGTATTTCTTAAAGTCAACTAAATTCAAACATGGTCCCTTCAGGATTTTAGAATTAAAGGGAAGTCCACCTATAATAACTTAACGTTCTCCGGCATCATCTCTTCTACTCACAGAGACATGCCTTTGCACAAGTTACAGCTCCAGGAGTAGACACAGCCTTTCAAGTGTATCTAACCAGTGTCAATCAAAGCACTATGTCTGTCTCACATAGTCTTAATACCGACTGTGTGAGCCCCAACAGTCCTACAACTCAGGAAGTCAAGCTTCAGAGGCACTGCTTCACCATGACACATACAGCACACGGACAAAGCACACGCAGACTGGCCAGTCCTAGAAAGCAGTATGGAGCGGTCTGGGCGAGCGAGGCAGTTCTGGCGCAGCTCTGATGCTCCGCGCTCTCACCTCCATGTCTTTGTGATCACATCCGTCACACCGCTGTAAGACACATGCTGATCCTGAAGACGGGCTCTCACGACCTGATATGGGTACGTTGCTGCTACGGCAAATATTTTGGACAGCGCTGCAACAGAGATGTATTCTGCTGTGCTCTAAAATGAGAACATAAGAAGGATCTCTTTAAAAGCAAAAAGCACATAGAAAAGAAACTTCAACAATACTGTTCCCTCTTTAACATGGGGGTCTATTTATCAATTTGTGCCATTAGCTTATAAAATATTTAGCTCTGAGTTAAATTAGTGACAGACGATTTATTATGATAGCAATATTGTCAAAGTAAACACACTGTAAAAACCTCTGCCTATTTAGTGCCTGCAAAAGTAAATGATGTAACTTTAAAATAATTGTCTTACCAGCTGGGCTTCCGGTAATCTATTGATGTGTTTGTTGTATTTCAACTTTAACAATTCATATGCCATAAACTGAAGGGCACCATGTGATGTTCCAAACAGCCCAGGGACAAATCCCTGAAGGGAAAGATAAAGATAAAGAGAAGCAAACTCAAACAGCTCTCAATGACAGATTACTTAAACTATTTTCATATTACTTCATGCAAATTTACCTAAGTTTTACTCTATATTTTAATAAGTCATATTTAACATATATTGTTTATATTATTATATATGAAACATACTGCAAACATATACATCTATAGAGAGAGATAGATGTGTGTGTTTGTGTGTATTTGTATATATATGACATAGGCCTTAAGAACAGCACTGCCTTTTCCTTTTTAAGCTGTTTGGATTTTCACAGGTTGTTTTTCTTTAAATAGTATATATATGAACACATTCATAGTGGAATAAATCCACACTAGCAAGAATTGGTGTTTAAACAGGAGGTTAAATTTAGTACGTAAAGCTAATTATAGTTCAAAGGATTGTGCATAGGTATTCTAAAAGAACAGGTAAATGATGAAAATACAGAACTGAATAATATAGCCCATAGATCAATACCTAATCTATAACCCCGAGTTTATATGTGAATAATTTTAAAGCCATTACACAATTCTTGAAAAACAAAGTAAACTTTAATACAATTTCTTCAGCCTAAAATTTATATATGTATACTTTATGTAATTAATAACTAATATTTAACAATGTACCTATTTTAAGTGAAGATAAGCAAAAAAGACAAAAAAGGACCGTGTTCACTGTGAGCACGGCTGGGGAGATTCCTCGGGAGTGCACAGGGTGGGACACACGCCCAGACAGACGCACATCGAGGGAGCTGGTGTGTCTGGAGACTGGAGAGGTCAGGAGGAGGAGCACTGAGGCAGCGGGACCCCGTTTCCTAAGCATGGAGCTGCCCTGCCCTGCCTGCCCCACAGATGCCACCTCCGAAACCACAGCCATGCAAAGGTAACTAACACTAAGAAATAAGGAATAAAATTGGAAACAGATCTGCCACTAAGGAGAAAATTTAAATATGCTGTATTCAAGTCCTGGCACTGAAAAAAATAATCACCAGGCAAGGTGCTGAATTTTTCTTTTGGGTATTATTTTTAAATTCATGGTGTATTTACAGTCAAGAAAAGTAAGATCCTGTTAAGATTCCCTGATGTTTCCTTTATGTATGATCAGAGACAACTTCTGAGGGCTGCAACAAGAGATGGGTGCTCTGACTGCATGACTCACTGATAAGAAACCTGACTAAGACCAAGAAGGCTCAGCTCAAAGTACAAGTTCAATATTATAAACAAGATTTTGGTTTCACCCAATTATTTTCTGTGTATGTTTTTTTTTTTTTTTTTTTTTTTTTAAATACGGGTCATTTAGAAGTGAAACAAAGGAGATGATTTACAAGACAAGAAGAAGCCAGCACGGTGAAACACGTTTATCACGTCATATTCTGTAGTCTTGGACAGGAAGATTGAGAGTTGAAGACTAGCCTGAGCTATCTAGCAAGACTTTGTCTCACAAAGCAAAAGCAAAACCAAAAGCCAGTACTAACTGCAATTTCTAGTATCCAAAATATATTCATGATAATTTGTTACCTTGTACAATCCACGCACACCTTCATATTTATATATTTTCACAAGTGCATCAAACATTCCTTTATACTGTCTCTGTGAAGGGTTAACAACACCACCATATTGTAACATAAGGCGAGTTTTCGTCACCCATAATGGGTTTGTAATGCAGAGAGTCATGGCTCCTGAAATCATATTTAAAGATTAATTAGCAAAAAGGTACTGTTTCATGCAATCCAAAGCAAGAATAGCCCATTAGATAAAGAACATCTTTCTAAGTGTGTACATATGCATAAAGAAGGCTCAGTTGATCAAGAACTGGAGTATAGCTAGGTGTGATGGGGCACACTTTTAATCCCAGAATTTAGGAGGCAAAGGCAGGCAGCTGTCTATGAGCTGAAAGTCAGCTTAGTCTACACAATGACTTCGACAACATCCCAAGCTACAGAGTAAATCCCTGTCATAAAAACGAAAATAAAACACCACCACCACCAACAAAATCATCGGGCACAAGTAGGACATCAAACTTCATTAATAAAATGGGGGCAATGCCATTCCAGTCAGCTGAGTCATCAGGTACTCCGAGGAAACGAGGCGTGAAGAGGCTGTGTCTGGGATAGGGAGATGTGGGCTCCCAGACACGGCCTGAGGGTCATAAGAAAAACTGCGTTCTCGAAGGTCAAAAACGTTCCTCCTGTGGTCAGTGAGAGATAAAATGGGAAATAGCTTCTTTATAAGGACAGAGCAGAGCTCTCCAGAGTCCCATGTTAAACAGAGGGCTATGGTTTAGGGGAGGGGAAAGAACCACATATGGTTCCTCCGGCTACATGTGTACATGTATGTCCGCCCAAGATCCATCACAATCCTCCTCAGAGCCTTCCAAAAGTCTAATAGGGCACATTTAATAATCTTTACAGAAGTGATCATCTTGCTAAGAGTCTCATATGGTGACACACAAGGTAAGCACCAGCAGCAGGGAGGTGACAATGTCAGGAAGACACTGCAAGGCCAGCCTGGGCATCTTATATGTGATTCTATCTTATAAAACAAACAAACAAACCAGCCCGACCGACCTCCTGCCCTACCAAAAAATACATCTGGTTAAAATTTTCATTTGTTCAGGCTCCTGAGAAATTTTTTAGTAAATAAATATCAAATCCTAACATGACTGGGGTCTCTGCATGTGGCTAAGTCTCTAAAAACCAAGACAGTTCCTGCTATAAAAGCAATGGCAACAGGAACAAACCAAGGTACACAGTGGACCAAATAGGTTTTCTGAAGATCCAGTCTCACTGGTTTTCCTTGACGGCACACATGCAGGAGCAAGAGAATAAACGTACTAAGTTCCGCAATTTGAAAACACCACAACTAAATCATCTCTTAGGAATAATTTTTCAAAAATTGCTTCCTGTATGTGAGTGTTTTTCCTGCATCTACGTATGTGCACCATGTGTATGCACAGTGCTCTCGGAGGCCAGAAGAGGGTCAGATCCCTTGGAACCGCCGTTACAGACGGCTGGGCCACCGTGTGTGCGCTAGGAATCTAACCTGGGTCCTCGGAAGATCAACCAGTGCTTTTAAGTGCTCAGCCACCTCCAGCCCCACCCAACTCAGTTTAGTCTAGAGATTCCTAACAAGCAAGCCTGGCGACAAAAGGTCCCAGGGGAGGCTGTACTCAGACACGCTCACACATCCCCAACCCCACCCAAGGACTTAAGCTTGGAAGATATTTTGCCTTACCAGCTTCAGCGGCTGAGACGAGGTATTCTAATGGCTCTAACTGTTCAGCTCTTCCTTCTGTCTTATACGATTTGATGGCATTGTAACTACAAATATTAAACATAGAGCAAGTTTAATCTGAATATGAGTCATAAAGCAACAGTACATTTAAAAGCAGAATCTCCAAAGCAAAAGTCAATGCATAACGAAACCACAAATCAAGGCTTAACAATGGATATGCCAGGAATGGCTCACAGTAGGGTTATACCACCCCTCCCCATAAAACATGCCTCGTAACATGTATGTGAAATGTTCTAACTGTTCCTTCAGTGCCAGGGGCCTGCTCCAGCCTGTAGGGGAACTGAACTGGGTGGGACACTGCACTGGACGAAGGTCAAAGACTGATGACCTCTTGTTTGTTTCCGTTTTCTGTGACCCTCACTATCCTGTGACCCTCACTATCCTGTGACCCTCACTATCCTGTGACCCTCACTATCCTGTGACCCTCACTATCCTGTGACCCTCACTATTCTGTGACCCTCACTATCCTGTGACCCTCACTATCCTGTGCTAGTCAGCACTGGTTTCCTTTCTCTCCAGCTCAAGGACCTCTCTCTGGCCAGGTGAGAAGCTTATAACTCATTAACTCTTCATGAACCAGAGAGAAAAGAATTAAAATCTTCTATGCAGGTAATATGCACAGTTTCTCTCTCTCTCTCATATACAGGTAATATACATGCACACGCGCGCACACACACACACACACACACACACACACACACACAGAACCTAGGAGAAGGAGGAAATGCTGTGTCTACAGACATCAGGAAAAAGCAAACAAAGTCAAGGGACAGCAGACAAATGTACATTCAGGAACGGTCGTCAGCCTTCTGAAGGATAAGAGGGAAACATGTAGCAGACCTTTTAATATATTACCAAGGATCCTGGCATTCTAACAGTACCATTGGTGACGGTGTCCTTAGGCATACACATAGGGGTGACAGGAAGAGGGGACAGCATGTGAGGGAAAAGCAGCCACAGGACAGTGTGAGATTTGGTCTCACTTGACAAAACAACATTTTGTAAGTACAAGTTTAACTGTGTGTACCCTCAGAAACTGGAGCTGGGGTCACAGGCTGCTGTGAGTTCAGTCCAGGGCTGGGAGAGCAAAGCTCTGATTCTCTAGAAGCACAGCAAGCTGAGCCGGCTCTCCAGTCCCTATTTTGTGTTTTTGAGGCAGGTCTTCTGTGGCCCAGGCTGGCCTCATACTCACTATGAATAAAGGATGGCACTGAAACCCAGATCTCTCTGCACCTGTCCACCCAGTGCTGAGGTCCTAGGTGTGTCACCAAGCCCCAATTTCCCATCTCCTCTGGAAAGACTTCGATTAGAGCAGCAAATGTTTTTAACATGAAGCCATGAAGCAAACGGTTCTATCAGAAGAAATTCTTGTCACACATAGCATGTCCTCTTGGGGATATATTCTCCTCCCACCCCCCACATACACATACGCACACATTCACACACACAAAGTTTGAGTTTTGTATAGATGAAATGCTTTCCTTTGTAAGAGTTGACTTGGTCGCTTCACAGCAACAGAATGGTGATTAGGACAGGGTGTCCAGCCAGAACTCAACAGTGGCGGCATTGCTCCTCAACTGCAGGGTGATGATACTGTGTCCTTTCATACTCAGTAAGGTGAGTGTGCCTGCTCAGGAGCCTGCAGCGGCTCCTTTAAGGGGAATGCAGTAGGAGTTACTGCAAATAGTGATGGTGTCTAGCAGGTGAAGCTATGAAGACACGGGGTGGAAAGAACAAGCTCTGAGGAGTGCACCTCACACTGTCCTAGGAGTCAGGTCATTGCTTTCTCTTCCACAGGGATCTCCGATGTATGTGCCTATAGCTTAGCTCTCCCCTCCTGATTTCAACTTTACTATACGTCAAATGCACCTCTCTAAGCCGCCTCAAACAGTCCAGGGTTTCTGTTGTTCTAGCTGAGGATGAATATATAATTATGCTAAACACTTCAATTCTACAGACAGTTTCTGTGGGAATATTCTGGAACTTCTCTCTTCTATGTGACAACAGTAGTTTATTTTATAAGACTCAATTTGCAGAGATTATGAGATCTATCTTTAAAAAAGTTTCAGGTTCCTACCGTAACACTTATAAAACCACTAACAAACAACTGGTTTAGTCACCTTTTTAAAATCTATTCTGGCTGTTGAAAAAGTGCTCAAGAATACTAAAATGGTCCCTTGGAATTTCTGAAGTTGTACAGTGTCCCCATGAGTTTCGGAGCTAGCGCTGGCTTTAACTACAGCAGAGCTCTTGAGTGTATCAGCACCCCATTTCCCCCAGTGCTCAGCTCAACACCTCAACTTTCCTGAATTCCCCTCAAAGCTATGGTTTGGGCAAATCTCATAAGACATCGTATCTTGTTCCTGTTAGAACTCTGCTCCGGGTCAAATGTCTCTGATAACAGCTGGCACAGAAGAACTAACAAGTAACTCTGCTCCAATCCTTCCAAATCCAAATAAACTGACTAAATGACTCATCAGTTCAAGAACAAAAAGGTGATAAGCAGAAATCATTAAAACAAGGATCCTCTTCCACACTGTAACCCCTCCAGATCTACTCACAAGAAAAAGTAGAGTCCCCAGGATAAGCCGGCACCCCACACATTCGGGGTTACTCCTTGGTAAAGTCCTCGTAGTCCGTCAACTTTCCAAATGGTAGCCAAGCAATGCAAAATTCCTTTATATTTTGGTCTCACTTCCAGTCCATCACTCACTGCGTTGAAGAGCACACAGGTGAGAAGGGATGCTGGCCACGAGCTACACACACAGCACACAGCACACAAGACCCATAAAGGAAATACACTCACCAAGACAACCGCAGGTACAAGAAATTGTTTTTAGGGTAGTTGGTATATTTTTAATTAGTACATCTGTCAACTTACCAAAGTATCCAGCAGGAGCATACTAAAACTTCTAACGTTTTAGGAAGTTGCCTTTAACTAACCCCAAACACTTGTATGCTCGTTACAGATACTCAGGATTATAAACTCAAATGTTTGAAACTATTACTCAGGGTGTAGGGAAATTGTTCAGTGGTTTGGAATAAATACTCCTTGCTCTTGTAGAGGACCTGGGTGTAATTCTCAACACCCACATGGTGGTTCACAACTACCTGTAACTCCAGTTGCAGGGTCTGACACCCTCTTGTGAACTCTATAGGTACATACACATTCATTCAGGCAAAACACTCGTAAGTAAATAGAACAAATTAAATGAAAATATTACTTAAAAACAAACACACAAACAAATCCTAGTCAGGTGCTTCAACTGTACCAAGCATGCCAGCATGGTCTGAGGGGCAGCAGAGAAGAGGGCTGAGGAAGGGCAGCCTAATCCTGGACATTCCTTCCCAACATATACACACCTAGTTGGAATATAACGTACCCACGCAGCGCATGTGAACACTATTTTCTAAAGCTGAGCTGGTTTCCTCCATCCTTCCCCTCGCTGTTCTCATTCCAGGGTCCCGTACAGCTCAACAATGTGGCACCACGGTCTACAGCCTGCTCACACCACCGAGGACGAGTTGCCACACTCATCCATCCCTTTTTAGTAAATAATCTTTTTCTAAAAACTCCTTTATAGCTCTTTATTCTACTACATAAAGCTCCTGGGCCTGCCTACATCTCAACAAATGTTGCTATCTGCTTTTTAAGCAGCAGTAGTATTTTGGAGTCCAGAGTGCCGCTACGCCTGGCTATATTTGACATTTATTTTTATTTTGCGTCTGTAGGAAATGAAGGCTACTTAAGAGGTCTGTGAACAGGCTGTAGAAAAACAACGTGAAACCATGCAGTCTTAACAACTGCTCTGTTGTTTTCAGAAGCCACTTAATCCTGGGCGTAGACTATTAAGTATCTTAGTAATAGGGGGCATTCGTATCATGCATGTGACACCAGATTATAAAACCACGTTCCACAAGGTCCATTTTATATAGTTTTGCACGTTCCTTGTTACTAAATGTCCACCAGATGCTGAGACAATGTGGCGCTGTCCCTCTCACAGCCATTAAATCACCTCTTCTCTCTCCTCTCTCACAGGTGAACTGTTTCTCATCTTTCAAATCCATATTTTAGGTTTAGCACGTAAAAAGCGTCTCACACAGCATTTTTATACGTGTGTCATTATACTGTTTTTTTTTTTTTTAGTTGATTTTTGGGTCTTTTTGTTTACTTTTTGAGACAGGGTTTCTCTGTGTAGCCCTGGCTGTCCTGGAATTCACTCTGTAGACCAGGCTGGCCTCCAACTCACAGAGATCCCCCTGTCTCTGCATCCTGAATCCTGGATTAACGGTGTGCACCACCACCCGGCCTTTATGCTGTTTATATTTCAGCCTTCTCTCCTCTACCCTCTTCTGTGTACCATGGTCCCTCTGTCTGGTCTGCTTATTGTTTACTAGTAAAACAGTTCTCTAAAGATTATCCTATAAAGCGACTGGTATAGACTCTTATAACGTCTTTATCATTAGCCATTAGAGAGGCAGTGATATGGGTTAAGGGGCACAGATCTAAAATACACAGTGAAAAGTCCCTTCCAAAGGAGTTCGTACAAACTATAGTCTTTTACGTGTAAGCATGCCCAGTCCTCTGTTCCCTACCTACTACTGTACTGAGTGGAGCCTGGCAGAGAAGAATCGTTGCTGTTTACCAGTGCCATGCAAAGGTGGAACAGTCAGTTTCTTTCATCATTAACCTGTCAACAGTGCACCATGAAATAAGATTAAAGTGCACTAGGCTTCAGCAGAGGCCTGGGTTGGATATCGAATTTCCTTTATTAATTACATGATCTCACCTCTCTGAGCCTCAGCGTCCTCCCTTGTAAAGTGGGTATATCATCCTAAATTTTGTAAGGTTTACACAAAACGCAAACCTTCAGGTAGCAGGGCCATGTGTCTCGGGAGGCATTCTGCAGCACACACACTTCCGATGTGCCCTTTGGGCTTTTGTGCCTCACATTCTGTACAGATTTTCTTGTTCTGGGAATCTTTCCAGTTTCCTCTCAATAAGAAGCTCACACTTCAATTGTGAGACAAAAGGCAAAACACCCGGGCTTCTCATGGCCATAAACCGATGCTTGCTTTATTGTTTTAAGAAGTTAATCTTAATAACTGTGTGAATAGCAGATAAGGATGATTAGGCACAGGTCTTCAGATGGTAGAAGAAAACTGGAGATTTGGGGAGCACCAACGTTGGGCTGGGGGAGGAGGGAATATCAGTTGAGAAGGGTGGGGGATGGGAGCTGTTCAGGAGTGACCTGAATTATCTTCAAAGTTCAGGTAAAGCCGTAGTGATTACTCAGAAGAAAGGGCCTTTACGGAAGGAATTAAGATTTAAGGGCTATTGGCAAGCCAAGGAGAGGGTTCTTACTAGAAACCAACCTGCCTAACATCTTGATCCTGAGAGATCTTTCCAGTCCCCAAATGCCCAAGAGAAAAAGAATCCTTTTGATGTTTAGGCCATACTATGTGTAGTGGTGGGAAAAATAATCACACACATGTTTTGAAAAAGAAAATGGCTCCTTTCTTTTTCTTATTTAAAAAATGCCAAGGACCAGCCTTGGCTAGGTCTAGGCTCAGCGAAAGAAAAATATTATAACTGCCCTATTACCAAAGCAAAAACTTTTATTATATACATACATACATACATGTTTGCCAAAGGGAAAAAAAGAAATTGTGGCATGCTTGTATGTACAGTGAGTTTTTAGTCTACACGGGCTGAGAGGAGTTTCATGAAAGCAGTATCTCATACCACCATAAGGGTTAGTGGTAACACCGGGAGCTGCCGAGACCGTACCTGAAGACAGAAGCTAGTATACTGGAGGAGCCAAGACAGGAGACATTAATCTTTAACTTCTTTTTGAAGAAGGGCAACAAGTATACTGGCTTTAAAAACTATGTAGTCCCACCATCCCGGGACAAACTGCCTCACATGCCGGCTCTTTGTTTTATTTACCTGCCTTTGCTTGGTCACACCTGAAGAGCTTGTTTCTTTAATAAATTCCCTTCACGTGTGCTTTATGTGGATAGTTTGTCTCTATTTGTGTGTGTGTGCGTGTGTGTGAGTGTGTTTGACACTATGGTAGCATTCAGCCACTGAGCTCATTCAGTGCCCCTTTCCTAAGCATCTGTCTGGGCTACTTTGTGTTTCACTGCAGAGTAACACTGCTTTGCAGGGGCAAATTCTGCATCCCTGTAATTCTTCTTAGGACCAACTGACTCACAATGGGCACCTCCCTTCCGCCGTGAAGCTTTGAGTTCCTTGACCTTCTCACAGAACGGTTCTACTTTTTGTTTTTTAAAATTGAAGACACTTGAGCTCCAGTTTACTTGGGAGTCAAGGAACTGCTTGGTTTTCTAGTACATGCATTCAGGGCTAACCTTCCTCACAAGTGGGCTTAATTATATATGAAAGCACAAAATGTAGGCATTATTCAGTACAGATTCCTATTGATGACTGTGTTGATTAGTTTTATGTCAGCTTGGCACAGCTACAGTTATTTGGGAAAAGGAACCTCAATTGAGCAAACGCCTTCATCTAGATGGCCTGGAGGCAAATCTGTACATTTTCTTGACTAACTGGGGGGATGAGCCCAGCCCACAGTGTGGAGGTGGGGATGCAGCCCTCAATTCTACCCCCTCCCCCTGCAGGAAGTCTTAGTTGTACAAGAAAGCAGGTGAGCAAGCCATGAGGAGCAAGCCAGAAAGCAGCATCCCTCCATGGCCTCTGTATCAGCTCCTGCCTCCAGGTTCCTGCCTCGAGATTCTACCCTGATTTCCCTGGATGAAGGACAAAAATGAACCCTTTTCTTCCCAAGGTGTTTCTGTCAGGGTGCTTTATTACAGAAATAGAAACCCTAACTAAAAATCCGACTCACTTTTCATGGTTTATCTTCCTTAGTTTCTCCTTCCTATCACCTTTCAGTCAAACACAGGCCTGTTCTGATGTGCGAAGGGCTTCAGTCAGTTAGGAATTACTATCTAATCTTAATCCCTTATTCTGTTACAAACCGCCTTATCTAACCTACAAGTCTCCAGCACTCTTTTCGTGATAAGATAATGGATCTTCTCAGGTACTGTGATGGTTTGCATATGCATGGCCCAGGGAGTGGCACTATTAGAAGGTGTGGCCTTGTTAGAGGAAGTGTGTCACTCTAGGGGTGGGCTTGGAGACCCCCTCCTCCTAACTGCCTGAAGATGCTCATTTTGTTCCTGACTTCTGTCGGATGAAGACGTAGAACTCTCAGCTCCTCCTGCACCATGCCTGCCTGGACACTGCCATGCTCTCACCTCGATGATACTGGACTGAACCTCTGAACCTGTAAGCCAGCCCCAGTTAAATGCTGACATTTATAAGACTTGCCTTGGTCATGGTGTCTTTCTCAGCAATAAAACCCTAACTAAGACAGGTACCAAGAATTCCCTTTCTTCAAGCCTAGACAGCTCTGTAGCACTGTCCAAAAACCAACCAGGTCAACTCTATTCCTCAGTAAGTCTCAACTCCCCACCTTCTGCTCCTAGAGGAGGCTGTGTGAGAGGGACACCAAGACCGACATCTCAAGAAGTCCAAGACTATTCACATCAAGCCACCGTCAGCAGGGATTCACAGAGGTGAATTTCAGAGTGAAGCTGCTGAACTCAGACCTCAGATTGCTTTTTACAATCTGTGACAGCTCACTCAAGCCCTACCATTGTCATCTATGTCAAGGGAATAATTCTTATGCATGTTCAATGAAAGTTTGTTATCAAAGTTTGTAACTATTTATTCTAGCAATTATTTATAGATATTATTAAACCCATGGAATGACGTCTCTGTAGTATCTTTTCTAGGGTACTCTCCACAGGCACTGTATATGCACCACAGAATGTCTTCTTGGCTCCTCTCAGGCTGCCAAAATATCAGTCCTGTTGAGAACCTTAATATGTAACCTTTACAGATACATACCAGCCACTGTGTTTATAAATATTTACTTTATTATCTTATATTTTGTATGTGTCCCTGGGTAGGTATGTGCATGTGTTAGCAGAGGCCGGAGATGTTGGGTTTCCCTGAAGCTGGAGTTATGTAGACAGTTGTGAGCCACCTGCTCAAAGTGGGTGCTGAGAACCCAATTTGGGTCCTGTGGGAGTGCTAAGCCATCCCCAGTTTTCTTTAGTTTTTTAATAGTCTATTTGTAGTCTTACTTTCTTTTTGGATTTATTCTACATAGCTCTTGATTTCATATTGTATAGGATCCTTTTATGTAACAGGCTAATTACATTTTTAAGTTTCCTAACAGTTTGTTGGTACTTCTTGGCTAGACATCATACATTGTTCAAACAGTAAGACACATACATAAAGTTGAATAAAATTAGAATACTCTACTAAAGCCGTTTCTAAAGATTTGATTTTCAAGGGAGAACTTAGCTTGTAATTAATGACAGTGATAGTTTCTAAATAGTTACCAAGGATCACCTTTGAAACTAAACTTGATGGTAATGCCTAAAATGCCGTGCTAACTTCCATATACTTAATTCACACTTAAATACAGTTATTCGGAGTGTAGAGGCTCCTCCTTCTTTCACCAGACAATGCATATTATAAATACTCCAAACTAAGGAAACTTTCGAGAACATTTTAATCCCAAACTAATCCCTATCCTCCGAGAGGGCCAATGCTCCGGACGGAACACTTGCACTTTCATTTGACTCTATACAGCCAAACACGTGGCTGCCCTAGGACTTCAAATCACCCCCAAGAGTGACTGACTCGTGAACATGGGGGTCAAATGTGACAACCTCTTTTCTCTCAAACGTCATCCACTTTCTCTATCGTTTAGGGCTAAGGAACACAGGGAAAGCCGGGGCGCCCTTCCTAAATTCTGGTTCCAGGTAACACAGGGCACACAGCATCAGCTTCGGGGGCCTCCCCCTTGTACGACTGAGTCTGGGGAGACCAGTGACTCGTTTGGGTGTTCAGTGCTTCGCTGGGGCTGGCAGCAAGGGAAGCCGCCCGGGGCGTGGGCACGCTCTTACCAGCGAAGCGGATCTTCACGAGATCGAGCGGGTGCAGCGCCAGGTTGGACAAGACCCCGCCACTCACGCCAGCCACCAGGTTCTCGTACCGGACGTGGCGGAACACTGCGCTCCATGCCGCCGACCCGGCAGCCGACTGGCCCTGGCCTGTCATGGGCTCCGGGCTCTTCGACCCAACGGCACCCAGCGCCGCCGACGTGGGGCGTGATGTAGTGGCCGCCACCGCGGTGACAGCCGCGGCCCGGGGCTCGGAACCGCAGGACGCGAGCCCACTTCCGGAACTGGAGCCCCGGACGCGGCGGCAGAGAAAGCTCGCACGCGAACGAGGCCGAGCTTAGCCTTGCCAGCTTAGCCCCGCCCAGCCGGCCTGGCCACGCCCACAGCTGCGCGCGCTCGCTCTCCGGACGCGAGCGGCAGCTGAAGGACCGCCCCCTTCAGGTCCGAGGCTGAGCGACTACGGATCGCCGCGGGGTCCAGCTGATCCGCCAAGCTTCCACACTGAGGAGCCACGTGACAGGAAGAAGCCTGCGGAAGGCGGAAGTAGTGTGTCTGCGTGGGGGCCGGGTTCAGTGGAGCCCGGCTTAAGGGCTCAAGCCGCCAAGATGAAGGTGAAAATGTTGAGCCGGAATCCTGACAACTACGTCCGCGAAACCAAGCTGGACATACAAAGAGGTGCGTCCTCCCCGATTCCTTGGGTCTGGCCAGCTTTCGAGCGGTAAAAGGGACGGGAGCCCAGCGCTCTGGTCTCCCCTTTCCGCCCAGGCGACCATGTCCACACAGGGCTGTTGAGGAACACTGTTGGAGATGCCATATACCTCTGAGTCCTTGTAAGAATTCTCCTCTAGTGGGAAAGTACTTACGTGTAGGAAGAGTGCTGTCAGCCGTCCTGTGTTCACGTTTCTAGCTGTTGAAAAGTGGAGTTTGAGCCCAACTCAGGAGTCAAGCGTTCAAAGTTTGTTTTTGGGGGTATTTTTTTTTTTTTAACGTTTTGAGGCTACGCTTTGGGCACTTTACTACTTCAGATTATCTACTTCTGGGTGTGGAAATGAGAGAAGAGAAATTTAAAGCGGCCTGTTCTCATAAACCACTCTTGAGAATTTGAGGAGAGAATGGTTAAGATGAAGTTGGAGAGTTTTGTTCATCTTTACTGGTTTGTTAACCGTTAGCATGATGACCCTTTATAAATTATTTCTTGGTAACAGAAATGACAGGAGACCAGTCTTGTGTGAGCAGACCATTGTAACTGAAGGCAAGAATGATATAACCAAGGCATTGAAAAGAAATCGTGCCTTTGTAATAAACGAGAGTGATAGTAACTCTTGGTTACTAGAGGTTCTCCCCCACCCCCTCAGCATTGCTAAGGTGTGCTATATGTTCCCTGTTTCCAAGGCGTTTTAATAATATAGTAATATTTCTTAAGTGACTTGTCACCAGAGTTTGATATTGAGCCTTTGAACCTCATTGGGTTTTCCCCCCCTCCACTTTCACCAACCAGTGCTTTGCTGGTAGATAGATGTCATGGTTTATGTCTGCTTGACTCAGGGAGTGGCACTATTAGAAGCTGTGGCCCTGGTGGAGTGGGTGTGTCACTGGGTGTGGGCTTTAATACCCTAATCCTAGCTGCCTGGAAGTCAGTATTCTGTTAGCAGCTTTCAGATGAAGATGTAGAACTCTCAGCTCCTCCTGCACCATGCCTGCCTGGATGCTGCCATGTTCCTGCCTTGATGATAATGGACTGAACCTCGGAGCCAGACCTAATTAAATGTTGTCCTTGTAAGAGTTGCCTTGGTCATGGTGTCTGTTCACAGCAGTAAAACCCTAACTAAGACAACGGCTTACATTATCCTTGCCATTGTGGGTTCGTTTCAGGCTTTGTCTTGGAGCTGTACCTATGGGAAGCTTTCTCTCAACTGTAATCTGTACATACTTATTCCCTGCAGTCGCCCTCCCTCCTGCATTTCACTATCCCCCTCTGTTTCCAGTGTACATTGTTTGGATTTCAGTCAGTGACTGTCACATTGCCTCCTGAGTGTATGGTGATGAGCAGGCTTTCCTCAGACTGAGTTTGTAAAGAGGAGGAAGAATCATTGCTGTGCACAGAGTTTAGACAGCAACTCATGAATAGCTACTTTGTAAGTGTCTAGGTAAATGAAGGAGTAGGGGACAGCCTGGGCATGATCTGTGCTGGGAGATACAGCCCTATTTGTTAGTAACATCTTTCTTCTCCCTATTTTTATTTTTATAATAGAAATGTAATAGCAAAACAGAAGAAAGTAGAGTTTTTGGAGTGCTAAAATATAAAAAGCAAGAAACACATTTGTTTGTATATTTATTTGTATTGTTATTTCTTTGTAAATTTTTATGCAGGATTTAAATACTGGGTAAGTGCTGCTGAAACTTTATTTTTGAAATATCCTCGATAATTCTGATGTGTCTGGTTAATGTTTAGAGCACCTTACACAAATATATGTAGTTGTATATACATTTTAAATTACAGTATCCAGCACTTGGGATATATAGCAGGTGCTACGTTAGCATTAATTTTTTGTCTACTAGGTGCATGAGGTTGGAAGTGGATACGATAACTGTGATTTAGAAAACAGTGAATATTAAAGGGTGCATGCGGTTTGGGAAGATTTAGGTGAACGTTAAGTCCTGATGCAAAGGCTGGAGTGAAGGTACTTGAGCTGAGCTCCAGGAAGTACTTAAAGCTGATGAGACAGTGAGACCGAGGTATAGAGGACCAGAAGGGGGCTTGAACTTAGTTCTGTACTTCTAAAAGTAGGTGTTGAGACTCCATTATAATATAGGAATACAGTTAGAACATTAGTGTGTAATTTATATCTTAAAAAACAAAACTGAACCAGGCTTGGTGGTTCAGGCCTTCAATCTCAGCCCTCTTAAAGGCAGAGGCAGGCAGATTTCTGAGTTCCAGGATAGCCTGGGCTACATAGTTCCAGTTTACATCGTGAGTTCCAGGCCAGCCAGGACTACATAGTGAGGCCCTGTTTACAGACAAACAGGGTCCTCTGATCTCCTCCATGTGTCTCAGGAAGAGTAGTAGTGACAAGGGAGGACTGGTTTCTACCTTTAGAATAGTGTAGCATATTATGGTTTATATTTGTTGTGTAGTATAATAATTTATAGAATGAAAGGAAAGACTGTAAAAACATTTGTTCTTGTGGTAAATTACTTTAAAAAATCTTGCGTTGTTCAGAGATTCTTTTGGAAATACATGCTTGGAAATGTGTTTTCTGTTTAAAAACTCTTATGCTGAACGTGTTGATTATAATGATGGATTTTGTCTACAAGAAAATATTTGGAAACAGCATGATCTACCTTTTTTAAACTGTTGCAGTATCGGGGCTGGAGAGGTGGCTCAGTGATTAAGAGCCCTGACTGCTCTTCCAGAGGTACTGAGTTCAAATCCCAGCAACCACATGGTGGCTCACAACCATCTGCAGTGGGTTCTGATGCCCTCTTCTGGTGTGTCTGGGACAGCTGCAGTGCACTCAAATAAATAAATAAAAGTATCAATTGTAGAAACAGCTGTTGACATCACAGTAGATCAAACATCTCTAAATAGCTTTCGCAAACCTGGTGAAAATAACCAAAAACTAATTATACTAGATACTGTCAGCCCTAGAACAGTATCAATGTGGACACCTTCTCTCTCCGTGGATCTGCTTGTTTTTGTGAGGTACAGTCAGTTCTTAATTTTTTCAGCACTATTTGAACTAAACCAATGGCAGGTTTGTCATGAATGAAGTCACCTGTATACCACAGAAAAACATGCCAGCAGGAACTCGGTTGCTGGATGCCAGCATCCTGTTGATTTGTGTGGAAATCAGTGAATCTTCACTAAAACCAGATGCCAAGACATACATTTGAAGATGTTGAATTTTTCTCTCAGGGGGCTTAATTGGAGACAAAATTTTAATGAAAACCAAGCAATTTTAATACATGCTTGTACTAAGTGTACCAGCTCAAAAACTGTTCCAATGAGACACACAATCTAAAGGTTTGAGGTTTCATTATTAGAATGGCATGTGCTTGACTAATCTGATAATAGTTTCCACTGCTGCCAAACCGAGTATATGAGGCAGTGGTCCCCTGTAAGGTACTGAGGGCCACCACTAAGCAGAAACGTGGAGGAAAGGGAAGGTGACTTTCCGTGAGGACGGTGTTTGAGCTTTAGTGCAGTTTGGAGGTGAGATGCTGTTAGTATGGAGTCGGAAAGCAAAGATAGCAGGTGACAGTGAACTGGATGTACTGTTGCATGTTGAATTTGGTTAGATGTGGGCTCAGAGCGAGAGCTTGCCTGGCAGACCAGTGAAGAAAGAACATGGCTCATAGGCAGGTTACTTGGGCCTCTGCACCTCGGTTTCACAGCTGTAGAGTGGAGGATAGGAAGAGATGTAACCTGTGGGGTGCTTGGGAAATGCGAGGTGAGAGAATCTGGGGTGTGCAGAAGTCAGTGAGTGACCTCTGTGTCGGTGTTTTCTGAGTAAGGGAACAAATGTGAAGCGTCCAACACAGCAGTTGTGTTATACAGTTGACGTCACGGTGTGGTGTCTGTCAGCACCAGGAGCATCTAGCACAGCAGCACAGCATGTGTTTAAACAGACATTCATCATAGTACTAGGCTTTGTTCCAGACACTGTGCTAGGCATAGGAATGTGTTGGAACGCTTGCCCATGAGAAAGGTCACATACCCAGTTGAATATGGTAGGATGTATAGAAGGGAAGCTATGTGTATATGTATATATAATCTGCTTGTACAGGACTATATGGTTCATGATTGTCCCATAATCTCGAAAATGTTTGTGAGTGACTAGGATGCTTTTGTATCTTTCATTAGTGCTAGGCAGAAAGCGGTCTTCCTAGTTAAAAGCTTATTGAGCAACAGATTACATGATCGGCTGGGGCTTTCCACAGGAAACCCTGAGTGTATGTGAATTATTTTATTCAGAGAGATTGTTCTTATTCCAGTTCCAAGAAACTACGATCCTACTTTACATCCCTTTGAAGTCCCACGAGAATATGTAAGAGCTTTAAATGCTACTAAGTTGGAACGAGTATTTGCAAAGCCATTCCTTGCTTCCCTGGATGGTCACCGGGATGGAGTCAATTGCCTGGCAAAGCACCCAAAGAGTCTGGCTACTGTCCTTTCTGGGGCATGTGATGGAGAGGCAAGTGTCACTTTAAATCTTGTTGTTTTTAAACCAGCACACTCTATTACAAACTTCTTTCCTTTTGACTGTTCTCAGTTAGACTTTGGTTTAATTCTTAAACCTAACTCTGAAGTCATCTAGTAGTTTCCCATCTGATCTTAAAACAATGTCAGTTCACTGGTGTAAGGTTCAATTTGACAGTATATACATTTATCATGTTTCTAATAAAGATATTTGAATTTTTCACAGAAGTTGTTATTGATGATTGAACACTTAATTTTCTAATCTGGTGAGGGGAAAGACTTTGAAACACTGTAGAATCAGCTGAGGACTTGACAGGTTGAATTTTCTGTTGTTGATACATTTTTCCATATGCAATACATTATTACAAGCCAAAGGATTTTGGTTTTAGTGTTTGATAGAGTGATTCATAGCCTTTGCAATGTGGAATTTCTAAAATATTTCACATTTAGAGTTCTTGGAATTTTCTGTTTTATCACAGGTTAAAATTTGGAACCTAACTAAACGAAAATGTATCCGAACAATACAAGCACATGAAGGTTTCGTACGAGGAATATGCACTCGCTTTTGTGGGACTTCTTTTTTTACCGTAAGTGTACTATTAACTCATTAAGTCTCTTCAGCTGCACAGGAAAGATCTAATTGCATAAGTTATTTTTAAGTTCATTTATTGGTTCCAACGGCCTTTGGAGCCCATTAGCACTCCATTAAACCTGGAAAAGTTCTAGACTTCTTTCCGTAATCCAGCCTTGCTCATCCTTACTATGTCTGCCCTTTTATAAATAAGTACTGGACAGCATTGACCGAGTATCCTAAGTGCTGAGAGGTGTGGTTAGTGGGGATTAAGGCACTGGTATAAATAAGTACTGGACAGCATTGACCGAATATCCTAAGTGCTGAGAGGTGTGGTTAGTGGGGATTAAGGCACTGGTAGAATGACTGACTTTCTGTGGAAGATGTTTGCTGCTAAGATGAGTGATTTGTACAGTGTACTACTTAGTGACATCTGCTGTGTTCATATCACTGTGTCACCACCATCCTTACCCACTTCAGAATTTACCTAGCATCCTAAAGCTGTATTCATTAAGCTATAGCTCCCATACTCACCTCTTAGCCCATATAGTAGCAGCTCTTCTACTTCTGTTTCTCAGAATTTGGTAATTCTAAGTGCGCCACAAAAGTAGGCTCATACGATTTTTGTATGTGCAGTTGTCTAGGCCTTACTCAATTAGCATGATGAAATCACGGCTAGATGAAGTTTCATGATATTAACAAGTGATGTGTTTGTACTACATTTCTTAACCCATTCATTTATCAACGAACTTTTAGTTTGTGTCTACCTTTTTGCTATTATGCTGCTATGAACATTGATGTATCAATACTAATTCAAGTTCATCAGAACAGTTGAACAGCAGATTCCCTGATATGCTTTGAGATGATTGCTTTGAAAGCAACAAATGCTCAGCTTGTGAGCAATTCTCATTGTTTGCATAAGCAAGAATTGGGTCTACCTGGTGAATAAAACCTATAAAAAACAGTGACCGGGTTGATGTCAGATGACTGGGAGGTGCCCCGCAGGACAGTCGTTTCCGCCGTGGAAAAGGAGGAGTCAGCACTTGTCAGAGTGTTAGAGGAGAGGAAGGATCTGGTGTGAGGAACTGGACTCACTACAGGTGATTTGTGTGAAGTGACTGCTCTTTATAGGTAAAGAAAAGTCTGAACTTCTGGCATCCTCTCTGTAGAATTAATGATTAGGGTTATAGTATGACATCAATATAAGGAAAATATAAAAATAAATGATGTCACGGATGTGGCATTGCAGAATGCCTTTCCTTAACGAGGAAAACACAGTAACCACAGAGCAGATAGAACCACGTGATGCAGGGAATATGCCGTATATGGTAAAGGAATTGGTGGCAAGCCAGAGCTGCTGGCAGCTAAGACTGTTCTTCCTGTTGGCATTCTCTGGGTGTTTGAACTTGTACAATAATAATATCCCAGCTAGAATACTTATGTTTCCCCCCCTTTTTTATGCAGCTAGGGATCAAACAGACTCTGCATGCAAGACAAAGGTCTATCAACCCTATTGAATAAATGGGGGGGGGGGGCTGTGGTTATATTTTTAAGCATTCAGAATGATAAAGTTTTAAGCATCCATCAACAGATGAATAGAGAATGTTGGTGTATAGATGTATTCAACCATTAGAAAGGGGGAACTGGTCTTTTGTAGCAGAATAGATGGATGTTATGCTGATATAAGCCAGCCACAGAATGAACACTGTAGCGTCTCACTTTTACATAGACTGTCAAAGGTCAGACACTTTAGTCCTAGAGTGGATGTCAGCTTGATCATACAACACTGCCTTCTCACAAGCATCTTCATCTTTCCCTTTTCTTGCATTTGAAATGACCTGAAATTTATTGTGTATTGTATGGTATTGGCTCAACTTACTATGTTCATCTTTGTATGTATGGTGTGTGCAGGTATATGTATTTGTACGAATACTGTGTGTGTAGAGGCCTCAGTATCAGTCCCAGATACCAAGAGTCTTTCCCAGCAGCTCTGAGTGGAGGGCTAATCCTACTAGCAATCCTGCTCTCGGCATCCCTGATTCTGAATTCTAAGGCTGAAATCACTACCTAGTGGCCATGCCCACACTGTATTTACATTGGTTCCAGGATTGTTCTTCCTGTGTGCAGAGGAAATGCTTTAACTGCTGAGCAGTGTCCCCAGCCCCTGCTTTTTTGTGTGTTGAGACAGGGTCTTACTGTATGGCCTTGGCTTGTCTGGAACTCACTCTGTAGACCTCACTGGCCTCCAACTCAGAGCTCCACCTGCCTTTGCCTCCTTAGAGCTGGGACATTGGTAAAAGGGACTCAAAACCAAAACCATTTTGTGTCCGTGTATGTGCCTCGAGTACATGTCCATGGACCACATGCCTGCAGGTGAGACCGGAAGAAAGCCTCTGATCTTCAGAGTCACAGGCAGTTGTGAGCTGTCCCATTGGGACCTGGAAACCCAACCCCAGACCTCTGCATGAGCACCAAGTGTTCTTAACCTGAGTTACCTCTCCAGCCCCTCCCCACGCTCCTTAACACATGGTTTGGTTGGTTTGGATTTGGAGAGATAGGATAGTCGTCCTCACTGCGTAGCCTGTATGGCCTTGACCTTACCGTCCCTACCTGCTGAAGGCTGGAATTACGGGTGTGTGCCACTCAACCAGGGTCAGACCTTCCAAGTGATTAGTCTTATGTTCCAATACCCATATTAGAAGCTTTTTGTTCCAATTGGGAAGACTATTCTCATGTGATCTAACTTTCATCTGTCCTTCTGCTTTACTCATGCTGGGGTTTTTGTTTGTTTTGTTGTGGGTTTTTTGTGCTTTATACATTTGTTACAGATTTTTGTTCTGATAAAGTAGAAAATAAATACATCAATAAATGTGAACGTAAAAGATGGTATATGTTACTATTTGAAATGCGGTACTTGGCAATTTGGTACTTGTATTTACAATTATTGATCATTAGAACTTCATAAAATTACTGTGTCTAGGTTGGAGATGACAAAACTGTGAAGCAGTGGAAGATGGATGGACCAGGCTGTGGAGAAGAAGAGGAGCCATTGTACACCGTGTTAGGAAAGGTACAAACACAGTGAATGTTGCTTGGTCTGTTCCAATTCTTTATCGCTTTTTGTAATTCCAGAAGGAAAAGGAAGAGCTGATAGGATTTTATTTTTAATAATTGACCTGATAAAACAATGTTTAAAAGCAACATTTTATGTAATTAAAGTTCTTTGAACAGCTCTTTGGTGTTCTTTGTAAGAGTCTGATGTCTCTGTAGCTAATAAATACTGGCTGTGCTAGGCCTTATGAGTCATAGAGAGATGCAATGAAGTATTAAAGGAAGGCCACAGAAGAAACTGTGTAAGATAAATGTCTGGAAAATAATGGCTTATTTTATATCATCATAAATCTTAATACAAAGCTCAGAATTTCTCAGAGAAGCATGTAATAGTGTGTGCTTCTTGTATGATCTTGCACTTCTCACAAATTGCTCTCCAAGTCACATGGGGTTCAGTTACAGCCTAAGAGTGATTTAGAACATTCGACTTACATGTTTTACATAATGGGTGCTGATATTCTTATATTAAACAGACACAATTCTGAAGTTAGGTTTAATCTTTAGATATGTGCATTTGAAAGCTACTATATATTATATATATTATATATGTAGTATATGGTGGTGGGAGAACAGGAAAGACACTTTTTTGTAGCAAGAATTTCTTTTTAAAAAATTAAAATATGCTGACTTAGAGTACTATTATATATATATATATATATATATATTATACTAGTGTATATGTAGGTGATGTTTCAGGTTCCAACAAATTCTCAATATCCTCAAAGGAAGATGGAGGAGGGTATGTGGGAAGATGGAGGAGGATGAGGATGTGGAAGATGGAGGAGGATGTGGAAGATGGAGGAGGATGTGGAAGATGGAGGAGGATGTGGAAGATGAAGGAGGATGTGGGAAGATGGAGGAGGATGTGGAAGATGGAGGAGGATGTGGAAGATGGAGGAGGATGTGTGGGAAGATGAAGGAGGATGTGGGAAGATGGAGGAGGATGTGGAAGATGGAGGAGGATGTGGAAGATGGAGGAGGATGTGGAAGATGGAGGAGGATGTGGAAGATGGAGGAGGATGTGGGAAGATGGAGGAGGATGTGGGAAGATGGAGGAGGATGTGGATGTGGGAAGATGGAGGAGGATGTGGGAAGATGGAGGAGGATGTGGAAGATGGAGGAGGATGTGGAAGATGGAGGAGGATGTGGAAGATGGAGGAGGATGTGGATGTGGGAAGATGGAGGAGGATGTGGGAAGATGGAGGAGGATGTGGATGTGGAAGATGGAGGAGGATGTGGAAGATGGAGGAGGATGTGGAAGATGAAGGAGGATGTGGGAAGATGGAGGAGGATGTGGGAGATGGAGGAGGGTGTGTGGGAAGATGAAGGAGGATGTGTGGGAAGATGGAGGAGGATGTGGAAGATGGAGGAGGATGTGGAAGATGGAGGAGGATGTGGAAGATGGAGGAGGATGTGGGAAGATGGAGGAGGATGTGGAAGATGGAGGAGGATGTGGAAGATGAAGGAGGATGTGGGAAGATGGAGGAGGATGTGGGAGATGAAGGAGGGTGTGTGGGAAGATGAAGGAGGATGTGTGGGAAGATGGAGGAGGATGTGGGAAGATGGAGGAGGATGTGGGAAGATGGAGGAGGATGTGGAAGATGGAGGAGGATGTGGAAGATGGAGGAGGATGTGGAAGATGGAGGAGGATGTGGAAGATGGAGGAGGGTGTGTGGGAAGATGGAGGAGGATGTGGAAGATGGAGGAGGATGTGGGAAGATGGAGGAGGATGTGGAAGATGGAGGAGGATGTGGAAGATGGAGGAGGATGTGGGAAGATGGAGGAGGATGTGGAAGATGGAGGATGACGTGTGGGAAGATGGAGGAGGATGTGGGAAGATGGAGGAGGATGTGGGAAGATGAAGGAGGATGTGGGAAGATGAAGGAGGATGTGTGGGAAGATGGAGGAGGATGTGGAAGATGGAGGAGGATGTGGAAGATGGAGGAGGATGTGGAAGATGGAGGAGGATGTGGGAAGATGGAGGAGGATGTGGAAGATGGAGGAGGGTGTGTGGGAAGATGGAGGAGGATGTGGAAGATGGAGGAGGATGTGTGGGAAGATGGAGGAGGATGTGGGAAGATGGAGGAGGATGAGGATGTGGAAGATGGAGGAGGATGTGGAAGATGGAGGAGGATGTGGAAGATGGAGGAGGATGTGGAAGATGGAGGAGGATGTGGATGTGGGAAGATGGAGGAGGATGTGGGAAGATGGAGGAGGATGTGGGAAGATGAAGGAGGATGTGGAAGATGGAGGAGGGTGTGTGGGAAGATGGAGGAGGATGTGGAAGATGGAGGAGGATGTGGGAAGATGGAGGAGGATGTGGAAGATGGAGGAGGATGTGGAAGATGGAGGAGGATGTGGAAGATGAAGGAGGATGTGGAAGATGGAGGAGGGTGTGTGGGAAGATGGAGGAGGATGTGGAAGATGGAGGAGGATGTGGGAAGATGGAGGAGGATGTGGAAGATGGAGGAGGATGTGGAAGATGGAGGAGGATGTGGAAGATGGAGGAGGATGTGGGAAGATGAAGGAGGATGTGGAAGATGGAGGAGGGTGTGTGGGAAGATGGAGGAGGATGTGGGAAGATGGAGGAGGATGTGGAAGATGGAGGAGGATGTGGAAGATGGAGGAGGATGTGGGAAGATGAAGGAGGATGTGGAAGATGGAGGAGGGTGTGTGGGAAGATGGAGGAGGATGTGGAAGATGGAGGAGGATGTGGGAAGATGGAGGAGGATGTGGAAGATGGAGGAGGATGTGGAAGATGGAGGAGGATGTGGAAGATGGAGGAGGATGTGGGAAGATGGAGGAGGATGTGGAAGATGGAGGAGGATGTGGAAGATGGAGGAGGATGTGGAAGATGGAGGAGGATGTGGGAAGATGGAGGAGGATGTGGAAGATGGAGGAGGATGTGGAAGATGGAGGAGGATGTGGGAAGATGGAGGAGGATGTGGAAGATGGAGGATGACGTGTGGGAAGATGGAGGAGGATGTGGGAAGATGGAGGAGGATGTGGGAAGATGGAGGAGGATGTGGGAAGATGAAGGAGGATGTGGAAGATGAAGGAGGATGTGTGGGAAGATGGAGGAGGATGTGGAAGATGGAGGAGGATGTGTGGGAAGATGAAGGAGGATGTGGAAGATGGAGGAGGATGTGGAAGATGGAGGAGGATGTGGGAGATGGAGGAGGATGTGGAAGATGGAGGAGGGTGTGTGGGAAGATGGAGGAGGATGTGGAAGATGGAGGAGGATGTGTGGAAGATGGAGGAGGATGTGGAAGATGGAGGAGGATGTGGAAGATGGAGGAGGATGTGGGAAGATGGAGGAGGATGTGGGAAGATGGAGGAGGATGTGGAAGATGGAGGAGGATGTGGGAAGATGGAGGAGGATGTGGGAAGATGGAGGAGGATGTGGAAGATGGAGGAGGATGTGGAAGATGGAGGAGGATGTGGAAGATGGAGGAGGATGTGGAAGATGGAGGAGAATGTGTGGAAGATGGAGGAGGATGTGGAAGATGGAGGAGGGTGTGGAAGATGGAGGAGGATGTGGAAGATGGAGGAGGAGGGAGGTACAAGATGGAAAATGTCTAGGCTATAACAAATTAGTGATTCCAAAGCACACTTGATTTCATTTTTAAAAAACGCCTTAGCATTTTATGATACTCTTTGCCCTTTAAAGAAGGGCTTCAAAGAGTTTCTTTAGACTTACCCTCAGCGGACATACCGTGATCACTTAGGTGTTTTTATGTGAAGGTGAAGCTCTCCGATTGCATTCTGGATATGCCAACCCTGTGACTTTCCAACTGTATGTAGGCAATTGTGGCAAAGGGTGGTGGGAGAACAGGAAAGACACTTCTTTGTAGCAAGAATTTCTTTTTAAAAAATTAAAATATGCTGACTTAGAGTAGTGATGAGCCTATGTCACGCCGCCCTCTTTGCTTTTAAAGACAGTGTATACCGGCATTGATCACCACTGGAAAGACCCAGTCTTTGCCACTTGTGGACAGCAAGTAGACATCTGGGATGAAGAAAGAAGCAGCCCCGTGTGCTCCATGACCTGGGGACTGGACAGCATCAGCAGTGTTAAGTTCAACCCTATCGAGGTAATAGCGGCCTCCTTACTAACATGTCTGCCTGTGCTTGACATGGAACTGTTTAGGAAACGTTTTCTACATTTCAGTGGCTTTCTAGCATTCAGTACGTTTTCCAGGCTATATCTGTGCTCTGTGAAATTTCTGCTGCACATCAGAGCAGACTCCAAATGAATGCTTGCCTCTTTTTGGTTTTGTTTTTTGAGACAGACCTTGGATGGCACAGACTGGTCTTGAGCGTGTGATCTTCTTACCTGAGCCTCACACTAGCTTTACTTTTTTGTGCTTTCCACGCGTGTGTTCCATCAGATTGTCCTGTTGTGCTCTGAGGAGGGTGTTCCCTGTGCTTCAGCTTGTTGGAGGTCAGGAGAGTGAACATTGCATGTGCTGTTCCATATTTATAATAATGTCATGACCACTTGGGGCTGCATGATAATTAGTTATTGGATTTTCTCCTTTTGCTTTACAATCTAAGTTTCTTCCTACTTTCCTCCAAGTGCAGACTTGGGGGTTGGCTATGACTGTATTTGTATGGACTTAGGAAGGGCAGCTGAACTGGAGGCTCAACACATAACAATAAATGACCTCATTGTCCAGAAGACTCAGTCACGGTGCTTTTTCTTTCACCTCAGTATCAATGACCATGTTAATTTCTGTAAGAGAAAATCCTGAAATGCAAATTTTGCACTCAGAGAGCCAGCATGGTAAGAGAGGGCGCTAAGCGTAGCCGAGTGCACTGACTGTTCATGTGGTCCTGTCGGGACATGGTGTGCCGCAGAACAGTGTGAACTTGGGCTTGAAGGGCTGCCAAGCGGCAAGCACAGGAGGCGACCCTGCCCTGGATGTGCCTGTACGCACATTCCTTGGTGAGGCTGCCAGTGTATTCCTCTGCGTGCTGTAACACCCACGACACAGGCAGACCCTCTTCCTGTACTGTCTGCAGCTGCTTTCATACCACAGCGGGAAATTGAGTAATTGCTCTGGGAATCACATGGCCCATAAAAACTCAAATACTTTTTCTGGTTTTTATGGAAAAAGTCTGTTGATCCCTAGTCTAGGATTGCTATCTGAGCTGTGTGTTCCTGCATGCAGCCTCTCTTGCGCGTGCCCGTGCTCACTCTGGCTGTGGAAGTGAGGGCTGGCCTTGAGAGGTAAGCCAGCTTTGTAGTGGCCAGGACACGAGATAAGAGCAGGCTACAGACACAGATGTGTTAGAGCTGCCTTAGCGCCCACCTCATCCAAGTCACAGTTCTCTGTATTTATGTTTAAAATGAGATTGATTATCTGTACTTCATCGGTTTGTGTGAGCATCAATTGTGATATATGTTAACATCTTGAGCAAAGGCTTACTTAAGTCCAAGATGGCAATTTGTCATTGTTTTGATAACAGTAAACACAGACAGACAGTGATTTCTACCTTTTGATTATCAAATATTTATTTTCCTATGTTGACGAACCTGTTAGAAAAGCTGGTGACCAATTTTAAAATCATCTGGGACATGCCTTTCGCCCATGCTTTTGGAACTTGCCTATGGAATAGCCCACTGACTTTGTAATCTTATGAGTTGACTTAGTGATAAGCAAGCGGTGTCCGTGTCTCCTGCCCTGTATAAAGCTAGTGGACAGGACAGGGCAGGTTGCTGTGAACAAATGGATTATGTTGTTTCCTCTGTTCATCAATTATTCGTTTTCTCTTAAAATATTAAAGCCTAAAATTCTGGTAAAGCCAGAAGTTAATATTGAGGATTGTGAAATTTTACATTCAGTCTAGGTGGAAGTTTTTGCTTTGTTCAGATCAAAGTCTTTGTTTTAGAAATAGACCCTGGTCTTACCAAAGACAACATTATAAAAATATAGCAAAGGTTAAGAGGCTAAGGGGCAACTAAAGGAAGTCTTTGAAGCTTTTTCTTTTTTTGAGACAGGATTTTGAGAAGGGAGCCCAGATTATAAACATACGTTTATGATACTTTACTATTTAGTAAATGACTTCCTGCTTTGTTTGCAGTAGGAAGGGACTCTAAGCAGGAGCCAAGAATCATGGCACCTGGAACCATGAATAAGGAAAATAAACAGTGTTACAGAGAGTGAGTGGGCTGCCGAGGGTGGGAGCGTGCCTGCTGTGGTGCCCAGCCCCCCATGGTGGCTCACAGCCATCTGCAGTGTCAGCTCCAAGAGATCCAGCTCCCTCCTGAGTCAGTAGCATCCGGCATGCATGTAGTACACAAGCGTACACGCTGACAGTACAGCCATTCACAGTGAATCCTGAGAGAGTTTAGAGCTGTACAGTGAGGGCTGGGGAGATGGGGAGATGGGCAGACGGCTCAGCAGGTCAGCGCAGTCGGATTCCTGGATCCTGTGTGGTAGGAGAGAACTCAGGCCTGAGGAGTTGTAAGAAGTATTGTCATGTAGAGCGTTTAAACAGCTGCCGATTTCATCCAGTTATAACCAATCTCATTCTCACAGTACAGTGATATTTATACTTCAAACGTCATAAAATTGTTTACACTTTTGATTCACTAATGCTACTCCTGACATTTCATGTTATGGAAACAAAGAGCTTAAATGAAGAGTTAAATTCTTACTGAAGTGTTACTTACAGTCAAAAGCAGTTAGTCTTAAGTTGAAGAGCAGGTAAGTTTTTTTCTGTTGTAAATAGGACATACTATTACTACTGGAAATTTAACCTTGAAATACTTACTTAGCTGAGATTATGGGTGGTATATCTTCATAAAGTGGTACTGAGTGTAACAGCTTGAGGGTTTAACATGAATCTTAAAGACAATTAAATAATTTGTGCTTTGAATAGACATCATTTGCTTCCAACCCTGGTTTTTAATTGGTGATTGTTTCAATTCTTCTTAGACATTTCTCTTGGGAAGCTGTGCTTCTGATAGGAACATAGTACTGTATGACATGCGGCAAGCTACTCCTCTGAAAAAGGTGGGTTTCAGTCTTGTCTGCTTTATACAGTTAAGGCATTTTATGTATCAAGTGACTGAAAAAATGGAATCAGTATTTTATAGTTCTTTTTCCTTCATAGAGCTGTTCTCTAACCTCAGAGATGGTAATAACATTCAACTGTTCATTGATTTTAGACTGTTTCTTTGTGACTTCTATAATGCCGGTACATTTTAGGAATCTAATCAATACTTGATAAATTGAAACTTTCAAAATAAAAGGTATTTGGGGGAGGGGGCTCGATTATCACATGGCATACACATTTTATTCAAAACAGTTTTAGAACTCATCACATAGTGAACTATGTTAATGATGTGCAGATACTAGTTTGACTCTGCTTAGACAAGCACTGTCTTGTTGATTGGAGGATTTTTAGTAGTCACTTCATTTCAGGACCTTGTGAAATCTTTCTTCTGAACTTTGACCCTAAGCTCACCATTAATTTTGAACCTAATTATTATGTTGTCATTTGTTGCTTTATTATTTGTAGGCGTTAAGTATTGCTCTGTTGTTTATACTGCCGTCTGTTCTCAGAAAACGGCCACTGACTTCTCCACTGGTTTGCATTATGTCCTGTGCATATGACAGTATTAGCTTAAATCAGAAAAAAGAAAATTCATTCGTTTTGTATATGTTAGTTTTCTAGTAACTGGATAATGTAACCTTCCTTTCTTAGGTTATCCTAGATATGAGAACAAATACAATCTGTTGGAACCCTATGGAAGCTTTCAATTTTACTGCAGCAAATGAGGACTATAAGTAAGTGTCTCTCCTTTTAGAAACTCATTTCTAACAAGGATGGTTCCATCACGTTGCCTTACTACTATAATGTGTTTTACTTGGTAAATAAACTTTCATGCGCAGTCATTTCTTTTGCTAAAAATAATTTCCCAGATTGGAGAAGAGATTTTTAGAAAAACTATTTTGTCAGATTTTAGAAGGCCTTGGACAGTGAGTTTCAGGCTGACATCTATGACAGGTGCTGTTTGCACAGTGCACGGTAAGGTTGGGCTTGTTTGCTTATGTGCGGGTTATGGCTGCCTTTGACTTGTGATGCCTAGGGTGGATAGTTACAGTACATACCTCATGCTCCCTTGACCAAACGGAGGGAACTGAGTGCTCTCTTATATGGGCCACTTAAATAGTGACGAGACCAGTAGGTGTGGAGCTGCATATCTATTTCCCTAGCACTCTCCCGGTTGAGGCAGGAGCATTGAGTTTGAGGCGCTAAGGATTATGTGGTATGTTCAAGGCCAGCTGGGTTTCTGTATACAGTTCCTAAAACAATATCTCTTATAAGAGATGGCGGCTAGTTTTCCTTAATTGTCCCTATCTTTGAAATGTTCTTGGTGGCTGTGATGGCCTAGGCCTGTGACCCCAGCTATGGGAAAGCTGAGGCCAGGAGGAGGCATTGAGAAAAAACTGGGTACATGGCTCAAGGGCCACATGAAGGCTTCTCTCAGACAACACAGATCCTTTTGTGGTGTCTCTGTTTTGTATCTTTATTTTTCTCTTAATATAATTTTGATAAAACTTAAATTCAGATCTACAGCAGCTGATTACTCCAGTAGAAAGTAGGCAAATCAATTAAACTAGCTCAGTGCTGAAGATTTATTGTCTGTAAGAAAGGTTTACAATTGAGTTGTCTGAAGAGTTCTCATAACTCAGAATGTTAGCCATTTCTGTTCACATGAATTTATTTGCTGGGAACCTGAACAAATTTGTATTTTTTTCCTCCACAGACAGACAAAACAATGTTTAGAGAAAAAAAAAAAAACAATTTGCTAAAATAAGAGTATTGTAATTTTAAGGGGAGTTTTGCCTCACTCTATCCTGTTTAGCTCCTAAATAAAAGACGCAGAAACCTGGTGTTTTATTTACAAGCTGCCGGCCTCTGCTGAGCAGGTTCCGAGATATTCTAACCTACATCCCAGCCATAAGCCCTGTTACGTGAATTTCAGTCTCGTCTGGTACTGTTCCATGTGTGTCCTCACAGCCACATTCTCATGGTGCACCTACGTCATGACAGCCATCTTGTCTACCTCTCCTCTCTCCTTCTCCTTATGGTCCCTACCGAGAACCCCTACCCCACCTCAAGTCCCACCTTCCTCTCCAGCCCAATCACAGGCTCCAGCCTTTTATAGTCCAATCAGAGTCTATTGGGGAGCATTCTTTACAGCCATTGGTCAGTACAATGTCCATGTCCAGACTGCAACCTGATCTTGGGGTATAGAACTCAGCGTCTGAATTCCCAACACACAAGACCAACCACAACAAAAGAGTTGTTTTTCCCTCGTTTGGGAATTGCCAACGTAAATCCTCAGCATCTCCTGAGGGCTTGTTTGTTTGGTAGAGGGGTGTGTGTGTGTGTGTGTGTGGGTGTGTGTGTGTGTGCGCGCACACATACACAACCCATAGTTTGTGTATGGAATTGGTTCTCTCCTACTATGTGGGTTCTAGGGATTGTATCCAGGTCCACCAGGTGTACACGGAGCTTTCCCCACTGAGCCATCTCATTGGTTTGGTTTGGATTTTTTAGTTTCTTTTTGTTTTTGTTTTTTGCTTTTTGTTTTGTGCAATCTTACAAAGTAATAAGAATCCTCTGTACCCTATCCGTCTTACCTGTGTTCAGAATCAGAGTGTTATTTAGCTAATAAGAGGCCCATTATTTAGCTAATGCTCTTATTTTTACTAATAGCTTTTAATGCTACATATGGCTTCTTTCTAGAACTTTAGATTATTTACCAATGTTTTGCAGCCTGTATACTTTTGACATGCGTGCACTGGACACCCCTGTTATGGTCCACATGGACCACGTGTCTGCGGTGCTAGATGTAGACTACTCTCCGACTGGGAAGGAGTTCGTGTCTGCTAGCTTTGACAAGTCTATTAGAATCTTTCCTGTGGACAAAAGCCGAAGCAGGTATGTGCCCCCAGCCATCTTTGGGTGATGAGTAGTCTTAATCATAATCATGTATCTTTTCCTAGGAGGTGGTTGGTTATGTGTGTGGTAGAGCTTACACCATCCATGGGTGGTGACACGGAGTATAGACTTCTGCTGTATCAAGTGGGCCAATCAGGTGGTTTGTTTTATTAACTAGGAGATTATTTCTATATAATTAATAAAATTAATAAAAATTTTGTTTGATGGTGAAGAACTTGGATAATTTTTTCTGAAAGTAATTTTTAAAGCAATAAATAATATTCCCTAATAATGTTTTTATACATTCAAATCCAGCTCATTTAACCAGCCAAACATTAGAAGAAAAAGCAGTTTAAATTGCTGAACTCATACTCATTTTCCCTTCTTTCTAGCTTGGTCAGAATAGGTACTGAACCACACGATACAGTTATTGACAACCATGCTGACTGAACCAATTAGAAGTTTTGAATCATTTTATTAATAGTCAGACCGGCAGCAGACTCGTGCCTCTGAAACATCTCTTGGTGACTAAGCTCGGGTACAGCAGTTTTAAAGACAAAGTCCCGGTTACATCAGCGTTTGTGTGTGGATTATACTACCTAGTTACAGCTCTTGCAAAGCTCACCAGTTTATTCTGAAAACTGCATGACAGTTTTTGTTGTTGTTTAAGCTTTCACATAACCTGGACCACAGTTAGGGTCATGGGCAGCCCCCAAAGCATTGCCAAAGCAGATGTGGTGTGGAGGGAAATGAAAGGCTGACATAGCAAAGTGGGGACAAGATGCCATTGCTGTAGTGACTTCACTGTGTACTCTGAGCCGAAAGCTGGGGGTTTGAGTGCTGAGCCATCCCCTCTGCTTATCAGTCCGTGAGCAGATTTACTATCGTTCCTCTTTGTAAGATGTATGTTGTTTCTACAGCTTAAGTCTACTGCTTACTATATGTAACTCAGTATAGCATGAATGCGCCCATGTCTTATACCATTGCAGATTTTTGTGTTGAGGTAATTTAGAGAAAACTATGGCATTCTAAGAAATGTTGTACTTTGTTTTGCTTTGCTGGCTGACTTTGTGATGCTGAGGATTGAGTGTGAACCCTCATGAGAGTTGTCCACCAATGAGTTCTTCGCTGAGACCATTTACTGCTCCTTAAAGCCTGATTCGTGTGCTGTGGCCCACAAGTCACTAGCATATGCTTTCTCCCTGTTCTCTAATGATGCTTAGACGTGTTCCTAAACGTGCACGTAGATGAGAGGAAACAACTGGTGGTTAAGCTTGGTAGCATTACTCTTGGTACTCAGGAGACAGATGCAGGAAAATGGTAGGCAGGGTTGGCTTGCACGCCTGCTGTGATGAAACACCATGGCCAAAAGCAACTTGGGGAGGAAAGGCTTTATTTGGCCTAGACATCCTAGTTGGTCCATCATGGAGTCAGGACAGTAACTCAAGGCAAGAGCCTGAGGGAGGAACAAAAAAAAAGCAGGGGCCATGGAGGACTGGTGTGTTCTGGCTTACTTAACCAACTCTTCTGTAATCACTCAGAAGCACTCACAGTGCGATGAGCCCTCATATACCAGCCATTACAAGAAGATGCCCCACAGACCTGCTTGTAGCTCAGTTTGATGTAGGCATTTTCTCATCAAGAGAAAGGGTCCTTTTTCCCAGGTGACTAGCTTGTGTCAAGTTGACAAAAGCTAACCAGTGCACAAGCTAACCTGGGAAACTCTCTAAAACCACAGTAAAACAAACAAAAACTATTGAACAATTGATAGTATCACTCGAAGAAATATAATTACTTATAATGTATATCAAAATATAACTGAATGTATATATACTTATATATGTACACATATACATACGTGTGTGTGTGTGTGTGTGTGTGTGTGTGTGTGTTGTTTAAGTGCCAAGGTTTATTTGACAAGCTAGTAATTAGGTGAAACTGGGGAGTCATTGTAGGTGGTGGGAAAGAGGAGAAAGTGCACAGAACCTGTGTGGGAAGGGGTAAGGTTGCTGGTGCTGTGCTTACTGACTTTCCAGAGATTTTTGGAATTTTTCTAGAACTTTTCACCTCCTTTAAAAGACCTCTTAAGAGCAGTCACTTTGGTGCAGGATGAAGGTACCAGACCCTTATAGTGCAATAGTGAGAATTTAGATCACTATTCCAAATAACAAACTAGCCTCGCTCCTGTAGCAAAGGTTTTTGGACCATCTGGAAGAATGTTTGTCTTCTTGTCCCTTCCCTGACTCACTGTCCTTTCGGTGAGACAGGTCAGGACCAGGACAAGCAGGGAATGGAGGGCAGACTTGAGGAGCTCCCTAATCCCAGCTCTGCAGGTGTGGAGCCTCTGCCCACTAGAGAATGAACCCCCCCGCCCCCCAAGGCTCACTACCTTGTCAGTCCTAGGTAGTGTGCTCAGTGCTGTGTCGGGTGGTGGTTGTATCTGCCCCGCTCTTCCGTGACTCTTGTGCCTTCCACCGTTACAGCAGACGGCTGTCACCACAGATGTGATGCACACAAACGACAGTCTTCTGATGGTTGCTCCCGGGAAGCTGCTGGTGTTGGTTCTTAGGTGGCTCTTATGTGGCCTCACAATTCTTTACACAGTTTATAGTTTCCTGTAAGAGTCTCCACTTGTACAAGTGTGAAGAATCACCGTCTTGTAAAGGGGTCAGGGTCATGCTATTGTGAGGTGTAGACAGAGAAGCAGATGGCTTGAGGGACATAAGGGATAGCTCGGGAGCTCAGCAGCTACATCAGGAAGGCTTACTCCAAGGCCGTATGAGCTGCTCAATGCAGGTCCAGCTAGACAGCTCAGCTAGTTCCAGAACTGTGGAAAGGAATCCTTACCTACCATTGCCGAAGGATTCTGTCCTGTTGTCATGTGGGCATACAGTCTTAGCACACGTCCTTCCTCCCTTCATTTCTGCTTGAGAGCTAGTTCCAGTTCACTTGCCATGCTCTGTTCTTCCGTTCCCTCGCTGCAGAGCGTGTGTGACCAAGCTTAGGCAATGCCTCAAATGCCTGCATTTTAAGTATCTACTCTTGAAAGACTTTAACGTGTTTGAAGTTCAGTCTTTGGTTTTTGGTGTAGTTTTGTTTTGTTTAAAGAATACCTTGTATTCCAGGCTGACCTTAAATGACTATATAACCAAAGATGGTCCTGATCCTGCCTGCACTTCCCAAGTCTGGGATTATAGGCGCACACCACCATGTCTGGCTTTTATACAGTGCTGCAGGGCAGGCCTCGGGCTTCATGCCTGCCCACAGCTATCTCCAGCCCAGCGAATACATTTGGGGAGGGCTGTATAGTTGTGCTGGCCCTTGAAGAGTAATTTGTTTTCATTGTTGAAAATACTTGTGTATCTGTTGTGTGTGTGCACATTCGTGCACCTACTGTGGTGTGCATGAGGAGGTCAGAGAACCACTGTGGGGCTCGTGCAGGCCTCTCCACACTGCAGGTTCCAAGAATTAAACTCAGTGCATCAGATTGGCAGTAAACCCCTCTACCCACATGTTTTTAAACTTTAGTAAAATGGTATTTGGAAGTATGTTTCTAGTGAGATTTCATTCAGTATTTACTAAGTAAGTAACAATAGCATTCATATGAGAAGATTTATTTTGGCTATTTTAAGATTTTAAAGGTGTCTCCTGATACAAATTTTAGTGAACTTAATACATCTAGCACATTGCAAAAAAAAAAAAAAAAAAAGGAGGTTACAAACTATGTAGTTGACCACTAAGAAGGCTTTTGTGTTGCTAGAATGCCTGGCCGTAGAGTTGACTGATATGTTTCATGGTACAGAAGCGTCACTGAATTTCCAGAGCTAACTCATGTCACCTTGTGAAAAGTTTTATGTGTGTGTGACAAATGGCCCTTACGAGTAGAGATAGTAAGAGCTCAGCATACAGAGAGCAGGACATTTCTCTCTCTCAGCCAAGCTTCACTTTAATAACCACGGTCCCTTCTTTAAAAATTGCATTCGTGAGGTTTTACTGTTTAATATTTACTTAGGCCAGCTTGTGAGTGAGACCCTTCGGATCGGTCTGTAAACGTAGGCTGTGTCTGATGCTGTCCCGTAGCTCTTCAGTGCACACTCGGGTCCTTCCTGTCTGCATTTTCTCTCCTTTTTCCGTGTTTGGAATTAAGTTTCATCTTAATTTCTTTGACCTTTCACTTGTTTGAAATGCTCTTCCTAACACTTCCCAATATAGTGTCCTCTGTGAATTCACTTAGCACGTTTCACAGCGTTTCCAAGTAGGTGTGGCTGCCGTGGTCATTATGAACTGACTCCTGCCTCAGCCTAGCAGCCGCCTCTGCAGCCCTCCCTGTCTTCACGCCTGGGAGTAACCTCGCACTTCAGTGAGGCTCAGAACAGTGTGCCCACGAGGACATGAGAGCTGGGCAGAGTGCACTAGGGCGCCTGCTTTGTGTGGGCCTCTGCGCTCATTGTAGGTTCCGGTGCAAAGTCATTGAGGCGGCAGTGGCTGCGGATCCACATTAAGTTGGGGATGAGTAGATATTAAGAACAAGCCGTCTCTAGCCAGGAGTGGTAGCACACTCCTGTTATCCCTGCACACTC
Source organism: Micromys minutus (assembly GCF_963924665.1). Lineage (NCBI taxonomy): Eukaryota > Metazoa > Chordata > Mammalia > Rodentia > Muridae > Micromys > Micromys minutus. The sequence goes on from NC_137968.1 coordinate 5,214,605, forward strand.
AGAAGGCAGAGGCAGGCGGGGTGATCTTTGAGTTCAAGGCTAGCCTGGTCTACAGAGTAGGATAAGCCAGGGATACACAGGGAAATCCTCTTTCAAAAAAAAGGAGGAGGAAGGGAAGGGGAGAAGACAACTTTTGTGGACTTTTCTACGTATGGTTTTACTTAGTGCATTTATATTTCTGTTATTAAATCATAAATTCTGTCAAGCCATCTGTCTGTCTGTTTTAATTCTCAAGCACTCAGAGTAGAACCAGATTAGTTAAGTTCAATGAAAAGAAATGAATTGCAATTGAATTGTCCTTTTATACCTCCTCCAGACGCAAAAATGGTTTTCTGATCATCAGTAGGCAGTGGTTAAAGAAAATCTCCAACTCCTGATGTGAAGTTCATTCTGTTCCTACAGGGAAGTCTATCACACGAAACGAATGCAGCATGTTATCTGTGTGAAATGGACGTCTGACAGCAAGTACATCATGTGTGGGTCCGATGAGATGAACATCCGCCTGTGGAAGGCTAACGCCTCGGAAAAGCTGGGGGTGGTAAGGCCCGCTTTTCTCTCATTGCCACAAAATCAACTTTCGATTTTATTGAATATCATTGTTAAGAGCTTTTTGAACTAGTTGATCAGGGTAACACCATTGTGATGGAAAGTGAGCAACACAGCAAGGGCTGGCTGGTCCTTTTCCTATCAAAGATGTCTGCAAGGCTGGTAGAGTGCTTGGGGAGCCAGACTGAGGATCTGAGGCCCCTCCCCTCCCTTTTTCCCCCTCTTGTTTGTAAAAGTCAGACATGGTAGCAGGCCAGCACGCCCAGTGTCATAAAGGGGACAGAGTGTCCCTGGGCTCACGAGAGTGGCTGGCCAGCTAGTGGGAGACCTGTGTGCAGAAATGAGGGGGAGAGCAGTGGGGGAAGACTGTGTAGACGGCAGTCACGGCACCTGCTGGACCGGGGCACACACACAAATGCACTTGCATTGGGTTTGTCTTCACAGAGACACCGCAGGACTCCCTTCATCCCTGCTCTCTTTGGTTGGACGGGGAGGAGGTATGGAAGTGTAGAATTTGGGTGAACGGCTACTGTCTGTTACCGCAGTAGTGAGTGGGCGTGGCAAAGGCTTCGAGTCCCTGACATCATCGGATGGCAAAGACCTGAAAACCCACATTTTAAATAGACTCCATGAGAGGGCAGCTACGTCTAGGCTGTAAGATAGTGTCTGAGTGTGGTTTTTGTTATTATTGACGTTTTTCTAAGTGTCCACGTTCCATGAGGACCGGGCAGCATGTAGAAGTACTAAGAAAGGGCTGTTGGGTTTGAAATGATTTCTGCTCAGCCCTGGCAGGAAAGTCAAGCAGCAATAAGCAATAATCAAAGGTAATTCTATTGTAAATTAAGTTATCATTAGGTGTTTATGTCTTAGTTTCCGTTCACTATGAAATGTTCTAGTGTTTCTTTTATTCATGGCATTGACAAACAAAACCTACGTATGGGGTTACATCTCATTTTCATGTAGTTAGGTTTTCACTAAAATCTAAATTGGCAGATTGTTCTGTGTCCTGTGCCTGTGTGCCCAACCACCGAGGGCAGCAGCAGCCTGGCCACAGCTCACGCAGCCCCCACCCCCACCTTCTGGCATCTGTTTACATTGTTGGGGTGCTGGCTCCAGAGCGGTGGTACTAACAACTGTGTAAAGGCCACAAGCTCACTGGTGCTTTTGTTCGTGTTTAGTAAAAGTTGAATTTTGAGGAGAAGGGGTAAAGGATTCTTTCTAGATTTTTATACTCAAGAAAACTATAAAGAATTTAAGATACCAAAATGCACTTTGTTTTTAGCTCACATCTCGAGAAAGAGCAGCAAATGATTATAACCAGAAGCTAAAGGAAAAGTTCCAGTACCATCCACATATAAAACGGATCTCTCGCCACCGGCATCTGCCGAAGTCCATCTACAGCCAGATTCAGGAGCAGCGCGTTATGAAGGAAGCTCGGCGCCGCAAGTATGTGCCGCGACATTCGGCTCTTACCTCAGCACGCGCAGCTGTCTTCCCTCAGCCCTGTCTGCCCCACAGTCGCGAATGCACTGATGTTCTGACACGTGCATGACTGTCTCATCTGGGCCTTCCTCACTTTCCCAAAAAGAGGGAGCATGAGAATTCTCATTGCTTGTTTAAAGGAAAAAGGGAAAAAATGAATAATCAAAACAAAAACGACTTCTCCATTGGAGGAGCAGACCCTTTATAGAGGAAGCCCCTGGGCACACGGCCCTGGTTCAGTCACCAGCATGGATGGAGGAAAGGGAGGAGTAGAGGGAAAGACTCACATTTTAGAGCTTGTGTGGTTTTAAAATGTATTTGTTGTGATTCTTTGGGCAGTAGATACAGTCACTTTGGAGCAGTGCAGGCATGGCCCTGTGAAACAAATTCATGAAATGTTTCACTTTAAAAAATGACTTCTCTCTCCTCCCTCTCCCTCTTTTCTCTCATTCTCTCTCTCTCTATCGTGTGTATGTGTGTGTGTGTGTGTGTGTAAGTGAATGTACACATGTGTGTATGTAACGTGTGTGCATGTGCATGTGTAAGTGAATGCGCGCATGTGAGAACATTTGTGTGTATGTGTGTGTAAGTGAATGTGCACATGTGAGAACATTTGTGTGTATGTGTGTGTAAGTGAATGTGCACATGTATGTGAGAATGTGTGTATGTATGTGTGCATGTGAGAACATGTGTGTGTGAGTGAATGTGCACATGTTCTCACATGTGTGTGCACGTGTGTGTGTGTGTGTGTGTGAATGTGCACATGTATGTGAGAATGTGCCGGCCAGAGGCCCACGTCAGGTGTTCTGCTGTACCACCTCCCATCTTACTGTGTGGAACAGTCTCTCACTGGCCCTGGAAACCACCCCCTTGCTGAGCTTTGGAGACGCTCTTGTCTCCAGCTCTCCAGTGCTAGAATTACCCACACAATGCTAAAGTCTCAGTTGTAGCGAGGTCTCACTCTTACTGGGAAATTCTTCTTAAAGTAGTTCTAGTGAAAGAAGATGCCTTACGATTTAGTTTCTCTTGGCTGAGGTAATTTCTTATGTACTTGCTCATATTTTATATACGTTGTTTATTTCTAGGGAGATGAATCGTCGTAAACATAGCAAGCCTGGATCTGTGCCAATCGTGTCCGAGAGGAAGAAGCACGTAGTGGCGGTTGTGAAATAGTGTCTTCCTACCACGCTTGACATATAATTATTTGCTACTTTTGATTTGGGAACTCTGTAAATAAAAGTCTTGGCTCTGGTTTAATAGTAAACACTGCCGTTGTGTGACTGCCTGACTCAGCTATCTCTGCCTTTCCGACTGCTCACGCCTCGATGCCACTGCCATGCAGAGAAGTACCACCTGCTGATACAACCTGGTTTCCATAGTGATTCCCGTGTCCCGGCCATCACAGTGCCTGACTAGTCAGAGACAGGAGCTTCCTGTAACTCAAGCCTAGACTAATCTAGACACAGCATGATTCTGACCAGTATAAATGTCACAGTCTCTTGTAAGAGATGCAGATGGGTTTTCACAAGTGACATGGTCAGAGTGTTGTGAAGCTGCTTAAGAGATAGAAGAGCAGTAGAGAAGCATAGAGTCCCCTTGGGTGTCAAATCCCTCGTTACTGTCTTTCTATGTGGCCAGTGTGACCCTACTCTTTGATGGAAACAGAAAGCAGGTTACTCTTCCTGTTGTTTCGGCAATGATCCGGAGAGAGGGCGGGAAGGTGCTCGGGGTGGCAGGGCAAGTCCTCCTGGCTTGTGGAAGCCTTGGACTAGAGTTTCCGGCCATGGGGCAGTGCCACCCCCTCCCTTGGTGGGCGGGGAAGTACCTGTGCGGCCACCATGGCGGAGGATCCTGTGTGTGATCAGCTAAACCCCTGCCTCCAGGAAGCCCGCCTACCGGCAGGTTCTCTCACCTCCCAACAATTAGCTCTGGATTCCTGTAGCAGGCCAGGCACTGCCTGGTCCCTCAGTGAGTGGAAATAGTGGCAGGGCACAAACAACCAAAACCGTGCCTCCCACAGGACCGGATGCCTGTCCACCTGTCCACCCGCTCCCAGCAGACAGAGTCTGGGATGGAGAAAGCACATGTGGGATGAGAACAGCCAGGTCTACCAGAGTCCCAAGCGGAGGCTAGGGGAGGGGTCAGACCTTCTCTTCGCACAGCAAACTAGGCAACAGACAGCAGACCAGGGAACCTATACTCTGGATCCTGGCAACGGAGTGCAGTTTATTGTTTTCTGTTTACTGTAAATTGAATCAAAGCATCCCAGGAAATAGAAACAAACAGCAGTGAAGACAAGCCCATGGGTGAGGGTAGGGATAACTGCCTCTATCAGCAATGGGGCCGGTGCTCCAGAATGAGAATGGCTTAGCCAGGTCCAGCCTGGCATCAGTAAAAGGGAGAGGAGGGGGGTCCCAAGGGCAAAAGTCCTAGAATGAGAGTCAGCAAAAACATCTGTCCTCAGGGGTAGCTCCAAGCTCAGGAACTCTTCCCTGGGACCACGTGGATGCTTACTTTGACCAATGCGGGGAGGGAGCTTACCAGGTCTCTGAAGCTCGGGCTAGTGATTGTCGGGATTCGAACCTTCAGTTTCTAGATCTAAGTCACGGCACCAATGAAAGGAAAAAGAGATATCAGGTCGTGAGAAAACCTACAATCCCTTCTCCCTGAGGGACCAGCCACATGATAGTATAGTGTGGAACAGAGTTTATTCAAGTCATGGGGGAGTTAAGAGGGTAGTAGAGGCAGAGAAAGAGAGAAGAGAGAGAAGAGAGGAGTAGAGGCCAGCCATGGACACGTGGAGGGAGATGGGGGGAAGGGACGGGAGGAAAAGGAGAGGCAAGGGAAGGAGAGAAGAGAGCAAGAGCAGAGAGAGGAGGGGGCAAGCAGCCCCTTTTATAGTGTTAGGTCACTGGGGTGGAGCATACCTGGATATTGCTAGGTAACCGAGGGGTGGGGTAATACCTGGCTGTTGCTAGGCAACTGAGGGGTGGGGTTTACAGAATCCCAACACCTACCACCTACAGAGAATCTCAAGAAAAAAAATTCTGTACAAGGCTTTATTAATAATTGTAACAATGGTATCTGCTGACCTGCTGGCTTCTAAACAGTGTGTCCTACATGCACTTATTTGAAATTAATTTACCTCAAATTCTCATAAGAGCCTCCAAAGGGAGTTATGACAGTGCATGTAGTCTGTACTCAATCTCCGTAATCTGAAGGGGTCAGTCTCAAAGAAAATACGTGATTGTAGAGCATTATGATGTCTTAGTAAAATAAACCAGGAGCACAAAAGGAAGGCCAGCTTGCCAAGGAGGAAGCCCTCCAGAGAAGAGCAGTGGTTGTTTTGTTTTATTTTGTTTTGTGGGTTTCGTTTGTTTTTTCTATTAATGTATTCACTTTACATTTAGATTGCAGCCCTCCCTCCCAGTTCTCTCATTCAGTCCCTCCCCTTCTCAGAGAAGGGGAGTCCCCCCCCCCCACCCACCCCCCACCCCCCACCCCCCCCCCCCCCCCCCCGTACCAACCCACCCTAGGACATCAAGACACTGCAGGATTAGGCACATCCTCCCCCACTGAGGCCAGACAAGGCAGCCCAGTCAGGAGAACAGGATCCACAGACAGGCAACGGAATCAAGTTGTCGGGAGATCGGTATGAAAACCAAGTTCCACATCTGTTACACATGTGCAGAGGACCCAGGTCCAGCCCATGTGTACTCTTTTGGTGGTCCAGCCTCTGGGAGCCCACAACGGTCCAGGTTAGTTGACTCTGTTGGTTTTCTCTTGATGATATTATTACTACATTTTCCTTTTTTAAAAAAAATTATTTTTATTTATTCACTTTATATCCTACTTACTGCCCTCCTACTGGTCACTCCTCCCACAATCCTTCCTCCATCCCCCCAACTAGCAGTGTTTATCAAATGCCTGCTAATTCTGGCCTGTTGCAGAGAAGCTTAGAAGTGGAGGAAGGATGCTTTCAAAGTGAACTCAAGGCCTCTCCAGTATGTTCATTAAAAACTGTTAATTAAAAAAGAAGGGAGGAGATGCCTTCCAGCAATGCCAAGTTATTAAAAACTTCCTGTCCCAGGTCAATATATAAAGTTTGGGTTAATATTCTTTCTCCCGAGAGAGAAGGGAGCTAGGTTATATATAAGTGATTTGCTAGGTAGTAGAGATTAATGGACCACAAAGTTCGACACCCAGCACGGGTGAAGGCAGTCAGAAGAGAACCAAGTCTAATGTCCACATACACAACCTCATGCTTTGCAAAGGAGCAGAGAAGCCTAGTCACAAAAACAGAAGGAGGAAGGTCGAGATCTTCGGTCTTTATCCCATAATGCACCCCACCGAAGGAGAAAATCGGTTTTAGGGCCAGCTTTCCAAGTGAGCCTAAATAGGCTGGAGATGTAGCTCAGCTGGTAAAATTTCTCACCTGCATAAATAAGACCCTAAGTTTGATTCCCCACCACATAAAACTAAGTGTGGTGGTACCCACCCATAATTCCAGCACTAAAAAGGTGGATGCAGGGAGGGAGGGGGGAGGGGAAATATCACAACATGAAGAGAAATACTATTTCTAGTTAATACATGGTTGGAGACGGAAACCCGGGATCATTCTGTTGCAATGAGTGTTTGCCTCCAGGGAGTTTAAAAAAAAAAAAAAATCCGTGGGAAGGTGTGGTGGAACCAGAGACAGGATTTCAGTACAACTGAAGCAGATATGCCAGACTGAGCTGAGTCTTGCATATCCTATGCTCTCCAGACACCGACTTCTGGTCTCCTGTTCAGCTCTACGTGCTGCAAAGCAGTTGCCTTAGCCTGACTTGGTGTCATTTCTAGCGACCCAGTAGCTGTCTGCCTTCCATTTCAGTTCCTGCTTATATTTGGAGTGGGGTCCCTTAAATCAGAGTGACCAGCTGAGACAGCTTGTTCTGGCCACTGATTTAGCATGACCTAGAAGTGGGGGCCTTGGAACAAGCTGTTATATAGGCAGGCGAGCCCCGTTCATCTTAGCCAATCACCGAAATAGATAGCAACATAGTGGTATCGTGTGAAGGGGCCTGGGATGACTTGGGTCATTGCTAAGTTGATGAGAAGTCATGGGAAATGTCTTTTCCTAGCTCATTACCTAGGTCTCTGGATGTACACCTGTAGATACTTTCTGTCCTTTCCCCACCTGGCTCCCCTTGAGTCCGACACCCTCTTTCCAAGGCTGCTTCATGTGACAGTTAGCCAAGCGCAGGTCCCTTGCATAATGGAGTGTGTACTTGCCTCATCTGGCTGCTAAACCAAACAACCACACTGGTACCGTTTCTTGGGCCATCTACCTCTCTACTGGTGAGCCCTGGGAGTCTGGCCAAGCTTGTGAAACTACTGAACTACTGAGCACACTGTAGTCATTCTCAGCAGCCAAAGCCCCCGTTCACACAGCAGAACTGAGTCCCAGCATTCTGTGTACCCAATAAGGACACACCATGCTGACTTAACCTGAAAGGGAAATGTATCTTTATCCTTTGCAGAAACAAAATGGAAGCAGTGAGAAAATGAAAATATTAGGGAATGTGAAAATTTCTTTAAATAATTAAAATTGTCAGGGAGTATACTCTCAAACACTAAGTTTGGTATAACAGTAATGCACGTTCCTCTAAAGTTATTATTCTCAAAATTTATAATCTTTTTATAAAAATTCACTTGGGTTTAAAAGTATTATCAAAGTATGGATGGAAACTCACATATAAAAGTTCCAAGCTCGGATATAACTAAGTCAGAACAAATAGGTTTGGCTCTAATCTTGATTCCATAAAGAAATGGGCCAGAAGACTCATTTGTAAAAAGCAATCTTAATAATTAGTTTTCGTTCCAATTGAAATGTAAAGCTGTGGGTAGCGTTATGCAATCTGGATTATAATGAATGAGTTCAATTTCATTTGTAGTAAATTTTCTTGTCAGCCATCTGTGTCTTTCAAACTGCTATTACTCATAAAAATAAATGTCAAGCATTTCCTATAGGAAATTATATCTTTGAATGATTTTACTTAAGTTTTGATTAAATACTGTAAATAAGACAGAAGAAAGTAATGTTCCAACTCTGTTTATAATTCATAATAACTAAGTTGCTTCTTGTTTCCTTCTCAAGACTGTCATATTCTATGTAAAATGTGTCTACACCTTTAGATACATGGAGGTTTTGGATAGAAAATGGAACTTTCTCAGTAAGTCGAAATCTTGATGAAGTTACTTGTGAGGGTGTGCGTGCATGCGCACACTCGGGCCCCCCCCCACACACACATACACACATACTTCCTACTCAGTTTACAATGTTAGTTGTGTGTATATTTTCAGGCCTGAGCATTTAGTACTGGATGATGAATCAATGAGCTCTTCTTCCCAGGGGAAGACTGTTCCTCCCGCTCTTAGCAGTCCTTGGTTGCCTATAGCTCTAAGGCTGCGGCCTTGAGCTTTCTTCCTTCCTTATTTGGATGTTGGTTTTGCCCTTGTCCAGGTATTGTTTAGGCACCCATACTGATGAAACGTCATGGGTTTCTAGGAGACTCTTCTCTTCCTCAATTATCCCTGACCCTCAGGTGCAGCAGATTTGTAGATGTAGCTGGGACTGGGAACCACACAATCCCTCCTTCCAATGGATGTAATTCTTGAGCAGACCTTCTGTTGCCTTTGCAAACAGTTCAAAAACCTTACATTGGAATTATCTGTCTTTATTACAATAAAACGTTGATAAATGTTACAAGCAATATGCAGTAAACATTTGTGTTTTCTTGGCCAGATTCTATTTTGATGGAATCTGTGCTGTGTGATTCTTAGAAATGGTAGGGCTTAAAGACTTCTGAACAAAAGCAGTTAGTTGTTCCTGCCCAAGATTTTGAATTTGAAGTTAGTGAAGCTGTTGTCTAGCACAAGTTTTCAAACAATTCACTGAAGAGCTTTTGGCAGTGTTTCAGTTTGAGCACATGGAGACATTTCAAACATCATTTCTGCAATGAGACTTTGCACTTACCTTTCACAGCTCCAATTCAATTCCTGGCCTTGGAATCCACTCCTAGTCAGTGGGTGGGTTACTGTACACCTTTCCAACAAGTCCCCTTTCTTCTGAAATTTGAAAAAGTCCGTTTCTGTTGCCATAAATAAGCACATAGTCTCATAGTTCTTTAGTTACAATAGAAAGAGTTCTAATTTATGAGCAGTTTTTGTTTCCTTTGTTTATGCCATAGATCCAGTCCAGGGCCCTGTACTCGTTCAGAAGCAAGCATTTTACCATTGAAATATATTCCTAGCTCTTGTAGGCTTTTAAGTAAATCTTGCCTTCCTGGGAATGGTTTTTTAAATAAAAAATAATGCCTAATGCAATAGGTAATATTTTAATGGTGGTTTGAATAAGAATGTCCCCCATACATTCATGAATTTGAATGCTTGATTACCAGGGGGTGGCACTATTTGAGAGGATGAGGAAGCCTTGTTGCAGGAAGTATGTCACCACAGGGTGGGCTTTGGGCTTTCAAAAACCCCAAGCCATTCCAGTGCCTCTTTCTCTCTCCCTGCTGTCTGGAACCACATGTAGAACTCAGCTACTTCTCCAGCACCATGTCTAACTGTGTGCAACCATGTTTTCTGCTATGATGACAATGAAATAAACCTCTGAAACTGTAGGCAAACTTCAATTAAATGATCTCTTTTATAAGGTTTGCTGTGGTTGTGGTGTCTCTTTACAGCAACAGAACGCTGTCTAAGACCGAAGCTAGTAACAAGAGTGGGATATTGCTGTGACAGGTCTGCCCTTGCTGCTTGTTGCCAGAGTGCCGACTTTGGACTTTGGATTAGGAAAGCAGGGTCCAATGGGCCATACTAGTAGGAGCATAGAGAATAAGGTTGAGAGCGGTGTGAACTAGGAAAGCCCAGTCAAGAAGTTTCAGAGGGGGAGAAAATTAGTGAGAAACCTACAGACCATTCTTGTGATATTTTTCACAAAGAATGTAGCTGCTTTTTTGACTTCATGCAAAAAAAAAAAAAAAAAAAAAAAAAAAAAAAAAAAAAAAAATCTGCATGAGGCTAAATAGAAAAGTATTGAACTAATGGTGTTGGCAAAGGATATTTCAAGACAGCTTAGTACTGACTGTATCATGGGGTTATTAGTGTACATTCTTATGCAAACCCACAAGGAAAAGGATTAAGCTAAGGAAAATGTACAGTGTGAGGAGAAAAGGAGGACCAGGAAATGTATTGGAGATAAGTCCAACCTGTGCTCAAGGCCATATACAGTTTAAAAAAAAAAAAACTGATGCTAAATGGAATAAAGGGAGTGATGACCTCAGGGAAGGACTGCCTACCTAAGCTTCCAACTTGGAAAAAGAATTTTTAAGTAGTGAAGGAAACTATTACGAACAGAAAGCTGATACAAAGTTCATTGAAAGAGGGACCAAGTTTCAGCCCCCCAAAAGGAAAGAAAATGGTTGTAACATCTCTCTCCGAGGCTAAGGAAGGGCACCAAGGTCAGGCATATATCAGGGTTGTCCCTGCATGGGGGTATCAGTCTGTAAAGGTGAAGCCTGGGTTATGTTGGGGACCTCAAGATGTCAGAGATGCCAGAGCCATGGATATCTGTCAAGGAAAGATGGAGACTGGGTGTAGAGCCAGCCCAAGTGGGCGAAGTGCAGCAGTCGGGAATGCTTTCCATCTTGAAGATCTGAAGAATGTTTTGATATCAGTCCTTTCTTTCAGAATCCTTTCTTTCCTTTGGGCTGGTAATGTATATTCCTTGTTATTACATTTTGGAAGCATGCCATCTGCTATAATCTATGAAGGCTTTTGAAATTAGACTGAATGGATCTTTGCATGATATGGCCAGAAACCTATGGAGGCCAGGCAATAGAATGTGGTAGTTTGGATAAAAATGTCCCCCATACCTTAGATTTGAATGCTTGGTTACCAGGAAGTGGCACTATTTGAAAGGATTATAAGGTATGGCCTTGTTGGAGAAACTGTGTCACTGGGCATGAGTTTGAGGTTTCAAAAGTCCAAGCCAGTTTCAGTTTCTCTGTCTCTCTCTCTCTCTCTCTCTCTCTCTCTCTCTCTCTCTCTCTCTCTCTCTCTCTCGCCTGTGGAATCAGAGTCAGAACTCGGTTTCTTATCTAGCATCATGTCTGTCTGTATGCCACAATGTTCCCTTCTCTGATGACAGTGGACTAAATAGTAAACTTAAGCTTCAATTAGATGCCTTTATTTATAAAAGTTGCCATGATCATGGTATCTCTTCACAGCAGTAGAGCACCGAATAATGTCTATTTGATGGAATTCAAAGTCACCTAGGACACAAACCTGTGGAAATGTTTGAGAGATTTTTTAATTTAGATGAATCGATGTCGAAGGACCTTAATTGTGGGCGGCATTATTCCTTGAACAAAATCCCAAACTGAATACAGAGGAGAAAGCTGTTCAGACCACACAAACACACAAAATAACCTTTTGATACTTAAAAACATTTTCATAAAAAAGCAAGCTGAACACCAACCTTTATCTTTTTCTGCATTCTAAGTATGCATACAACACAACCAACTTCTTGACTCTCCTACTACCATGACGGGCTCTCCCTTTGAACTGCAACTAAAACAAATTCCTTCGTGAAGTTGCTTTGGTCAGGCATGTTGTTAAAGCAATGAGAAAAGTAATTAAAATACTACAGAACTCTACAGGAAGGCTAAGCCCTGTGGAATTTGTAATTTCTTAGGACATAGGATGCATCTGCTCTATTGTAGGTGCTTAGCTGAGTTTGTTGAAGATTTGTGATACATCTCTTTAAGATGAGTTGTATAAATTCCTATTCTAGCAGCATTAATGTTTAAAACAAGTTCTTACCTTTGAAATGTATCTGTTACTTTAACTTGATTTCCATTGGAAAAGGATTCCAGTAATGAAACACTAGTTTCACAAATAATCTCTTTCCCTCCCTCCCTGTGTGTATGTATTATGTATATAACATATATGTGTGAATAGGTTTATGTTAGTGTGAGCATTTGTGTGCCCATGTTTGTGGAGGCTAGACTTGTGATATCGAGTGGTTTCCTCATTCCCTGTCACCTTAATTTTCAATGAGCCAATTGACTTTAATCATGTTGGAATTCGTGCTTGTACAGGCCGAGTGCATATGTAGAGGTTGAGGACCAGTGTGGGGGTTAGTTGGTTCCCTCCTTCCATTTGTTTCAGGGTGTCCTGAAGGCTAGCTGGCACTTGAGCTTCCTGATGATTCTTGGCGGTACCCTCCCATTTCACCATTGGAGTGCTGGGATCACCAACGGGACCTTCACATCCTGCTCTTTCTGTGGCTCTAGGGATCAAGCTGAGATAGATTTGTATGGCCAACACTTTTACCCAGGATCATTTTCATGCCTTCTCTAGTCTCTGAGACAGGGTCCCTCAGTGAGCCCCAAAGGTTCCTCTGCCTCTATCTCTGTACCACTGGGCTTACAGGAATGTACTATGAATCTGACTTTTTACATGGATCCTGGGAATCAAATTGAGGTCCTCAATGCCTAACAAGCGCATTGATCACTAGTTACCTTGGAGACCCACAGATATTCTTTTGTCAAGCCATCTCAGTGTGCTGTGAGCTGCCTGAAAAGATGTCTTAAGTAACGGAGATTTCATCTCAAAGTAGACGAGTTATTAAAGAAGGCATTCAGATAATAGATCTTTAATATATAAATTTAACAGTTACTGTCCTTTATTTTATAACACAATCACACCTTATTCACCATCAGTACCAAACCTCATGGATGTTTATGTACCCTGTATTAAATGTCATAGGATTTGCGTCTGTCTTATAGACATCCTCTCATATGCTTTAAATGATCAATAGATTATTCAAAATACTTATTACAACATTACTTGTAAATATTTAGGGTGTTGTATTATTTAGGGAATAACATAAAACGTATCTGTGCACATTTTGTAGAGATGCCTTTTTAAAAATATTTTCAATTCACAGTTGGTAAACTCACAGATGGGGAGAAGATGAGTACGGAGGGACAATGGTATTTCCTCTAATTCTGTTCTCAACAATAAGTCCCAGTTGTGATGGAATTTAGTAAAATGGTCTAGAAGTAATTTTGAAAACACCAAGGGAGCTCCAGAGAGTGTCTCTTCCTGCAGACTCTGCTTGCAAGGACAGTTCCTACCCTGCATGTCACCCCACACAATCCTGCCAGTCCTTCAACCTGCATCCTCCTGGTCACCTCTTCTACTGGTCCATCAACAGACAGCTTCACTCCACTGACTCATTTTGATATTAGACCTCTACTTCCATGCCATTGGCTCCTCCTTGTCTTTATAACTAGCTGTAAAGTTCTGAATATCTCCTAACAATCTCTAAATGTTTTAAGAATTTCTACTTCTTCGTCGTCTCCGTCTTCCTTTTCCCTCTTCCTCTTCCTCCTCCTCGTCTTCGTCTTTGTCTTCTTCATCTTCATCTTCTTCTACTTCTTCCTTCTTCCTCCTCCTCTTCCTCTTCCTCCTCCTTCTTACTATGAGTGTTAGTGTGTGTGTACTTGTGTGTGTATTGTGTGTGAGTACAGGTGTGAGTGAAAGTTAGGAGACAACTTTTGGGAGTCGGTTTTCTTTCCACCATGGGTTTCAAGGATCAAAGGTAGGTTTTCTTTACCTCGAAGGCCATCTTGTTTCCCCTCCCCCCCTTTTTGAGTCAGGCCTTCCTGTGTACTAACTTCTCAGCATTTACTGATGACTCAGCTTTCTCATTATTATCATTGTAATCCGTCTAGAGATGTTGGGCCAGTTAAAGGATACACTAAAGTGTCAACACTCAGGACAGCCATTATAGACAATGCAAGAATTCAGTGCTGCCATTAACTGAACCGGACTTGGGCTGAACTGCACTACTTCATTTTGCCTTGGGGCCAAAATACCTGGAGGAACAAAGGCTGCATATGGCCAAGGAGAGAGCAAGCAGGAATGAGGGATGGGCTGTAACTTTAAAGGCTCTTGGGGGGGACCTTACCTCCCAATGTTTTTAGAACCTCCCAAACTAGCACTGCCATCCAGGGGCCAAGCATTTGAAATGAATCTGCGGACAAATTTTCAAAGTCAACAGTAGAGTTGTGCGAGTGTGGGGCTTAGCATTTTACACAACTTTTTTCTTAATACATTTCTATAATAGTCCTACAAAGAAAATATAATTTACTCCCCCCTTTTCAAATTATCATCAGATTATACCAATAAAAGCCCGATACCTTCTCTGTTGCTTTCTGCTGTGACAATTCTCAGTGACGGATACTCACCCACTCGGTCATTTTTAGATTCCTGTTATACTTATTTACTGAAGGTATCTGTATTTTCTCCACCAAACTGTATATAAACTACTGTCCCGGTGCCCAGACACCCTGTTCACCAAAGTGCCACTGTTAGCACTCAGGGCTGACTCTTTCCTTACATTCAACAGGAGATTCTCAAGTCTGCCTGATATTTCCAACAGGATAACTTGTTCTCTCAGCCTCGGATTGTGGAGTCTCTACAAAACGGCCAGCAGCTTCCTCTGTCTTCCATACTAACCATCGCTACCGTGCTCAGAGGTGACACTATTCATAATGGATATGGAGAAGAAAACCAGAACTGATTAGAATGTATTTTTCCAAGCACAACACTGTGGAGCCCGCTGAAGGGGACAGATAAAGCTAGATCTCTGTAGAAGGACTTTATGAAGACCCCGTGTATCTTGTGACTATGAGTAAGACCGCAGACTTGAAGGCAATCTGTGAACCATCACATAAGAGAACACTCACGATCCTGTCATATCTGCCATGCTCCTTCTCCAGATTTTGTAATAATGGAAAAGATGGTTGCCATAGGGTTGGCAGATTAGAAGTCCACTTCAACCAAATAGAAGAGCCTGCATTTTCCCTGTACATGATATTTGCAGATCATCATTCGCATAGTCATAACCTAAATTCTTAAAGCTCAAAACCTATAAACATGCTTTATGAAGACTTGTTCTTTTGGTAAATAAAATCTAATATTTGTAAGAAATGTTAAAAGCTGTCTTTCTGGGGGCTGGAGAGATGGCTCAGTGGTTAGAGCACTGACTGCTCTTCCAGAGGTCCTGAGTTCAAATTCCAGCAACCACATGGTGGCTCACAACCATCTGTAATGAGATCTGATGCCCTCTTCTGGTGTGTCTGAAGACAGCTACAATGTACTCATATAAATATAATAAATCTTTTTTAAATGCTGCCCTTCTTTGCCTTTGAAAATGTACTTTAATGTTCTTTTACAAGATACATCTGCACCTTTCCTGAAATCCCTTCTACTACATCCTTGGCTTCATTTTGTTCAAAGCTCATATTTTATTTTTGAATCATTTGGCAGATGCAAAGTATGTGCTACCACAAAAGATACGCTAGCACAGGAAATGCTCTTGGAGCGTGGAAAACTCATCTAATGATTCGTGGCAGTCAGTTAGCAGGGAGATTCGTAGATGGTAATATTCAGATTCATATGTAGCCTTTGAATCTGTTCTTCACAATCCCGGAAGTAATTACAGACCCACCGCTGGCAGCCTCGGCCAGTCAATGCGAGCATTTGCTGCAGGGGAGGAATGTGTCAGGGCTCGGCTTACTTTGCCTGGTCGGACGAGATAGGTTTGGTGAGCAACACAGAGGAAACCGGGTTTGTTTGTAAATTAGATGAATTTTAGGTCATCATAAATCTGACAGCCTTTCCTAAAATGTTGCTGCTTAACTCATTTTTTCAGGTGTAATATCTTAAAATAGATTTGTATTCCCTAGGAAAATAATACATTTTTTTTTGGCATTTAGACATTCAGTCATGACCTTCCTTTCCCCAGGCCAAGGTTTAAATGATGGCTTCCTTCTCCTCTGCCCATTCTGATTCTGGGTGTGTGTGTGTGTGCATGTGTGTCCGCATAAATACACGTGACTAACTGGGTGTTTAAAAGAAAGGAAGATTACAGAGAAAATCTAATTTTCAGATTTAAAGTTATTATCAAGCATCCTGAGCTCTAAATCGCACTATATTTGGGTAAATAAATGATTTGTAGCCTGATCTGTATCTCTTACATCCCCAGCCCTCAGGTTCTTTTTTTTAAATAAGCTAAAATTAAACAAGTATATATATTTATCAAGATCGTTGAGGCTCTAAACAGAAACGGCGTGAGTTGTGAAAATAACAGTTTTCTTTTTCCTGTAACAGTGTGAGAATGGAGCAGTTATATACCTCCTAGCTCACAAGATGGATATAGACCTAACGTTCCCAGGGTTCTTGTTTATCGGGCACAAACTCTAATAACTAATGTCCAATAACTAAGAATGGACAGATGACTCAGAGGTTAGGAGTGGTTGTGCTTTCACAGGACCCAAGTTTGACTCACAACCAGGGCATCTGACATCTTCTGCTGGTCTCTGAAGGCACGTGTAGTCACCTGCCCAGACACACACAGAGAACCACACACAGAAACATACTCACACACTCACACACTCACACACACACTCACATACTCACACACACTCACACACACACAGATTCACAAATACAGAGAACCACATACGTAAACATATACTCACACACACTCACGCAGACAAAGACATCCCCAACACACAGGCACACAGACACATAGACTCACAAATACAGAGGCAATACACAGAGACACAAACACACTCACACACACACACTCACACACACAGAGAGACTCACAAATACATAGAGGCACACACAGAGAACCACACACAGACACACACTCACACAGACACACACTCACAAATACAGAGAGGCACACACAGAGAACCACACACAGAAACACACACACATATATACAATACACACACATATACTCACACACACTCACACAGACACCTCTCAACACACAGGTACACAGACACATAAACTCACAAATACAGAGCGGCACACACAGAGAGAGCCACACACAGAAACACACACACATACACACAACACATACTCACACACACTCACAAAGACACCTCCCAACACACAGACACATAGACTCACAAGTACAGAGAGGCATACACAGAGACACACACAATTAAAATTCTGTGCAAATAAAACTTTTTTAAAAAGTGTCTCAACTAAGAATATCTTTAACATTTTATAAGAAAAAGTGACTAATAGCTTAAATGTAAGAAGGCTGATTAGCCTAAACCCCCTTTCCCAGCCTTTCCTCTGTTCCTAGCCTGTTAGAGGCTGGGAAGGTTAACCGTGTTAACCCCTGTCCCCGCATTCTGAGGTGGGCACGTGAGTCTGTTCTTACACAAGCAGACAGCCCTGAGAGATTCCTAGGAGAGCCTCCCATAGCCGACACAGAGCAGCTTGGGTTGGAGTTTGCTCCCGGCTCTCCCTCTACTCATCCTTGTTGTCTTAAATGCCATGCCCAGTGCTCAGAAAGGTGAAGCTTTCTGATACCCTCATTTTATATCATACGTATTTTATGTATTTTTATTACAGCAATATCCTTATTTTAATGCGTTGTATCTCTTAATATTCTTATATTAGAAAGATGAGATAGAAAATGACATCATGGGGACATTATATGACATAATATGACATTATTCAGCAATCACATCTCTTCAAATTATATTTAACAAGTCCCTTTAACAATCATTACAATTTTCCTTTTGTTAATTTGAAAATTAGACAGACTTTCTTTCTAAAAGTGGAAGAGAAGCTCCAGCTCAATAATATGTACATATCAGCAATCTATCAAAACACACATGTAGCCAAGTTCAAGAATCCTCCTTAGAGTGATCACAGCTTTGAACCAGTTTGGAGCTGAGGTCCGTCACACACCGGGAAGCAGGACATGTAAAGTCAATCCCTTTTAATTGGGGGTTTGGGTAGTTCATCCCGACTTCATGCATTGAGGCATTCTTTGTAGAAGTTAATGAGATTGACTTTCACGAAACGGAACGTGAAAGGTGAGGCTTCCTGGGACTTCCAACCTCAATCTTTGTCTCCAAAATAGATCTGTCTGGCTTTGAGTAGGAAGGTAGGGCAGTCTCCCCAGCACCTCTCCTGTGGACCGCACACACTAGCACACCATAGAATAGATGTGCTTCGAAGTTCCTGATTTGTCCCATACACTGTCTTATCAGCTTTAGCATCTAACACTAGTGAGGGTCTTGCTGTCAATTCAGGGAGCCGTTTGAACTAAATATTCACTGATTCTCTACTAAGTCTGATTTCAAATTTGCAGGCCAGTTCATTCAATAGCAAGCATCCATTGCCTTTTTAAAATCAGGGTTAAATTTGCACACAAGTAACCTGATTATAAAGATACATTTCGGCGGCATCAAACATGTCCACACTGCTTTACGATGGACAGTTTCTTACGTTCTGAGAGAGTTCTGTCATCCTAACAGAAAGCCCTGTACCAATTAAGTAGCCGCTTGCCATTCTCCATTTCTGATAACTGGGAGAACCACTAATCTGTTTCCTATCCATTTGGATTTTTGGGCCCTTTTGGAATCTCATCTAAGTGGGGACATACAGTGTGAGCTTTTGTATCAAACTTCCCGACTTAGTATAATGGGGTGATGTTGTTTTCATCATAACACGGGTCACTGTTTAATTTGTTTTTAGAATTTCATTTTTATTTCACGTGTATACGTGTTTTGCCTGTATGTGTGCCTGTATCTATGGAGACCAGAAGACACCATCAGATTCTCTGGAACTGGAGTTAAGTATGGTTGTGGGAATTAAACATATGCCTTCTAGAGCAAAAGGTCCTCTAGACTGGTATCTTAGTTAGAGTCCCTGCTGCTCTGATGAAACACCATGTTCGAAGCAAGTGGGGCGGAAAGGGTCTTTGTGGCAAACACAGTTCCTCATCAAAGGAAGTCAGGGCAGAAACTCAAACAGGGCAGGAACCTGGAGGCAGGAGCTGAGGCAGAGGCTGCGGAGGAGTGCTGCTTTCTGGCTTGTTCCCCATGACTTCCTCAGCCTGCCTTTTTTAAATAGAACCCAGGGCCACCAGCTCAGGGATTGCACCACCCATACTGGGCTGGGCCCTCCCACAACAATCACTAACCAAGAAAATGCTGTACACGTTTACCTACAGCCTGATCATATTGACTCATTGTCTTAATTGAGGTTCCCTCCTCTCAGATGACTGTAGCTTGTGTCAAGTTAGCATTCAACTAACTATCCAGTACAGCTGCTGAGCCACCTCTCCCTCCCCTTTGTATAAAGTTCATTTACCAGTATTAGTCCTATTTTGAGTAAGTAAATTCACTTCTCAAGACTATTGTAAACAAATACCATCACGTGGTCCCCTGGAAGAGCAATCAGTGCTCTTAACTGCTGAGCCCCACGTTATTTCTTTTTATGGCACATAATAGTTCATTGCCTTCAAATGCTACACTTTGCTAACCCACTATAGCGCCCCCTTGGGGTAAAGGCATCCATAGACATCCACGTGAACACATCTGGTTTCCTACCAGTCTTAAATTCTTTCAGCAATGTTTCCAAGAATGGAATTGTTGAATCATAAAGTAATTTAAGTTGAGCTTTTTGAGAAAAATCTATGCTGTACTGTTTACAACATCAACTGCACTATTTTACACACATAAGCAACACATGGGGGTTCCCACTTGTTTATGTACTAGTTTTATTAAGAACGAGAACCATCATCATCTTGGGTATATCAGTGGAGTCTTGGCTTGTGTTTCCTCAGTGGTTGATGATAGTAAGCATCTTTTCGTGTATTTATGGACCATTTGTGTATCTTCCTTTAGAAATATCTGTTCAGCTTCTTTGCTCATTCTTTAGAGTTTGGTTGTTTAGACTGTTTCTGTTCGATTCTCTATGTATTCTCAGACTCAAGGCCCTTGTTGGAGGCAGCTTTGCAGGCCTGTTATACCTTCACAGTTTCCTGATAATGTCTTCTGGTATATAAACGCTTTACATTTGGAGGAAGTCCAATGTAGCTATTTTTGCTCTCGTTCATACATTTGGTAGCATCTAAGAATGCACTGCCAAATTCAAGGTCATGAAAGTTAGTCACGGCTTCCTTCTAAGATTTTATAACATCAAATATTTTTATACAGTTGGCACAGCATGGTAGACTTAGAAAAGTAAACAGGGAGCTGAAAAAATGGCTTATAGTTTGTGCCCAGATCTGGCCACCAAAGCTCAATCCCTGGTCCAAGAAGAGGCACCCCTGAAAATTGTGTTGCACGTGCGCAACTGCACAAGAACACACACACACACATGCATACACGCATGTGTGCACAAACATACACACACATATATACACAGAGAGTAAATAAACAAAAACAATAAGTAATAACTTATTAAAAGAAGAGTGAAAAGGGATACCATTTATGTACCAACATTCTCCAGAGCTCATCTGATAGCAAACCCTTTTTTTGTTTTTAGTAGTTTATAATTAGAAGCTGGTCCTGGCTTCTGCTTCCCAGACATCACGTTGCCCTCTTAGCATCTAATTAGTGGAAATGATTAGCTGGTGAAGTAAGTGAGAAAAAGACAGAATAATAAGGCCAGCAGAGCTCAGAAGGCCGGCAGGTGTCTAGATCCCAAGCGTCTCCCCGAAGGCCTGCAGTACTTACCAACCATTACAGTGCCCGAAATGATTGAAATTCTTTCC
Organism: Micromys minutus; assembly: GCF_963924665.1. Taxonomy (NCBI): domain Eukaryota; kingdom Metazoa; phylum Chordata; class Mammalia; order Rodentia; family Muridae; genus Micromys; species Micromys minutus. The sequence goes on from NC_137968.1 coordinate 5,235,291, forward strand.
TTGTCCCTTAGATCGTGTTAAACGCCTCCCATATTAAATACCTGATCCTTGGGTGACATTATTAGGATATCGTAGAGCCTTTAAGAGGTGGGATCTAACGGGCCTTTTCTGTCTGTATAAATGCTCCTTCGCAGGGAATTGTGGGACTGTGGCTACCACTCTTCCAAAATTTTGCTTCCTGTCTTCGATGTGAATGTTTTTTCTCTGTCCAATGTTTCTACCAGGAACTGCCATTTTACCTTGAACCCTAAAATAATGGGGCTAACTGGTTCAGGACCAGGACCTCTGAAACTTGAGCCAGCCCTTTCTCTTCATTGGTTGATTTTTTTCAGATAGCTTTCAAGAACAGAGAGTGAATGCATTGCCACATTAATGGGTTCCATTTCTTCTGTGAAGTGACTATTCTTCATAGGCGGCATCTTTATTAGTAAGTTGTAAGATAAAACTTTGAAATAAGCTGTAGGACCTCCCAAAATTCTGTCCAATAAAAAAAAAGCCAGGATTTGGGAATACAGAGATTCAGTTGTCTTTAATATCTGATGAACCTCTTAAGGTTTCAAAGGTTGTCTGAGCCAACTCCCAAACATAAGCATTTTCTCAATAGTCTCTTCATGAGTTGAAAGAATAGTTTCTTTCTTACTTCTTACCAAACTGTTAGCGTTTAGTTGATGCGAGACATGTAAGCACAAGGACCTAAGCTGTATCCTTAGCACTCGTGTGAAAATGTCTGTGCAAGAGTGACTGGGAAGACAGAGGCAGGCAGATCCCTTTCTGGTCAGCTAGTCAAGCCAAAATGGTTAGTTCCAGATCTACAGGAGATCTTGTCTTAAAACAAGGAGGATAGAAACTGTGGAACGACACCTAAGGTCATATACTAGTGTCTCTCTCTCTCTCTCTCTCTCTCTCTCTCTCTCTCTCTCTCTCTCTCTTCCTCCCTCCCTCCCTCCCTCCTTTCCTCCCCCCTCTGTCTTTTCTCTCAGAGGCATACACACACTCACAGAGGCACATGCACACTCATGATTAAAAAACAAACAAACAAAAAAACCAATCGAGACCCTAGAGGAAAGCAGGCCCCAAGTATGTACTGCCGTTTCAGCAGGGCATCTACGCAACAGCAGCAACACACAGACTGGTTCCCGCTGTCACACAGAAAACTTGCTTTCACTGTGAGAGCCATGTACTCCCGTTAATGGTGGCTAGCAAAAGAGCTAATGAATGAGTCATTCGTAATATCACGGGTACTTAGGATAAAGCTCGGATGTGGAGGTTTCTCCTAATGTTGGAAAGGATTCTATTAAGCAGATACAAACACATCGGGCATGAGGGTGTAGTTGAGAAACTGAAATTCAGTAACCATTTCGAGTAACAGTGTGTAGCAGCGTTTCTACAACGTGTTACTGTAGCTGATCTGATGCATTCAACCAATAACATTGTCTCCAATGTCTATATGTCAATAACAATGTCTATAACCATTGGTTATGGTCTATAACCAATAACAGCTGTCTATGGCTGGTCACAAATGCCTCTCTTAGTCACCTGACATTGCAAGCCACCAACGTCATTTGGAAAACTACTTAATAGGCAGCTTCTACAGGGTCATCTTCTCCCAGTTTCCCTCTTCATTCAACTGTTTGGATTCCGAGTTTATCTATAAATTACTCCCTTATGACTCTGCCTCGCCCAAGCCTCTTGCCGGGTGAGCCTGGCCATTCTGGTGTTTTTGTGTGCTCCCCCACTCCTAAACCACGTCTCCTGAAACCTTCACCTGGCAGTTCATTTCCTGTCTGGCACTAAATGTGTCTCACTGGTGACATTCCTGGACACAACCCTCTCTAGTCCTTTCCGCTCCTGCAACACTTTGTAGGTGATCATAACAGAAAGAGTTAGATGTAATTACTGGCTATTTTTACAAAATCAAGTGTGACTTGTCCCTGCTCTATTCTAGGTATATTCCAACTGCATAATTGACGGTGCTCTTTGGTGGGAGGCTGGATACAGCTAATATTAGCGTTCTCTCTTACCCACCTTTATGTGACAGGTCAGTTGTCACAGCAGGCATTTGACAGTGCCAGTGAATTAGGCTAAAATCTTTTGAGAGCTGCGGCGACTTTCTTAATTGTGCTAAGAGACAGCAGCGGCTCCATTTGGAGTGCGGCTATAAATGGTTTAACATGAGTCACTGCTGTGGTGCCGTCTTGCTCTGCTTTTAGTGCGGAAAGCAAACGTTCCCTGACCTCATCCCCAGATTCTGCTACATCCTCTTTGGAGCTTTAGGTAATTATTGCTCTATTTCATGAAACTCCTCAGTATCAGAACTTAGTCAGGTACCCAGTGGTAAAGGGGTTTGTGTTAGCTAGTCTTTAGTTGCTGAAAATATGTACTTAAAAATGAAAATCTCTTCCAGTGCTCAGTAGGCAGAGGCAGGCGAATCTCTGAGTTTAAGGCCAATTTGCTTTACATAGCAAGCTTTAGGCCAGGCAGGCCTAAATAATACATCACATATTATATATATACATATACATATATATGTATATATATACACATATACTACAAATACACTATACATGATGTTATATGTTATTTGCTACATGTTATATGTTATGCATTGTGTGTTATGTGTTATGTTATATGTTATGTGTTATATGCTATATGCTATATGTTATGCATTGTGTGTTATGTGTTATGTTATATGTTATGTGTTATATGCTATATGTTATATGTTATGCATTGTGTGTTATGTGTTATGTTATATGTTATGTGTTATATGCTATATGCTATATGTTATGTGTTATGTTATGTGTTATATGATATATGCTATATGTTATGTGTTGTGTATTATGTGTTATATGTTATATGCTATATGTTATGTGTTGTGTATTATGTGTTATATGTTATATGCTATATGTTATGTGTTATGTTATGTGTTATATGACATATGCTATGTGTTGTGTGTTATATGTTATGTTATATTTTTATATTATATATTATATATAATTATATCTATATTATATAATATAGATATTATAAGAATATCTATATTCTTAAAGCAGGGTTGGTAACTCAAGCTTGTAATTCCATCTACTTGGGAGTCTGGAAGACAGATTGAAATTCTGAGGCAAAACTGGACTAAACCCTGTCTCAAATGACCACTAAAATGTTCATCCTTCGCCTTCTCTAATTGCAGGTCTTTGATACCATGAAAGGATTTTGTGAAAAGAAATCCTGTGTGGGAGAGTTGTAGGGAAGACTCTCATTTTAATTCTATTTGGACACATGAAAATGACTTACAATTGAGATAAGCCCCATGCGTGTATATGTATATATGTATATATGTGTATGTGTGTATGTATATATGTGTATATGTGTGTATGTGTGCATGTGTGCATGTGATATGTGTATATGTGTATATGTGTGCATGTGTATATGTGTATATGTGTATATGTGTATATGTGTATATGTGTATATGTGTATATGTGCATATGTGTATATGTGTATATATGTATATATGTATATGTGTATATGTGTGTATGTGTATATGTATATATGTGTATATGTGTATATGTGTATATGTGTATATGTGTATATGTGTATATGTGTATATGTGTATATGTGTGCATGTGTATATGTGTATATGTGTATATGTGTATATGTGTATATGTGTATATGTGCATATGTGTATATGTGTATATGTGTATATGTGTATATGTGTATATATGTATATGTGTATATGTGCATATGTGTATATATGTATGTGTGTATATGTGTATATGTGCATATGTGTATATGTGTATATGTGTATATGTGTATATGTGTATATGTGTATATATGTATATATGTATATGTGTATATGTGTATATGTGTATATGTGTATATGTATATATGTGTATATGTGTATATATGTATATATGTATATATGTATATGTGTATATGTGCATATGTGTATATGTGTATATGTGCATATGTGTATATGTGTATATGTGTATATGTGTATATATGTATATATGTATATATGTATATGTGTATATGTGTATATGTGTATATGTGTATATGTGTATATGTGCATATGTGTATATGTGTATATGTATATATGGATGTTTTTATTTGCCCTGGTTCTCTTAAAATAGCAGAACAAACACTGGGGAGGTTTCCTGAAAACTGTATGTGGGAAGCCCGCATTATTGCATGATCTTCTTGGCACACATGACGAGGCAGAGTGAGGAGAAGTAGCATCAGAGCAAGCGTGTGTGAACGCCATTTTACCCAGTTCACGGGGCTGCAGCACCCCGCCATTACAAATGTTCCGTGAAGGTATAAAACTCTTCAGTTGGCTCATATGTAAGAATACGTGCGGGGTATAAAACCTCGAAATGTAAAGCACAAGAAAGTTGTCAGTGGTAATAGATCATTTCCAAGTCCTGTAAAAATTTCTCACATAGAGAAATATGTCAGCAAGGCTTATGAAGCGCTTGATACATATGAAGAACTTAATTTGTGTAGAATGTCCCAGAAAATAGACAGCCTAAAGGAAAGTAGATCTCTTGATTACCACTTTCTAATTCCACTTTTGGGGATAAACATTAGGGAATTATAATGACATGTTTTGTTAGGCAATAGTAGATGAGTAATATGTTCTGTCAAATCAAAAGTAAAATTATTAAATCAAATCAGATAATACATTTTTGTTTTGAACCATGATGGACCCATGAGGGGGGAATATACACATTCTACATTTTGATAATTTTGAAGTCGATTTTATGTCTTTTTAATTTTTTATGTGTGTTTTCTTTAAAAACTATTCCGTACTTTTAAAAGAGTTCACTATTTCAATCAGTTTATAGGATATCATATGTTATTTCTTTTAGTTACTGACATAGTATCTGAAAATATATAATGACAAGTATAATCATATCAAAATATCACACATTGCCAAAACTTTAAATTTTATGTCATTATCATCAAGTGCTTATAACCAATGATACATTTCTCTCAAAAATTAGTTTTCTTGCTTATATTGGTATAACCTTTATTTTATCATAATTTGTACTTTACCACTCATATCAAAGGATGCAATAAAGGTGTAAGTTGGCTCTCTGCTCCTCCCTGTTCCAGAGGCAGCTGCCACATCTTCTCCTGCAGTGCCAGCCTCATCAGATAGAGAAGATGGTGAAGGTTGGTGTGAACCAATTTGACCATATTGGGCACTTAGTTATCAGGGCTGCCTTCTTCTGTGCACTTGGCAAAGTGGAGATTGTTGACATCAACAGCCCCTTCATTGACCTCAACTACATGGCCTACATGGTCCAGTATGGCTCTACCCGTTGCAAATTCAATGGCACAGTCAAGGCTGAGAATGGGAAGCTTCTCATCAACGGGAAGTCCTTCACCATCTTCCAGGAGCAAGATCCCGCTTACATCAAATGGGGTGATGCTGGTGCTGAGTATGTTGTGAAGTCTACTGGTGTCTTCACCACCACTGAGAAGGTTGGGGTCCAGTTGAAGGGTGGAGCCAAAAGGGTCATCATCGCTACCCTTTCTGCTGATGGCCCCTTGTTTGTGATGGGTGTGAACCATGAGAAATATGACAATTCCTCAAGATTGTCAGCAATGCATCCTGCACCACCACTGCTTAGTGTCCCTAGCTAAGGTCATCCATGACACCATGGAAGGGCTCATGACCACAGTTCATGCCATCACTGCCACTCAGAAGACTGTGGATGGCCCCTCTGGAAAGCTATGGTGTGATGGCCTTGGGGCAGCCCAGTACATCATCCCTGCATCCACTGGTGCTGGCAAGGCTATAGGCAAGGTCATCCCAGTGCTGAATGGGAAACTCACTGGCATGGCCTTCCATGTTCCTACCCACAATGCATCTGTTGTGGATCTGACAGCCTGGAGAAACCTGCCAAGTATGATGACATGAAGAAGGTGGTGAAGCAGGAAGATGAGGACCCACTAAACGGCATCCTGGGCTACACTGAGGTTGTCTCCTGCGACTTCAACAGCAACTCCCACTCTTCCACCTTTGATGCTGGGGCTGGCATTGCTCTCAATGACAACTTTGTGAAGCTCATTTCCTGGTATGACAATGAATATGGCTACAGTGGTGGACCTCAAGGCCTACATGGCCAATAAGGAGTAAGAAACCCTGGACCACCCACCCCCCAGCAAGGACACTGAGAGAGAGAGAGAGAGAGAGAGAGAGAGAGAGAGAGAGAGAGAGAGAGAGAGAGAATGAGAGAGAGGCCCTCTGTTGCTGAGGAGTTCCATTCCAACTCAACCATCAGCACTGAGCATCCCTCACAGTTTCAATCCTAGACCCCCATAATAACAGAAGGGGCCTACAGAGCTCTCCCTACTCTCTTGAATACCACCAATAAAGTTTACTGAATACCCTCAAACACTGTGAGCTGCCTTTAACAAGATCATCAGGACCAATTCTTTTATCAGATAAGATGCAATGTATTTTCCTAGTAAATCTATCCACATAACATTAAAAATACTTTCCCCAGTGACCGTGAAGTTAAAGGCGCAGACTTGTCTTCCATGTGGAAGGATAAATAATTGAAAATAAATGGTCTCTGAAGGATAGGTTGAATAAAATTTCTGATATTGTTAGAAGACTAGAGAATGACTCTGAGAGAAAATGATTAGACAAAATTAAACCTAGAAATCATAAAAAAGCTCATAGTGGAGCCTCAGCTACACACAGAGAAGTTATGCGGAGACAGCCCAGAGGGTAGGACAAACTCAATGCAGACTTAGAACAAGTAAGATAGAATACAAACAGAATCGGAACTTTGCACGAGGAGATTTTCCACAGTTGGGTCCACACGTAGTACTAGTGTTTAAGGTAGAACTTTGCCAGATGACTTGGCAGTAAATTGGGTGTAACAATCTGCTAAAAGTTGACTTTAATAAAGCAAGAAGAATCAAGCTGTGGCCAGTAACCAAGACGGTATCCCGGCCACTATGGACAACTTACATTTTGCAGCATCCTTACTACAGAACAGTGTTATCCTGACCCCCAAGTGATGACCTGCCTCACTATAAAGGCACAGCAATGTGGTCCAAGGAAATAGCAACATGGCAACGATATGGGGGAGGGGCTCCTAAGCCCCAGAATTACAGGGAAATCCTGGGGGTTCTCTGGTAGTTTTTGTTCCAGGTTTTTGTTTTGTTTTGTTTTGTTCTGTTCTGTTTTGTTTTTAGCGAGAGCCATTTGGGGATTTGCGATGTTCTTACTAGACTCCGAATCACATTGTGCGTAGTGATTTGAAAATGATTCGGGTCAAGATTTTAAAATTGCTCATAGAAAACTAATGAGTAAGTGGAACAGAAGGCAGATTGTTTACATCCATTTTCTTCCAATGGCATTTCCCTTACATGAGTAGGTCAGCAGCACGTGTGACTAAAATATACCTGTTTTTCCATCACCACCAACGCTTCCCTGCAGGCAAAGGCTTGTGTTACACTCTAGATCTGAAGTTCAAGGACAAGTTTCTGGCTGCCTCTGGTTGAAGTCATTTGTAACATCTTTTGTTTGGAATGAGATAAAACTGAGAATACTTTTCTGAGAGCATTTACCCCCTAGGAGGCAATTCTACCACAAAATAAGATTTGTCTTGTTCTGTTTTTGATATGGTCAGGATTTTTTTTTTCTTTTTTGTTTTTAAAACAAAGATGCTAACTGGCTCCAGCGCTTCCTGGATGTAGTAAAGATGATTTTTGGGTTGTGAAAAAATATTTAGAGGTTTTTAGAAATGAGTTGATGGGTGGTGGGATTATCATTTCTGAATGACACACAGCGCTGTCTCAGAAGAAAAAGGAGTGGCCCTGTAACTGAGGTAATAAGTTGAGGATTTCCTAAGCGTTCATGTGGTGCTGCAGTCGTAGGCAGAATTTGACATTTGCCGAGTCTGCAGGGAGCAGGTAGGCTGGAGTATCATGACGGCTATGGTTGGTGCACTGAGAAGGAGACAACCGTATTAAAATATGGCCGCACATGGTCCTGCTTTGTTGCCATGTTCCAGACTTGATTTCACAACATTTCTTCCACGACTTCCCATCATAAGATTAATAACCACCCATCTTACGTTAAAAAAGTTATCTAGTTTTATGTACACTTGATACAGCTATGGCTTTCTGAAAAGGGAGAACTTTATTTTAGGAAATGTGTTCAGGAAACTGGGTTGGAAGCAAACAAGCCTGTAGGGCATTTTCGTATTGGGCCCAGCCCATTGTGGGCGGTGGCATCCCTAGGCTGGTGGTCCTGGGATCTTTAAGAAAGCAGGCTGAGCAAGCCATGAGGAGCAAGCCAGAAAGCAGCATCCCTCCATGGCCTCTGCATCAGCTCCTGCCTCCAGGTTCTTGCCCTGTTTGGGTTCCTGTCTCTACTTCCTTTTGATGATAAACAGTGATGCGTTTTCCTTCCCAGGTTGCTCTGGTCACAGCAATGTTGTCATAGCTATAAAAACCCTAACTAGGACACAGTAATGCTGAAACGCCCGCATCTTCAATGGAAAGTAAGTGAGAACTCACATTTCCTCTCCTTCATCCTTGTGTCCCGAACACAGACACACCTGTACCTAAGATGTTCGAGATTTAAGCAGTCCCTGAGGATGCCCCAACCCCGCCCCATGGCATGTCTTGGCTGCTCATCTGCAAATGACTCTGGTCCTCTGAAACAGACCTGGTTAGATACCCTCTTTTCTCCACTCTACATATTTTGAGCGCCTTGTGTTGGCAGCTTCTAAAGATGATAAATTTCTTATTTGTTACTTAGGCAATTTGTTTAAAAAAAAGAAGCAGCCATTCTTCATGCTGAGTGTACAGCTTCTGCTCTCCTTTATGTAATAAGTTGAGAATTTCTTAAGTGTGTATGATACAGGTAGAAGTATAGGCATGATTTTAGGTAGAATAGATAAGCAAGTGGAGGCTGGAGAGATGGCTCAGAGGTTAAAAGCACCAACTGCTCTTCCAGTGGTCCTGAGTTCAAATCCCAGCAACCACATGGTGGCTCACAACCATCTGTAATGGGATCTGATGCCCTCTTCTGGTGTGTCTAAGGATAGATACAGTGTACTCATATACATAAAAGAAATAAATCTTTTTTAGAAAAAGATAATCAAATGGATTTTTTTCCCTTGAAAACTGTATCAAGCAACATACAAACTGGTCATGATTTTTTTTCTTCTGAGATGGCACACGGTCCTGTGTCATAGGCCATGTTCACACAGAAATCTCACTTAGTACTCAAGCCATTCACTTATGTAAAGCTTCAAGTCTTTCCACATTCTCAAGTCACCTTCCCTGTCTACAACACCACCAGAGTGTATGGGTGACTCCCCCACCCAGTCAAAAGGAACCGGTACTCTCCATCTAATGGGACTCCAGCGATAACCACTGAGCTTACTGTAAGATACCTGGTGTTAGTTTGTATTGTGTTTTAATGGGGAATCATCACATGGTTAGACAGAAGCTCTCTCACCAACGTAAGAAATCGCTACTTCTTTCATTTCCCCCCCCCCTTCAAACTCCTTAAATTGTCTGAAGTTCTGCTTCTGCAAATAGCTAAAGTCGCATTTAAAAAAAAAAACCAAATGGTGATTCATTCATTCCCTCAGCCGGAGTCGCTTTCAGCCTCAGGCTCAGGATGGCAGCAGCGTGAGGTTAATTGTGGAATCACAGGCTGTTGGAGGACTGCGAGCCTCACCGCACGTCTCCCTGGACGGGAGGGGGGGGGAGGGGCACTGGCTGCACACCCGGAAGAGCAGCTGAAAGCCAGGGTTGATGTTTCATAGTTAAGTGTTCTGAGCAAACTTTGAGACGGTTTAGGCTGCGTGGATCAGGAGGCAACAGTCTCCATTTTGGTGAAGACCCGGCATAAACAGTTGTTCCTGTCCACTGGTTACCATGGTCAGCATCCACCCTTGAGAAAAAGGTAAATTACCAAACATCTGCAGTGTCCAACCAGCATCCCAGCAACAGCAGCGGAGTGCGGTAATTAAGGTGATTAGGTCCATGGACTCTTAAGTTTAAATTCCAGCTTTACCACCCGCTGGCTGTGTGACCTTGAAACGTTGTTTCTCTCTCTGATTCTGTCTCCTCTACGGTTATATAAGGATCGACAGTCACAGCTGACATCTAGGGAGGGCACAGCACGGAGCGTGCACAGAGTTTTGTTGACTTGTTTTCCATTTAGCAAATTAGGTGTTAGAAGAAAGGAGACTCATACATGCGAAAAGATGGGCAGAGGGGATAAAAGAATGAACCGGACACAGGACAATGCATATAGGGACAGTCACAGAAGTGGACTTGCTGCTTGGCAGTCTAAAAATGCTTTACAGGTATAACGGTTTTAGGCATTGTGAAAACTCTGTGGAGAAGGCGCTCCCTTAGCATACCCATTATAGAGAGCAGGAAACAAAGGCCCAGAGCTACCCGTTAATAAATGGTAGAAGTAAAGCAATAAGAATGAAATCTGCCTTTAGTATCTGCACAGCAAACTCGTTCTATTCTGGGGGTTTCACGTGCTTTAATCCATCTAAACACTACTTCTAGCCCCCTATAAAGTAGAAATGGAAGCCATCTTCCTTCTATACGGGAAAGACATTAGGTAGCGTGCCTGCGATCATGCGGCTACCCAGTGCTAGCTGGCACAGTTCCCGCCAACTCTAGCTTCAGATCACAGCTGGTTTTGGTGTTTCTTGCTTCAGGCAGAGGGTCTTCAGTGGGAAATGGTGTGTAAAGCCCTCGCCTGATGCAGGAGCACACTCGTAGTACCGATAGTCGCATCACTGTATCCTTTGATTACCTGTGAGCTGGATTAGCAATTGCAGTTTGGTGGAAATAACAGTAACATAGCCCTCTGTTCGGACCATCACACCCACGCTTTCATGGGTCCCGAGATGTGGGGCCTTCTTCCTTTCATGCCTCCTTTTTTCCTTTATTCTCACATTTAGCTGTAATATAGCAGATTAAAACACACACGCACACACACTCACACACACATACACACACACTCACACATACACACTCACACACATACATATACACATACACATACGCACACAGATATACATACATACACATACACAGATACACATATACACACATATACACAGATACACACTCACACACACATACACACACACTCACACATACACACTCACACACATACATATACACATACATACTCACACATACATACACACATACACACACATACACAGATATATATTCACACACATACACACACTCATACACACAATCACACACACATACACACACACATACACACACACATACACATACACACACACATACACACACAGACAGACAGAGACAAAGACAGACACAGAGACAGATGGAAGGAGAAAGGGACAGATAACCTTTGCTGATTTTTTTGACTGGTCTTTAAACTTCAGCCAAGGTTCATCTGTTTTAGCTAAGGATGTGCTAGGACAGATGAACATCACAATCCTGAAAGACACCCAAGCATTTGTAATAAATATTAGCAGATCATTTTATACCTCAAATATTCTAATAACCCATGCTTCATGCCAACTACTTTTGAAAAATATGCCTATTAGTTTACAGAGTCCTCAAAGAAGGAACATGAAATGAGCAATATTCCTCTGCCCATTTTATAGATGTGGAAACTGAGATCCAAGACCAGTTTATTAGTGGCAGAGCTGTGACTTGAACCCAGCACAGCTCTAGAATTCATGATCATAGTGTTCCTCTCACGTTGGTATTAACTTTAACACTCACCCCATATTTCTAGTTGCTCTATGCCATACGGATGAAGGAAACAAAATTAAATATATGATTTTAATGTACACAGTAGGCTTCATTTCTCTTCTTTTTCTTTTTTTCAGACAGGCTCTAGGCCGATCTTGAGTTCTGTATCCTTTTGCCTTAACCTTCAGAGGAGTGCTGGAATTACAGCTGAAGTTGCTTCATCCATCCATCCATCCGTTCATTCATTCATTCAGTAAGTCAGTCATTCATTTTGGCTTCCTTCTTCCACACTTCTTTCTGGGGCTGGAGAGAAATGGCTCAGCAGTTAAGAGCACCAACTGCTCTTCCAGAGGTTCTGAGTTCAATTCCCAGCAACCACATGGTGGCTCACAACCATCTGTAATGGGATACGATGCCCTCTGAAGACAGCTACAATGTGCTCATATACATAAAATAAATAAACCTTAAAAAAAGAGAATACTTTCCACTGGTCTCCATTAAACTTCACTATGATATTTCACTGAGATTATTTCAATCTGTTATTAAAATGAAGGTTTTGAGAATACCAACGTTCTGGACCTATTCTTCTGATGGGAATATATATAGAAAGACGTGTCTTGCCGTTCGCAGACAAGCCCTGTCAAATTGTGTCCTCCTTGGCCTCTTATGATGCTTAGGAGGGAGACATTTTTACATATGTTACCAAACATTAACAACTTTTTAAACCTCATTTGAGATACTAAGAGATTCACCTTTGCTTATTTATTGAAAATTGTTTTTACACTTTATTATATGTTTATAAACAAAGCATCTTCTAATTTATAGTTGTTACAGACCCTTCTATCTCAGTACAGATATGCAGTTTATTGTGTTTTTGGAAGGGGCAGGGACAAGTTTAACACACCTCACTTAATAGCAGTAGTCAGTAGTCATGGTCCACTAATCCCATCTGCTTCTGTTGAGAACTCTGGTCCACAGGGCCCTGTCCTCAGCCTCCTGTAAGACTTTCCTAGGCTTTTACAGAACCATGCATTTTGCTTGTTCACTCATTGTGGTCCTGGATGGACTAGAACTCGTCCTATACAATTAGCACTTACATTCCATTTCAAATCTTTAGTGGTTCTCTTCTAATATGACCTACACAGTTTACATTTCCAATGGTGGTAAACCTGTCCGTTTAGACGGTCCTAATTTTGCAAGCAAACTCCAAAGCATTATAATCAACCTTGCCTCCCTCTTGCCATTTGACTTTGATTATTTCAGCATCATAGAGTTTCTTCGCTGCCTGTTTGATCTGGAGCTTACCGGCCTTGACATGCAGAATGAACACAAGTGTGTTCTCTTCAGTCTTCTTCATGGTGACCCAGTGGTCGGGGGGGGGGGTGGACTTGCTGATGCCATAGAGGTCCAGCTTCTTTCTCTTGGGAGTGGTTTTGTACGAATATTTGGGCCAGCTTGTAGAATTAGGGCCTAGTGGATACCTCACTAGTATCTGTAGTAACCGAATGAGCAAATTAACGGATTTAGTGTCACCATGGGGGTTCTCAATGAATTTGAAGCATGAACAACTAAATAAAGCCTTTGAAGTGTTTCAGCATTTTCCCTCTAATGGAAACTGGGCTATGCCGTGAGCACAACTGTGAAGATAAAGAAATGATGTCAGTAACAAGAGCCAGGGCGCAGGACAGGCCAGCAAGGCAAGCATGTGATTTGCATGCTTATTCTATATGTATTAACAAAACACCCGGATGAAGAAAAGGGAGAGGAGGGAAGGGAGGAGGAGGGGAAGGGGAAGATAAGAAGGGAAGAAGAGGGAGAGAGGAGGAATGGAAGAAGAGGAGAGAAAGAGGAAGAGGGGGAGAGGAGGAGGGAAGGGGAGAGGAGAAGGGGGAAAGGAGAGGGAGGAGGAGGAGGAGGAGGAGGAGGAGGAGGAGGAGGAGGAGGAGGAGGAGGAGGAGGAGGGCAGCACAGAATAGAGGGAGACTGAAAAGTAAACACAAGGAAGGGGAAATTCTCTGCGTTCTCTTGTCTTCTCCTCCTCTCGTGATCAAACAAAGCCTCAGCAGTGGATGGGAAGAGAGAGAGAGCAGGGGCATCACGGACGACTATAATTCTGCACATGATTGTGGTAACGGTAAAACCATCCCCGTGGTTTCCTGGGCATTTCCTTACTATTTCTGTCATCTCAGGAAAATCGGGAGCTAATATGCTCAAAAAACAGCCATGCACGCCAAAAAATAGACAACTGTCCTTTTCTCACAAAAACTAAAACACAAAGATTCCCAAGGTTCATTTAGTGAAAAGCCAGGACGGAAACCTCAGTGGCTAGAGGCTAATTCTTTCACCTTCATCTCCCCTTTGGAAGAATTACATTAAACTCTGACCCAAATCAGAACGATTTCTTCTGAAATAGGTGTTATTTTGAAACCTTACTGCCTATTATGACAGTACAGAAATTTAAAAAACAAGTAAGACAGATAAAGGCTTTTTAATTTTATTAACATTAAGTATTAATTTTACTATCATTGTGTGTGAGTGTGTGTGTGTGTGAGAGAGAGAGAGAGAGAAAGTTCAGAGCTTTTCTACACCCACCCCCTCGCTCTGAAATAATGAGACGGAGACATGACACATTTATTAATAGCTTTTTATAATAAGCTGGAAAGGGTTCACCTGTATTCTAACCCAACTTTGCTGCCTCATGGAGACTCCCTGACGACTCCCTGATGCAGTCTTCTTCTTCATCCTCACCAGAGACCCCCTCATTGGGATTTGAGGTCCCGCCTCCTCTCCTGCCCAGCTATTGGCTGATCAGATCTTTGCTAGCCAATCAGAGGTGATGAAAAACAATTTTTACACAGCACGGAGGCAGGATGTGTTTGCCGAGCCAAGAGTTGTTTCCTCCCCTTTGTGTGATCACCCCTATGTGGGAGAGCATCCTGTTCACTCTCAGGAAGAGCTGTCATCTTACCACACTCACTAATTCCCGGAGCACACTTTAGACACCAGTTTGAACCTCTCAGGTTCATTCGCATCTTTTTACCTACTTTGGGTTTCTAGGCTCGTGTCTATGCGTTCTCCATAGCAGATTGCTGGAATCTGCTGACTGAAATGAGCTACCCAAACTTCCCTGCTGAAGTTGAGAGATTCGTCAGCATCTTGAGCATGCTGTGAAGAAGTGATGTGAAGGACTCTCATCACGAGCCCATCTTCACCATCATCATCACCCTTATCACCATCGTCATCCCTATTAATCACCATGGTCACCGTCACCACCACCATCATCTGACTTCATTTATGCAATCGTCACTGCACCCATTAACTCCAGAATATTCCCCTCACAGACACAGAAGGGGCCGAAGTTAAACAAGATCAGTCCTCTGAGTAGAAGAGTTTGACCTACAAGTACACAATCGTTTTTCCTTTTGAAGTTAAATTCATGCATCCATTTAGAAAAGACAAGTTAGACTTTTGGCGATGTGAAATGATGTTTCACCAATTTACCCAACAGGATGTATGTGAAATGTTTACAACATTTATGCTAACAACAACAAAAAACAAAACAAAACAAACAAAACAAAAAACAAAAAAAAAAACAAAAAAAACTCTAAAATCCAAAGGGGGAGGAATTCAACAGGTGGGTAAGTCATATCTTTGTAGTTGGTTTTATATAAATATGTTAGAGTGAAGATATTACCTGATTTATTGGGTTTATTGGTGGGATCGTTTACTAACGTGAGTCCAGGAAATATTCAATGGTTTGGAAGCCATGACGGTAAACAGTATGTGAGTATAAAGGAGATCTAAACATTTCCGTACTTTCGAAGAGTTTCTAACACTGTGGAAAAGGCAGAACCAATCAAACATATCCTCTAAGAACGACTTTTCCTGTGATTTGAGGAGGAGCTCCAATGGTTATTTGTGTACTTACTGCCCATTGGATCTGTTCTGTAGGAAGGAGCCCCTCCTCCTCTGCTGAGCATCCCCCTCCTCACCTCCGCTTTGGCACGTGTCTCTGCTGAAGTTAATTTTGTTAACAGGCTTCTTCCTTTCACTTAGCATTGTTAGAAGTACGTTCGCTTAGGAGAGAAAAAAAAAGAAGTGTTTATACGAGTGACATCATACGGATATCATATATGACGTGAATTTATAAACAAAGAGGATGGTGCCGTAGTTAGCAAATGGCTTTATCGTTTTCTTTTGTGGTGAGGAAATGTGGGATCGGAAGTAGGATTCCTAAATACTTCTGATCAATCATGTATACATTTAAAAAATGAAAATGCCATCCAGTTGTAAATCCACGAAGCACAGTTGCACAGCCAAGTCTTGTTTTATTAGCTACATGTTGGAGGCTCACATGTCAAGTCATAATATTTTAGTAAAATGCACAATGGCCGATTGCTATTCATAAGATAGTCGTTTACAAATTATTGAGTCTGCCATATTTTCACGTCTCTACAACTAATTGTAAACAATTCATCCTCTTGTAAGAGCCCTTCCAGTTGTCAGAATCAGAAAGCAGCTAGGAGGTCAAAGGGCAGTTAGAACAGAGGAAACAGGACGGCTTACACCATGTGAGGAAAAACACTTAAGTGATTTGCCCACTTATGGACTTCACAGTATATTTTATTATTGAATAAAGATCACCTAAAATGTGAGGTTTTTAATTTGACATCAGTGAAAACCAAGTAATAGCTGTATTAGTCAGGGTTTCTATTCCTGCACAAACATGAGGACCAAGAAGTAAGTTGGGGAGGAAAGGGTTTATTCAGCTTACACTTCCACATTGCTGTTCATCACCAGAGGAAGTCAGTAGTGGAACTCAAGCAGGTCAGGAAGCAGGAGCTGATGCAGAGGACATGGAGGGATGTCACTTACTGGCTTGCTTCCCCTGGCTTGCTCAGCCTGCTTTCTTATAGAACCAGGTCTACCAGCCCAGGGATGGCTCCACCCACAATGGGCTGGGCCAGGGACGGCTCCACCCATAATGGGCTGGGCCAGGGATGGCTCCACCCACAACGGGCGGGGCCCTCCCCCTTGATCACTAATTGAGAAAATGCCTTACAGCTGGATCTCAAACAGCCATTTCCTCAACTGAGGCTCCTTTCTCTGTGATGACTCCAGCTTGTGTCAAGTTGACACAAAACCAGTCACTGTGATAGTTAACTTTCTTTTGCTGACAGTAGACTGAATGGTATGGTTTCCCAATGTCTGATAGTGGTGTTGGTGGGCCGGATACTTCACCTCCTTGCTACAGGTCAGGTGGTCAAAACCAAGCACGACTTGCTGTGGTCACAAAAGAGGTTCTCTCACAGGGGAGGAGACTAGCTCAGACGTGGACTGGCCGTTCTTATTTTTTTCCAAGCTATTTTAAAACCATGAAAAGATGACTGTTAAAGTGAATACCATGGACAGTAAAGGGTAGATCAAGATGGAAATGGAACCTCTGTATGTGTGTGTGTGTGTGTGTGTGTGTGTGTGATTTATATAATATATGCATGGATTATGTATGTATGAAGATACATGTATTCTGTATCAACCCATTTTGAAACTTTTTCTTCTTCTGTACTTTCTAGTTACACCAGGCAATGAGTGGCTTTATGTGTGTCGATTTTTCCTTTAGCATTACTGAAAGCATTAAAAGATTCTTTTCTATGGGAATCAAGAGAAGCCCTGAGACGCCATAGAACTTTGTGGTTTGGTACTCTATCCCCCCTCTGGACTAAAATATTAGTCTCAGTTGCACACAGCTCAGGAATCGAGTCTATTTACCCATTGCTTACATGTGAGGCGCATATTTGTCATCATTCTTATGGACTTGCTTACAGATGAGCTCATTTCCTTGGGGGCATCATGATCTTCTGGGATTTCCAAACCTTGGTGTTGTTTCTCAAAGGAAAATGATGTTGTTGAGCTGTGAGCTTCAACTTCGTTAGAGTCCACCGATTTCCACACTCACTGGTGGTGTGTTTTTTTTAAGTCTTAAAATCCTTTACAAGAACAAATATATATGCTTTAAAAGTGAAAAGGCAGTGAAGGCAATGGCTGTTCCTCATAATGTGGACTCCTCACCATGTAGATTAGCTGATTATCCATCAGTGATGTACAGGAAGCATTTTGTTCAGGGTGTATGTACTTGTACTGGTGATGATGTAGTATATGAAAGCTCCTAGCTACATACAGCTAATAAATACTTAAAAGGGACTAGTATAATGGAGGAACCTAATTTTGAATGTTTAACTTTGTGTAATATAGTAAGGAATGAATAGAAATTTAAATTTAGCTCTTTGTGGTTATTGTAGCTATGACTAGAGCTATTGTGTCAGACAACACAGCCGTATGTTAATCTCAGACTATTATGAGTTTAAATAGAATAATTAGCAAGACAGAAAAACCCAATAGCCTGATAAATGACCTTTTGTTATTGTTGAGATAAGGACTAAGAACAAAGAGAAGGTCCCTGTATTACTGAGATAAGTAGTCCAAGGTGGCTTTGAACTCACTTTCTTCCTGCCTTTGCCTCTGGAGTGTTGGGATTGAAGGTTGCAGTCACCACGCCTGGCTATCAGTAATATTGTAATGTGACCTAAAAGGCAGTTCTTTTGTGCCTCTTGGATTTTGATGTCTAAACTTCTCAGTGCAAATTAGAAGACAGATTTGCCTTAGTTTCCATCTTCATTAGTATCATACAAGATAACCTGAAACTTTTGTATTCATTTTGTTTCTCTGTTTCATACCATTTTCTTCTTGGTTATAAAGATCTAATGGGGTGGGGATGGGGTGGAAAGATGGCTCAGCAGTCAAGAGCACTCCGTCCAGTTCTGGTTCCTAGCACCCACGTGGAGGTTTACAACTATCCTTAACTCCAGTTCCAGGGGCATCTGATGCTCTGCTCTGACCTTCTCAGGCAGCAGGTATATGCACGGTGTACAAATACCAGGCAGGTAACACATTCATACACATAAAATAAATAAACCTGAAATTAAAAATAATCCATCTGGAAAATCTCCCTAGTTTGGATGTCTGTAGTTAGATATGACCTCTGTGTACTCTTGCTAACATATATAGGTACCTCTCTGGCTGTACAAGCTCTGATGAGTTTTATACCAGATTCGAGCTTTCTGGTAGGCATGCATTTTTGTACATGCTGTTCTTTACAGTTCCTGATATGTGCTTAGTGAATAAACAGCACATTTCAAACATATCAACTAATGATCATATTTGACTTCTATGTTTGAATAGAAGAGAATCTTACCAATCTTGTGGAGGCCTTGTATAAGAGAAAAACGGAAACTCTTGAATTTCAATGTCAGAATGACTGACATAGGGCTGGTTTTCTCAATATATACTAGGTAAATAAAAAAAAAAATACAGCTTATACACAAACTTATTTTCCCCCTTTTGGCACAGAGATGAACTGAAGTACAGTAACGACCGATAAACCGGGTTCTTCTTGCTTCTCTCGGCCAGCCCTTCCCCTTGTGGGAAACGAAAGGGATCTTTTCTATCTCCCTTTCAGTTTAGTGTTATATGACGCTAATCAGGGAGATAGTGCGGTAATTAGGAATGCAGTACCATCAGGACAGGCTGATAGGAAGCTCTGCGTCTCCTTTCATCAGATCTCGGATGCGGTTTCTTGAATTTCATGGGTGTCTGGCAGAGTAAAAGACACGAAGGAAAGTAGCTGGATCAGGCACCATCTAGATAAGACTAATTTGATCCTCGCAGGCAGAAGGAGACATGTGAAGCTGCAGCTGGTCACACAGTAGAAGACGAGTCCTCCAGCCCTGGTCTCTTTTACGCTGCTAATAACATGTTCTAGCGAGTTAGAAACAAAGCAGGTTTAGTTTTTACTTGCCTGGCCCAAGGTAAAGGGGGGCCATATCTAGTGAATGGCTTCTTGCTGGCAAAGTGACAAAGGTCCAGACTGTCACCTGGAAAGAGGCGCACAGTACTCGAGACCTAGACAAAGCAGTAGACTCACTCCTGAGATAATCCACTTATCAACTCATGCATCAACCCATTAGTCAAATGAGCAGGTCGGTCCATTCTCCAGGGCAACTGTAATAACCTTGTACAGACTCCACCTGTTGTTGGCTTGTAACAGGAATTAAGTTGCAACACTAATTTCCGAGGAGACAGGCCATAGCACGCTGTCTGTCGATGAAAGCCACATTTCCGTGGGATGCTTGGGTTGCAGGTCCACTCTCAACTTTGCTCAAACCTTCTATGATTGTTTTCCATATGCTTCAATGCAAACAAATGGCATCCTTTCCTTGGTTGCAAAGCTGGTCCCAAATTGATCTTTAGCATCACGTGTCAGGCTTATGTTGATGACTTCTTTGTGAATTAGAGGCTTATCTCTCACACCCCTGAGTGGTGCTGGTTTGGTACATTTTTTTCTTTGCCACAAATCTTCCTTGGGAGGAAAGTTCAGTAGTTCCCGTATTTTGATTAGTTATTTCTGTATTCCAGTTGGTGTCTGTGGGACAGCATAAGCCACTCAGAGTCATTAATCTTTCCTAATGAAGAATCAACTTCACTCCAAATATCTAGTGGATATTATACTTACTGGTTGGTTAGGGCATAGAGACACACTGTTTATCATCCTGAGTGAGGTAACCCAGTCACAAAAGAACACTCATGGTACACACTCACAGATAAGCAGATACCAGCTCCCAAAGCTCAGAACACCCAAGAAACAAGTTACAGACCTTATGAAGCTCAAAAAGAAGGAAGGCCAGAAGGTGGATGTCTTAGTCCTCAGAAGAGAGAACAAAACACTCATGGGAGGAAATAAAGGGACAAATATGGGACAGGGATTGGAGAAAAGATCATCCAGAGACTGCCTCACCTGGGGATCCACCCCACATGCAGCCACCAAACCCAAGCACTATTGCTGATGCCAAGTAGTGCTTACTGGCAAAAACATGATATGGATACCTCCTCAGAGGCTCTGCCAGAGCCATACTGGTACAGAGAAGGATGCTTGTAGCTAACCATCAAATTGAACATGAGGACCCCAATGAAGGAGCTAGAGAAAGGACCAAAGGAGCTGAAAGTGTTTGCAACCCCATGGGAAGAGCAACATTATCAACCTACCAAACCCAACACAGCTCCCAGGGACTAAAACACCAACCATTGAGCACACATGGAGAGACCCATGGCCCCAGGTAAATATGCAGCAGAGGATGGCAGTGTCTGGCATCAATAGGAGGAGAGGCCTGTGGTCCAGAGAAGGTTTATTTTCCCAATGTAGGGGAATGCCAGGGTCCTGAGGTGGGAGAGGGTAGTTGGAAGAGGGAGCACCTTCATGGAGGCAATGGGAGGGGGGCTGGGATTGGGGGAAGGGAGATAACATCTGAAATGTAAATACAGAAAATATCCCTTTTTTTTTTTTTTTTTTTTTTTTTTAAAGAAATACACTGTTAGAATTTTAAGGTTTTCTGTAACCATTACGTACTGTGCATCTGAGCCTGGTTGACTTTCTGCCAAATTTAATATGATAATGTAATATGAGGTATATACCGGGATGCTTTAGGGATGGGAGTAGTTAATTATGATCACAGCTGAGCAGCAAATTAAAGTAGGGCTGCCCTTGGAAAAGTGGGATAGTATCAGACATTTTGTGTTTGATCGTCTTGACCACACATTTGCTTCTTTTACTTTACTGTTACTATTTTTAACACTTTAAATGTTAGTGATCAGAGAGTGTGTTCTGTTAAATGCAGCTATTTTATACCTGCTTGTCAGATGCCAGGTGTTTCAAAGAATGTGTGCTTAGGGTCTAGGTAGGGAAATAGTAGTTAGGAAAGCCAGCTTGGTTTTCTTTTCTTTGTTAAAAAAACATATAATATAATATGTAATATGTAACATATAACATGATATATGATATATAATATATATATATAGACTATATATAACATAGTACATTGCCATTAAAGGCTTTACCATTTTTACTATTTTACTATTTATTTATTTATTTATAATTATTTACATGGATTGTTTGTGTATGTGTACCACTTGCATGCCTGATGTGTTGGAGACCAGAAGATGTCACTGGATTCTCTGCAACTAAAGTTAATGGCTGTTTGTGAGCCGCTGTACCAGTGCTGGGAATGGAACTGAGGTCCCCTGACAGAGCAGCCCTGTGTCAGCATGTAGGAAGCTAAGGAAGGAAGCACACGATTTATTTTCATAATTTTTAATTAGATACTCTGCATTTATATTTGAGATGTTATACCTTCCCCCCTGCCCCCGCTGGCTCCCATCCCCCTCCCCCTCCATCTGCCTTCACAAAGGTGCACTCCCTCCTAATCACCCTCTCCACCCCATTGCCTTGGCATTCGCCTACACTGAGAAAACATGCCCTCCCTGGACCAAAGGCCTCTTCTCACACTGATGCCAGATTCTGCTATCACCATCTACATGTGCAACTAGATCAACAGGTCTCTCAATGGGACATAATTTCAAAGCTAGCCTGAGGTACATAAGAAACACTGTCACATAAATAAATAAATGAGCAAACAAAATAGAAGAAGAAGAAAAATATATATTCTCCTATATCCCATGGCCAACCCCACATTCATATATTCTGAAGTAAATTCTAGATATCAGGTAGTTTCTCCAGAGGTATTCCAGCATATAGCATTAAGAAGTCTTTATTTTTAAAAGAATGAACGTACCATTATTGCCGAAACTATTTCCTTATTATCATCAGATACTCGCTAGACAAATTTATAGTTCCGTTATATAAAGCCACACCCCTGTATTTTTAATTCTCTAATTTAGTGTCTAAATGAAGTTACACAACTGCCTTCCCATTGTTGATCTCTTCAATCTCAAGTAAAATATCAAAATTACAGATTTCATCTTCTCTACGTCTTTATTTTTTTCTTGCTACACATTTATTGAAAAAAAAAACCTACTCAACTGAATTTATTGTCCTGTAGTATATGCTCTAGTGTCCCATAAGTCATATTCCCATGGTGTATATTTCTCTGGCTTCTCAATTCCTATATATTATTAAGGAATAACATATAGCTAATAATATAGCTATAAATAATATAGCTAAAAAGAAAGCACAGAGCTTACCTTCCCACTCTACTGAAGTCCCGGGAGGCAGAAGCTCCCTTTACTCTCTCCATGATGTCTTAAACACCTCTCAACTCCAAGACTCTCCTTTCTCTTTTCAGGGTTTTCTTACGTTCACTCCCTGTTAACTGGTTTCTTGCTCCACTTCTTTGACCTACGTTAACTTTCGCTCTTGTTTACACAAAGCGCTTGGGTTGAAGGTGTGAGCTAAGGCTGAGCCACACCACAAGAAGAAACAGGTTTTCCAGTTCCCAATCTTGGGGTTCACAATATAATCAGAGATCCTGCAGTATCGGGTTTTCATCAATAAATACATAACGGAATTAGAGTTTAGGACAAAGCCCCTACTTTGGCATCCGCACTAGGCTAGGTGTGGTCGCCTTTCCCAAGCACCAATTAAAGAGTTGTATAAGGTGAAAGGCTGGGGAAGACTAAATGTGCTGAGAAGTGAAAGAAAGCGTTCAGTGACTCTAAAGTCATCTTTGCCTGATGAGTAGGCAGTGTGGCTCAGGATGCAATCCCTAAAGGGGACAACCTGGTCTCCAGAGAGCAGTGCTTCTGTTCCAGCCAGCACACCCCGGTGAAGAACCGCTCTAAATTGGCGGGTGGTTTGCCCTAGGAAGCCACCTTTGGGACAATGAGTGGAGCTCTCTGGATACCCTTTAGGCTCTGGAGGAGGAGATTAGAAAATATTTCTGGGGGATGCCCTGCTCACTCTCTCTTGTGGATTTCAGTTTTGAAGGGGAGTGACAGAGGTTAGGTGACATCACTTTGTCAATAGATACTTCTCGATTATCAGGCAGAGGTGATGCGTAGTGGGGAGGGAGACTGATGCAAAGTGAAGTCAGAGGTGTGAGCTTCCATACTGCTCTTCCTTCCCTGTGGGCTCAAGTGAGTTGTCAACAGGTGTGTGTGTGCATGTGTGTGTGTGTGCATGTGTGTGTGCATGTGTGTGTGTGTGCATGTGTGTGTGCATGTGTGTGTGTGCATGTGTGCGTGCATGTGTGTGTGTTCGAGTGTACGTGTTTTAGTTTGTTTTTGAGCCAGGGTCTCTCTCTGTAGTCATGGCTGACATGTTGCTCACTGGGCAGACCAGGCTGGCCTCAGACTCACAGGGATTTGCCTGTATCTGCCTCCTAGTTCCTCCCATAGCTTCTCCACTTCCCTACCTACTCAACTTTATGCCTTCCCCCAGTTCCTGTAAACAACCAAAACAATGAAGAAACGCATAAACAGACACACTCGACCTGGTCCATCCCAGTCCTGTTGTTTATGGAGGACCTTGTTTCCTTGGAGTCTTTCATCTTCTCTGGCTCTTACAATCTTTCCCCATCTCTTCATCATGGGTCCTGAAACCCAAGTCGAAGGTTTGACGGAAAGGCATCCTATTTAGCCTGAATGCTCCAAAATGCAAGTGCAGGTTTGAAATGTCTCTTATAATGCAAGCCTGCTTGACTATTTTTAGAAGGTCAGCAGATGTTGGTACTTAGGTGATACTGAATGCCTAGATTTTTTCATAAACTAACAGTTTAAAAATTATTTGACATAATATTCATGTTTTTTAATCTGTGTACTCAAAGTTTTAAGATATTCAGTTAAAACAGTACGTTTTACTTATTTGTAGCAACCTTTAATACCGTCTTTGCATTTACAAATTTGCTTACTGATTGTTAGGCACAAATAAAAAGAGGTAGCTTTATAAAGCTTTGAATGAAAGATGATTGCAATATTATTGTCCCAAGACCTTTTAATATAATAGCTGCATGCATTTTACACTGTGGTAATTGTTAATTAACCTCATGTAGTGCTAAATACACAAGTAATTAATAAACATTTTTTTCCACTAAGATCCACTAAAGTTTTTTTTATATTTCTTTTGCTCATGAATCTCAATAATGAAACAATGCCAATCTTTAGTTTCTTTTCTGGGTGCAATCAATGTCTCCCCCCCCCACCCCCCGGTGCTGTAGTCTTTGATTAGCACTAATAATGTACTGTTGTTTTAATTTCGAAAGACACTATGGTTTTATAACCAATATGCAGGCTCTCTGAGTTGCTTTTCCAATAATGCTGATTAGCTTTGGATGAACTAGTCATATTCTCCCATCCAATTTCTGGTCAAGAACAAGTATCTGTTGTCATTTGACAACTGGCAAAGACTAGCAGTCAGCTGTGGCTATGGCCCTGTCTGACTCACACAGGATTTAAACCATGACCTTGGCCTCATTATCACGCCGTAATCTACTGAGAAAAATAGCTACAAAAATAACTTCTGAAACCAAGAAGTAAAAATAAAAAAAACCATTTATTTGCGTCTCCAAGTGTAAATCAGGGTGCATCTTTGCCCTTTGAGTAATTCCATTGGCAGGTGTTTCAGATATGAATAAAGAACTGAACGCAGGATATACTTCTAAAGTCAAAGCCCGGAATGCCAGTTTCCTACACTTGGAAATGGTTAAGGCGTACTGTGACACGCGCTATCTGTGAGCAGTATATGCACACTGGTGAGAGGGCCTGGGGCAAATTGGTGGAAGGAGGAAAAGGCTGAGAATATGGCAGATATACAACTGAAGAGGTAGGCCAAATGGAGAGAAGCATTTGAAAGTTGTAGACATCAGAGGGTAAGAAGATTGTCACAGAACAGGGGATGTGTCTACTGGCAGTGGGTTAGGACAGAGATGCTGCCAGGACCCGTATAAAGTTCTTTTCTTTGCATGTTTTCCCTCTTCATTTCAGATTGCTTTCCCATGTTCTCAAGTCCAACTCAAGCCAGAGATGATAAATCTTCACCTCTGAAAGCAATTACCGAACTCTTGTGAGGCATCCACCTGTATTACTCTAGGTGCTTGGGCTACATTAATAAAACTTCTATTCACGTGTTTATGTGATGAAGTAAAAGTACTTCGATTTACAGTGAGAATACAACCATCAGAGGGACGCAAGCATACTGGAAAAGGGAAAGGAGGTTGGGGTGGTGGGGGTGGGAATCTGAAAGGGCAGATATTAAATAGAAGGAGTGAAGATGTGAGAAGTATTAGCTGAGGAACATTGCAGGGGAGGTATGGCACTTGCAGAGCAGTTACAAGTTCAGTTGGCACTGAACACAGTAGGGCGCCATCTCAACATTTTGAGACACCCGTGTGGTGTTGAGTTGTGTGGTACTTGCTCATTATCCTCTCATGTGGTACTGGGGATTGAATCCAGGGCTGCCCACATTCTGGCTGTTTTAGTTACTTTTCTGTTGCTGTAATAAAATGCCATGACCAAGGCAACTTATCAAAGAATTTATTTGGGATTATGGTTCCAGAGAGTCTATTGTAATAGTCAATCATAGGGAGAAAGTAATGGGGAGCAGCGGGCATGGTGTAGGAGTGGGAAACTAAGACAGTTTTTATTGAAAGCAGAGAGGAGGGGGGTAATGAATACAGTGGAGATAGCGTGAGACTAAACAGTCATTTGTTTTAAGATTTATTGATTTTATATATGTGTGTACACTGTCGCTGTCTTCAGACACACCAGAAGAGGGCGTTAGACTCAGTTACAAATGGCTGTGAGCCACCATATGGTTGCTGGGAATTGAACTCAGGACCTCTGGAAGATCAGTCAGTGCTCCTAACCATGGAGCCATGTCTCCAGCTCTGAGACTAAACAGTCTTAAAAGCAGCCTCCAATGATATACTTCCTCCAGCAAGGCTGTACATCTTAAGCCTCCCCAAACAGCACCACTAACTGGAGACCAAGCATTCAAATGCCTGAGCTTATGCCTCTTGAATACCTACTTCAAGGTACCAATTTCTGTTTTAGTTTGTGTCTCTGTTGCTGTGATAAAAGTAACTGACCAAAAGCAACTTCCAGAAGAAAGGGTTTATTTGACTCCGGGTTGCTGTCCATCGCCAGCAAAGCCAAAGCAGGAACTCAGCAGGAACCAAAGGCAGGAACTGAAGCACATATCATGAAGGAATACTGCTCACTGGCTTGCTCCATTTGCTTTCTTATAAAACCCTGGATTACCTGCCCAGGAGTAGCATTTCCCATAGGGCCTTCTGCATCAATCATAAATCAAGAAAACATGCCCCCACTTCTTACAGTCTAATTTGACAGAAGTAATTCCTTAGTTGAGATTCTCTTCTCAAGAGACCTCGGCTTGTCTCAAGTTGACAAAAACTAACAAGAACAAGTGTCATATTACTGAGCCACGTATACAGCCCAGGGTGCTTCTAATTATGCAGAGCTGCAAGACAGAATCAGCTATACCTGTTGGGACAAACTGCAGGACAACAACCACACGTCCACAGTAGAGTAGAAAGGACTGTGAGTCTTGGGAGGTATCCAGATTTCACAGCACAATACCAAACCCTCAGCACATTATAAGAATGTGAGTATTTTATAGTTTTATACTTCAGGTATATCTCCTAATACTTACCGAGTAGATTATAGTTCTTCTTATTATTCAGAATGAAAGTTCACAGACTCACAGGGGTTATAAACCTACAGGAACCCCATTCAATTGTAAGAGACAGTTACCTATAAAACTAAACAAGAACATTGCATTTTGAATCTACTACAAATGTGTTTACCTATTGAGAAATGTCCAAGCAAAAGAGAATTCCATATATGACAAAGTAAGGTATGACTAACACTTCAGGTAAACACAAACTGGAACAGACATCGCTAAGGTCTGTATTTTGGGAAAATCAAACCTTGTGAGGATATTTCATTTCATGATGAACATAAAATATTATCTTAAATTGGGTGACTATTTTAAAAGTAGATCACCTAGGCTACAGCCCATTTTAAAGCTCCGTATGACACACACACACACACACACACACACACACACACAGAATCTCTCTGTATGATACACATGCATATATATAGTGTCTCTGTATGACACACATGCATATATATAGTCTCTGTATGACACACATGCATATATATAGTGTCTCTGTATGACACACATGGATATATATATAGTCTCTCTGTATGATACACATGCATATATATAGTGTCTCTGTATGATGTAAAAAAGTGACAGACTTCCACTTTGTAAAGGCATATGACGAATGACAGCTGATTTGACGTACTTTCCCTTCTAAGAATTTCCTTTACTAAGAAAAATTCACTTGCAGCAAAAGACCAGAAAAGCAAAACAAAACACAGCATAGCAGAAGCAACAAAAACGCCCAAACTACAGAAATCCCTAGGCAGCCCACTCAAACTCCTATACGGTATCCGTCGCGGCAGGTTCAGGTTCATGCCTACTGTTTGAAATGCTGGCACTGTCTTGTCCAGGGAGATGAAGGGGTGTGTGTGTGCAGGGAAACACAGACCTCAGAATACTGTTTGACTGGCAGAAGTAATGTAGGTCCCAGAAGGTGACCGTCTGCTGCAAATGAACCCACATTTCCCCATTCTGAATAACTACTTTCGAGCTCACATTTTATGCATTCGAAATAACTAAGCTATTTTAACCTCAGAATCTTCAGACTCAGCAGTGTTGGAGTCTTCTGGTTTCTGATTCTGTTGCGACGACGCTGGCTGGGGTTTGGAGGATGGTAGTTTTAAAAATGAAAACAGAAATAAGGTGAAGCATTAATTAGGGTTCTAGCGTCTCATTTAAAGGAAAATTGACCTTGTTTTGGAGTGTGGTGTTTCATAGGTTAAAGCTGTAAGTATGCATGCCAACTGTCTGGCAACAGCCATGCATGACAGGAGTGTGTGTGTGTAAGAAAATCTAACATCTGAATTTTAGGTGATTCAGTTTCCTTTCGAAGTATTATCCTTTCTTCAGTATTATCTTGGAATGTATGCCCATCAACCTTTGCTAGACGTTAGTGGTCTGGGGTACCTTCAAAACGTGTCCATGACTAAGATCTTAGTTCTAGAAATTGAGTCATTTGCTCTAGGGTTAGGTTCAAGTATTTTTAAAAGTGACCCGTGTCATTTTCATGTGTTAGCTTTGAAAACCATGCACGACAGTCTTAAATTAAACTAAGTTTCTAGAGTCGGGCTCCAGCTCTATTATTTACCATTTTTATAAATATTTTTATCTTGTTCCTCCATTTCCTGTTAGTGAGGTCGGGTTAGAGATCTATAAAAATTCTTTAACTGTAAAACACTTAACCCAGTTGAGCTAAGATGATCTCATCTGGTATGCATAAAGCCGTGAAAGCTAATTATGAATCCGGTTGAGAACAGGTGAACAGCAGCAACAATAATAATACGAAACCAGACATAAGCAAACGTTTCCACGTCTTCCCAGTTACAAAGCACGGGAGGAAAAAACAATATAGACATTTCAGCTAGGAAATCACAAGAGACGCTTTGTCTGCTCCCAGCTCGCTCAAATCGAGACTAGTCAGATGGTACCTGGGGAACAAAGGGAGGAGGCAGAGCGAGCTTACTACACGTACATAGGATACAAACCCCCGAAGGCTTTACTCAGCAGCCTATAGTCTGGCCTAGTGCTGAGCAGTGTGTGGAAGGCGTGGTAGGGGTGTGTACATACACACGCGTGAACACTCCAACCTTGCTGTCTAGTGCCAGGAAGAGGGGGTGATCCGGGCTCGCCCCGCCCTCGGGGAGAGCTGTCTGGGCCGCGCCGGCGGTGGCCACCTCCCTCCCACTGGAGCCGGTCTCCAGGCTTCTAAAATCGGGCTAACGCTCCAATCGTCTCCGTTCTCCAGGGTGGTCGGGCAGGAACGGGCCGCCACGCTGCCCGATTTCTCCCGGGGACGAGATCTGACCCTTTTAACCCCCTCCCCGCACCCCCCACCTCACATCTCGCCATCGCCTCCTCCTCACCCGGAGCCTCGGGCAAACCGCCCCGGGGCATCCCGTCTCCGTCCTCCCGGTGCGCTCGGCGCGCGCCACCCAGTGTGCGCGAACTTCCGCACTCCCGCTCCGGGCCCAGCCTCTCCCCTCGCTCCCCGCCCCGGCCCTCCGCACGGTCCGGGGCCTGTGCGCTCCGCGGGCCCGGCGGGAAGAGCCCGCGAGGCGGAGGTGGCGCGGGCGGCTGCACCGAGCGGCGGCGGCGGCGGCGCAGTGAGCCGGGGCCCGTACGCCGACCCCGGGGGGCGGGGGGTGTCTCCTGCCGCAGCCTCCCGGAGGGGGGGTCCTCCCTCGCCGGTGACGCGCCGCGCCCGGCCCGCGGGACTCCCCAAGCGGGGTCCGGGCTCGCCGGACACTCGCGGCCCCCGGGGGCCGCGCGCCGCCTCCCTCCAGTCACCCCACCCTCAGCCGTCGCCGCCACCTTACTCCAGCGCCCTCCCCCGCCGCTCCGCGCACTCCGCGTCGGGGGCCTCCAGCTCCGCGCTCCCGCTCACCGCTCACTTGCCAGCCCTTCGCCCCCGGGAAGAAGGAACATCTCTCCCCCCCATCCCCCCCCCAGCGCACTCCCCAGCCCTCCCCCTCCCCCTGCTTTCTTTCCTGGGGGAGGGGGGCTGTCGCCTCGGATTGAAGGCCATTGATTTGTATGCACTTGTCCCAGCCCCGGAGGCTGCCCCAGCCGCCCGCGCCCCAGCCTCCGCCGCCAGTGGAGCTGCCTCCCCGCTTCCCTAGGGTGCTTCGGCTCCGCCAAACATGTCGGCTCCGCTCGGGCCCCGGGGCCGCCCGGCTGCCACCCCGGCGGCCTCTCAGCCTCCTCCGCAGCCCGAGATGCCGGACCTCAGCCACCTCACGGAAGAGGAGAGGAAAATCATCCTGGCCGTCATGGATCGTCAGAAGAAAGAAGAGGAGAAGGAGCAGTCCGTGCTCAAGTAAGGACCGGGGGCTCCATCTTTCCCGCCTCCCTCCGCCCCCCGCGGCCGCCCGCGCGCCCCGGGGGATCGCCGCCTCTCCTCCCAGCCGGTGGCGCCGGGGCCACGAGGGCTGCGGCCCGCGACCGCCGGGGTCGCGTGCGAGTTGTCCGCCGCGCGCGCGTGTGCGTGTATGTGTGTGTGCGCCCAGGCCGGCTGAGGTGACGGTGGCGAGCTCGGGAGGCGGCAGTCCTCGCCCGCGCCCTCCCGCTTCCCCCGCGGGCCACTTGGGCTCCCGGGAGGAGGCTGAGCCCCGGCTCGTCGCGTCCCGTTTCCTTGCCCGCCGCCCCCGTGACTGGGGCAAGGAATCCAATATGGCCGTGCACAGGTGCTCCCGGGCCGGACCCGGGGGGGGAAGGCGCCCAGGCCCGGGGTGCCGGGGGGGGGGACACCGGGGTCGCTCGTCCCCAGCCCCGGAGGAGCCCGCGGTCCCAGCGGGCAGGCAGAGGGGCCCTGCGCGCGGTCTTGTCTCGGGTGGGTGTGCGGCCGCCGCCATCTTCCGGCCCCTCCCCCTCGGCGGGTGCTGACACCCTGCTCCCGGCTGTTCTTCCTGTTTGCGACCGGTAAACGTGGGGGATCCCAGCAGCGTGGCGGTTTTTGGGGGGCTGCTCCCTGCCTCGTGGAGTGCTCCTGTGTTTGCTCCGCAGCCCAGCCTGCGGGATCTGGGCGAGGGTGGGAGGCGTGCAAGTGGCCGCCGGGCGCCGGTTGAGAGGCGGTGTAACTTCAGCACCAGGGAACTGTCCAGAACGACTTTTCCTTTGGCTTTGGGATGCTGTGCAGCCCAGCAGCTGACATGGTTTTTCTACAGGTTTGCTTTTCAGTGTTTTCTGATTTTTGAGATCTCAGTTACTTCGGGAAAGTCATTGTCTAGATCTGTAACCCTTTAATGCGTATCCAAGTCACTTTTTTTCCCCCACGTTTGCTTGAAATGAGGTACTCACTGTAAAAGATCTGTAACCCTTTAATGCATATCCAAGTCATTTTTCCCCCCACGTTTGCTTGAAATGAGGTACCCACTGTAAAAGATCTGTAACCCTTTAATGCATATCCAAGTCATTTCCCCCCCCACGTTTGCTTGAAATGAGGTACTCACTGTAAAAGATCTGTAACCCTTTAATGCGTATCCAAGTCATTTCCCCCCCACGTTTGCCTGAAATGAGGTACCCACTATAAAAATTAAACTGCATATACCTAAGGAGGAGACATGTCAACAAATACACTTTCCCTGAATCGCTATAGAAACACACAACTAAAAGCGTTGACTTCCTCTGTGAAAAGAAGTAATATACTGACCTTCATTACTTAATTTGGAAACAGGTTGTTGAATTCACAGTATTTTTTCACAAATGAAAGCACACCTGGTCTAGATGTACAATTTTTTTCACATTTTAGTGAAGTAGATATCACTTAACCTATGGTTACAAGCTTATATCAAATAGATATATATCTTAGTAGAAGATACAGTTTCTCACAAAGTAATAGAGGAGCAAGGGAGCGAATGTATTCCTGAATTTTTAAATGAAATTAAGAATTGCTTCAATGCTAATTTTTAGGTTTGAGTATTTATTAGGGAATTTGGCTTATTCATGGGCATAGGATATGAACAAAAAGTTAAGAAGTTTAATCACCTTAAACTACAGAATAATATAGTTTAAAAATACTTCTTGAACATACTCTAACTTAGCTCAACTTTAATCTATATACCAATATGTGCTAAGATTTTGATCATTACAATTTATATTCAGATATATAAATTTATACTTCTTAATATAGTTGCTAAAAATCAGTGTTGCCAAAATGATGTTGAAGTAAAATATGGTTTTATTTCTTTGACCCACATATTTAAATGGAAATGGGTTTTTATTTATAGTAAACTAAATCATAGTGTTTATTGGCTACTTAATAGCATGTAGTTTTTATTCACAGTTTCAGTATATGAACATTTAAGTGATTGAGTGCTGAACTACAAAATGAACAGTTTACTTTATTGAATAGGTGTTGTTAAAGGGTTTTCCAGGTCAAGTGCATGTGTTTACATCTCTAAACCTACATACGTTGCAGATACATATGTCTGTACATTTATTTCTCATTATTTAAGCAGGCATAATCTCTAAACACAGCTACATAATATGTGAGACCTCATCAATGAGAAATATAGACTCAGATTTAAGTACTTGTTCACATCATTTTAAATGCTCTTTAAAATGCTTTTGAAATGAGACTGGACAAGGAAACGGAGAATAAACTTTAAGACAGTAACAAGAGCCAAGTCATTTTGAGAAATTTTGTCCATTTATTAAATAATATGTCCCCAGTCATAACCAGTGCACTCTGCGGAGAAAATAATACTGACAGTTGTGACTCCTCTTTCTCTTGAAAATCCAGGCCCATGTGTCTGCTCCTCACTAAGCTGTCATTTTGATGAATGCTAGCATTTTCCCCTGAGAGAAGATCATAGGCACAGAGAAGTAAACTAAAATTCAAATTCATATGTACTACTCTTTAAGTATCATGATAATAAATAATTTTGATGTGTGAAGAAATTGAAGACTGGATAAAATATTTTGTGAGATCTGTGAGTTTCCGTATTCATACTAAATATTTTGCAAAGTAAGACGTGTAGGGGCATCACAAGATGATATGCCGGAATACATGAAGAACACATTAAACATATAGTTCTGTCTTTGTTTGAAGAAAAAAAAAAGACTAAGTCCCATTAATACTTACTATGATTAGCTAATACTAGCATGCATTTAATTTATGAATAAATGCATACATTAAAAGTTGATGCCTGAGATGTTTTCAGTAAGAAAGGTGAGACCTCAAGACAGGTTGAGACCACCACACTGAATTCTCTTTTAAGAGACGGAGTAATGAGAAATGGTCTGTACTTCTTCATTATCAGCAATTTCTATAAGGCCCAAGTATGCATACACACTGGGGAAGTCTTCTATCAAACAGTACTTTCTTACACGAGAATGAGCTACTGCATTTTCCTAAGCACTTTCTGTCCCACTAACCCCCTTGTTAATTACTAAAACAAAAGAAAACAAAAGACAAATGAGAAGGCCCTTACAGGAGTTCCTTCCGAAGTTTCAGTGCTGAGCCTTGAGGAGTCACTGGTTGTCTTGCTCACAGACAGCATCCTTAACACCTCCGAGGAGCCTTGGAAGTAATGAGCTGCATTTCTGTGCAAAAGAGATAGTTCACTCATTCTGGGGAAAAAGGAGGAATCGTTGTTTTGGAAGAAAAACTATTTAGGGAATGTCGAGTCTCCACTGTCTTTTTAATTTTTATTTTGGTCTTACTAAAAATCAAGTAGAAAGGTATTCAGTAAGTATGCAGTGTGGTTTTCTTATGCACATAACATGGTCTTTTATACTGAGTGTTTTGGATACTTCTTCCTTCCTTTTCTCCCTTTTTTTTTTTTTAAAAAAAAAAATCTTTCTCCCTCTTTTCCTCCCTTTTCTTCATTTGATAGTCTTTCTGTGTAGCCTGGGTTGACCTTAAACGATCTTTCTGCCTCTGCCTTTCCACTCAGTGCTAGCATTACTAGTCACTGCGCTACCACACCTGGCTATTTATGCTTCTGTAAAAGATGTGTATTGTCTCAGCCTGGGTTTTCTACTGGTGTTAAAAGGACCACGTGCCCCTCAGATAAAAGGAATAAAGCATATTCACGACAGATTAAGTTAACAAGTACACATACATGAGAAGTTATAAATGTTTTATTGTACTTAATTTAACTCATTTATTTATGTTTGAGACAGGGTATTGCTTTGTAGTCCTGGCTTGCTTGGAATTTGCTATATAGACCAGACTGGCCTGAAATTTGAGATCCACCTCCCCCTGCCACCCAAGTGCTGGTATTAAAGGCATGTGCTACCAATCCTGGCTAAATTTATAAAATTTATTTTATTTTATTTTATTTTATGACAGGGTCTTTCTACATAGTCCTGGCTATCTTGGAACCCACTATGTAGACCAGGCTGGCCTCAAATTCCCACAGATCTGACTGCCTCTGCCTCCCAAGTGCTGGTATCATAGGTGTGTGTGCCGTCACACCTAGCTTAAATTTTTTAATAATGCAATTTTATAAGTGGTTTCTAAAGCTAATTTACAATTTTTTATTTAATAGATAATATTTACTTTGCCACAAAATAGTACATTTGCCAATTTATTTACCTATGTGCAATTATTGTTATTAGAATATTATATGCACATTATTAATTGAGGCATCAATATGTATGCTCATGTAATGAGGTATGTTTATATATTAGTGTATATTATATACATGTATGCATGTTTGTGTGCAAACATAAAAGTACAAGTATGTCCTGCATTTTGGGAAATGAATTAACATGGGGTTAAGTGCCAGTATCTGTCCCATTTGCTGAATGTTTTGAAATTTCTTTAACTAATGGCATGGTCTTGGCTACTTTGGTTGTTTCTGTTTTCCACTGAGACAGTACTGTGACACTCTGCTTTTTAATGTGGACACTGCATCTCTGGGCTAATTTTTTAGAAATAAGTTGTTCTTTTAAATAATCAGCAAACTTCACTAAATACTACCAAATTTATTTTTGTAGAGGAAGTATGCATAACTCTTGTACACTGAGGAAACTTTCCCCTTGCCAGATCAGAGTGTGGTAAGTGTGGGCAGAATTTCAGTAGTGAATATGCCCTTGTAGAGCCGACGTGAAGATTTCTTAATGTCAGTGATAGTGAGAGCCCTTCTGTTTGTTTAGGATCATCTATGTTTTCTTTTTTCTAGAATTTATGTCTGCCTGTCTGCCCATCTGTCTATGCCTCTCTCTACCATAGCACAGCAGATAAATGAATCATAAAGATGTTTAAATAAACAGGACCATTTCATCCTGTAAAGATCCATTGCCTTTGCCAAAGATGAAAACCTTCAGTTTCTAAGGATTCAAATGTATTCTAACAACTGCTTGGCACTTTATAAGAAAGTGGCTAGTGAAATTTTAATATATATTCTGTTTTATTTTATTTTTTTAAGGTAGAGGGACAATACTATTTTCCACTTGACTACATTTGAATAAAGGGACAGTTACACTGTGTGAATAAAGAGATAGTGGAGGCTAATGTGATGGACCAACCTGGCTGTTACCTGACTCTGACTGATTAAGAGGTGCTTTAATTTAACTTAACTCATGCTTAAATGCCTAAACTCTCACCAGGATCGACAGTTACAGACTGAGTCTCCCCAGAGTATGTAGGTATGCAATACATAATCATTTTTGTTAGCCGATTCCAGACTACACTTTTTAGGGTTTAAAATGTTATAATACCATTTCTATTTTCTAAACATGGAGAGATTTGCTTGCTTTTGTCTGGTAGACAGACAAACTGGAGGAACTTTTAATAAGTATAGGATTGTTGTAAGAGCATGGAGCTGAATGGAGAGAACAAGAGGACTTGCAACCAGTTTCCTTAGCAACATTCATCTTTTTATTGGATATTCTCTGTATTTACTTTTCAAATGTTATTCCCTTTACCTCCCTCCTCTTCCCCCTCCCCTTTCCCCCATGAAGGTGCTCCCTCTCCCAACCTCCCTCTCCCAACTCAGCACCTTGACATTCCCCTACACTGGGAAAACAAGCCTTTGCTGGACTAAAGGCCTCTTCTCACACTGATGCCAGACAATGCCGTCCTCTGCTGCATATGCACCTGGGGCCATGGGTCTATCTATATGTGCTCAATGGTTGGTGTTTTAGTCCCTGGGAGCTCTGGAGGGCTTATTTGGTTGATATTGTTGTTCTTCCCATCAGGTTGCAAACCCTTTCAGCTCCTTCAGTCCTTTCTCCAGCTCCTCCATTGGAGTCCCTGTGTTCAGTCCAAAGATTAGCTGCAAGCTTTCTCATCTGTATCAGTATGGCTCTGGCAGAGCCTCTGAGGAGGCAACCATATCAGGCTCCTGCCAGTAAGCACTTCCTGGCATCAGCAGTAGTGCCTGGGTTTGGTGGCTGCATCTGGGGTGGATCCCCAGGTGAGGACATCTGAGGACTAAGTGATATTAGTGACAAGGACACAGATACCAGATACTGCTTCCAAGTGGATGTGAGTGGCTGTTCTGTGGAGGCTGCTTTGTGATTCATTTCCATTACAGTATTGGACCAAATATGCATGTATTGGTCATATTCCTATTAGAAAGAAGAGTCTTACTACATTAAGACTGAAGCCTGGTTATTAAAACATAGAATGCTCATCTTCAAATTGCCACCCAGAAAGCTCAGTCTTTGTATGGTTGCATTTTTCTTACCTGCTGATCTTACTTTCAAACGTGCATGTTTGGAGAGCTCTTCTCTGACCATGGCTTTTAACCAGGTTTCTTTGAAATCCTTATAGTATTTTCTGTTTTTCTCTCCTGTCTGTCTACTTCGCTAGATCATAGACTTTTATAGAGAGAACATTTTCATTTAGAGACCACTTTAAGTTCAATCTAATAATTAAAAGCAAAAAGATTCCTTTGCAATAGTAAACTTATTTCTGAAATAAAATGTACCTTAAAAATGTATGTCCAATTTACTTGGAAGCTAACATATATAATGCAGCTTGTATACTTATTTATTTACACAATTGCAATTGTTTTAAAACTAAGCTTGACTATTTGCACTAAAAAATAGAAGACCGTGATTATGTATTATTTTAAAATGTAATCAACTAAGGAAGTAAGCTGAATAATAGGAGATTGGCAAATATTCTATAAATGAGATAATAATTGTATTCCCAGGCCTTTCAAATATTTAATAATTAATTTATTTTCTGTGCATGAATGTATGACTACTGGTGCACATGTGTCACAGGACGTATGTAGATATCAGAGAACTACTTTTGAGAGTTATTTTCTGCGACCTTATGAGTTTGGGGGAACTAGTTTAGGTCAGCAGATCTTCTTTGTACAAGTGTTCAATTTGCTAGAAGTTTCTATTTGAGCTTTTAGCAAAAAGATCATGAGTTTAAGACCAGTCTTAATATGTAACCCAAGCTGGCTGTACTGGCGGTTTTGTGTCAACTTGACACAAGCTGGAGTTTGGCAAATATTTTTTTCCACAGAGAAAGGAGCCTCAGTTGAGGAAATGCCTCCATGAGATCCAGCTGTAAGGTATTTTCTCAACTAGTGATCAAGGGGGAGGGCCCAGCCCATTGTGGGTGGAGCCATCCCTGGCCCAGCCCATTGTGGGTGGAGCCATCCCTGGTCCAGCCCATTGTGGGTGGAGCCATCCCTGGCCCAGCCCATTGTGGGTGGAGCCATCCCTGGGCTGGTAGACCTGGGTTCTATAAGAAAGCAGGCTGAGCAAGCCAGGGGAAGCAAGCCAATAAGTGACATCCCTCCATGGCCTCTGCATCAGCTCCTGCTTCCTGACCTGCTTGAGTTCCAGTCCTGACTTCCTTTGGTGATGAACAGCAATGTAGAAGTGTAAGCTGAATAAACTTTTTCCTCCTCAACTTGCTTCATGATGTTTTGTGCAGGAATAGAAACCCTGACTAGGACACTGGCTTTGAACATGATATTTTTGCTTTAACCTTGGGTGCTGGGATGCTGGCCTAACAGACTCGAATTCAGGTGATAAATGACGAAAAAGTAAAATTTGATAGTAGAGAGTCAAGGTAAATTTTAGAAATAGTTAGAAGCCAGAATTTCTAGGACTTGACAACTGAGTGTGAGGAGTCAGATGAACCTCTTAAAGCACTTTCTGTGCTTAGCTGACTGCTTTATAAACCTGCTTAATCTCCCTGACAGCTAGCTCTCTAGCTAACTAGTCTGAGGACTCGTGTTCCCTGTGGGAGGAGTTGTGGAGTAGCTTCTTTTGTTGTCTCCAGTTTTCTAAGGTTGATCAAGTGAATGTAAGTTAGAGAAGGAACTCTGTAACTTGTAATGTCTTGTGGAGTGGAAAATAGAGATGTAGTAGAAATGATTCGAGTGAGAAAGAGAAGGTGGGGGAATAGTGGGGAGGCCAGTCTGTGAACCCTGGGAGCTTGGCTTGTAAAACTCTGCTGGAGAAACTTGTGCTATGCAGTCCTTCTCCTCTCCACTTTCTTTGGGGCAGGGTTTTCTGTGTAGCCCTGGCTGTCCTGGAGCTAACTCTGTAGACCAGGCTGGCCTTGAACTCAGAGAGCCATCTGCCTCTGCCTCCCTAGTCCTGGGATAAAGGTCGTGCACCACCAAGTGTGGCTGCTATGTGATCCTTCAAAACTTTTATGTCAAAGATTTTTTTTTATTCCCATTGATAAGGTAGTCTCAGGAATTTTTCATCCTCTGTCTTTGTCTCAATTCTTGGGCATTTTAAACTATGACACAGTCTTTGTTTTATATGTTAGGTTTAACTAGAATAAATTTCTTTTTTTTTAATACATCACTTCTGGGAGAATTTTGAAAATATGAATGCATTCTAGGAAAATACAGAGAGGAAATCACCTGTGGAAGTGGAATGTTGAAGTTAATGAAGATTGTTTCTCTTCTTACTGGATTACTGAATTTCTGAGAATTATAGAATGTGTATTATGAAAGGAAGAAGGACCTTATCAGATTTTATGGCTGCACATTTCAGAGATAGGATGAGAAGTTGTCAGAAGTGCGCTTTAGAGATGGCTCAGCTGTTAGAAGCACTTGCTGCTCCCATAGAGGATGCAGGCTTCGCTTTCAGCACCTACACAGTCGCTGACACTGCCTGCCCGTTACTTCGGTGACAGGGACAGGGACAGGACACCTTCTCCTGGCCTGTACCAGGTGCTCATGTGGTGAATGTAAATGCACAGAAACAGACATTTACACATAAAATTTAAAAATTATTCTTTAAAAAGTCCCAGGTGTGATAGGACAGTCCCCTAAGAAGTTGAAGTTACAGAACATAATGAATAGAGATTGACTAAAGGTTATCAACTTTTATATGGCTTGTATTTCATACATTTTATATGTATGCTGTATAAACATTGAAGACATTATTTACAGTTTCTCTGTAACACAGTGCTACCTAAAAGCATTTAAAAGGTGCTTAGAGTTAATACCATTTTATAAATCATAAGCATTTAATATTTTTATGTAACACAATACGGTAGGTTCTTAAACAAAGCTGGACACATACTTCCTTTAGGTGTGGGAAACCTTTATCATTTTTTCCCTCTCCAACTAAGCTCATATTTACCTGCAAGGAATAATTAGCTTGGCAGTCTCATGTATTCTGTAAGGCTTCTGGGCTTTTAAGACAGGGAAACACCATCCATTCGATGGCAGAGCGGTAATTGGCACTTCGGTATTGTCCGGTTGACAGATGGAGCTGATGCTCCCATTTGTCTTGTGGGCCTATGAGAAGTCTATTGTAACTCTTCCAATAGTTTGTTTCCCAGAAACACAGAGGAAAAGCCTGCCTGTTTTATCAAATTCAATTTAACCCAAAAGCTGTCTTTAGCCTGAAAGAACTCATTAATCCCCTTTCTGGCCAAACTTAGTTTTGTTATGAAGTTGGTGAGGTGTTTCATGTTCTTAAAGGTCGGTATTTTCTTTCACACGGTTACTGCTGTCCAGCGTGTCTTCAGGCTCTGCCCTACCTTTGTGAGCTCCCTGGCCTCAGGACAGCTTCCTTGACTCTGGGTTTTGGTGGATGTTCCCATTAGCTTTCAGTAAGTAAGAAATAGGCTTTGGGTGTTACGTTGTTGCAGTTTGGAGGTTGTGACTACTATTTTGAGTAACCTTTGCTTTGTTGCCATGTCTGTTTTAATTTTTCTATATTTGCCTAGTATAAATTTTCTCAAAAATTTTGTCTTGTTTTGTTTTTTGAGGCAAGATTTCACTGTGTAACCCTGGCTGGCCTGGAATTTAATTTTGAAGACCAGGCTGGCTTTGAACTCATAGAGATCCAGCAGCGTCTGCAATCTCCTAAGCCTTGGGATTAAAGCTGTGTACCACCCTACCCAACTAATTTTTTGTTTTTAACTTTGAAAAGCTTTGCATTTCATAACTGTGCAGTAGTTAGCTACAGAAGCACTTCTAAGTTACTGACACACACACATACACACACATACACATACATACACACACACATACACACACATACACATACATACACACACACATACACACACATACACACACATACACACATATACACACACATACACACATATACACACACATACACACATATACACACACATACACACATATACACACACATACACACACACATATATACACATACATACACACATACACGCACATATACACACACATACACACATACACACATACACACATATATACACACACATACACACATACACACATACACACATATATACACACACATACACACATACACACACATACACACATACACACATATACACACATACATACACACATACATACACACACATACACACATATATACACACACTTACACACATACACATATATACACACACATACACACACATACATACACACATACACACATATATACACACACTTATACACATACACACATACATACACACACATACATACACACATACATACATATACATATACATACACACATACACACACTTACACATATACATACACACACATACACACACATACACACACACACACATACTTACACACACATACACACACATTTGTTTGCTTATTTATTCGCTGAAGGGTCTCATGTATCCTGGCTGGCCTTGAAGTTGCTGTGCACCTGAGGATAACCTTGGACTTCTGATCCTCCTGCCTCTACTTCCTGAGTTCTAGGATTGTTGGATTGTGCTCTCGCACCTGTCGTATACAGTGTTCATATCAAACTCAGAGCCTTTTTCGTGCTAGTCCAGAACTTTAACAATTAGCTTCATTGCTGGTCTCATGATACCAATTTTTTTTTTTTCTGTCGACTGATAGTTTTTCACCGAGTGTCTTAGCTCAGTCATAGAATTACTGAACAGAATTTATAAGGAAGGGTCTGTGCACTTACCTTGTAACAACTGGACTATCTCCTGCCTTTGTTTGGTGTTGTATAATCATAATAACTTGGGTGGTTTATAAGCAACAGAAATATATGAAAAATAATGACATTTCAGTTTATTCTCAGCTTTCTGCACTGTAGAGGATTCAAAATTCAGGGATGATATAGTGTGTGGCCCCGGTCTTACTTCCTGGTTGTACATGTGTAGCATTCTTGATATAAGCCCACATGGCGTAAGGGCAAAGGAGCTCTCTAGTGCCCTTTGATTTTCTTTTTCAAATAGGGGCACTGATCCTGGTGAAGGCTCTATCCGTATAGCCGGTCCTCAAATGCTCCACCTTCTGTTGTCCGTGAGAAACACTGGCAGATCAGAAGGGCGGAGGAGAATGGGGTGTTCTCT
Source organism: Micromys minutus (assembly GCF_963924665.1). NCBI lineage: Eukaryota > Metazoa > Chordata > Mammalia > Rodentia > Muridae > Micromys > Micromys minutus. The sequence continues at coordinate 5,277,290 of NC_137968.1, forward strand.
GGGAAGCTCTGCCTTGCCGTCAGTTTACAGGAGGCCTGTTCTTGTTCCCCCACCCCCTTTTTGTTCTGGAGGTTGCTTTCCAGTACTGCGTGACCAGGTTGACTGCACCCTTGCTGGTTTCCTCACTCCCTGCCCTGACCTCTGTAAACTACACCTGCTAGCTCCTTGGTTTCACTGCAGTTTTATTTCCTGTTGAGACCTGGACTCACATCCCATTGTTTACTAACAATGTGATGAGTGAATTGATTACAATATTAGATATGAAGGATCTATAATCTACCTCCCAGCCCCGGACAGGGCTTCTCTGTGTGGCCTTGGCTGTCCTGGAACTCACTCTGTAGATCAGGCTGGCCCTAAACTCACAGAGACCCACCTGCCTCTGCCTTCTGAGTGCTGAGTAACTTATATTCTTGACTCTGGGATGTGCGCAGCGTTGCTCTTTAACTGAAGAACCTCTGTGCGCAGCTCCATGACTGTGAGGAGAACCTTTGATAATCTGGCCAGTTATGGAATCTCAGAGTTAGCCTGTGTCTCTGATGTCAGAGTACAGTTACTATTCTTTGTTTCTCTAGAGCACCCGTATGATTTTAATCTGTGGGCCAAATTTTAATCTTTTAAATTAAACGATCAATTGATTTTTATGGTCAAGGAAGTACCAGGCACTTAGCTTAAACATTTTAAACACAAGACTGAGCTGTGCTGGGAGAATCCTCTTGTTTCCTTTCCTTATACCTGCCACAAATATAACTAGTTACTAAGTACTTGTTAGTCAGAGTTCTCAAGTATCTTTTAAATCTGTCCATTCATCATCTCTATTGCCTTGTCTTGTGCCTTTCACGTGACTTGCTTATTTCTAAGTTAATATTCACGCCTAAATGGTTTTATTTTTCCTGTTTACCTCCTCTCACACAACCTCTGTCATGTTTCAGCTCTCTCAGACACAGGAGATATTTTCAAATGTTTAAAATCCGTCAGTATCTCTACTTCACTTAACAATCACGTTAAGTATATTGGTGCTTTGCTTGTGTGTCTGTCTGTCTGTGTACGGCAGTTGTGAGCCACAAAGAGGACGCAGGGAACTGACCCTGGGCCTTTGGAAGACCAGCCAATCCTTTTAACAACTAAAGCCGTTTCCTCAGCCTCTGCTGTTCCTTTTTTATTTTGCATTTGTCTCCCATTAAGTTTTGTTTGAGTTTGATATATTGGTGAGCTTGTAGGAACCGAGTTATGGATGTACATTCATTCAGTATTTATTATATACTAGTTTTCAGGCCACAGATGGGCCTGGGAAGCATACAACACAGGTTTGATTCTAGAGAGTTCAATAAATACTTGTTTATTCACTAATGTGTGTATCTATGACTCTGTGAGTGTACGTGCACAAGTATGTGCAGATTTCTGTGTTTACACATGCATCTGGAGACCAAAGACGTTATTAGGTGTCTCTTCCATTATCTCTGTCTATTATTTGGAGTCGGGGTGTCTCCTTGTATCTGAACTTCACCTCAGAGTTGGGGTTGTATGCATTTGCTGAGAGGCCTGGCTTGTTACATGGCTAAGGTCAGAACTCAAGTCCTCATGATTGTGGAGCAAGTGCTCGTAATTGCTGAGCCAACTCACCACCCCCATACATAGCTTTTTTTTTTTAATTGGAATATATTTTCTCACCTCACATTGCCATTTCCTCTTATAAAAGAAGTAAGGTAACTCCCATTGCTACTTGGTTTACAGTGTGTGTATATTTGTAAAATGGGATTGACAATATGCCTCTCAGAAGCTGTTCTGAGAATTCAGTTTATACTTGCAAAGCTCTTAAAATATTGTCTAAAATATCATACACACTATGTTTTTTAAAAATAAATAGTTATGAAGAAAACAAAACATTGGCAACTATGGAGAACGTTATCAGCAAACACTTTCAACAACTACTGCCTGGCTAGTGTTTCATTTGTTAGTAAAGTCCCAGATCTCCCAAAGTTACTTAGTTACTTTCTTGGCCAGTGGCTTGAAGGGACCGAGATTTCTTATGGTACAGTTCTACAGGGCAGATCTCACATAGCCTTGTTGGGTTAAAGTCAAGATGAAGGCGCAAGCGCATTTCCTCTGGAAGCTCTATTTGCTTGCTCACTTCAGTTGCCCAAAGTGAACATGTGGTTTCCTGTGTGTGTGTGTGTGTGTGTGTGTGTGTGTGTGTGAGAGAGAGAGAGAGAGAGAGAGAGAGAGAGAGAGAGAGCAACATGTGCTTTTGTTTTTTGTTAATAGAACCAAGATTTTCATTTTCTCATTAGCACTTGTCTAGAGAATATCCTTATTTCTTAAGGGCCCCTTATGTCCCCTCTGTTTCAGAACTGACAGTGGGGCATATCCTTCTCTAGATGTTGTGATGCTCACGCTTTTATTGTCTTATCTCTTTCTGCTTTTACTTGTGCAACGACTATTGTGATTAATTATGTTTGCCTATATCAGGCATCCCAGAATATTATCTTTCTCTTTTAACTACAGCTTTAAACTTCCTTTGGCGCAAAAGGAAACATGTTCATATATTCTTGGGATTAGGGCAGAGCAGCTTTTATTGGGTGTGAGTCAGGAAAGTCAGAAGAGGGCTGTCCTGGCTGGTTTTGTGTGTCAGCTTGATACAGCTGGAGTGATCACAGAGAAAGGAGCCTCAGTTGAGGAAATTCTTCCATGAGATCCAGCTGTAAGGCATTTTCTCAACTAGTGATCAAGGGGGGAAGGGCCCAGCCCATTGTGGGTGGAGCCATCCCTGGCCCAGCCTATTGTGGGTGGAGCCATCCCTGGTCCAGCCCATTGTGGGTGGAGCCATCCCTGGGCTGGTAGACCTGGGTTCTATAAGAAAGCAGGCTGAGCAAGCCAGGGGAAGCAAGCCAGTAAGTGACATCCCTCCATGGACTCTGCATCAGCTCCTGCTTCCTGACCTGCTTGGGTTCCAGTCCTGACTTCCTTTGGTGATGAACAGCAATGTGGAAGTGTAAGCTGAATAAACCCTTTCTTTGCTCCCCAACTTGCTTCTAGGTCATGATGTTTGTGCAGGAATAGAAACCCTGACTGAGGCGAAGGTATCGATCTCCTAGAATTGAGGTTACAGTTGGTTGTGAGCTGGGAACTAAATCTGGCTCCTCTGTTAGAGCAGCAAATGCTCCTAACCACTGAGCCAACCCCTTTGCCTATATATTTTTAAAAATAAAGTGCACAGTTTTATTTTTTCGTTTTATAATGTTTTTGTACCCAGAGACAGATTTTAGAATGAGATTATGCTGGATAATTCTATGTCAGGTTGACATAGATTAAGTTGAGACAATGAATCAACACAGCTGTGCTGTGGGCACGCCTACAAGGCGTTTCTTAAGAGATGACAGATGGCACAAAGTCCTGCTCAGTGTGGTGGGGCCATCCCTGGGCTGGTGGACCCGGCCTCTGAGTAAGCAGGCTGAGCAAGCCAGTGAACAGCATCCTCCACGGCCTCTGCATCAGCTTCTGCCTCCAGGTTTCTGCCCTGCTTGGGTTACTGTCCTGACTTCTTTGATGAACTGTAACGTTTCCTACCAAACTTGCTTTTCGGTCACGGTGTTTGATTGTGGTGAAAGAAATCGCAACTAAGAAATGATGTTGCACAGGGCATTTTGTTCTTGGACTTACAATAGCATGTCACTCTCAAGTTAAAGCCAATATGACTTTAGTTACTTAGGAGTTTCTTTCTGAGTTAGAATGTTAGTCTACATCTGATCTACACATTGGGTTTTAAGGCGACAGAACACTTGAGACAGCCTCCCCACAAGAAAGTTAGTTAAAGTTGAGATGGGGTGAGGAGTTGAGGGTAAGCAGCATGCATTGTTTGGTGTCAAGAGTATAACCATGAAGTATTCTTCCTAAATAGCTATTGTAGTCAATAACGGTATTTTTAGAGTGCGTGGGGAAACTTACATATGGCAGGGAGCAGATGAAGCAGCTAGAGCCACAAGCCGGGAATCGAGACTGCGTAGTTTGCATAGTTTGTGAGGAGTTTTTCCTTTTCTTACCGTCGAGGGTACCCTTCTGTATCATTTTTGCTCTTTTGGGATTATTAGTATAGAGAGCGTTCAAATGAAGAAACTAGTTATGCAGCTGAGCTTCACGGCTGCGTGTGAGCTATGAGCGGATCACTTGACAGTCGTGGACTTTGGAAGTAGCCGTGAAATAGAATAGAACAAGTAAGCCTAAATACTAACGACGTTCACGTTACAGTTTATCCTATTACATGTAAGCGTATGCCGGGTTTCAGAGTCCGAAGATTATTAGCCTGAGGCAGAGTACCCATGAATTGGGGGGAAAAATGGAAGAAGCTTCTTCCTTTATATCCGATGCCGAGATTCAGCCCCACTGTGGAGGGGTGGCTGTGGCCCACTGTGCTGTCTGGTGCATGCCAAGCTAGGGCAAACAAAGTTGTTTGTTTTTGTGAAAGGAAGTCATTTGTGGGGGCTGCAGGACTTGCTGGATAGGCTGCCTGTGGTGCTGAAGGAACCCCTTGGGAAGCTTATTAGAATGTCAGACGGATTAAGAACGTGCTGGTGGGAGTGATGGCCTGTGGGGTGCTGGTGAAGCGAACGAGTAGGTCTACTACTACTGGGTATTCAGACGCACCAGGTAGCCATGTAAACAAAAGCAACAAAGCCCCGAGACGGCACTTCCTTCAGCGGCACCACGGCTCCCTCTACTGTCCAAGCTTAGCATTGCACCACAGGGAAGTGAGAACGACAAAGCGGTGCAGATTTGGAGCAGGGGGCAGTGAGTTTTCTATAGGCTGACTGTCATAGACTAAGCTGTCCTCAAGTACCCATGTGTAAAACAGCAGTGGTCTATTTTCCATTCCATATGGTACGTTCTCTGGGCTACGGGGTGTGTGTATTCTGTACCGTTACCATCCCGGCACACTCTCAGTAATGACGTGCACAGAGCAGAAGAGCTGTGTGGAGCTGGAAGATGTCTTCTAAAGCGATCTCTCAGAAGCACACGCATACCTTCTGCTTACGTTTTGCACAAAGCATGTTTTATAATCACGCCTTGGTTAGGGTAGAAGGAATCTCATCACGTGGAAGGAGAACAAGAAATAGATCCTGGGTTGATAAGGTCAATACTGTAAGTTTGGCAATATCTAGGACAGTTACTTATAGTTCGCCCTTAAAAGTCTTGTCTGGTTTTGAAGTTTTTTGAATTTTAGCAAAAATTGGTATTGACATAAAAATGGTAGGCTTAGACTGACCAGAGGGTCAGTAAACTTAAACTGAGTGCACTGAGTGTGGCCATAGGTCAGTGAGGGTCAGAACAAACTTAAGGAGACGAAAAGGTTTTGTGAAGGTTAGATACAAATTAAACCTAGCTTTAAGATTTGTATTAACATTAACTTACACAAGTATATGAGATATGAAACCTTTGAATCTTTGTGTGTGTGTGTATAACGTGTGCACATGTTTCTGTATGTGTGCACGGGTATGTCCTGCGCTCATGTGGAGGTCAGAGGTCAGCATCCAGTATCATCTGTGCTTTCCACTTGACACAGGTCCTTCTGTTTTAGAAAGTTGTGAGATAGACTAGCTGTTTCTCAAGCATCGGGAATTCTCCAGTACCCATCTTTCACCCCAGTGTAGGAGCACTGGACACACTGATGGAGGAGCACTGGACACACTGATGGAGGAGCACTGGACACACTGATGGAGGAGCACTGGACACACTGATGGAGGAGCACTGGATACACTGATGGAGGAGCACTGGACACACTGATGGAGGAGCACTGGACACACTGATGGAGGAGCACTGGATACACTGACGGAGGAGCACTGGGTACACTGATGGAGGAGCACTGGATCCACTGATGGAGGAGCACTGGATACACTGACGGAGGAGCACTGGGTACACTGATGGAGGAGCACTGGACACACTGATGGAGGAGCACTGGATACACTGACGGAGGAGCACTGGGTACACTGATGGAGGAGCACTGGATACACTGATGGAGGAGCACTGGGTACACTGATGGAGGAGCACTGGATACACTGACGGAGGAGCACTGGATCACACTGATGGAGGAGCACTGGATACACTGACGGAGGAGCACTGGACACACTGATGGAGGAGCACTGGATACACTGACGGAGGAGCACTGGACACACTGATGGAGGAGCACTGGATACACTGACGGAGGAGCACTGGATACACTGATGGAGGAGCACTGGATACACTGATGGAGGAGCACTGGATACACTGACGGAGGAGCACTGGATACACTGACGGAGGAGCACTGGATCACACTGATGGAGGAGCACTGGATACACTGACGGAGGAGCACTGGATACACTGATGGAGGAGCACTGGATACACTGATGGAGGAGCACTGGATCACACTGATGGAGGAGCACTGGATACACTGATGGAGGAGCACTGGACACACTGATGGAGGAGCACTGGACACACTGATGGAGGAGCACTGGATACACTGATGGAGGAGCACTGGATACACTGATGGAGGAGCACTGGGTACACTGATGGAGGAGCACTGGATCACACTGATGGAGGAGCACTGGATCACACTGATGGAGGAGTACCGGATACACTTGTGACGCACTATGCCCGGCTCTGTGTGGACTCACGTCCTCCTGTTTGCACAGTGAGCACTTCACTCACTGATCTCTACTCTCTCTTCCCAGCCCTGGAAAAGAAATCTTTTGATATTGTAGAAGGCGTTTCCATTGTTGGCCAGTCTTGGGTAGAAGATAGAAAAATAAAAATTAGATGCTTTGACTAAAGTTTCAGCTCTATCATTATATAACATTTCGTCTTGAAAAAATTAAATAAGCTCTCCAAAATCTACACAATGATAGAAAACAAAAGCTGTGATCTCTAAACTAAAGTTTCGATGCCACAGCACTCTAGGATACATGTGATTTTGACTCTAGAAATGCAAAGGTACACAGACCAAGCACATGTCTGTCAGTAGGCGGGACAGCAGCCTCTAATCAAACACTGATTCTTCTCCAGTGAAATGGCCAGATGTTTACACGCGAGCCAGGAATTACAGTGAGGAGATAAAGTGACACAAACAGGTGAAAGTGCTCGTACACTGAGTTACTGTCGCACTAGTCATGACAGCCGGAGCGACTACTGGTGCCATCGTCATTTCTAGTCGCTTGAGACAGTATTTAAAGGGGAGAAGTGAAATCCTTCCCGTGGAGTTGTATGCACATTGTGTAAGGCAAACACGTCGCCTTTATGGATGTCAGATTACATCCGCAGAATGTGGTCATATGATCCTTTTTCTTAAAGTGTCCGCTACCTGCCGGCACCATTTAACTGAAATTCCCACTTCAGAACTACGAAACACTCAACATAATAAGTAGTTAGTAGTGGGTACATGATTAGTACTTTAATAAATTCGTAAGGAATTATTCATCACATCTTATGGACAATATTATGTTATTACATATCACTAGGACTGTAAGGCTTATTTCTCTCTTAGTCTTCTATGTGCAAAGGCCAAAAGACATCTACAGATCTTAGCAGACAAATAAAATCTTTTTTTCCCTTCCACTAATATTCATGCTTCTTGAAGTCATGTTAGGGCTCCCTACTTTTTCATGCCATGGTATATAGAGGGAAAATGATGGATTTGTAGTTTTATTCAGTAGTATGGACTAGGTAAAAATCACATTTCTGCATTACAGGGATGAGGGAAATATGCAGAGGATTATGGAAGCTAGTAAATGTTAAATTATAAACTTTTTGTTTGAAGACAGGATTTCCCTGGGTAGCCTTGGCTATTCTGGAGCTCACTCTGTAGACCAGGCTGGCCTTAAAATCAGAGATCTGCCTGCCTCTCCTTCCCAAATGCTGCGATTAAAGGCATATGCCACCTCTGCCCCACAACATTTTTAAATAAAATATTTACAATATCTAAAATTAGATGCTAAGTTGAGTCCTAAGAATAAACTTCTAACCCTTATCTGCTTTTTGAAGCAACTATTTATATTTCCAAGGATATTTTATGATGGTCTCCTCAGGTTCTTCTCGTTGGACACCACTGAGAAGGGAGTTTATACAAGCAGTTTGTAAAACTTCTAGGAAAGCCCTTATTCCTTTTGGAAGAGATTGATGGGAGTTCTTTTTATCGTATTAGGATTTTGATTATTTATCTTCAAATTTTACTTCAAAGGTAGCAGTATTCTTTGAATTATGGTTTTATTTTTTTACTTATCTTTTAAGTATGTCTTAATGCCAGGTGCTGCTGCTGTTGAAGATAATGATTTCTTTCTATGTTAGAGGATGTGCAGAGAAAAATTGAAAATACTTGATAGGTATATGTGCAGTAGCCCAACTGTGACCAAGCAACAGTTAGCTTCTGGGCTGGCCGGGAGACCTCTCCGATTTCCCAAGCAGTGCATATCTAACTTTTAAAAGCAAACCATTTTCTGTGTACGTGGTTAGGTAGCTTCTAAAATATTTTCAGAGTATATTCAGAGTTGAAAGCAAAAGACAGTGTTTTGGGGTTACATACTTATTCATATTTTTTAAACGAATGTACTTTGTATACCTGCTATAAACTAGCCACTGAGCTAATGTGAGAAACTGGAATTAATATAGTTTCATGCTAGACGTGCTTACAGTCTAATGGGAAAGAGTAATATAAAAAAATTATTAAAGTGGTGAGGTGGCCACGCCCGTAGTCCTAGCACGGAGGAGGCAGAGGCGGCAGGATCTCTGACTTGGACTGTATAGTTGGATCTGCCTCAAAGACAGTGAAACACACAGTAGCTGCCTTAAAGTAGTCGTGGTGAGCTGACCCAGAGGGGGTGGCATATGAACACTGAACATTTAAGGAAGGTTTTATAACCAAAGAGAACATTCAGGCTTGCCTCATAGGAGAATGTTCAGTGTGTGTAGAATAGGGGCGTTTTAATCCTGTCCAAAAGACGGGCTATGAAAAAACACACTGTCCTGGGGCCTGGGCAGTGTTCTCTGTTACTAGAAAGAGGAGATGCAAAGAGGGGAGCAAGTGGTCAGAGAGGAAGCTGATGTGCAGGGTCTGCTGTAGCTATTCGCACGTGCAGGGACCAACGCCAGTATAGACACGCCATCTTAAAAATATCGAATCACTTTCCTGCACATGGTAACTGCTGCTGCTCAGGATAGTCTGTAGAGGTGCATTGTGGGAATTTGTAAGCTGCTCGGTGTAGATTAACTTGCTCCCTGGAAGGCATCTAGTATCTGGAGTTCAGGGTGCCCTGCTGTAGGAAACAACAGACCGGGTGGGCTGGGATTTTAACTGTGTCTCCGGGAGTCTCCTCTGAAGCGCAGGAGTTTCTGGCACTATGGGAATATTAACATTTACGTGGTCATTCTAGTTAAGCTTGCCCGGTGACTTACAGCGGTGAGGGAGTGCTGGGGGCCAGAAACTTCATTACTCATCATTTTAGTGAAGAAGAAGCCAGGCAAAACTGGCGCAGTGTTAAGGACCAAAGCATGACACTATAAAAGAGGTTAATACGATGCTTTCTAGATGGCTTATGAATTATTAGAGTGACTACATAAATAATTTGGACTGTAACTCTTGGTATGTGGTAAACACAACCATCTATATGTAGTTTATTTGGGGAAAAGATTTATTTTGACTTACATATTGGGCTTAGATATTGATTTTATATTACTGTCGTAGCTGTTAAATATTTGGAATCACCTGTGCTTCTAGATTTTGTTTAGAAGTTTGGATTTATCACCTCCGTTTGATCTGCAGGGAGGGACTTTGAAATAAGGGCCTGTCACAGTGTGTCACCAAATCCTACTGAGTTAGTGCCCTAGCCTCTTTCCGTTAGAGTTCTCTCTGCTGGTTTCTCCTGCTGCAGTCACTGTTTTGTGTTCTGATTGTCTAGCCACAGATTAGCGCAAGAATGAGATTTAAGCTGGTGGTATAGCCTGGTAACTTGGGAAGCTGAGGTGGGAGGGTGCAGGTTCTAGTCCAGCCTGGGCTACATAGGGAGGTCAGGGGCCATTTAGACTTTGTCTCAAAATCCCAAGTGGCAGAGGACTGGGGATCTGACAGGTGACTAGAGTGTGAGGTACTAGTCAAGCTGCGGCTACTGCCTGCACACGGTTTGTTCCCAAGTAGTGACCTTGTAGGGTTTCTGCTGCTTTGAAGAGCATTCAGTTGCCTTAAGTTTGCAATTTGGTAGTTTCTCTCCAACCTGCCTGTCTAGCTTCATCTTTCCTTTGGCTATAATTAAAAATTCAGTTTTTAGAGGCTTGAAAGAGAAGGGCCTATTCTAAGGGTGATTTATATGCAATAGACAATTCAGTGAATTTATATGTGATATTTATTAGGTATCTAGAAATATTTGAGATCGAGGCAAACTAGCTGCTTTCATTTGAAAAGTTAAATTACAGTCTCCTCAGATACTGTTAGGAACATAAAACCCTTGTTACTCATTTTTTTTTTTTAACTTCAATAGGAAATCTTATGGAATTGTTTTGGAACACATGCTTCCAATCTGCCACCAGATTTTGCAGCAGGAATTTATATAACCATGCCATAGCTCAAACTGTCTCACAATTCACCATATGTCTCGATATTTCCAATGTTTTCAAACACTCCCTTCTCTTCCCACCCTTTCTAGTTTACACTTCTCAGCTTTGCCCCAGCTCCTACCCTGCAAGTTTCATCCTCTTTTCTGACTCACTGGTAATTCTGTGTAATCGCCTAGTATAGAGCTAGTTCTACGCTGGTTCTTTTTCTGGACTCGTCTACACAGCTAAGCGGCGTTCACCCCCTCACTCAGGAACTCTCGACTGCAGGTCTAACTTGTGCACTCTAATCTCAGCACACGTTGCTAGGACATTGAACTAGGCCTGACACATGTTAGGCACATCTCCCACCACGAAGCTGTATTCTCACACTTACTGCTTGTCTTTTACCTTTGCTTCTGTTTTTCTTTTTCTTTTAAAAATAACTATGAATATTTTTTTTTGAAAATTAGAATTATTCATCTATTTATGTGTTTTGTCTACTTGTATGTCTGTGTATTACGTGTGCGTTTATGCCCTTGAAGGTCAGAAGATGCCATTGGATTCCCTGGAACTGAAGTTATGGTATTTGTGAACCACCATGTGGGTACTGAGAGCGAAACGTAATTGCTGAGCCATCTCTCTAGCCTGCCTCTGTTTAAGTTTATTATTATATATAATAATATATAGCATGCATTATTGCTATAGTGGTAGCAGTTCTAGTAAACGTTTCCCACTTTTAAACCGTTGTTTTCATCTGGTCCAGTGGAAATGTCTACAATGTAAATCAATTAATATAGTTTTCTATAAGCTGATCAATCTTCTCTCCTCTTCTGTTCTAAGGGTTAAACTTGTTTTTTCAGGCATTCTAGGCAAGTTTTTACCACTGAGCTGCAGGCCAGCCTATGAGAGCACTAACTGCTATTTGCCCCATATCCTAGAAGGCACCGTGGTGTGTGTGTGTGTGTGTGTGTGTGTGTGTGTGTGTGTGTGTGTGTGCATGTGTGTGTGTGTATGTGTGTATGTGTGTGTGTCTGTGTGTGTGTATGTGTATATGTGGGTGTCTGTGTGTCTGTGTGTGTGTGTCTGTGTGTGTGTGTGTGTGTCTGTGTGTGTGTGTGTGTGTGTCTGTGTGTGTGTATGTGTGTGTGTGTGTCTGTGTGTGTGTGTCTGTGTGTGTGTATGTGTGTGTCTGTGTGTGTCTGTGTGTGTGTGTGTGTGTGTGTGTGTGTCTGTCTGTCTGTCTGTCAGGATAAAGGCTTTAGTATTTGTCAGCTTTGGGCCAGTCTGTCAGTTTCTAGTTCTGTGACACTGAGCAACTCTCTTAAACTCCTGTACTGTGTCTTGTATTTAACTGAAGCTAAGGACGCCTGTTTCACAGCACTAGGGAGGAGGCGGCCGGGGAGTCAGAGTCTCAGGTAGTCGAGTCTCAGCCTTTTGGCTAAGATCAAGTGCAGAGGTTTCAGGTAAGCCTTAGCCCCTGTCAGACAGAGAAAGAGTAACAGTAACAAAATAGAATGCCTGTGTCACAGGGTTGTGCCACAGTGCAAATGCAATGCATCAGTGCACAGAAGACACACCACACATGTTAACTGGGGACATTAGTTTTGGGTTACTGGGTCAGTATCCTGATGTCCTGAAGATACAGTTTGTTTATATGAAGGTCAGTCTTGAGGGCTATAAAATGAGACAAGAATGAGAGGAAGCAAGAGTCTAGGCATGGCTTATCTTCCTCAAAGAAGATCTGACTCTCACTAAAGGAATTGCCCCTCGCTGCTGTCCTGGAATTTGCCCCGAACTCATAGAGATCTGCCTGCTTCTGCCTCTCAAGTGCTGGAATCTAAGGCGTGTACCACCATCACCCCATGGAATTTTCACTCTTTGTTTTGTTATTCTGGGAATCCAGTCCAAGGCCTTGAATACGCCAGACAAGTGGTCTATCACTGAGGTACACACTTGGCCCACTGAAGTGTTTCTACGACTGTTGATACAACAACTTCATCTTTCAATACCACAAAATACAGTCTTTTTTTATTGAAAAACAACATGCTCAAATTGGCAGGCAGAATGTCAATGTGCTCTGACAGCTGGACTTTTAAAGTCTCATCATAGCTGTTTAAAAATTGTATTTATCAAATCCCTGTTTGTACTGACGCAGTTTGACAAGAGAACATCCATCGAGAGTGTTCTTTAATTTGATCTGAATAGTCCTATAAGAGTTTCATGATTCTCTTCTGAGCAGCCTAAATACTGACGTCATCACCTCTTAGATGCAGAACCCTGATCATAGTACACAGAACTACTAAGTTCAGATCATAGTATGCAGTAGTAGTAAGTTCTGATCATAGTATGCAGAAGTAGTAAGTTCTGATTATAGTATGCAGAAGTAGTAAGTTCAAAGACTGTTTACTTAATCTTTGGATTATAAAGGGGAACTTTAGCCACAATAGACATTAAAAATGAAGTAATTCTGTAAATCATCATTGCCTTCATCTGCCTATTGTTTCTGCCTCTATTTAGTGTGTGTGTGTTCTTATATATATATGGAGGTCAAGGATGACCTCATGGTATTGTTTTTCTTTTTTATCATGTGGTTCCTGAGATCAGAACTGATCAGGACTCAGGCTTCGTGGCAAATGTCCTATTGCATTGGGCCAAAACCCCCCATTCTAAATTTATGTTTTTTAAGATATATTTTATTTTATTTTTATTTTTCTTCATCCATCCATCCATCCATCCATCCATCCATCTATTCATCCATCCATCCATCCATCCATCCATTCATCCATCTATTCTTTTTACATTGTGGCCACAGCCCCTCCTCCCAGCTCTCCTCCCAGTTCCACCCTCACAAATCCCTCCCCCTATTACCCCTTCTCTTTCCTCAGAGAAGGGGAAGCCCCTCTTGGGTACCACCCTGCTCTTGGATATAAAGTTGCAACAGTACTAAGTGTATCCTCCTCCTCTGAGGTCCAGTCCAGCAAGGGGAAAGGGACCCAATGGCAGGCAACAAGAGTTGGGTGCTGGTTGCTACAGACAGGTCAGTACTACCTGTTGCACCTTTATGCAGTTTCTGTGCTGGTGATTGTCGTTCATACGTGCTGCAGCTGGGTAAAGACTGTTTGATTGCTTTCCTCCCTTGGCGCTGACTTCCTGTTTTCTGGAACCATGGATGCTAGATTGCAGGAGAGATTTCTATTGTTTTTCTTTTCCTGGACTTGTAGGAGTGGTATGTTTTTGTTGTTGTTTCAGTTACTTCTTCCGTAGGTTTCTTCTTCAACTCTGAAGTAGCATCAGATGTTTTCCTGAATGAACAGTTTCCTTCTGAAAAGAATCTGAAATATAATTTGTTAAGGGATTTTTTCTCCAGTTTGCTGTATTGGGTTCTCCTGTCCCTTTAGCTTGGGACCTTAGGTACATGAATGAAATCTTCCCATTACTGCTCCCTAGTGCTAATGTGGGTTTTCTGGAAATACTTTTCAATAGAATTTAATTTGCTTTTGGTATATTCTTGAAGATCTTAAGATTTGGGCTTACTAAATCTGAATAATATTAACATTTTGGGTAAGAGTTTACTACATCTACTTAGCAGACAGCTTAATATGAATTAGGTTGATATTAAAATTAATATCAGCAATTTAAAAATTTTTTATAATGAATAGAGTGATTTCACGATTAAAAAGAAACCTGTCTTGGGGTATGGTAGGCGCATCTTTAATCCCAGCACTCAGGAGGGAGAGCCAGGCACATCTCTGTGAGTCTGAGGCCAGTCTGGTCTACACTGAGAGCTCTAGGACAGCCAGCACTACATAGAGAGACTCTAAAAAAAATCACATAAAATCATTGTGACTTTTGATGTCTTAATGACAGTATCACATCAGTACTACATCATTTATTTATCCGCCATAGTATGATAATAAAAAGATCTAAATTAAAACTGAACTCGGTGTCATTTGTAGTCTTCTTAGATTTCCTATTTAACACTTCTATTGTTGGTGTACTTTTCTCTACTCTTTAATGTCTCCATAGCCTTTAACACATGTGAGAAATAGCAACCAACTATGTATTCCAAATGGCAAATAATAATAAAATAATTTTAACTTTTAGGTAAATAAGTAAATAAAGAATAAAGTTATAGTTATGACCTTGAGCAGATTATGTGGAGGCCAACATTGACAGCATCTTCTAAAGAATGAAGGCAATACTTCTGTGTGGTTATTGTGTGAGTCTTCCCTGAGCTCAGCATAGCAGCTGGGCGTGGTGGCACACCTGTAACCTTAGCACTCAGCAGCTGGATGTGGTGGCACACCTGTAACCTTAGCACTCAGCAGCTGGATGTGGTGGCACACCTGTAACCTCAGCACTCAGCAGCTGGATGTGGTGGCACACCTGTAACCTTAGCACCAGCAGCTGGATGTGGTGGTACACCTGTAACCTCAGCCCTCAGTAACTGGGCATGGTGGCACACCTGTAACCTCAGCACTCAGCAGCTGGGTGTGGTGGTACACCTGTAACCTCAGCACTCAGCAGCTGGGTGTGGTGGTACACCTGTAACCTCAGCACTCAGCAGCTGGGTGTGGTGGCACACCTGTAACCTTAGCACTCAGCAGCTGGATGTGGTGGCACACCTTTAATCTCAGCACTCAGGAGGCCAAGGCAGAAGTGCTGCAGGTTCAAAGCCCTCTAAGTCTACATCGTGAGTTGTAGGTTATCCAGTACTAGGTCTACATTGTGAGTTGTATGCTATCCAGTACAATATATTGAGACCAAGTCTCAAAAACCCAAAAGCAAAACAAAACAAAACACCTACTCACTCAACCACTTATCTAACCTGCTAAAACTTACACATGCACACAAATAAAACTCCAATTCCAAACCAAAAAACAAAACAAATCAACAAAGAAATCCAATCAACTAAACAACACCAATAACAACAAAAAGAAAATTACACATTTTAATTTCTATCTCAAAATTTTATTACCTTTAATATTGGAGTTAAGATGACTTGGTTTTGACTCAAGTGTGTATTATATTTATGAAAAAAAAATTCTAGGTACTAACAATTATGATAAACTTAAATTCTATTTTAAGAAAGAGTTTCTGAGGCAATTCTTTTGTGATTAGACTCCTAATTATTTAAATTTAAGATGGTCAGATTTCCTTTGTTCTGGATATTATGAAAATGACCTAAACATCATTGGTATAGTTAATAGGAAAAACAGGAAGTAAGAGAGTGTCAGGAGTTACGGGGTTGAATGACAGAGGGTAAGGGGTGAGAAAGAGGACAAGAAGCACAAAAACGACAGCTAGAAAAGCAAATGTCACACCACTGAAATTGTGTAACTAAGAATACAGAAGTCCTCCTGAAAAGAGCTTGTTTAAACCAAAGGAAGTTTAGTGTGGGAAATGTATTCACAGAAGTGTTAGTTATCTGTATGTTTTCTGAAAAGAGCAGCCATCACAGGAAAGCATCAGTACTCGTAGGCTGGAGAGGGAACTAGTTGTTAAGCCAGTGGGTTTAACTGCCGTGAGGCTGAGGTCGCTGTAGTACTGTTACCTGGGAAACGACACTTCTATTAATTCAGAACCCTGTGGTCATGAGGATGGCACTAGATTCACCTCAGATGTTGCACTTACTCACTTCTACCTCTGCCAGAACTGCCCCGGGATCCTAGCAGCCTCTTCCTGGAGACAGTTTTGGCCGTCATACCTGGGGCAGATGAGCTACTGACAAATGGTGTGTAGAGTCTGAGGATGCTTCAACACATGGACAGCTTCACAGCAAAGAAGACAAGCTGCTGTCAGTACATATATCTGCTGGTTAAATCAAGACGTGCACACTGGCTTTTGTTGACTAGGATAAGTGGTCACAGGATAAGATGCACTCCCAGGAAATTGAAAACTTAGAATAGAACAACTGTGAGCCCCTCTCCAGCCCCCACTTCCTTAGTGACGGTCCACATGATCCGCACAATGTATGGTCAGGAACTTGCTTGTGTGATCACCTATGGGGTTTGTCAAGGCTTGGGGTAATGGTGTGATGAAACTTCGCCACTGGAGCTGTCTTCGCCTGAGTTTACCGAATACTGCTGTTGTCCCCGAAGGAAGCAGGAACAGAGGGCAAATAAACTCATCTACCTTCTTTTGCCATCCGATTCTCATAAGTGCAGGATGTAAGTAGACACAAGATGACAAGGGACTGTTCTAGAACTGCTGTTGACAGGTTTCCAGCCTTCTGAGGAGGGCAGGGGAAGTAGGAACATCATTGAGAACCAACCAAGGGATCATGGGAAGAGGCACTTCTAAAATAAGATTCTTTGATTATATGGGAGAAAGTCAACCAAAAAAATGTTTGGTAACTTTTCTGAATGTCCAGACAGACCTTTTTATTATTTTTATTTCTTCAAAGGGTACTGATAATAATATATATGGGCTAATGGAGAAACTTTGAAAAATGAGGTAAATCTCCACTGAAATATCTGAGTATTTAGTTATAAGAATTGGAAATTGATCTTGTAACCAGACCTGCAGTTGCAGTACTTGGAGCCTGTGCCAAGAGGACTGCCAAGAGCTGTAGGCTAGCCTAGGCTGCAAAGTAAGGCCCTATCTCAAAATAACCCAAACATACAAATTAACAAACAAATAAAAGGACTTTGCTGTAAGTTCATTAGCTCTCAGAAAAGTTGAATGTGTCCTGGAAAAGACAAATGGAAGGGTCAGCTCTGATGGCATCTTCGGTGCGCTGCCTGTGGCTCGTATCGACCAGCACCAGTGTTCGTTGCTTTAGGTCCGTATGATCATAGGTCTAGTTTGGGTTAGTTGCCTGCCCTTGGGCAGACAGCTAGAGTGTTAGTAATTTAATAACTAAAGACTAAATATACTTCTGTATGTAATAATGATTACTAGGCAAGCAAAAGCTACAAGTTATTTATTATTGGAGCTATTTTAGATTAGCAGTAGATAGCTCAAAATCATAGCCCAAAGTGCTTGTGCACTTGGTAAGTAATGGATACTCTGACCTGTTTTAATAGTACCTCAGAGGAAGGTGTCATTATTATCCTCATTTTACAGATGAGAGAAGTTGAGAGGTGCACTTCTGATGATGGTGGATTAGGCAGTTTGGACTAACACTTCTACTGAGAGCAACTAGAAAAACAGGATCAAATGTACAGTTTATCTGTTTGAGAGTATCAGAGAGCTAACCCAGAAGGGATGCTAACCAAGCAGTGATGGCTCTGGGGACAGTATCCTGGACAAGAAGGAAACCTAAAAGGTGAGCTGGGAATTCAAGGTTTCTTTCCCCTATGGGAATGTGTTTCCAGGAAGGACAGCTAAGAGCCTGAGAAAAGCTTTTGTTTTCCCCCATTTTTTTATTTGTTTCATTACTCTGTATTTACATTTGAGATGTTATCCCTTTTCTTGTCCCCCCATTTCCCTTCCCCCTCCATTTGATATTTTTCTATTCTTTTTTTTCTGCTTTTTTTTTCTTTCAACTTTATTTTTTTTAAAAAGAGACATGTACAGATTTTTAAAGGCATTTTGGCATAACACTATATGAACATATTTTTGCTAGTACTTAATTCTTTTAGAAGTTTGATAGTATGCATTGAAATCTACTAGTTACCATAAACATATGAACATGTAGAACAGAATGTAACATGGAAATAGAGTTTTCTTGGTGTGTATAGATTAAGCATAATGATCTATGAATACCAAAAATTGCCACAAGGCTATATTCTTAGCTCTTGGATTATTAATGATTTAAGGTCTAGGGGTACCACACTCTGAGAGGGTGCTACACACTTTTTTTTTCTCAGAAGGACTGAGGCTTTCACTATTTGGCTTTTGTTTATCTTGACTTCATATAGCCTATGAGTTGTTTCTGGGATGTTCAGAGCTTTCTGGGGTTAGTATCCAATATTATGTCTGTTCTTTTGTGACTGGGTTACCTCATTCAGGATGATATTCTCTAGATGCATCCATTTTCCTAGGAATTTCATAAAGTCATTGTTTCTGATAGCTGAGTAGTACTCCATTATGTAAATATACCACAATTTTTGTATCCATTCATCTACTGAAGGACATCTGGGTTCTTTCCAGCTTCTCTCTATTATAAATAGGGCTACTATGAACATTGTGGTGCATGTGTCTTTGTTGTATGTTGGAGCTTCTCTGGGGAATATGCCCAGAAGTGGAATAACTGGGTCTTCAGGTAGGACTATGTCCAATTTTCTGAGGAACCACCAGACTGATTTTCAGAGTGATTGTACCAGCTTACAACCCCACCAACAGTGGAGGAGTGTTCCTCTTTCTCTACATCCTCGCCAGCATCTGCTGTCATCTGAGATTTTGATGTTAGCCATTCTGACTGGTGTGAGGTGGAATCTCAGGGTTGTTTTGATTTGCATTTCCCTGATGACTAATGATATTGAGCACTTCCTTAGATGTTTCTCAGCCATTCGATATTCTTCAGTTGAGAATTTTTTGTTTAGCTCTGTACCCCATTTTAAAATAAGATTGTTTGATTCTTTGGCGTCTATCTTCTTGAGTTCTTTGTATATATTGGATATTAGACTTCCATCAGATGTGGGGTTGGTAAAGATCTTTTCCCAATCCGTTGGCTGCAGTTTTGTTTTCTTGACAGTGTCCTTAGCCTTACAGAAAATTTGCAATCTCATTAAGTTCCATTTCTCAATTCTTGGTCTTAGAGCACAAGCCATTGGTGTCCTGTTCAGAAAAATTTTCCAGTGCCTACGTGTTCTAAAATTTTCCTCACTTTCTCTTCTAATAGTTTCAGGGTACCTGGTTTAATGTGGAGATCTTTGATCCACTTGCACTTAAGCTTTGTTCAAGGAGATAAGAAAGGGTCTATTTTCATTCTTCTGCATGCTGAGTGCCAGTTGAGCCAACACCATTTGTTAAGAGGCTGTCCTTTTTCCATTGAATGTTTTTAGCTCCTTTGTTAAAAATCAAGTGACTATATGTGTGAGGGTTCATTTCTGGATCTTCTATTCTGTTCTATTGATCATCCTGCCTATCTCTGTACCAGTACCATGTGGTTTTTAACACAATTGTCTTGTAATATAGCTTGAGGTCAGAGATGGTGATTCCTGCAGATGCTTTTTTGTTGTTGAGGATGAATTTTGATATCTAGGTTTTTTGTTATTCCAGATGACTTTGCAAATTGCTCTTTCCAACTCTATGAAGAACTGAGTTGGAATTTTGATGGGGAATGCATTGATTCTATAAATGGCATTTGGTAAGATGGCCATTTTTACAATGTTGATCCTTCCAATCATTGAGCATGGGAGATCTTTCCATCTTTTGAGATCTTTCTCAATTTCCTTCTTCAGAGATTTGAAGTTCTTGTCATACAGATCCTTCACTTGCTTAGTTAGAGTCACACCAAAGTATTTCATATTGTTTGTGATTATTGTGAAGGGTATCTTTTCTCTAATTTCTTTCTCAGCATGTTTGTTCTTTAGTAGAGAAAGGCTACTGATTTTTTTGAGTTAATTTTATATCCCACCACTTTGCTGAAGTTGTTTATCTGCTGTAAAAGTTGTCTGGTGGAATTTGTGGGGTCACTTAAGTACACTATCATGTCATCTGCACATAGTGATATTTTGACTTCTTCCTTTCCAATTTGTATCTCTTTGATTTCCTTTTGCTGTCTAATTGCTCTGGCCAGGACTTCCAGTACTATGTATAATAGGTAGGGGGAGAATGGACAGCCTTGTCGAGTCTCTGATTTTAGTGGGATTGCTTCAAGTTTCTCATCGTTAAGTTTGATGTTGGCTATTGGTTTACTGTATATTGCTTTTATTATGTTTAGGTATAGGCCTTGGATTCCTGTTTTTTCCAAGACTTTTAACATGAAGGGGTGTTGAATTTTGTCAAATGCTTTCTCAGCATCTAGTGAGATGACCATGTGGTTTTTTTCTTTGAGTTTGTGGATTACATTGATGTATTTCTGTATATTAAACCATCCCTGCATTCCAGGGATGAGGCCTACTTGCTCATTGTGAATGATTATTTTGATGTGTTCTTGGATTCAGTTTGCAAGAATTTTGTCAAGTATTTTTGCATCAATGTTCATAAGGGAGATTGGTCTGAGGTTCTCTTTCCTTGTAGAGTCTTTGTGTGGTTTAGGAATGAGGGTTATTGTGGCTTTGAAAAATGAGTTGGGTAGTGTTCCATCTAACTTTATTTTATGGAATATTTTGGAGAGTATTGGTATTAGGTTGTCAATAAATATCTGATAGAATTCTGCACTGGACCCATATGGTCCTGGGCTTTTTTTGGTTGGGAGCCTTTTAATGACTGCTTCTATTTCTTTAGGTGTTATGGGATTATTTAGATGGTTTATCTGGTCCTGGTTTATCTTTGGTATCTGGTATCTGTCTAGGAATTCATTCATTTCCTCCAAATTTTCCAGTTTTGTTGAGTATAGGCTTTTTTAGTAGGATCTGATGATTTCTTGAATTTCCTTAGTTTCAGTTGTTATGTCTCCATTTTCATTTCTGATTTTGTTAATTTGGGTACTTTCTCTTTGCCCTCTAGTTAGTCTGGCTAAGGGTTTATCAATCTTGTTAATTTTCTCAAAGAACCAGCTCTTGGTTTTGTTGATTCTTTTAATAGTTCTTTTTGTTTCTATTTGGTTAATTTCTGCTCTGAGTTCGATTATTTCTTGCCATCTACTCCTCTTAGGTGTATCTGCTTCTTTTTATTCTAGACCCTTCAACTGTGCTGTCAAGTTGCTAGTGTATGTATGCTCTCTCCAGTTTCTTTTTGGAGGCACTCAGAGCTATGAGTTTTCCTCTTAGTCCTGCTTTCATTGCATTTCATAGGTTTGGGTATGTTGTGCTTTCATTTTCATTAAATTCTAGAAAATCCTTAATTTCTTTCTTTCTTTTTTTCTTTGACAGTAGTATTGTTGAATAGAAGATTGTTCAGCTTCCATGTGTATATGGGCTTTTTTTGTTGCTCTTGTTGTTATTAAACACTAGTCTTACTTCATGGTGATCTGATATGATGCATGGGAGTATTTGAATCATCTTATATCTATTGAGGCTTGTTTTGTGACAAGCCTCAAATGGTCAGTTTTGGAGAAGGTGCCGTGAGGTTCTGACAAGAAGGTGTATTATTTTCTTTTAGGGTGAAATATTCTGTAGATGTCGATTCCAGTTGGTTCATAACCTCTGCTAGTTTCACTACATCCTTGTTCAGTTTCTGCTTCCATGATCTGTCCATTGATGAGAGTGGGGTGTTGAGGTCTCCCCCTATTATTGTGTGGGGTGCAATGTATTTTTTGAGCTTTAGTAGGATTTCTTTTATGAATAATGGGTGCTCTTGTATTTGGTTACTCACAGCGCAGTATTACCAGGCCAGTGTCCCTGGATCTCTGCTGTTCCAGTGGCAAAGGGCCCAAGCTCGCGCACGGGCTTTCTGGGCGGATCCCAGGTCCCTATATCATCAGTGAAAAAAATATTTTGGGGGATTAGCAAGATCACTCACCCAGTAATGTTCTCGTGGTGTAAGCATGAGGACAGTAACCTCTAGGGGACATGTGGCAGATGCTTAGATTAAACCTCAGTAGTAGGAAGGCTGAGATTGGAGGATCCCAGGAGGTCTGCCCTACAGCCTTTCTACCCTTTCCATTAGTGAGAGATCTGTTCAAAAAAAAAAAAAAAGGAATGCAATAAAGGAAGACACTTGATACTGACTTCTGGCTCCCACAGGCACATGAATATGTGCACTCACTCACATGATCAGGTAGGTACACATACACCTACTAATCAAATATAGAGAACATCTCTCTCTCTCTCTCTGTGTGTGTGTGTGTGTGTGTGTGTGTATGATTGTTACCAGTGTCTAGTATTCATACAAGTGTGGAATTTCTGAAGTGAAGTTTAGAAACTGAGGTAGTATGGTTTATTTATGTGCCTGGCCCTTTAAAGGACCCCATGTCTTCCGGTGTCAGTGTCTTTTAAAAGAAGAGGCATGGGATTCAGGAGTGGGACTGAGGTGGTCCAGGCGGCAGCCAAGGAGGGTCAGAGGGCAGGGTGAGAGAGATGATAGTTCGTACAGGTGAGACAGGAGAAGCGGAGAGAACCCACAAAGGAGCAAATACAAAGAAAAGGATAAATAAAATAAAA
Source organism: Micromys minutus (assembly GCF_963924665.1). NCBI lineage: Eukaryota > Metazoa > Chordata > Mammalia > Rodentia > Muridae > Micromys > Micromys minutus. The sequence continues at coordinate 5,299,990 of NC_137968.1, forward strand.
GCTACACTCACATCGCAGATTAAATTGATTTGATTTCCAGCTGAGTGAAATACTAGGAGCCGAGATAATGTTGCTTTAGGTAGATACATGCGCCTTCACTCTCAGTAATTTCGTCAATAATTTTGTGGAGTAAGCTGTGCATGGTGGCACATGCCTGTAATCTTAGCTCTTGGAAAGTGGAGGCAGGAGGATTAGGAGTCAAGACATTGGGGGAGGGGAGAATTTGTGGCATTTGTATAGTAGCCTTAATTTTGCCTTTGATTCATAAAAACAAAAATCTTTATTGTTAACCATTTTACGGAGCAGAAAAGAGATTTATTTGCATACTGACTTTAAGTAATCAAGAAGAATTATTCATGTCTCATTTGACACATTCGCCACTGCCTTGTACTGCCTAAAAGACTTTTTAAAGGAAGCTTTGGATATATGTGTTTGTAACTCTCTCGTGAGGTCGTGTGTAGTTGTTCAGGGCTACCACATCAGTCTTTGCACCTTTGTACGGGACTCAACAGAAACAACTCTAAATTGTGCCTAGAATTCAGACATACTATCTCCGAATGTCAGAATCGTGTCCTAAGTTTCATTCTGGTCTTGTGAGATGCAGCTGAAGTAGAGATGGGGGCAGGAACAGCATGTGGTTCGCACACGGCAGCATAAATAAATGCTTTCTCCTCATTCGCTGCCTCACCGTAATGGGCTGCGCTGCTGGAAAAGCCCCACTTCTACTGCCATTCTAAGTTTTGACTCCCGCACTAGAAAACATCAGAATATTTGTATAGAAATATGATTCCTTCTTTGAGTGGCAGACCAGGTTCAGATGTATCTCTGGGATCCTAGCATTGTTTTGTTTAATCTCATGATGAGTTGATTACGGTCAAATGAATTGCCTTGAGTACCAACACAGGTTTGTGAGAATTCAACACTAGCTTTTGGCTGGGCTCCAGGAGGCAATGCTAAACCTGGGCCATCTGGTCTGCTTCTTCACCGTCAGCTCTTGCCAAACAACGAGCCAATAATCTGGTGCATTTTGACTAGTGATAGGTCTGGCCGTAGGTGATGGGTTAGGCTTTTGAGTGGTTAAGATGTCAGGAGGGAGGCATTGGTACCACGAATCTCCGAATGCATTAAAGCGAGAGCAACGTGGAGAGAATCGAGGACTCAACACAGAGCGGTGGAGACGGCTCTGTGCGCTTTATTGCATCGAACTGTTATCACTGGAAGTTTTAGGGACAAATCCTGTGTCATGGCAGCCCTAAGAAAGCTAGACATAGCCAGTTTATGCGAGGTTCCAGGTTTGAGTCTAAGCACAACAGGAACCAAAGCAAAGGAAAGCCAATCAAACGACTTCGGGTGAGCTCCTGGAAAGAATCCACGCCTTGCACTAAATCCTCTATAAGGTTGGCTAAGTGATCAAACCTCATTGGCAAGGCTGGAGCGCAGCGGTCCCGAGCCTAAGCACTGTTAATTTGGGCTGTCATAATCCCTTTAATAACTATTCATTGGGAGGCGGGAGTGATGGCTCAGTGGTTAAGAGCACTTATCCATGGCTCTTGCAGAAGACTAGGGTCGATTCCCAGAACCCACACAGTGCCTCACAACCCCCTGTAACTCCAGTTCCAGGGGGTCTGGTGCCCTCTTCTGTTCCGTCTCAGCGCTGCATGCATTTGGCATATAAGTATACATGCAAACAAAATAAATGTTCCTCATACCCATGACATAAAGTAAAACAACAAAGACACTATTTTTGTATGGCTAACGCACTGTGACTGTTGGGTTGAAACCCTTAGGAATGTAGAGCACTTAGCAAACTAGCAATTTCCCCCAGTTCAAAAGCCAAGGATGGCGAGAGATGGGTTCTGGTTCACTGAAACCCACCTGTCTGGCTACCCGGGCATTTAGATTGTGCCTTAGGATTTTCTCTCCTGCTCTCTTTTGTTCTGTAACCACGGACACAAGGATACAGCTACTGTATAGGAATATGGAGTTTGAGGTCAATTAAATCTGCATTCTTGGGTCATGGTACTCATTCTTCCCACGAGGTGCAGGCTGATTTCCCGTGTGAACACACACATGTGATGGGGACTGCAGTGGGTCAGAGAGTTTTTCTGTACTCTGACTGCTCCCTGGTGCAGTCCAAACAAGTGTGGGCGGCAGTGAATGTGGGGGAGCCAGTGGAAAGCAGTATTTTATGTCCCCTGACTTCAGTTTATTGGACTGTTTTCGGATAGTTCGGTTGTATCGGGTCTAACCCTTTCTGGGAGTGGAAATGTAGAAATAGCCTGTTATCCGATTTTATTTTTGTTTTCAACCCTAGGAAGTATTATCCTGATTGTATTCTAGCCTCAGCAAAAAGGACACTTCTTTGGGGTCTAACGCAGTGGTTGCAAAGAAAAATCTTTAAGCTTTATTTTAAATGTTTTTTAAAAAAATGTACTTTATGGCAGAACAAACAGACATTCTCCATAAAATAAAGAACAAAAGTAAGAAAGGAGTATTAAAATAGGTTAACTGTACAATGTAGACTCTGTGATGTATAGTAAGTGTATATTAAGATGCAGACTGGTAAGATATTCTTTATTTATCTTATTTTTTTTTTTGTGTTTATGTGTTTGGAATTGAACCCAGGGCTTTTTGCATACATGACAAATGCTCTGGCCTTGAGCTGTATCTCTACTTATGGCCAAACTTTGGTGGTGTCTGCTTATGGACTGTAAAGTTTTAGGAAAAATTAAAAAAAATATATACAAAGGAAAGCCTGAAAGTCTGATGGTAGGTTATAAAGCAAAACCCAAATTATCAATTTAAGAAATGAATCAAACATAGTCACTATATGATGTTTTTCCTAAGCACTAGGATAGAAAGAACATGAAAGAGACATGATTTATGGCTTATTTCTCTTAAGTCACAGTTTTAATATCCATAAAATTCAGTTTATAATACTTAGCTTAAAGGACTCGTGCATGTAAAATCAGAGAATTATGTTAGCTTCCAATGATTGTAACAAATGCCTGAGTTTAAGGAAACAGAAAAGATTGTTGTACTCAGAATTTTGAAGGTTCTAGACTGTATTTGTTTGGTTCCATTGCTTTTGGGTCTTGGGCCTTAATAAATGTTAAGGCCTAGAACTGAAACTTAGAGGAAGAAAGCATGTACACGTGCGCGCGCGCGCGCGTGTACGTGTGTGTGTGTGTTTCTATATACAGATACATATATTCATCTGTCTGCATTCCTTGTTAAACCGTAATGGATAGGCAACAATAGCAAACATAGAGCAATTAGATTATTTGGAATAAAAAGCACATACGCACAGGATGGAAACAGTGAAGGACTGGGAGAAAAATTTTTTGCAAATTTCTGATAATGGGTTGATGAGCAAAAATTTCTAAAAGGCTCAAAAGACAAATATTGGCAGAAAAGGTAATTAGACTTTGAAAAACAGACCTACAATGGCCATTAAGTATGTAAGAATGATCAACACCATTAATCATCAGAGAGTACAAATTATCTCCAAGGAGAATTTCTGTTTCTAGAAGATGAAAGATAAGATTTGGAGAGGGTAAGGAGGAAATACAGCCCTTAAATATGGTGACAGGAATTAACATTGCCATGTGGTATCTCCTCAGAAAGTTAAATGAACTACTCATGACTAGCTACATAATAATAGCAAAAACAGACTACCTGGATTATTTCAAACGCCAGGCTTTTCCTACGTCTGCTCAAATATCTCAGGGGTATAAAATAAGATTGTTGAACTTTGTACCCCCATGCTCATTACAGAATTCTTCTCAGTAGCATCATATAGAATCTTGCTAAGCATCTACCAGTATATGATTATAGGTAGAAAATGTGGTATACAAACACAGTGGAATATTATTCAGATTTAAAACGGAAGGGCCTTCTTTAGGGTTAGAGTGCCAGGAACCTGGAGGACGCTAGCTATGTTAAGTGAAATAAACTAAGATCAAGGAAACAGATACCTAATGATCTTACTTTCATGGGAGGACTTAGACACAGTTGACTTCAAAGAAACAGCGTAGATTTTTTGTTGGAAAGTGCTGGGTCTATTCAAAGAAACAGCGTAGATTTTTTGTTGGAAAGTGCTGGGTCTATTATGAAATATTAGAAAATGAGTAACAATATTTTACAGTAGGATAAAATAAATAGTATCAATCAAAAATATATGAGTTTTCTTCTTAGCACTGCTTTCATTGTGTCCCACAAGTTTGGGTGTGTTGTGCTTTCATTTTCATTACATTCTAAATTGTCTTTCATTTCTTTGTTTCCTCACTGACCGAGTTATCACTGAGTAGGTAGTTTAGCTTCCGTGTGTATGTGGGCTTCCTGGTGTTTAGTTGTTACTGAAGACCAGCCTTAGCCTGTCTGATAGGATGCATGGGAATATTTCAATCTTCTTTTATCTGTTGAGGCCTGTTTTGTGACTGACTATATGGTCAGTTCTGGAGAAGGTACCATGAGGTGCTGAGAAGAAGGTATATTCTTTTGTTTGAGGATGAAATGTTCTGTAGATGTCTGTCAAATCCATTTGGTTCATACCTTCTGTTAGTTTCATTGTCTCTGTTCAGATTCTGTCTCCATGCTCTGTCCACTGGTGAGAGTGGGGTGCTAAAGTCTCCCTCTATTGTGGAAGGCTCAGTATATGCTTTGAGCTTCAGTAATGTTTCTTTTACATCTACGGGTTCCCTTGCATTTGGGGCATGGATGTTCAGAATTGAGAGTTTCTCTCGGTGGATTCCAAAAAGCAGCTACCGTATGCCTATATTGTCCTGTTCTTTACATGTCTACTGAGTAATACACACATGACACTCATGGGAGTTCCCGTTTTAAACAAACACAACACTTTAAATTTCTTCCTATGACACAGCAAGTACGTGATCGTGCAGTCAGGACTTTCAGTCTTACCTGAAATTGGGGACTGTCTGTAGTGACTTCTGTAAGGAAGCCACAACTCCTGATCCCTTCCGAACAGTTCTACCACTGGCGCTGGCTCTGCGTAGGCTCCTATTTCAGGTTCCACTTATCTTGCTGGCTTTGGCTGTGTTTGTCTTCCAGGAATGGCTTCCCTTGTCAGGTCCATACCTCCTGACTCTCTGCCTACTATTTTTCTGTGCCCAACATTACGGCTTCCCCTCTGGCCTTATTAAACCTAGCTCCTCTGTAGTGCCTGACTTCCATAATCACAGTGACTCAAACCGACATGGAGACACAGAAGCCTGCCATGTCTATGATACACATGCACAGGAGTGATTCTAAAGGTACTTCATACGATTTGGAAATGCCACGTTGTTCTCTAAGCCCGACCAACGCTCAGAGCATGGATATTACCTGTCCTTAGAAACTATAACTTATCTGTGCTTCTTGCAGATTGAGTTTTTAAACTAAGGGCTATGGAATCAGTTCAGGAGCACCAGAACTGGCTTACGAGCAGAGCTGGTGCCTGGCTGTGGTGCAGACCTGTGTTCTCAGTACTCAGGAGGCAGAGTGAGATGGGTCTCTGAGTTCTAGGCCAGCCTGGTGGTTTTGGCATCCATATGGTAGGTAAACTGAGGCAGGCAGCTGTTGGGGGTCAGCGCCTAGAGCCTCTGACCAAGTGGATCTGGGTGCCTGTAGAAGCTGCTGCCAAAGGTAGGAAACCATGAGAGAAGTTGCTCAGCAGACTCCCCCCCCCCCCCAGGGAACAAAGCTTAATTTACTGGGGCTGGTTGGCACTCTCTGTGGCCAGCAGAAAAATTATGAACTCTGTTAACTCCTTGGGTTGGTGAGAAAAAGAAGAAAGAAAATTCACCTGTATGCCCCTCCCCCCCAATGAATGGACAACACAAACGTCAGAGTCCATAACTTTATACACACATACATACATGAATGCATACACACATACATACATGCATGCAGACCTACATATAGACATATGCATATTCACATGTAGAATGGTTAGATCAAAACCTTAGGTGACAGCAGATGCTGGAGAGGATGTGGAAAAAGAGGAACACTCCTCCATTGTTGGTGGAATTGTAAGCTGGTACAACCACTCTGGACATCAGTCTGGTGGTTCCTCAGAAAATTGGACACAGTACTATCAGAGGACCCAGTTATTCTACTCCTGGGCATATACCCCAAAGACGCTCCAACATATAACAAGGACACATGTTCCACTATATTCATAGCAGCCTTATTTATAATAGTTAGAAGCTGGAAAGAACACAGATGTCCCTCAACAAAAGAATGGATACAGAAAATGTGGCACATTTACACAGTGGAGTACTACTCAGCTATTAAAAACAATGACTTCATGAAATCCTTTGGCAAATGGATGGAACTAGAACCTATCATCCTGAGTGAGGTAACCCAGTCACGAAAAAACACACATGGTATGCACTCACTGATAAGTGGATATTAGCCCAAAAGCTTGGAATACCCACAATACAACTCACAGACCATATAAAGCTCAAGAAGAAGGAAGACCCAAAGTGTGGATGCTTCAGTCGTACTTAGTAGGGGGAACAAAATATTCACAGGAGGTGGAGGATGGGAGGGACTTGGGAGAAAGAGAGGAGGGGGAGGAGAATAAAGGGGCAAGATCAGGTATGGGAGGAGTTGGGGATGATATACAGAGGGCCAGGAAATTGAGCAAAGGTGTGTAACAAGGGGCATGGGGACTGGAGGTAGCCACCAGCAAGTTCCAGATGCCAGGAAAGCAAGAGGCTCCCAGGACCCAATGGGGATGACATTAGCTGAAATATTCAACAAAGGGGAGGGAGAGCCCTTAGAGACCATATCCAGAGGTTAGGCAAGTGTTAGGGGATGGGGCTACCCACCCATCTCCAAATTCTTAATCCAGAAAGGGTTAAGGGAATACAGGGACAAGTCAAGGAGCAGAGACTGAAGGAAAGGCTATCCAGAGACTTCCCCACCTGGGGATCCTTCCCATATGCAGACACCAAACCCAGTCACTATTTTGGAAGTCAAAAAGTGCTTGCTGACAGGAGCCTGATATAGCTGTCTCCTGAGAGGCTCTGCCAGAGCCTGGCCAATACAGAAGAGGATGCCTGCAGCCAAACTTTGGACTGAGCATGGGGACCCCAATGGAGAAGTTAGGGAAAGGACTGAAGGAGCTGAACCCCATAGGAAGAACAACAATATTAACCATCCAGACCCCCCCAGAGCTCCCAGGGACTAAACCACCAACCAAAGAGTACACATGGAGAGAGAGACCCATGGCTCCAGCTGCACATGTAGCAGAGGATGGCCTTGTTGGATATCAGTGGGAGGAGAGGCCCTTGGTCCTGGGAAGGCTCGATGGCCCAGTGTAGAAAAATACCAGGATGGGGAGGTAGGAAGGAGGAGGTGGGACAAGGGAGCACCTTCATAGAAGCAGGAGAGGGGGAAGAGATAGGGGTCTTGTGGAGGGGAAACCGGCAAAGGGGATAACCTTTGAAATGTAAATAAATAAAATATCCAAAAAAAGGAATGTGTCTTTCTGAACTTCATATTGTTTTCTAAGATTTTTTTAAACATTAGAGCCAGTAGTAAAATTACCTCAGCCTAGAGAGTGGGTGGGTGGAAGTTGGAGCATCTCCATAGAAGCAGGGGGATGGGGGAGGGAGGATGGGAGGGGGGGAAAGGGGATAACATTTGAAATGTAAATACATAAACTATTCAATAAAAAAGATACCTCAACCTAGCTCCACTGACTATTTTTCCAAATGTTGCTAAGTGTGGTGGTCACTGTTGCAAATCCACATCTCTAAATTCTTCTCTAGGATGTTGATAGAATCATAATCGGCTCCAGCAGTGATGCCTGGACGAGATCTAGTGCCATTATTGTGAATCCCAGTGACACTGCCCAGTGAGGGACTGGAGGCCTCTAGAGTTTCTTACAGTTCTTAGCTTGGGAGGGATGTGAGGGTAGCAAGCAGGGCGGAGTTCCACAACAGCATCAGGTCCTCAGGACACGTGGTCCTCAGCGCCATGCCACACTTAGGCCACCCGTGTGGTTGTGATAAGCCATGGGCTGCATTCCATGAGTTCTAAAGCCATTCCTCCCGCATGGCCCTCAGCAACAGAGTGAGTTCCAGGATTACAGAGAAGCCCCGTCTTGAAAAACAAACACCACCACCACTATCACCAAAAAGAATGGAGATGAAGTGGAAAATAACAGGAAATCTGTGTGGATTTCACTTAGTATTATCCCATAGAATTTCATTTTAGTTATATGCATTTGTACACACACACACAAACGCAGCGTCTAAAATGTATTGCTTACTATACTATGGGCCACGTTTTAAAGAAGCATATTACAATATAGAGCAGAGTTATCTAACCATTTGGCTTCTGTGGGGTCAATTTAGAATTGTCTTAGAGCTGGAGCAATGGCTCAGAAATTAAGAGCATGAAGTGCTTTTATTTGTATAAGATAAAAAGACCTCATACACATAAAACAAAATGCAGATACAATTTTGGCAAAAATAAAGATCAAATAATTGTTTTCGGCCACTCACTAAATACCCAAACATTTCTGAAAGCGGATGAACAAAAATGGCCGTGTATATTTTTCATAGCATTTTCTAGCACAGAAAAGCAAGAGTTCTCACAAAGTAATTTTAATTTATTCAGAATCTGTAAAATCAAGTGGCCAGGCGTGATCACACACGCCTATAACGCCAGCATTCTGGAGGCGCGTGGATCTGTGTGAGGTTGAGGTCAGCCTGGTCCCCATAGTGTGTTTCAGGACAGCCATGGCTTTGTAGAAATAACCTGTCTCAAAAGGCAGAAACAAAGAAACAAAATTTAAGACAAGGTTTCATGCAGCCCAGCCTCCGGGTGAACTCATTATGTAGGGACTCATTATAAACTCCTCCTCCTCCTCCTGCTGCCTCCTGAGGGCTGGCAGAATAAATGGTCGCGGTCATACTTGGTTCATATAGTGCACATCAAACCTTGAGTTCTGCTTGTTATGTTAGACAAGGACTTTACCAGCTGAACTGTCCCAAGTTCAGAGTGTTGTATGTGTTCACTGTGTAGGAGTGCGTGCAGCCTGGAATCTCCCTTGGGTCTTGACTTAACTCCATAGGTCTCAGTTCTTGAATCAGGATTGCTCACTGGGACTTAGGTTGCCTCTCCAGTGAGTCTTGGGATCCTCTTGTTTCTGCCTCTCAAGTGTTGGCAGTATAAGTAAGTATGCATGCCTGAATGCCCAACTTTTTGATCATGATTACAGTGAACACTACAGATGAGCTGTCTCCACAGCCCGTTCGGGGGTTTGTTCAAAGTCAAGCAGGTCCCCAGTTTTAACCATTAATAGAATGTTGAAATTTGAGTAATACAGCACTGACTTTTCTAGATTTTGTCTTAACCATAAAAACAGAAGATACGAGGACAGCATAAAACTAGTGGTGTTGCGTTTGCACCAGTATCTGGGTTGATGGACTTGGTTGTGATTGTGAAGCCAGGGGTATTTGTTTCTGAGAGACAGATCTTGTAAATGTCAAGGAAAGAGATATGAATGACGTCTTCTCAAATTAAACATCAGACTGAAGCTCTATTTATTATTTGAAAACTGGCAGGTGTCATAATTATGTCAATAAAGATGGGGTAGAAAATATACCAAAGTATTTCCCTGAAAAACCTAAAATCTGTTTTAAATTATTGAATCAGATTGACAATCAAAGCTACATAACTTCGCTGTTCACAGGATTATGTTTAGCAAACATGTCAAAATGCATGAAGCTATCCTCCTTAATTTGAGTTTACCATAATTTCAGTTTCATAATACTCTTTTAAGACTGGAAATATTGTTTTGGTAAGTTGGTTTTCACCTGAAAGATGCGTGTTTAATTCCTTTAAATGATCAGTTTAATCCATGAATAAAATTATATCTCCAAACCATTTTTTACTGACAGGCTGTGGCATAAATTTTGTTTTTGATGGCACAGACAAGTTGACAACATTGTAAATCATAAAATCTTTTCAACGTTTGGCCTGAACTTAGTCATCTTACTTCAGAACATTTATGTTGTTCTGGTAGCCAGCATCAACACTTCTTACAAATTCCTGATTTTGGTGATGATTTAATTTTTTGGTGACTGTGAATGAATTTTTATGATAACTTGTATGATGTTACCCATTCTTAATGCTTTTGCATGTAAATTTTTGATATACTATGCAATGATATTAAATATGAATTTTGGGAAGCAGTTACATCAACAGTAGATGCTGGTTTTCCCCTTTTCTTTTCTTCCCTCTCTCCCTCCCTCCTTCCCTCCCTCCCTCCCTCCCTCCCTCCCTCCTTCCCTCCCTTCCTTTCTTTCGTCAACTTGAAGTAAACTATGGTCATCTGGACAGGAGGACTCCATCACATTAGCCTATAGGGAAGTCTCGGGACATCGACATGGCTAATGACCAGTGTGGTGGCCCAACTGCGGTGCTGCTGAGCAGGGGGCCAGGACTGCGTAGGAGCAAACTGAGCAAGCCAGTAAATAGCTTTCTCCCACCCTCTGCTTCAGTTCTGCCTCCGTGTTCCTGTTTTCCCCCGAGTTCTTGAGAGACTGGGTGGCCGCTGGGTGAAATGCCCCTCCTCCCAAGTTACTTTCGGTCACGGTGCGTTCGCAGCATCAGATAATGACTGCACTACATATGTTGACAGTGGACAAAAGCCAACATCTTCTCCTGCTTCACATGAATTTCTTGACGTAGTGGCACCTCTTATTTATTTAGTATTTATTCATGGAAAGTGAGGACGCTGCTTTTACAGAGTGTGCCACTACAGCCACAGCAGTCCTTGAGGTGGGTGTGTTCCACCCCCTCTTCTTTTCCTCTAATTTGTTTTACACCAGCCCTGTTGGTGACTTGTCCTCACTTGCATCTGTGTCCTCTGGTGTTTCTGGGGGAGGGTGACTGTACTGGACAACACAGTGACTTTAGGGGGTCCCAATGTTCTCCTGGAGTAGTCGACGTGTGTTTGCTTTCATTTACCAGCAGTACGTTTCAGAGACAGCCATCTATCCTGAAGAGGAAAAGTGTAGTTTATAGCTCTGCAGGGATAGGGCTGCCTGTATTTGAGGGGGTTGGCATCAGAAAAGAGTCAAGAAAGGATGAGAAGGAGGGTGTATGAATCACAGACAAGAGACAGTCATAAAGGCCTTTCATCTAGGATAGGAGCTAAAACTCACCGCACACTTAAAGTACAAAGTGGAAAATATAAAAAGGCGGAGAGGAAATCTAAGGTATTTGATATTTCTTTGTTATTGGGGTGCTGTGGCTTGCCCCTTTCCCCGCATTGCCTTTTGTGTTTTTCTCTACAGGTATGGCCGGGGCCTCCCCATCTCAGTAAATTCAATTAGGTTAATGTGTCTTTCTCGGGCAGAAGTATTTTCTGTGTTGGAGGTCAACTTTTAGCCAAAATTTTCCCAGTCTGAGATCCTCCTCATCTGCCAGTTACATGGAACCCCGGTTAGTTACATCTCTGCCACTGTGGGAGTCTACCTGTGCTCTCCTAACACTCAGCTGAGTCTTTCTGTCGCCTTTGGCTCAGAGTCAGCCGGCTCTGCCGCCGCTGCTGACACTGCCTTGGAGCACCAGGAGCGTGTGGAGCTGAGTGAGATGAGACCCCCCCAACACCTCCATCCTCCCCCCCCCCAACACCTCCACACCCCCCCCCGCCCCCCCCCCCCCCCGTGCCAGTGGCCTTTCTCTTCCTTTATTCATCTGTGCCTCTGTCTGCTGTATGGAGCTGTCCACGCTCGGGGTAGCCTTTCACTTTTGGTAAAGTGTCTCTGGAATGTCCTCACGGACACCTCCTGAGATCTGTTTTACCAGCTTCACAGTGTTGCTAAGTCAGCTAAGCTGACACGCTGAACCGTAACTAACATAAAACCTGACTTGAAGAGAAGATCCAGCTTCCATTATTGATGCAGTTTGGAAATGAAAAAAAATCCTAGGTTGTTGTGTAAATTTTATTTACCAAGTTTTAGTCATTTGAGAAAGTAAATGCATTTCTCAGGACAGTTCTTAGCCTTTATAGAAAGCCCGGTCTTACTAATCATCAGTACCCTGTGTGAGATCCTTCTCGGTCTTTTAAATATTCACTGCTATTAGGCTTTCACACCTCCTGCTGTATGAATCCACTCTCCTCCTCATTTTCGGAAAACCGTGGGAAGAGTTTTCAGACGCAGCTCTAGGGAATGAACAGTTTGACTTGGATAAGGCACAGGGATAATGCTAACCCAAGGGTGATTTACTCAGCGTGTCACACGAGGTAGGGGGTTTTGAGGTGTCGAGTGTGTCTAGTTGCTCACACCATAGCTACTAAGAATTATCTGTTTATGAATCTCAGGTCCTGACCGGTATTTTTAAGAATTATTTTATTGGATATTGTCTGTATTACATTTCAAAAGTTCCCTCTCCCTCCATCACGCCTCCCTCCTCCCCTTGCTTCCATGAAGGTGCTCCCTCTTCCAATCACCCTCTCCACCTCAGTGCCTTGGCATCCCCCTACACTGGGAAAATTCGTCCTCACTGGACCAAAGGCTTCTCCTCCTCCCATTGATGCCAGACAATGCCATCCTCTGTTATATATGCAACTGGAGTCATGGGTCTCTCCATGTGTGCTCAATGGTTGGTGTTTAGTCCCTGGGAGCTCTGGAGGGTTTGGTTGATTGATATTTTTCTTCCCATGGGGTTGCAAACCCTTTCAGCTCTTTTGGTCCTTTCTCTAGCTCTTTCATTGGGGTCCCCATGTAATCTGTAAGCATCCTCCTTGGTATCTGTATGACTTTGTCTGATGCGGCATCCATATCTGGTTCCTGCCAGTAAGCACTTCTTGGCATCAGCAGTAGTGCTTGGGTTTGGTGGCTGCATATGGGGTGGATCCCCAGATGAGGCAGTCTCTGGTTGATCTTTTCTTCAATGCCTGCTCCTCTATTTGACCTTGTATTTTCTCCTGTGAGTGTTTTGTTTTAAGAAGTTTTAAGAAGAACTGAGACATCCACATTCTGGCCTTCCTTCCTTTTGAGCTTCATGAGGTCTGTAAATTGTTTCTTGGCTATTCAGAACTTTTTGGGGCTAGTATCCACGTATCAGTGCATACCATGTGTGTTCTTTGTGACTGAGTTATCTCACTCAGGATGATAGCTTTTAGTTTCATCCATTTGCCTAGGAGTTTCATAAAATCATTGTTTTTAATAGCTGAGTAGTACTACCAAAATTTCTGCATCCATTTCTCTGATGAAAGACATCTGGGTTCTTTCCAGCTTCTGGCTATTATAAATAAGGCTGCTATGAACATGGTGGAACATGTGTTCTTGTTATATGTTGGAGCGACTTTTGGGTATACGCCCAGGAGTGGAATAGCTGGGTCTTCAGGTAGTATGTTCAATTTTCTGAGGAACCACCAGAGGTTGTACCAGCTTGCAATCCCACCAATATTTTGATTATATAAAATCTTACCTTAGAAAGTAAGAGAGCCAACCTGTAGTTTTGGGTGACTGAAGAACACCGCAAAATTGAAAATGAAGCATTTGGTTTTATTATAGTTACTAACATAGTATTTATTTAAATTTACTTTCATTATAGTATACTTACATGAATTTATGTTAACATGACTATTTTAAGTTTAATGTATACAGCATTTACTTAGTAATAGTTTATGAGACATTGGCTCTGTTATTCCCTCTACTTTCTTTTATGTACTCCTTGAGGCATAAATAAATTTATAAGGCTTTAAAATTAATTTATAAAATTCCATGTTTTATTTAAAAATATACCTTTACTTCAATTTATTTTTAAAAATAAACCAAAACAAGTAAAATACAAATTGTTTATAGTTAATAGTACCATATTTACCATGGTACCTTAAAGTAAAAATACATTGAAAAATTTGGGACCAAAACACTGCTTTAAAACTCTCTGGAGCTTTAGTAGAAGGACAATTTGTCACGGGTTGGGGACGGCTGAGGATGTAGCTGAAGAACACTGTGACTGCCTGACATGCGTGTGGCCTGTGCTAAGGCCCTGGCACCACAAGCAAAACAAAACAGGAAAACCCAAATGAGCCCAACTCACCTCATTTCTTCCCCTTTGTGTAAAATTGACTGAAATGCTCAAGTCTTTACGGTGTAGCCCCACCCTCTTGTGTGTGACGGCCCTCGTTCTCATGTCCTTTGTATGTAGGTACAAGTGTCTAGGTGGAAGCTGTTGCTTCATCACAGAGCACTCAGTTGTGCAAACTTATCTTTCTAGGATCAAAGAAGAGCACAAGGCACAAGCGACGCAGTAAGTAGACGTGTCCGAGTGCAGCACACTTGACCCCTGTCCTGCCGTGTTCTGCTCTCCGCTCCGTGGTGGTATTAGCTCACACTAATACTGGATAGGCTGCAGCGAGTGTGTCTTCTGCTTTCCGACTCTGGCTTGTAAGAGAGCTGTCTGCGGCTTCTTACTCCATCCACACAGTGACTGGATGTAGGTCTTTGCTGCCTGCTTGTGGACTAGTTGAGTGTTCAATTGATTTCCCTACTTTCTGACTGCCTGGTGATACTTGGAGCTCTCATTTCCATTGGCTGTAGCTTTTGTGCCTGTGGGTTTTTTTTTCTTTTAAATTTATTATTATCTTGGGTAAAAGTTTGAATCTACATTGTTATCCTTTTGTTTTTTTCAGTCACATTATTTGCTTATTTAAACAGGTGGTTTCCCTTTAGTGGGATCACTGAACTGGTAACTAACGTTCTCCAGCCCCAGCCAAAACAACACAGTGAAAAGGAGCCCCAGACGTAAGTAAGCCGTCTGCGTAGACTGATAGTATCTGTGGTACATGGAACACTGGAGAGTGTGACTCCCAGTCCTGCACTGCTGGGCCTTAGGGAGGGAAAATGAGGTGAATGTTCAGTAGCTCTGCCATTAGTTGTCCCATGGAAGAGTAACACAGAAGTCAGGGGACAGAACAGGCAAATCCTCCTCACTTAACATGAATATGTAAGGCATGTTGGCCAGAAACACATTTCTCCAGTATTGTCTGCTCTAGAGTATCTCCAAACAGTAGTGCCGGAGGAGAGAGAGGTATTCACTCAGAAACTGGTTGTGTGGTCAAATAGCTTCGGATACGTTGTTTTCAGAAAGGTCAGGCAGATTCATCTAGTGTGGTCTATTCACTTAGCAACTCTGAGAGCCCGACTAGTATTACATCATAACACTATTTAGTAAACTTACCTGACCATGCTTCACAGAATACATTTTTAGATTATAAAACATGGCTGGAGAACATACTAATGTATCCTCACAGTGACTTAAAACACTAAAAACTTCTAGATTCCATTTCTTTTAGTCGTTAAGAGATTTTAAAGAATCTGTTTACAGATTATACTTATTCTGAATTGTGTAAGTAAAAGTGAAATAAGTCTCTTGAGCTTTCAACTTATTGACCCAAACTGTCAAATATGAATCCAAGGGACAATATTTGGGAACTTTTATCAAAGGGCAAATTGTTAATCCACCACCCCTCACATGCCTCTCCTGCCTCTCTACCTCCCTCTCTTCATTCCCTCTTTCTCCCCCTCCATCCTTCTTCTCCCCCTCTCTTCTCCTTACCGCTCCCACCCCATTTCTTTTTTCTCCCAGAAGACTGAATGTTTTGATTTCAGTCAGACCCTTCCTGCTTGTATCTGCTGAGGAATAGCCAGGGTGTCGCACTGTCTGCCTCCTCTGTCTGCTTATGAAGCGGATCCAATAGAGCAGAATCCAGGATTAGAGATGAAAATGTAAACCAACAGAGCAGCCTTTTATTAATTCCGATGCGGAGATATGGTCCTTTAGAGTGTTGATTGTGTATTTTGAAGGCTAATGCCAGTGGAGTTTGAAGACTTAGAAAATGGCATTAATTTTGGCTGGTGTGGTGGCGCACATCTTTAATCACCGAGGAGGCGGATGCTGGTGGGTGTCTGTGAGTGTGAGTCCAGCCTGGTCTACAGAGCAAGTTCCAGGGAGCCAGAGATACATAAGAGAGATATCCCCTTTCTCAAAAACGGTTCATTTTACATTTCCTTGGTTATTTCTGTTTTTCCAGAAGACTGAGGACAGTACTGGGAAAAGACCTTTCAGCCTAGTCTGGGAGCGCACTGATGCTTGACTGGTCATGATCGAACGTTGATGTAGTCGCGAGGCACGGCAGGGAGTCCAGCGTGGTTCTCATTCTCAACAATCTCAAATTGACTGCATCTGTTGTGTACTGTAGAGTCATCTGAGATTTCTTGGGGCTTAGTGGAGGGATAAATAAATAAAAAACACACCATACGTGTTTATTCAGAAGCTGCCCTTTCTGTCATGGTACGTGCCTATGATCCCAGCATCAGGAGCCCACAGTAGGGCGCTGTAGCACAGAGTATAGCAAGATCTCTCAGTAAAAGTAAAGGCACGAACGGGTTATTTGGTGTTTTTATGCAAAGAATGCATTCAGTGGGAGATGCATCGCCCGGAAGTGGGATGTGTCTGGAAATGAGCGTCACGGTCAGGAGTCTGAGGACCTCCAGCCATCTCTTGCCTCATCTCCAGGAACGCTGCCTCCCATCCTTGAGGTGGGGCTGACTTGTATCCGGACCTCTGTATATCCACTACTTCCCACACAGCATCATTATCTCTGTCTATTTTTATTCAGGCTACGCAGATCCACCATATGATACAGAGTCTATAGTGTCTGTCTTATTTCCCACAAGATATCCCTGAAATGCATCAGTATGATTTCATTTATTTCTTCTACTGTGCAATACTTTTGATGTCTTAGTAGGTTTTATTTTATCTATCTTAGTCTGAAATATTTAATCTTATCCCTAGTCTTTTGGCTATTATTAATAGTGCTGCTTTATACATTCTGAGGACATTATTATTTTTCCAGTTACTCTGGACGATCACTTTTTAGTAACTTGAAAAAGTAGAGACTTTATGGAATTAAAGCCTCTCAGCATTGAAGCTGCTTTACCATGTCAGGGTGCTAACCTCCACGTCCTCACTGATGGGTTTGGAAATGCTACATGTGCCTTCTCCCTGGGGACTTCAGTGACTGCATCTGACCCAGGAGGGGGAGGGGCAGCAAGCACTGAAGTGCTGCATAGGAGTGGGTGACTTCTGTTGTGTCTCTTCCCCGTTCCAGCCATATAGTTTGTCACTGCTCCAGAGGCAGCGGGCTCGGGAGAGTGGAGCCAAGGGTGAGGTAGCCTAAGGTCTCATGCCATAGTCACCGTTCTTCAGAGCATCTGATAGTTTATTCTCCTAGGGGTAAGAGAAATCACACGAGGAAAGTTTACAATTACGAGGACAGGTTGCATGTGGCCAAAACATGTTTTTTCCATGCAGGCATGTAAGCAAGGAACAGTAGCCAGCTGTAGGGAATAACGTGAAGTAAACTCACTTCTACCCATACGCCTGGGCGGGCCATGAAAGCGCATCCCATGAGCAACTCTGTGTTTTGAGGAAAAGTTCGGTCACATGTTAACTATGTCAACCATGATTAAGTCATAGAAACCTCTAGAAATGTGAACAGTTTCATCAGAGCTTCATCTCTTGGCATTTGATCCGGGTGACTGGGCATACAAAACGTTTTGTTGCCCAGATATGAGCTGAACAAGGGTAACACTACTGGGCATCCTGCAGTGGACGGGAAAATGCCCACAAGCCTCAACCTACAGAAAGCACTATAGGGAACCGAGGAAGGCTGGGCGTGGGAGACGCTCTTCTCCTAAGGGAAGTGTTCACCAGTTGGTTGTCCAGTGCCAAATGGTCAGCCCTGGAAACAAGCATCAAGTAATGTATGGGCCAAAGGTGTTTTTTTAGGACTTATTTAGGATGAAACACGCACACATACGTCACACATACGTATGTATGTGCAATAACAATTATTGAGAAAAAGCTCATGAATTTGAAGGCAGGGAACAGTGTATGGAAAGATTGGGGGGGGGGGGAAGGGAGAAATGTACTTTTATTATTTCAAAAATAAAACAAAAGGACAAACCAAAACAGAGTGTGTACATACAAGCACATGCAAATGTACGTGCACACACAGAAAACCAAAACCCCATGGAATCCATTTCGTGATTGTCAGCTACTCCTTAGCATGGGACCAGCACTGAAGTTTGTCATTCCACTGGATAAGAAACAAAGCTTCCTTTCTTCTCCTCTCCCAGCAGCTATTAATTACATCTAGCTTCTTGGCTCGCAGTGGGACTTTGTGCCCACTTCCTTCCTCTGGGCTGGCATTTTTTCCTGACTTGCACTTGTGCATGCTGTTACAGTTTCCGGATTCATATGTGCATCAGCCCAGTTGTGTTTTATTTACTTTTTAATTTTGTGTTGTCCTCTATTTTTCATAGATCTTTGAACCTCGAGGGGAGGGGTGCGATAAAGACACCCCATGTAGGGCTAACTGTTCCAAAGGTTTTTACTCTCTGCGTGTTGCCTAGGTGTGGGTTTCTGTGTTAATTAGTGTTTTAGCAAGAAGCTTCTCTGATGAGCTCAGGGTGGGTCAGCAGCTTACCATTAGGGGTTGTTTACTGTTGTGTCTATTTAAGAGAATAACAATTGTAGGTTTCTCCTTGGGCCCTTGACCTATCTGGTCTCAAGGTTGTTGACCACTTTAGAAGTTGGAGGTGTGGGTTCTATGTCATGGAGTAGACCTGAAGTCAACAAGAAGGGGTTGGTTATTCCCATGACCTTTGTGTCCCTACTGCATCAGAGAGCATACCTTACACACAGGTTCTATTTTGGCTCACAGGGTTTGAAGCTAGGTGAGACTGATGCTTAATTTTCTCCTCTCATAGGATATGAGTACCTTCTAGCATTATGAACTTCAGTAGGGGTGAAACTTCAGGGTCAGCAGCTCAGTTTCTTATGTTTAATGACCGAAGAAATACTTATGTGGCATCTTTATCAACCAGTAGGGTCTTAACATCTGGTCATGGAGGGAAACCAATATCATTGGCAATAACCTCTACTGTTTGGGAGGAGAGTCTGTAGGACCTCTTTGGCCAACCGCTCAAAAAGATTTAACCCATTCCTAATAACTGGGTAGTATCTGATGTTGGGTATTTTCTGGTCATTCCATTTAAATTTCACTCATACATACCTATATTTCAGGAAGCGTAATGTGGTGTCAGTCTTTGATGGTGAGGTGTTTCTTGGGGGAAGCAAAAAGATGGATTCTGTTTTTAAATCCAGGGGAGCTGACACTGCTAAAATTGAGAGTTACTACTGAGCAGTATCCATTCATTTCTGTTATTTTGTTGTGGTTTTTAGAACTTTTTTGTTGAACTGTTCTGGGATTACTTCTTGTGTCTTATCCTCTTGGACGTAGTAAACCTTTTCTTTAGGCTGAAGTGTTCCATCTAGTGTTTTTTTTAAGAGCTGAATCTGTGGACATGAACTGTTTAAATTTGACCTTATGCTTAAATATTTTTCTTCTGTTATAATTGATTTTTTTGGTTTTTATTTTATTTTTTTGTTTTTCAAAATAGAGTTTTTCTGTGTAATAGCCCTGGCTGTTCTGGAACTCAGTTTGAAGCCCAGGATGGCCTTGAATTCACTGAGATCTACCCACTTCTGCCTCCCTAGTGCTGGTATGAAAGGCATGCACCAGCAAGTCTACTAGGCATGATTGACAGTTTTGTTGGTGTCCTAGTTACTATTCTATTGCTATGAAGAGACACCATGACCAAGGTAACTCTTTCATAAAAGAAAGCATTAAATCCGGGGTGTGTTTATAGTTCCAGAGACTTAGTCTGTTATCATGGGAAACATGGCAGCAGGCAGGGCAGGCATGGTGCTGGAGAGGTAGTTGGGAGCTACATCCTGGGTCACTGGGGTGAGGGTGGGTGGGTATGGGGGGGAAGGAAGGGAGGGTGGGTGACTGTGTGTGTGTGTGTGTGTGTGTGTGTGTGTCCAGGACAAGCCAGCACATGGGTGTGACCTCTAGTCCTCTCGCATCCACTATAAGAGCAAAAGCAGCTCATGTCCTTTAAAGAGTGTTGTGACTGTGTTGTACTGAAGACAGTGATGGTAACAACAAAATTCAAGTCTATCAGAATTCTTGATTTGCTTGATGTTTCAACTCTCAACACCAACAGCCTGATAGAAAGGGAATGGCCGCTTCAAAGGTGTGCGACTCAGAGACATGCACAAAGAGATGACAGAAAGTACATAGTCTGTGGCAAGAGGCAGAAGGGATTTGGAGATGGCACGGATTTGGGAACAATCAAATTCTAAAGGGACTGGGGCTGAAACACAAGAGGAGTGGAAGAGAGGAAATGGGAATGTATAATTATATTTTAATTAAAAGCTTTTATTAGATTAAAGAATATATAGAAAAGGTGCACATTATTCATAAACGTGTGTAACCGATTATGTTCTCTTATAGAAAGAAATGATGCTTATCGTTCAGTGATTGCCCGTCACGGAAGTAGGTGTCCTTCATGTGCTTTTCACCTTCCAGTGAGACAGGTCCGAGTTACCTGGCCTTGAGCATGGGTCACCTTCTGAGTTTTCTCTCTCCTATCCAGGGAACAGTTACGCTTCGATTTCCAGTTCTCTATCCAGTTTGGAGGCAGGAGCTTCCTCCTACATCTTAATGATAAAAGATGTTTTATTTGAATTTGGGTGGCATACTGGAACCTAGATATTTTTTCTCCATTGTGGATAGAGGGTTTTCTTTTTAAGTTTTTGTCCTTAGCTATGATGGCTCTTTGCCTTTATCTTAAGCGACAGAGGCTACCTACCTTTCTTCCTCATGGCTTAAATAAAGCTTTTATTGTTTTATCAAAGTCAGGAAATCATGTCCGTACCTCAGTGACCACAGTTTACCTTTTAATGTCTGCAGTATGCACTTCCCCAGAAGTGGGAATTTATTTCCCTTGACTGAGCTTTCAAGTCTTCCACAGCACGTGTGAAGGAAGGGCAGTGGGGGAGAGCTTGTGATTTTCAGCCTTCTTTGCGTCTGGGTCTTCAGTCATTTGAAGCTGTCATGTCAGCTGAATCTTGCTATTGCACAATTTGCGAATTATCTCTCTCTGGAGATGTAGCTTCTTAGACAGAACTCGTACCTAGAATGTGTGCAGTCTTACGTTCGGTCCGCAGAACCTGTGCACAGTGGATGTGCGTGTGTCTGTGATGTCAGCAGTGGAGACTTGGAGCGTGGGTATGAGAAGCCCAGCTCCATTTTGGATGCGTAGTTTGAGGTCATCCTCGGATACCTGAGACGCTATCTAAGAAGCAGACAACCTACAAAATAATAATACAGTCCCTTTGCCTGTTAGTATGGAGCTACTTCCTTCTGCGTTATTGCCAAAGATGAACTGGTCACACTTGGTATCCTTGGATTTACATTGCTTTCCTGATAACTTCTTTTCTGATTGGTTCAAAATAAGTTACGATTTTGTAGATTTTTCATTCTTCTGTCACTGTTAGGATTAGAGTGATATCATTTTTAGTTTTCTAAATCTTAAGTTAGTTATGCTTATTAGACACTTAAAATTGTCTATAAATACAATAAAGTTTATAATAATAGTAAATGAAACATCTTTCTAGATGTCTTTTCTCTTAACCCAGTTTTCTTTTTGATTCATTTTGTGTTGTGTATATGTGTGTGTGAGTGTGTGTGCTTGTTAATATGAACAAGTGTGTGTGTGTGTGTGTGTGTGTGTGTGTCCAATATCAGAAGAAGATGTCTAAGCTACTGGGGCTAGAGTTACAGGTCATTCTGAGGCGCCCAGTGTGGGGGCTGGGAGCCAAGCTTTGGTTCTTTGAAGAGTAGCAAGTGCTCTTCATTATTGAGACAGCTCCCTACTCTCTAGGGTTTTAATTTGAAGGTGTAGTTGGCTTTACTTTTATTTATTAGATGATAATATTTCACAGTAGTTTTTTTTCAGACTACTGAACACAACTCTGTAAGATTCTTTAGTTCACTCCAGTTGAAACTGTGCTTCATTGTTTGAAGATAATAGGTCATGGCTTCTTTGTGCGTATAAAATTGGCTTCCTGTATTTCTCAAGCTAAACTGTTGAAAAATAATGGTAGAGTTTTTGTTTAATATTCAAGAAAATGTTCCACAAACATAATCAGTTGTTTTTACAGTTCATATGTTTATCAAAGATAGAACTGATCTCAACATTTGTGACCTAATATGCCATGTAAGCAAGATATTGTTCTGTAGTTTTTAGATTACATTTTATCGTTTTATTCTTATTTTTTTGTATTTTGAGTATAAAATTATGTCCACAGATTGTGGTTTTGATCATTAGGATACCAGCTTTTAAAATGCTTTTTTTTTTTTGTCCCACAGAAAGCTGCATCAGCAATTTGAAATGTATAAGGAGCAAGTGAAGAAGATGGGGGAGGAGTCGCAGCAGCAGCAAGAGCAGAAGGGTGACGCCCCGACCTGCGGCATCTGCCACAAGACAAAATTTGCCGATGGATGTGGCCATAACTGTTCATATTGCCAAACCAAGTTCTGTGCTCGCTGTGGAGGTCGCGTGTCGTTACGCTCAAACAAGGTACAGCACTGGGGTATGGCTGTCATCCAATAACCAATGATAGTCGTAATGATAGTAGTTAACATCGCCAATAAACTCGACAAAACCGAAAGTGCTGCTGAGATTAACTAACGAACAGACATCTATCTGTCTTCTCATCTTAGACAATGGTTTTAATTTTTTTCTAAATGTGAGAGGTAACCTTTGCTGTTTCAAATCAGCTTATGATTTTGTTAGACTCATAGGGCCTTTGGCTTTGAGTTTCACTGACAGCATTTGGAGATTAATTGTTCTGTCCTCTGTGTGAATAAGGAAAACGCTGACCAGAGAGGCTCAGCGTGTCTTAGAGCAACACAGCTGACTGGCGCAGAGTTCTGCCGCCTGCCTCTCTTACTACTACACTTTCACGAACTTTGGAGGTGACGTTTCTTCCTTGGACTTGAGACAGGCCCATTCTAGCTCTGAGATTTGTCTTTTCAGTTCATAGCTTTGAAAGCTTTACTCCTTTTTGTTTTTGTTTTTATACTCAGGAAATAACATTGAGTGTGGCACTTAAGGATCTCGTTTCGTATTTATACGGCTTCTCTTTCGTATTCACTAGTGAATATGTAAGTGATACTCACTAGGTTAAAAATACTTTGTTAAATTAGCAAAACCAGTACCATGAATGCTCTTTTCACTAAGTTCGCTTGAATTTCTTTCCGATCAATAATTTATCACCACACTTATTACTTAGATAGTTCTTCCATACAGCTGATTCTTATGTTCATTTTTTGGGAATAATTGTGGGAATTAGTTCTGTGTGATTTCATGTCTCCATTTTCTTACTGTTTTTCTCAATGTTTTGTTTGCCCAGTACTAATCCATTATTGGTTTACTTGATGTTTTGTGTGTGCATGTGTGTGTGTGTGTGTGTGTGTGTGTATCTATATATATATATGAATATATGTAGTAATAATATTTGAAAAGGTCTTGTCACAGGTTTCTACCCACCTTAATGGTTTATGTACCCAGATGAAAGACATACACAGTCCTTATATTTTAGTATGTCTTTTTAAAAATTTATTTATTTATTATATATAAGTACACTGTCGCTGTCTTCAGACACACCAGAAGAGGGCATCAGATCCCATTACAGACAGGTGTGAGCCACCATGTGGTTGCTGGGATTTGAACTAGGACCTCTGGAAGAGCAGTCGGTGCTCTTAACCACTGAACTTATCTCTCCAGCTCAGCTTAGTATGTCTTAAGCAGCACAGTAGTTGGATGGGCAACTGCCTACCCTCTATGTTGTTAGACTATACCTCCTATCCGTAACCCAAATTATTTCTTACTATGTTTCATCTGGGCTGCTCTTAGATCCAATTAGGCAGCACCTTGGGCCATGTTCTCTTGACCCCTAGCCCATGATGGTTCTCCTTTCTCCTTCCTTGTATGCTCCTCTCCTGACAACACGGTCTCAAGGCTTGAAAACCTAAACTCTTCCTATGTCTCTTCTCCCCAGCTATTGGCTGCTGCTGTCTTTATTTACCAATCAGAATTAACTTGGGGCTGGGTCCCAGAGGCGATATGCCTACTGTAGATCTTGGAAACCAGCATTTAGTATTACAATAAACAGTAAAAGACAGAACCTCAACAGATGCGTGTGTGTGCGCGCGCACACGCGCGCATGTGTGCACATGCGTGGATTTATATATGAATCGATACATTGGTACAATTTTAAATAGAGTAATATGAGCAGACATCCTTAGTCTTTGGAGGAATGTATTCATTCTCCCAATATTAGGTATAATGTTACCTATAATTTTTCATAGGTACCAGCAATTGCAAATTTGCCAAGACTTCTCTTATGTTTTTTAAAGATCTTAAGTAGTCATTGAACTTGCCCAAATGCCTTTGCAATCTACTGAGATTAATTTTTGTTTTTTCCTTTTTAAAGTATGGTGAGGTATATTGAAACAACTTCGTATTATTAAAATAAACTCCATTTGGTCATGATAGATAATTCATTTTATACATTAATGGGTTTGGCTTGCAGTTGTCTTTCCTTGATTTTGGAATTAGTATCACCCTGGCATTATGGAATGGAGTAGAAAGCAATTTCCTCTCTTTAACGTCATGGAAGAGTTTGTATAGATCCGACATTGTTTCCCTGGTTGACGTCTGATCCACTTGCAAACAATGAGTTCCTCCACTGCCACTCCATGGCCAGGAGTCCATTATTATGTTAATTATTAAAAATATTTGTTAGATTTTATCTGTAAAGTTATTTGGGCATGAAGTTTTTATTCAGTGGGGAGGTTTTAAAATATACTTTATATTTTTTAGGTGATTCAAAGTTTTTATTTGTATTTATGAATAAGTTTTTATAATTATATCTTTCAAGGAATCTGTCCAGTTTCCATAAATTATTAAATTTACTGATGTAAAAAATCTTTATAATATTCTTTTATTTAAAAATATGCATAAAATCAGGGCTATTGCTATATCATTTCTGATTTTGCTAATTCAAGTCTTTCTTTTCGGTGGAATTTGGTTACATATTTGATATTTTTATTGATCTAAAGAACCACCTTCCTAATTGAATTTTCTCCATTGCTAAATTGTGTTTTGGTTCTCATTACTTCTTCCTTTGGTTGAATCTTGTAGTTTCTTATGGAGAAAGCGAGGTTTTAATGCCCTTTTCTTCTCTGATGTAGGAACCACGTGCTCCTAATGTCTTGCAAGTAATATTTTAGCATCTTCTCTAAAATCCCAAGTAATGCTTTTTCATTTTCCTTAAATTAAAAACACCTACAGAATCTTCTCAGAAGCCCCTCAGTCTCCTCTTTGGGTGGTCTTCAGGCTCTACCTATGCTTCCTCTTCCTGTCCTGGGATTCTTGATCACCATGGGCCTGAGATTGATTATACAGTTCATCTCAGTCTATCTCAAGCTATCATTGTCCTTGGTCGCTTTATTTTAATCACCTTAAAAATACAATTTATTATTTGAGATTGCATACATGTTTATATGTATTTTGATCATTTCGTTCTCTCTCCCTTTTCCTCTCTCTCATATTTTCAATAACCCACTGAATCTCCTTGTGTTGCCCATGTGCTGGGAGCCTTCAGTGGAGCACGGCACGCTAGAAGGGGCCGTACCTTTAAAAAAGACTTTTCCTCCCCTAACAGCCCTCAGTGGGCAGGAGTTCCTCATCTTTAGCACGGGGCAGGAGCTGCTGGGCTCCTTCCTCACTTGGTGCCGGACTGTTCACTACACTGACACTGTGCCTGTCCTGTACAACACTACAACCACTACAGCTGCTGTGCGCTCAGGAGTGTCTCGTCTTGTTGGGAAGATGCTGTTTCACTACAGCACTCTGCCTTTAGCTCTTACATTCTTAGCACCTTCACGTCCTCAGAGAAGTCCATGCCTGAATTAAAGGGAAACAGGAACGCAGACACAGTCCAGTGATGGAGCGCATGCGTACTGTGCATGACCTCTAATCCAGTGATGGAGCGCATGCGTACTGTGCATGACCTCTAATCCAGTGATGGAGCGCATGCGTACTGTGCATGATCTCTAATACCAGAACAGCAAACGGGTTATTCCATGCTTCTCTGCGTTTTGTTCAGGCAGAACGGAAAATCTTAGCCTTGATACTCAACTTAGACCAAAACTAGAAGTATCTGGTATCATCTGATTATACCTTAATTGGTTGGAATACAAATTTTAGTTTCTAATGTATTATAGCCTTGCAGTGAATAAAAATTCTAACCAATTAAGTACAGTAAAATATTGAAACAATCCTTGAAAATGTTATATTGTGAACAACTTTAAATTTTTTAATATTTCAGTTAGGCTGCGTGAGAAGGTTTATTGAACAAGGAGGACACCAGAGGCAGCATGTTTTATTTTTCTCTTTCCCTCCACCTGTCCCTTCCTCTCCTTCCTTCCCTCCCTCCCTTCCTCCCTCCCTCCCTCCCTCCCTCTGTCTCCTCCACTCCCCCCACATACACTCCTTCTACTTTTCCATACTCTCTCCCCTTACAGAAAAGTAAAACACAATAAAAAACAATTTAGATGTTAGTTCATGGAAAACAGCCCCGAGTTCCTTTTGTAATATTTCTAAATTTTCATTCAAGTAGAAGAGCTGTAATATGTCTTAATTTATACAGGAAGGCATTTGTTGAGTGGAACTGGTGAAATCATCCAAGTTGTAAGATAAAAAACTACAAGTTCAACCTCTGCTTGTAAATTTGATCTTGTAAATGCTCAGCTGCTTCTAATGCTTTAGGGTTTTGCTCTCAACAGCTGCTGAATGCATTTTTTGACTTATGCTAGCCCCAAAGAACTGAGCTTAGTGAAATATTGTCAGACTATTCTTAAGAGAATACAAATATCCTGTACATCTATATTTAGTTATAAAGCTATTAAAATTCTTTTTGTCATCTTCCAGGAGGACACAGTGAAATAACTGTTTATTGCAGTTTCTCAGCTCTTTCATGTGGAGTCATCCTTAGCACTCCATTACGTCTCCTGAGGTACAGGGAGGGCACAGAAAGAACCAAAGGAGTCAGATAAACACGCTGCTACAGGACAGGACACAAGACATGGACACGCCTCTATAGGACAGAACACAAGACAGGGACATACTAGTATAGGACAGGACATAAGACATGGACACACCAGTACAGGACAGGACACAAGACACGGACACACCAGTATAGGACAGGACACAAGACATAAACACACCAGTACAGGACAGGACACAAGATACAAACACGCCACTACAGGACAGGACACAGACATGGACACGCCAGTACAGGACAGGACACAAGACACGGACACACCAGTACAGGACAGGACACAAGACACGGACACACCAGTACAGGACAGGACACAAGACATGGACACACCACTGCAGGACAGGACACAAGATACGGACACACCAGTACAGGATACTGCTCCCGTTAATTTTCTTTTTAGATGGTATTTTCTTAACAAGTAAAAATTGTATATGACTTTAATCAAATGAAAAGCTAAGGAAACGTTATTTTGTACCAATTTAATTGTAAAAGACATTGAATTGCAGAGATATTAAAGGTAATTTAAAATAAGGATTATTTTAAGCTTCAAAATATGTAAAATTGTTTTATCTTTTGGGAGGAAAATTTGATTGGCATGTGTATAGTTAATTTCCACCTGTTTGACTATTCTATGAGAATTTCCAGAATTTCATTGAATAGCTTAAATAGAAAAACTTTAAATGGGACACTTTATCTTATAGTTTTTTTTCATGATCTTTAAAATAAAAGAAGTAATATAAATAGCTTCTAAGATTTCTCCTGGTTTGAATATCTTGTAACATCAAGATTTGTGCTATCATATAGTTTTTTTTTTTTTTTTTTTTTTTAAGGTTGCAGCAAGATTAGTCAGGACTTGAGGTCTAAGCCTCATGGCCAAAGCGAAACTTGGTTTTATTTGTCCTCTTTTAAAATCACTTTAATTACATGCAAAAAGGTAACTTTGGTTCTGAAACTGGGATCAATCAAGATAACTACCAAAGATCCTGTGAACATCTTACTGGAGGTCAGGTGAAAAGGTCAGGGACAAAAGGGGGGTCTCAAAAGACAAAGACAATGCTGAGCCTATATCTGCTGAATCTTCCCGGTCCAGGTCCAGAGCTACATTCTTAAGGATACCTGGAGCTTCAAACGATAATGTACTTCTCTATGCCACATTCTTAAAAGCCCTGCCCCTTCAGATGTAGCTGTACTTCATTATAGCCTTATTCTTGAGAGCCCTGCCCGAACTTCAGATGTAGATGTGCTTGAAACTAACCCTTACGGGGCATAGCACAGAGGCCAGATTCCTGACTTGGCCAGCTCCAAGATGTCCCAGGATACAGTTCTTGAAATATCTGATAAATGCATTGCTGGCACATGCAGTGAAACAGTATCTCTATTATTTCTAGAATAATTTGGAAAGTAATGAAGAAGTGCACTAATTTTCACTATTGTGTGTAGTGTGTATTGTGAGTTAAGCTTTGTTTTTTATCATTCTCACACATTGTAATATGAAGGTGTTGAAAATAACACTGTTTTAGGAACCTGTGGTTTACAGAAAATTGACGAATGGGCAAAGCAAATTTATATAATTAAATAAACGTTATCTTTGACAGGATTCTCATGTCCCATCCATGGTTTGTCAAACTAAATTTTGGGAAGAACAATGACAACGATCTAACTAAAAACAAGTAGGGCTGTTTTTGAAAGCAGGATTTGTGTGATAGCGTGACAATGGTACTGACTTGTCACAGAGCATGCACAGTTGACATTTTTCTTATATTGAGTGAACTAAGTACATAGTACCAAGATTTGATAAAAATGTATTTAATCACATCAATTTGTAATACACCTGAAAATTTATTATAAATACTTAAACTTTGATGTTAACTGGAGAGTGTATGAGACTCTGTGTAAAGCAGTAACTCTTGGGTTTATTTGGAGAAGAGAAAAACTACGGAATGCACAGTAGGGCAAGCTGTGGTCACGCGTGCATTTGACAACAGCATCTGCTAGCTACTTGCTCTCAAACTCTTGAAGAATTTGAGCTCCTCAGTTCTTAAGGTATCTATCTGTACCTAGGGTGGGTTTCAAGTTAGGAAATGCTATTTAAAATATATGAGAAGATTAATGATATCTGTAGTAATTCTAATAATAACGGAGACTATATGATAGTTGGAGGTACTCCTATTAGTTTAAAATTTTAAATATTAGCCTTCCCAAAATTGAACAATAAAATCATATTTAAAACATATTACCAATACTTATTTTGAACTTGTTTTAAATTAAAATAATTAATATCCATAAAAGAAGTAAGACATTGCAGTTTTTTGAAATGATATTTTTATAATTCTTCTATAAAAGTCTTAGAATACATCTAGATTTTCCTTTTTTCTAATTACACTTTCTATTTATTTTAGTTTTGGACTAATACTCAGATTTTTTCCTGAAAGTTTTTTTAACATATTTTATTAAATATTCTTTGTATTTACATTTCAGATGTTATCCCTTTTCTCCCTGACTACCATCACCCCTCCCGATCCCCTTGTTTCCATGAAGATGCTCCCACTCTCAACCATCCACTCCCACCTCAGTGTCTTGGCATTCTCCTACACTGGGAAAATGAGCCTTCGCTGGGACAAAGGCCTCTCCTATTGCAGGCAATGCCATCCTCTGCTACATATGCAACTGAAGCCATGGGTCTCTCCATGTGTGCTCATTGGCTGGTGGTTAAGTCCCTGGGCGCTCTGAGAGATTTAGTTGGTTGATATCGTTCTTCCCATGAGGTTGACACCCTTTTTAGCTCCTTCAGTTCTATGTCTAGCTCCTCCATTAGGGTCCCTGATCTCAGTCTGATGGTTGTCTGAAAGCATCCTTGTCTGTATCATTTTGGCTCTGGCATAGCCTCTGAAGAGGCATAACACGCTCCTGCCAGCAAGCACTTCTTGGCCTCTGCAATAGTGACTGGATTTGGTGGCTACATATGGGATGGATCCCCAGGTGGGGCAGTCTCTGGATGACCTTTTCTTCAGTCTCTGCTTCACTCTTTGTCCCTGTATTTTCTCCTGTGAGTATTTGTCCTCCCTTCTAATAAGGTCTGAAGCATCCACATTTTGGTCTTCTTTCCTTTTGAATTCACATAAGGTCTGTGAATTGTTTCTTGGGTATTCAGAGCTTTTTGGGCTTATCAGTGAGTGCATGCTATGTGTGTTCTTTTGTGACTGGTTACCTCACTCAGGATGATAGCTTCTAGTTCCATCCATTTGCCTAGGAATTTCATGAAGTTATTGTTTCTAATAGCTCAGAATTACTCCACCATATTTTCTGTATCCATTCCTCTGTTGAAGAACATCTGGGTTCTGTCCAGCTTCTGGCTATTATAAATAAGGCTGCTATGAACATGGTAGAGCATTCATCCTTGTTATATGTTGGAACGTTGTTTGGGCATAAGCCCAGGTGTGGTGTAGCTGGGTCCTCAGGTAGGACTATGTCCAGTTGTCTGAAGAACCCCCAGACTGATCTCCAGAGTGGTTGTGCCAGTTAACAACCCCACCAACAGTGGAGAAGTGTTCCTCTTTCTCTGCATCCTTGCCAGCATCTGTTGTCATCTGAGTTTTGGATCTTACCCATTCTGTTTGGTGTAAGGTGGATTCTCAGGGTTGTATTAATTTGCATTTCCCTAATGACTAAGGATGTTGAACATTTCTTTAGGTGCTTAATGGCCATTCGATATTCCTCAGTTGAGAATTCTTTGTTTAGCTCCCTACCCCATTTTTAATAGGGTTATTTGTTGCTATGGAGTCTAACTTCTTGGGCTCTTTGTATATATTGGATATTAGCCCTCTATCAAATGTAGGGTTGCTAAAGATCTTTTCCCAAGCTGTTTGTTGCCATTTTTTCCTATTGACAGTGTCATTTGACTTACTTGCTTTGCAAGTTTATGAGGTCTCATTTGTTGATTCTTGATCTTAGAGCATAAGCCATTGGAGTTATGTTCAGGAAAATCTTTACTGTGCCTATGTGTTCTAAACTCTTCCCCACTTTCTCTTCTATTAGTTTCAGTGTACCTGGTTTCTTTCTTTCCAGTGTCAAATGCTTTCTCAGCATCTAATGAGATAATCATGTGATTGCTTTTTTTCTTGAGTTTGTTTATACAGTGGATAACTTTGATGGATTTTCTTATATTGAACCATCCCTGTATCTCTGGGATGATCATGGTAAATGATTGTTTTGATATGTTTTGGATTTGGTTTGCAAGAATTATTATTGAGTATTTTTGTATCAATGGTCATGAGGGAAATTGGTCTGAAGTTCTTTTTCTTTGTAGGATCTTTGTGTCATATAGCTATGAGCATAATTGTGGCTTCGAAGAATGAATTGGGTAGTGTTCCCTCTGTTTCTATTTTGTGGGATAGTTTGGAGAGTATTAGTATTAGGCCTTCTATGAAGGTTTGATAGAATTGTGCACTAAACTTATCTGGTTCTGAGATTTTTTTTTTGGTTGGGAGGCTTTTGATGACTGCTTCTATTTCTTTAGGAGTTATGGGGCAGTTTAGATGGCTTATCTGATTCTGATTTAACTTTGGTACTTGGTATCTGTCTATAAAATTGTCCATTTCATCCATATTTTCCAGTTTTGTTGAGTATAGGCTTTTGTAGTAGGATTTGATAAATTTTTGAATTTCTTCAGTGTCTGTTGTTATGTCTCCCTTTTCATTTCTGATTTTGTTAAGTTGAATACTCTGTGCCCTCTACTTAGTTTGGCTAAGGGTTCATCTATCTTGTTGATTTTCTCAAAGAACCAAATTCTAGTTTTGTTGATTCTTAGTATAGTTCTTTTTGTTTCTACTCGGTTGATTTCAGCACAGAGTTTATTTCCTGCCATCTACTCCTCTTGGGTGTATCTGCTTGTTTTTCTTCTAGAGCTTTCAAGAGTGCTGTCAAGCTGTTAGTGTAAGCTCTTAGTTTTTCTCTTAGCACTGCTTTCATTGTGTTTCATAAGTTTTTGTATGCTGTACCTTCATTTTCATGAAATTCTAAAAAGTCTTTGATTTCTTGTTTTAATTTCTTCCTTGACCAAGTTATTATTGAGTAGAGCATTCATTGTTCAGCTTCCATGCGTATGTGGGCTTTTTGTTGTTTTTGTTGTTATTGAAGACCAGCCTTAGTCCATAGTGATCTGATAGGATATATGGGATTATTTCAACCTTCTTATATGGTCAGTTTTGGAGAAGGTACTGTGAAGTGCTGAGGAGAAGGTATATTCTTTTGTTTTAGAATGAAATGTTCTATAGATTCTGTTAAATCCATATGGTTCATAACTTGTTAGTTTCAGTGTGTCTCTGTTCAGTTTCTGCTTCTATGATCTGTCCATCGATGAGAGTGGGGTGTTGAAGTCTCCCTCTATTATTGTGTCCTGTGCAATTATGTGCTTTGAGCTTTAGTAAAGTTTCTTATATGAATGTGGGTGCCCTTGCATTTGGAGCATAGATATTCAGGACTGAGAGTTCTTTTTGATAGATTTTTCCTTTGATGAGTAAAAAGTGTCCTTCCTTATTTTTGATAACTTTTGGTGGAAAAAATCTATTTTATTTGGTATTAGAATGGCTACTCCAGCTTGTTTCTTGGGACCATTTGCTTGGAATGTTTTTTTTTTTCTTCCAGCCTTTTACTCTGAGGTAGTGTCTCTCTTAGTCAGTGAAATGAGTTTCCTGTATGCAGCAAGATTCTGGGTCATGTTTATATATCTAGTATTTTAGTCTAAGTCTTTTTATTGGGGAACTGAGTCCATAGATGTTAAGAGATATTAAGGAATAGTGATTGTTGTGTCCTGTTATTTTTGTTGATAGAGGTAGAATTATGTTTTGCAGGTATCTTCTTATGGAGTTGTTGCAAGAAGATTACTTTTTTGCTTTTCCTGGGATGTAGCTTCCCTCCTTGTGTTGGAATTTTTATCTATTATTTTTTTAAGGGTTGAATTTGTGGACAGATATTGTATAAATTTAGTTTTGTCCTGGAATATGTTGGTTTCTTCATCCATGGTAATTGAGAGTTTTGTTGGATATAGTAACCTGGGCTGACATTTGTGTTTTCTTAGGGTCTGTATGATATCTGTCCAGGATCTTCTAGCTTTCATAGTCTCTGTTGAAAAGTCTGGTGTGATTCTGATAGGTCTGTCTTTGTATCTTATTTGACCTTTTTCCCTTACTGCTTTTAATATTCTTTGTTTTGTTCATTTGATGTTTTGACTATTATGTGTCGGGAGAAATTTCTTTTCTGGTTCAATGTATTTGGGGTTCTGTAGGCGTTTGTATGTTCGTGGTGATCTCTTTCTTTAGGTTAGGGGAGTTTCCTTCTATAATTTTGTTGAAGGTATTTAGTGGGCTTTATAATTGGAAGTCTTTGCTCTCTTCTACACCTATTGTCTTTAGGTTTGGTTTTGTCATTGTGTCCTAGATTTCCTGGATGTTTTGGGTTAGTAGCTTTTGGCTTTTTTCATTTTCACTGACTAGTGTGTCAATGTTTTCTGTGGTATTTTCTCCACCTGAGATTCTCTCTTTGATCTCTTGTATTTTGTTGGTGATGCTTTGCATCTATGGCTCCTGATCTTTTTCCTAGGTATTCTATCTCCATGGTTGTGTCTTTTTGTGATTTCTTTGTTGTTTTTATTTCCATTTTTAGATCCTGGATGGTTTTGTTCAATTCCTTCACCTGTTTGGTTGTGTTTTCCTGTAGCTCTTTAAGTGATTTTTGTGTTTCCTCCTTAAGGCTTCTACTTGTTTACTTGTGTTCTCCTGTACTTCTTTAAGGGAGTTATTCACGTGCTTCTTGAGGCTCTCTATCATCATCATGAGGTATAATTTTAAGTCCAAATCTTTTTTCTTTCTTTTTTTTTTTTTTTGGTGTATTGGGATATCCACTACTTGCTGTGGTGGGAGAAGCAGGTTCTGATGTTGCCAGGTTGTCTTGGTGTCTGTTGCTTAGGTTCTTGTGCTTGCCTCTTGCCATCTTGTTATCTGTGATGGTAGTTGGTCTTGTTGTCTCTGAATGGAGCTTGTCTCTCCTGAGGGCCTGTGGGCCTAGTGGCTTAGGAATGAGAGTGTTTCTGGGTGATCAGCTCTCTGTGGGCAGGTTGTGGGTTCTGATGGCAGTGGGATGGCTCTAGCTCTGGGTGCAGATGGAGACCAGAAGGACTCCTGAAGTTTTTAATTTTTAAAATAGTATTACTACAAGTTGTCACCTAAACCAGAAAGTCAGGTCTCATATTTCTTTTCTTTAGCACTCTTTCCCCACAAGTTTTAAAAATTTATTTTTTATGTTTCTAAATGTGTAGACTACTGGTGATGTCACTTTAGAGTGACATCATATATTGTAGTCTTCTAACTGGTCTGTCTGCTCTAGTCTTGGCTTCTCAGACTCACACTTATTGCAATAGAGATTTTTTATCTCTCGAGTGATGAAAGTTAATGTGAAGTTAAGAGTGTCACGGTCTATTCCCCAAACAAGCCCCATCATGAACACTTGTCTTAAATTATTTCTCTGTGTGTCTGCTATTTGTTGGTTCATTATTCTACAACTGTCAGAAATATTCTTTCCTCTTTGCCCCACTCAACAACCCTTACCTACTTGATGGACTGTTGTTTTGGTCAATGTAAGCATTTTCTCCTCCATGATCTTTCTTAGGAAATTCTGTATGAGTCAACTACTTACTCATGTGTGATACATTGGTTTATACAAATCTCTAACCTTGTATTCTTGAACTTTATAAATTGACTGCATCTCTTAAATTCACTTTGTCTACTCAGTATATGTTTCTGTGTACTTGGTAAGCAATAGATCAGTGTGTTAATTGTTGAATGAATGAATGGAAGAAAAATATTGATGTATGGTTCATAGGTATAGTGTTTTCGGATCCATATCATTATCATATTTTAGACATTTAATTTTATCCTAGAGAATTTTATACATTTTATGGCGAATCTAGACCATATGCCTATCCTTTTTTTTTTTTTTTAAAGATTTATTTATTCATTAATGTATGTGAGTACATGGTCACTGTCTTCAGACACACCAGAAGAGGGCATCAGATCTCATTGATGGTTGAGAGCCACCATGTGGTTGCTGGGAATTGAACTCAGGACCTCTGGAAGAACAGTCTGTGTTCTTAATCACTGAGCCATCTCTCCAGCCTCCATATGCCTATCCTATCCTTCTTGCCTTCCCTCAAATGTCCAACAACTTGACCTTCTCAAAAATCAAAAGATGGAGGGCCACCTGCTGGAGCAGAGGAAATATACTAGTGGGGACACATTAAATACAGGCATTTTCCTCCCCATCCTCTCTCAACTGTCAACGACTCTTCAGTAAGGGTGGGACGTAGAGACTCCCTCCTGTCCTGGTGAGAATTTCAGCTAGATCTAGTGTGTAGTTCTTGTGCATGTAGAAGACTGTGTGTCACAGCACTCTTCTCTCATCCTCCAGATTAATTCTTTCCGTCTTCTACTCGCAGTGTTCCCTGAGCCTTCGTAGTGGTGTTGGTGGTTATTGATAAAGATGTCCTGTTGGACACTCAGTCTCTTACTCTCAGCACCCTGACTAGTTTTGTGTATCTCTATTGACTCCTAATCATTGCAAAAATGACTCTTTGACAATGATTGATAGAAGCCCAAGTCTTCACCTGTAAACAGATATTCAGAAGGCAATTTGATGACGTGGTCATTTAGCAAAATAGGAATAACAGGTCCGCTCCTAGGGCCTCTGGCCCTCTCCCGCTATTTCCAGAGACACAGGCATTTGAGCAGTGTTACACCACCAGGCATGACTCTTCTTCCTATGGAATGGCCTCAAATCTAACCAAGAGCTGCTAGTTAGCTCATAAAAATTGTGCCACTGTTGCACCAAAGGGCCCACTTAACCTAATAGGTTGGTTTTATTGTATGCAGGGTACTCTGCTGGGTGGGCCATTCATATATTTTGTTCCCTAGAAAGTACACAGACCCTTATGGCACTAGGCGTTTCATGGCTCGTTTAAGACTGGTTTCTCTATGATCTATAGCCGTACATTGTCACATCTTCAGCAGAAGAATTTTAACACATGGGTGTGCTGGGTAGCCAAGGGCAGTAGCTGTCATCTGATTGGTCTTAAAACCTTTGGAGCATCTCTGAACTATAACGTGTAGAGAAATAGACCAAATCTTGAATTATGACTTTCATTTAATAAACGAGGTCTTCTGGAAGTGGCATGATCCACTTATTAAAGATAATCCACTTATTAAAGATAAAGAGTTCTGTTTGAACTCTTAAGTAAAAATACAAAGTTATTTTTAATAATTAGCATGCTAACTAATGCATTTTCAGAAAGCTTTTTAAAGGAATGCATCCTTAGTTTTTTTTTTTTTTAACCCAGAGATGGCTCAATAGTCAAGGCTGTTCTTCTAGAGGTCCTGAGTTTAGTTTCTATCAACTGCATTAACCCTACTTAATCATTTAAACTCCAGTACACGCCCACTTTTCTTGAATGCTATATATAGTTTACTAATTCTCCAACTATATTTTTAATTGGGTAATGAGACCATAAGCATCTATATGGCTTCCCATATAGCCTTTCTTTGGGCTAGCTCCCTCTCCCCTATTTCCTCCATATCCTGGTACCTCCACCTGCTTAAGTCTTTCCACCCTCAGGGTTCCACCTCTCTAGTTTCATCTTATCTACCAATTGCTCTTTCCTATCCCTTTATGTATCTCCTTCCACAGATGCCTTTTTATTATTTAACTTGTATTGACTCTGAATTTTCATTGTGTATGCCAGTCCCACTCATCCTGTCCTTTTGTACCTGCCTCTCAACTCTGCAACTTCCCTGAAAAGGTAGAAAGAAAGAAAGGATCTTGTTGTAGAAGCTGTAGTGTGCTAGACCACTTTCTAGATTTTTGGCTTCTACATGTGCTGCAAGTCAAACACACAGAAGTTTTGAAGCTCTGATCTGCATATGAGAGAGGACAACTGTGTTTGTCTTTCGGACCTTACTTATCTCACTAAGTATGTACCTAACTTTTTTAGGTCCATTCATTTCACTTTTATTTAAAACTGAGTAATATTACCGTGTGTATATATAGCACCTTTTACTTATTCATTCAATCAACTCAGCTGGTTTTGTTTCCTAGCCATGGTCATAGATGTGCAAGTGTCTTTGTAGTTGGGTATGGCATACTTTGAGTATATATATGCTCAGGACTGGCATGGCTGGGTCACATGACAGTTCTAGTGCTAGTTCTTGGGAAACATCTGGACTGCCTTCCAAAATGACTGGATGAATTCCCACAGTCTATAGGAGCCCTCCCTGCCAACGCAGCAGCATTTATTCCTGATAATGACCATTTTCACTGCGGTGAGATGGAATCTTGAAGCATTTTTAATCCTGATGGCTATGAATGCTGAACTGGTGTTTTCTAGTTGATTTGCATTTCTTTCAAGTTTTCTAATCAGTTTCATGACCCATTTTATTTTTATTTATTTATTGTTAAGAAGGTTGCATATCTTCTTAATGTTTGGACTTTTAAAATGTTCTTTGTTGATTGTAGACACTGTTCTGTCAGATGAGTGTGTGGAAAAGATCTCTCCCATTGTATGGCTGGCTGTTTCCTCACTTGAAACTTACATTTGCTGTACAGAAACTTTAGATTCATGAGTTTCCGTTTGTTGACTGTTGATCTTATTTTCTGTGCTATTGGAGTCTAATTCATAAAGCTCCTGCCTGTAAGATGTTGTGTGTTTTTTGGCCTTTTCTCGTGGCAGTTTCAGGGTATCAGTTCTTACGATGCTATCCTTGATCCACTAGAGCTGAAGTCTGTGCAGGGTGGGAGATAAAGACCTAGTTTCATTTTTTTTTTTTTTTTTTTTTTTTAGCACATTGAAGTCCAGTTTGACTAGAACCATTGTTGAAGTTGCTATCTATTCTGCATTGTATAGTTATGTTTCCTTTAAAGATTATCAGGTATCTATAGTTTCATAGATTTAGATCTAGGCCCCCAATTCTGTGCGCTGTCTGTGGATATCAGTGTATGCAGAGCAGCACTTCAGAAGAAAGAGCTTTCCTGAGGCGAGGCTGACAACTGGAACTAATAGAAAGGTCAACTACAGAGGAAGGATGTAGGTACCATGTTTGTTTGTATATATATTTATTTTAGAGGCCAGGCCTGAGGGAATATCACAGTGGACTGAAAGTGGGACAATGATTAAGCAAGGCCAGGATGAAGGGGAAATGATGGGGTTTAACTACAGAGAGGAGAAAGAGCAGCAAGGCAGAGGGAGACAGACGTTGCTCTGGTTGGCAGTACATGGAGGAGATAAAACTGTATCCAGGAAGGGTTTTTCAGGAAACTAAGGTTCTCTTGACAATATGTATCTCCTTTGTTTTGTTTAACATTTACAATATTGGGACTATGACCCTCAATTGCCAAATATAATATTTTATCATGGGTTTTTAATTTTTCTTTTTATTTATGTAAAATTTAGAAAAAAAATCAAAGTTAATAAGTCGTTTGTGAAGCAAATATGCATAATTTATATAATACTTCATTTTTTCCACTTTTGGTAGTATCTGATAAATTGAATGATGCTATGTTTTATCATTTTTATATGTAAACGTTTTATTTCTAAATATTTTTCAATTTTTTTCCTTGAGTTCAGGATTTAGTTAAGGCGAATTGTGAAAGTGCACTTTCTCTTTTCTGATATTTGGTTATTTAATTGCTCTTACAGAAATTATTTTGTTTATATTTCAGTGTATTATGATATTTGGCATGCTTTTATTTGAATTTAATGAAATGAATGGGAAAATTTCCCTCTTAAAGTTAAAATTTTAGAATAGAGTCAAAGTGTAAACATTTTCTGACTTCCAATTTACTAATGAACACTTAAGAGCTGTTCTTATTTCATGATGGAATTAATCATTCCTTTTTTTTGTTTTGTCTTTTCTGTCTTTTTAAACTTGCTTTCGTGGATATTCACACCAGGAGGACAAAGTGGTTAGAGTCTTTTTCTTTCTGTCTAATATACTTTTTCTTATTGTTATCACTAATTTAATTTTATAGTTGCATTTAATTTTATCTTTCTAAGTACTTTATTAGTTATATTGCATGACGGTTGTTAAACAGTATAGCATATTTAAGCATGCTGATTTTACTGAAAAAAACAATTTGCATTTTATTGTATTAGAGATAAAAAGTATTAATTCTTTATAGATCCCTGAGTGTTTACAAGGTAATACTTTTGTTACTGTGTCTCTGGTGGAAAACATTTACCACTGACTGATTTTGCATCCATTCAGATCTCCCGTTCTTGAGCCCCAGAAAAGACGGAGGCTGGTCCTTTGCGGTTATGACCTCACAGCATGTCCATTATGATCAGTGCTTTATATGTTTTTCTAAATCCACTCCTATAAAGTTTCGCACTAATACCTAGAGTCTCTGAGTGTAACAACAAACTAAACCACTGGAAGTGGGTTCAGTGAGACAAGTCTCAAGCTTATCATAAATATTCCACATTTTTGTTCATCTCAGTAGTTTGAGGACTTCTCGAAGTATTTCATAGTTTGATATCTGCCCCAGAATGTCTGATTTGCATTTAGATCTGCTCTAGAGACTGGTGACTCTGCATTTAAAGATAACAGTATTTCTACTCTGATAAATTTTAATGAGTCATACTCAGCCTTGAGCTGTTTCAAATTTTTGAGTTTCAAATGGCACGCATTCAAAGGACTTAAAGTCTTCTTAAGTGGTATATTGTTTTAAACCAGCAGGAAGGTTTCAAAGTCTTCAGCTACTCAGTTGGGAACAAATATTGAACGTGGATTTGGAATGAAATATCAGAGTAGAAGAAAGGACAGTATAATTATTTCCTTTTCTTTTAAAAATCCTGTAGGAATCCTAACAACCTTTGAGGCCGTGTTGCAGATGTACAGGTCAATTAGTGTACCAGCTGTGCGTCATCTTTGTTTTGGGTGGTTCTTCAGGGACCACATGAGCTTTCTGCCATCTGCTTCCTACCACCGCTTATCCACAGATAGACAATACGCGTGGTTAATGACCTTTAGAGTCCCCGTGGCAACTTAGGTGTTTGGAGTTAATATAGGATACACAATGGTCTAACTTCTGTTTTTTCTTTTTATCATGTCTGGAATTTTTATCAATTCCTATCCTGGAAATTGGAAATTTAATGGTGGAAACCTAGTTTTCATATGCTGATGAGATTTCATTCTCACTGTCCAAAATGAGCTCAAATAAACATGACTTTTAGTGCAAGCCATTCTTTTACCATTGTGTAATCAGGATCATAAATTATGATTTATTTTCTGACATTTAAAAATGTGCATAAAAAGATGACCAGGTAACTTGTGTCAGGAGTGTCTCTTTGTTGTTTATTTCTCAGTTCAAAGAAGGTTTTTGTAAGAGTTAATTTTACCCATAAATATTTTAGTAATTTTGGGGTGGAAGTTGGATTGCTAATGTCAGAGATCATGTTCATGTTTTAGAAGCCCTTTCTTTTCAGGTGTCTACCTGAAGGTTGGCTTAATTGGGATAAAATAGCTTGTTTCTTTCTTTTTTAAAAAAAGTAGCCCAAAGATAAGAAGTCTTGTGTCTGGCATGAGCTTCCAGTTTCAGATGAGGCAGCATCTTCCTGGGTTAACTGGCCAGGTTCTCCTCAGGTCTCCCAGGCATTTCTGGGAGGCAGCAGAAGGGATTTGACCAAGTGCGATAACTTGTTACTTTCAGTCATTGGCTGCTAAAGCTGCTGTGAAAATGCCATTTACTTGGGTATTTAAGAGTTACTATATTAATACATAGTTATTGGGTTGCCCTTTGAAATGCTTGTTTCAGGAAATTGGTGAACAGGAAACAGAGACATTAAATTTGGGATAAGAATGATTCCCCCCTTCCTTTAAGTTCTGTCTGAAACATTATTAAACCTCTGTAAATATTTTGGTTTTCCTCCTTAAGGACAGAATTAGGGATACAGATGACAGTGATGAAAGGCTTCTTGGGTGACAGAGTTGGGGTAGTTAGACAGGTTAAACAGGAAACAGTCACTCTTCTATAGGCTTCGCTGTGTAATGTGGACAGTTGACAGCATACATTCTATTCCTCTGGTTTTGAGTGTGAGTTATTACTGAAGGCACCTTTTCTTTTGTCTCTTATTAAATCTTTAAAGTACATAGGTCAGTGGCTCACAATGATATCATGATGTATCTCTGCTTGCTTTCAGAGATCCTGGTTTGGAGTTTGTTTTTATAATTAGTGAGATGAGGCTTTAGAATTGCCTTCCTTAGGGAAGAGGCAAATATACTTGAAAGGTTGAGTAGTTGAAAATGTGCACCCTACTTAGTGGGGTCCCCAACAGGTATTTTCAATGTCCTTTTCTCTTGCAGTCTATATTTAAACAGTGTGTAAACCCACAAAACTTTGTTCGCTCTCCTTGAAACTGGAAATGGTGTGTGATGGAGCTCTAGTGCATGACATAGAAGAATATCTCTAAAGGTTTCTGGCAAGTCACGGTGTTCAGCACAAAAGTCAACACTGTCTCTTAATGTGAATTCAGTGTCCTGACGTGATTGTCATTTGTTATGATGAAAGAAAGACCAAGAGTTTTAGAGTCATTAGGATGTATTTGAACGAATGTTCTTTAGGGTCAGAACCAGTGAGTTCTTTGGGCTGGGTTTTATGACTGGAGGGTGCATAGTTCAGCAGTGGCTTCTGAGATGCTGGAAAGGCAGAGCGCCTGTGAGCTGCTCAGTTCTAGAAGCTTCAGACCTGTTGGGGTGGGACAACGATACACTTCCATTCTGAGTCTGAGGCCTGGAAGCTCCTTGGATGGTGGAAATCCATGTTGTAGGACCAAGGGAGCTCCAGTCTAATGTCCAAAGAAGGAAAAGCAGCATCAACAAACAGTTGCTCAGGAAGAGTGGAAAAGTGGTAGGCTTTTCTTCTTTTATGAACGTCTACCTGTGTTCCCGAACCACTGGGTGGTAAGATCACTGTCAGGGCAGGTCTTTCCTCCCAGTCACATACTTATCTGTCAGTTCTCCTGAAGAATACTGTTGTAGACACACCCAGAAGTGTGCCTCCCTAATCTGTAAGAGTTCTCCATGCAGGAGGTTCTCTGAAGGCTGTCAGAAAAGCTTTTTTATTTATCTACATTTCAGAAACTATTACAGAATTAGTTGAAGACTAATTTAGTTTTATAGCTTACCCAAGCTAGTTAACATTGAGAAAACATAGTCATTTAAAATAATTTCAAGTGGTCATAGTTGTACACAGCTTACATTTGAGGGAAAACTTTTTTTTTTTTTGTTTTTAAAAGTAAACAGAAAGATCGATGTGTGGGTTGAGGTTAAGGTGATACATGATTGGACAGTGGAGAGGTGGGTGGGGAAAAGGCTAGGAAAACGGAAGAGGAAGAGAGGAGGGGTATTCCAGGAGGGACAAAGATGGAGGCAGATGTATATGTTTCTCTCCATACATCTCTTTATAAATAAGGTTCTATGAGTGTTTTATAAGGGATGGAATTGTACAAGATCAACCAACTTATCTAGGTTGGCAAATTATATTATACCTATTGGATCAGAGTAGTTTGGTGTGTTCTTTGATGAAGCCACTTAATTGGGTTCAAAGGGTATAGTGGTGGAATGCATAAAGCCCACCACAGAGGTGGGATGTGTGTGTCTAAGACTTGGCAACAACACGCCAAGGGGAAGTGAGTGAAAACAGCACACCGGGCGGTCGTATCCACCCGGGACAGAAGCAGCAGTGGCTGTAGAGTGAGCCAGGCCTGAGTTCTTAGAGTATGTTGGCTTACAGCGCCAAGATGGACACTCCTGCAGTGCGAGATAAAAGGCTAAGACACGTTTTAATATTTAGCGCAAGTATTTGCTTCTTTTTATTCTAGAGCTTTTAGGTGTGCTGTCAAGCTGCTAGTGCGTGCTCTCTCCAGTCTCTTTGGAGGCTCCAGAGCTATGGGTTTCCCTCAGCACTGCTTTCATTGTGTCCCATAAGTTTGCTGTGCCTTCATTTTCATGAAATTCTAAGAAGTCTTTAAT
Source organism: Micromys minutus (assembly GCF_963924665.1). NCBI lineage: Eukaryota > Metazoa > Chordata > Mammalia > Rodentia > Muridae > Micromys > Micromys minutus. The sequence continues at coordinate 5,343,144 of NC_137968.1, forward strand.
TTTTTTATTACTTCCTTAACCAAGTTACCACTCCGTAGAGTGTTGTTCAACTTCTATGTGTGTGGGCTCTTGTTGTTATTGAAGACCATTCTTAGCTCATGGTGATCTGATAGGATACATGGGATTATTTTGATCTTCTTGTATCTGTTGAAGCCTGTTTAGCAACTGATTATACGGTCAATTTTTGGAGAAGGTACCATTAGGTGTTGACAGTGGCTTGACCCTCCTGTAGGCCTCTGTGTCAGCATTCCTAGTAGACCAGACCTCTCCTGGAGGGATCTGGGTACACAGAGCTGGCACAGGGTCAGCTATGGGTGCAGATGGGACCTGGAATGACCCTGTCCCTGGCAACTAAGGACTTTGAGCATTTCTTTAAGTTCTCGGACATTCAAATTTTCTTTTTTTATTTTTATTTTTTATTACTTTTATTTGTTTATAGTCCAGTCATTAACCCCTTCTGGTCCTCCACCCTCCCACACTTCCTCATCCCATTTCTCCTTCCCACTGTCTCCAAGAGGATGTCCCCATACCTTTACCCCCACTCCACCAGGCCTTCCCACTCCCTGGGACCTCAAGTCTCTCCAGGGTTAGTACTTTCTCTCACTCAGTTCAGACCAGGCAGTCCTCTGGTGTGTGTGTGTGTGTGTATGTGTGTGCGCGTGCGTGCGCGCACACACATGCATGCACATGCTGGGGGCGGGGCTTGGACAAACTAGTGTATGCTGCCTGATTGATTGCTCGGTATCTGATCGATCTGAGGGGTTTAGGTTAGTTGAGACTACTGGTCTTCCTATGGGGTCGCCCTCCTCCTTAGCGTCTTCCAGCCTTTCCCTAATTGAACCACAGGGGTCCCTGCCATCAGTCCATTGGTTGGGTGTCAGTACCCGCTTCTGTCTCAGTCAGCTACATGTTGGGCCTGTTAGGGGGCAGCTGTGCTAGGCTCTGGTCTGTAAGCACACCACGGCATCAGTAACAGTGACAGGCCTTGGAGGCTCCCCTTGAGATGGAGCCCAAGTTGGGCCTGTCACAGGACTTCCTTTCCCTCAATTTCTTTTCCATTCCCCCACTGCAGTTCTTTTAGACAGGAACAATTCTGGGTCACAGTATTTGACTGTGGGATGGCAACCCCATCCTTCCACTTGATGCTCTGTCTACTGGAGGTGGGCTCAACAAGTTCCCTCTCTGCACTGTCGGCCATTTCATATAAGGTATCTTCCTCTGAGTCCTGGAAGTCTCTCATCTCCCAGTTCTGTTGCACATTCTAGACCCCCTCCCCAACGTTGCATATTTCCATCCATTCTTCTGGCCCTCAGGGCTTTTTCTCCTGTTTCCCCTATCCAATATCTGATCATGTTCCCCTCCTCCCCTCCTCCCCTCTCCCACCCAGAACCTTCCCTCCCTCTGCCTCCCATGATTGCCTTCCTCTCTTTCCTAAGTGGGTTTGAGGTGTCTTCAGTTGGGCCCTGCAACTTGTTAACCTTCTTGAGTTCTGTGGACTGTATCCTAGGTGTTCTGTACTTGGCTGGTACCCACTTATTAGTGGGTAGATACCATGCATGTCCTTTTGGGTCTGAGTTACCTTACTCTCAGGATGATGTTTTCTAGTTCAATCTATTTGCCTGCAAAACTCATGATGTCCTTGTTCTTATTAGCTGAGTAGTATTCCATTGTGTAAATGAACACATTTTCTGTATCTGTTCTTCTGTTGTGGGACATCTGAGTTGTTTCCAGCTTCGGGCTGTCACAGGTAAGGTTGCTGTGAACATGGTGGAATGCGTGACCCTGTGGCATGGTGGGGCATCTTTTGGGTATATGCCCAAGAGTGGTATAGCTGGGTCTTCAGGTAGATCTACTTTCAACTTTCTGAGGAACCTCAAGATTGATTTCCAGAGTGATTGTTCCAGTTTACAATCCCACCAACAGTGGAGCAGTGTTCCTCTTTCTCCACATCCTTGCCAGCATCTACTGTCACCTGAGCTTTCCGCCTTAGCCATTCTAACTGGTGTGAGGTGAAATCTTAGGGTCATTTTAATTTGCATTTTTCTGATGACTCAGGACTTTGAACATTTCTTTAAGTTCTTCTTAGACATTCAAAATTCCTTGTGAATTCTCTGTTTAGCTGTGTTCCCCATTAGCTTCTGAGGAGTCTCTCATCAAATTTTTGGATCTCCCTTTAGAAGCATGCTTTCTAAGACGTTCTAGTGACAAACTGTCCAGCCCTTGTCCGAAGGCCACATCTTTTGAATGTGGTGCTCTTGTTTAGCGGTTCCAGTGCCAGCACTCTGTGCCACGGACGCTTGCAAGGTCTCAGGAGAGATGCTGTGGTGCCACTGAGTGTGCTTGTGTGTGGTGAGTCAGTCTTCTCTCAGCATTCTTTCTGCCTTTGCTTTTTGAGAATTGATTATGATATGTTTCCGTGGGACTCTCTCTTTGCTTAAAACTCTGGACAACTTTATTCAAACACAACTCAAGTAAAACCCGCCCACTATAAAGACACAGTCCCGTGTCTGTGTCTTTGGTCTGTGTCTTTGGTCTGTTCACAGATTGCACGGCCGTCACTATTATCAGTTGTGGAATGTTTTCATCACCCTAGAGAAAACTCCAGGATGTCACCGGCCTTGTCTGCTGCTCCCTCGCTGCACCCAGGTCCCCGACTCAGCCCTCCCTTCCTCGTGTTTGTCACTACGTGTGTTTCCCTTCAGGACTTTCCATCTCTTCCCCAAGTGGTACATGATCTGGACCAACGTCCTTCTCCCTGGCAGCCACCGTCCCACTCTGTTTTATGAAACTGTGTTTTCAGATTTCACATACGAGCAAAAGCATGAGCTGTGTATCCTTTCATGGCTTGTATTGTGTAACACAATGCACCCCATGCTCATCCATGTTGCCAGATGTGACAAGGTTTTTTTTTTTCTTCTTAAATATGGATTCCATTGCATGTACTTGTTATAGATCTGCACATTTATATCTCATGTTATATATCCATTATTTGTTGACAGAGCCCTACGTTGAGTCTGTCTTTTGATTGTCCCGAAGAGTGCTGCAGTCAGCACAGGAGTCCTGACATCTCCTCATTTCTTATTTTATTTCCCTTGGAAATGTACTCAGTGGTGTGTACCTGGGCCATATCATAGGCATTTAAAACTTACTTTTGAGGAAGCACCACGTTGTTTGTCATAAAGTTTGTACTAATTTATGTCCCCATCAACACTGCTTAAGTGCCATCTCTACATCCTTCTGAAAGTTTACTAGTCACGATCTTAAAACAGAGTCCAGCACGTTAAAGGACTTAGTTGGATCAGCTGCATCAGTGTTGGTGACGGCCCCTCTGTTTGTAGCAGTACCCCAGTCTCTTGTGAATCCTTTGATCTTAGGAGAACTTGGAAAATAAAAGTGAACAGTCACCGAGACATTGTCACAATTATTTCCTTATTGTTCTGTCTGCATTTGTCAGTATTTATTCTAAGGCATGTCCTTTTCTGTGTCCCAGAGGTCACAAGGAAAGCATACAATAGTGCTGTCCTCAAGTCTGACGGAACGGCCAGTGGCTTGTTCTATTTATTTGTTTATTCGTATGAGGCACAAAATAAGCTGTAAAGGACAGTCATATGTCTTGGGGCCTCTTACTTTTATGTGTTTTATTATATTGAATGTTTTCACTAGATAACATTGTACACTGGCAGAAAAGGTAAATATAACTTCAATAGGAATTAAGTTTCAGCACTTTATTAAAACAGATTCTCTTGGTTCACACCATGTGGCCCACCAGAGTGTAATCAACCTGAGATGTAGCCAAATTGGATCTCTAAGAATAGCTCTTCCTTAGCTCTGGCCACCCACAGTATCTGACCTGAGTCAGTGACTAGGTCTGCAGAGAGGATTTGCTGGCTTAACTATTTTTCCAAAGTATTTTTTTTTTTTTAATATATATTCATCATAATAGTTGTCACTGAGCTGTGTGTGACTTTAAGAAGTGCTAGCCCATTTTCCCTAGCTTCCATTATTCTTTTTTACTTTACTTAACTTTGGAGACTAGGCTTCTTACTTGTTTGGATCTACTGTTCAGCTAGATGGTACACCCCAGCCTGCCTCTGCCTCTCCCGTGCTGGGGTTAGGGAAGCATGCTGCTGTACATTATGTTTTGCATGGGTTCTTGGAATCTTAACTCAGGCTTTATGCTTGAGTGGCAAGCATTTTACTAAGCCATCGCTCCAGCCTCTACTTTTCAAGTTATTTTTAATTGCATCTTTGATTAAGAAGACACCATTGTCTTTAATGCTTGGTTTTTTTCCCACACTTTGCTTATTCCATTTTGTCCATAAACAAAGTCACACAGGTTCATTTAGTGAGATCTTTCATTCAGGGACTACCTGAAGGTAAATCAATACTTCTTTTGAACCTTGTTTTTGGTACTATCTTTATTATAGTGTTCTGAGAGTTACTTTCTTACCTATACTTTACATATAGGCTGTCTGAAGTTATATTTTATTTACCACAGACATTTACTAAGTACTAAAATATTGGAAATATATATTTGCTGTTCAAATGACTTAACAATTACTGAGTTCGGTCGTCGGCTCAGCAGAAGCTAGTTGACTAATCTGGATATGGACAGTGACATTCACAGTTGTCTGTGTGTTTACTCAATACTTGTAGACCGCGTGGATGATGAACAGGCGAGAACTTTTCTCCTTTTTACATAGTAGTTCTGGGTTCACTCTTGAATGAGAGAAATGTGTTTTCATTTGAGATTATTAGATGCAGTAAGCTGAGCAGGGTTCTTTCTTAGGCTGGGATACACGTGGGCAGCGTTGTGTTTCCTGTCTTCATGTCTGCTCCCTGTGGACTTACCCTTCAGTCTTGCTGCACATTGTTGGCAGGAGTCCCTCTTGCCCGCCTGCTTTATCCCCTGCAGATTCCACCTCTTGATGTGGACCCATGAGTCACCTAGGTGTTTCCTGTGCTCTCGAGTCTTTCCTTCGAGCCCGTTCCCACTCCCTGTGACCCCCACACCCTCAGAACCTGTCCACCAGGGCCCCACAGCCACCACACTTTTATTTATTTTACTTTGTCAATTTCATGTTATTGCTTTGGATTTTTCATGAATGTTACATTCTTTAGGAGTTGAAAGAAATAGTGATTTAGCTTTTCTACCGTATTAAAATATTTTAATATCGAAGTGTACATTTTTCCAATTTTACATTTTATGTAACTCTGAAAACATACATGGTATATTTTTGAAAAAAAAATGTAAGCAGAATTAAGTCACATAATTTTCTTGCAATTGTGAAAATAATATGTGTTTTTGTTATTGACACTCTTGAGCATGACAACTATTTTAATTAGAGCTTTTGCAGCCTTTGTATTCATCCCAACACATGCACTGTTTTGTACTCATGTGCTAAATGATAAACATCCATGCTGAAGAACTGAAAACTCTACGTCTTATTAACTTGAAATTCTAAGCTACAAACAGAAAGCTGTGAATTTATTGAGAGTGTTTTTATCAAATATGTCAGTGATGCTCTTTTAGGAGATATTGATATTTAGGAGATATTACTGTGCCAGCAGACATTATGGAACTGTGTTTGATGTTCTTTTCTCCAGCACTGCAGATGTCTACACTTCATATCAGTAGCAAAAATTTGACATGGTTTATCTCAGAAATTACCTAATGGCTATTTCTTGATTCACTGTATCAAACTGAGTGTAGGAGCCTGAAAAAGAAATTGTACACACTTCTTGTTACATTAGACCACCTGAATAAGAATATCCAAGGGTTGTCTTGAACAATTTATTTTGTAGTAGTTACTGAGATAATTCTAGTGTGTAGTTGGGTTAAGAGATCTGTTTTCTCTGAGCATCAGCCCTGCTTTTATTTCAATGTTAACACATTCAGAAGCCACAGATCTTAGGCTTACAAATACCGAAAATGCACATAGAATAAAATTAAGTGTTAATAACTCATGCTTTAAGCCATTAAAAAGAAACTATTCATAATACATACTCTGCTCTGACTTGGATTGAATACCTCAGTTTGTTTCTTAATTTAGCATGTATTGGGAATTGTAACTTTAATTTTTTCAAATCCTTTTTTGGATATATTTTATTTACATTTCAATTGCTATCCCCTTTCCTGGTTTCCCCTCTATAAGCCCCCTATCCCATATCCTCCCCGCTACATCTATGAGGATGCTCTCTTCCCTCCATCTCAGCTTCCTGCCCTGACATTCTCTACACTGCGGCATCCAGCCTTGGCAGAGCCAAGGGCATCTCTTCCCATTGATGCCCAACAAGGCCATCCTCTGCTGCATATGCAGCTGGAGTCATGGGTCCTTCTATGTGTGCTCTTTGGATGGTGGTTTGGCCCCTGGGAGCTCTGGTTGGTTGGTATTGTTGTTCTTATGTTCAAACCCTTCAGCTCTTTCATTCCTTCTCTAACTCTGTCATTATGGACTCTATTCCCAGTTCAATGGTTGGCTGTGAGCATCCACCTCTGTATTTGTCAGGCTCTGGCAGAACCTCTCAGGAGACAGCTATATCAGGCTCCTGTCAGCATGTACTTCTTGGCATCAGCAATATTGTCTGGGTTTGGTTGCTGTATTTGGGATGGATCCCCAGGTGGGGCAGTCTCTGCTTCAAACTTTGTCTCCATATTTTCTCCTGTGAGTATTTTTGTTTCCCTTCTAAGAAGGACTGAAGCATCTGTACTTCGGTTTTCCTTCTTTTTGAGCTTCATAAGGTCTGTGAATTGTTTCTTGGGTATTCAAAGCTTTCTAGGACTAGTATCCGCTTATCAGTGAATGCGTACCATCTGTGTGTTTTTGTGACTGGGTCACCTCACTCACAGCGTGTGCCCTTGTTATATGTTGGAGCATCTTTTGCTTATATGCCCAGGAGTGGTATAGCTGGGTCCTCAGGTAGCACTATGTCTAATTTTCTAGGGAATCTCCAGACTGATTCCCAGAGTGGTTGCTGTATGAGCTTGCAATCCCACCATCAGTGAAGGAGTGTTCCTCTTTCTCCACATCCTCGCCAGCCTCTGCAGTCACCTGAGTTTTTGATCTTAGCCATTCTGATTGTTGTGAGGTGGAATCTCAGGGTTGTTTTGATTTGCATTTCCCTGATGATCTCTGTTTAGCTCTGTATCCCATTTTTAAAAATAGGGCTATTTGATTCTCTGGAGTTTAACTCCTTGAGTTCTTTGCATACATTGCATATTAGCCCTCTATTGGATGTACGATCAGCAAAGATCTTTTCCCAGGCTGCTGGTTGCCATTTTGTCATTGGCGTGCTCCTTGCCTTACAGAAGCTTTGCAAGTTTTGAGGTTCCATTTGTTGATTTTAATCTTAGAGCATAAGCCATTGGTGTTCTGTTCCGGAAATTTTTTCCAGTGTCTATGTGTTCAAGGCTCTTCCCCATTTTCTCTTCTATTAGTTGGAGTGTATCTGGTTTTATGTGGAGGTCTTTGATCCATTTGGACTTGAGCTTTGTACAGGGTGATAAGAATGCATTCTTCTACATGCTGACCGCCAGTTGGACCAGCACCATTTATTGACTAATTTTCTTTTACTGGATTAAGTTAAATTATAATAATTAACACATAATTTATTAAAATAACAAGTACAAATTTTAATTAAAAGTATTAAATTTAAGAAAATTTGACTAGAAACTCATATCTTAAGGAAATGGGTGGATTGATTAACTGTCAAAGTTCATAACTCTTTTGATAATTGTTACTTATAAAGCTTGGTTGAGTTTAGCATCAGTTCTCTTTGCTGCATTTGCTGAGAAATATTTCTCAGTAATGAACCCATTCAATTAGACATTCAGTCGTAACAATTTACTCAATTCTTTGATCCTTTCCCAAGGTTTGTAACAAAAAGTGTAGGATCTATCATCAAAAATATGTTCCCATCAGTTTGCTGAAAGCCGAGAACCTATAATATTAGACTTGGAAGATTGATTACTGAGTTAGTGATTCATTCTGTCAGTATCTGGGATTTATACCAACAAGGCAACTGTTAATAATCGGATGACTATCATCATTTCTCTTTGACTTAGAAACACTTTATTTCAGTTAATACCTTATGAAGGATTTGGAAAAGGTTAATTTTAGTCTTCTGTCAATTACAGTCTATACTGACAAAATTACTTTTGCATTCTCAATGTGCTCACTTAATTTTACTCTTAGAACTGCCTTCTTGAGTTCAGTTTGTAGAGAAATGGAACATATTAGCTAATAGGCAAAGATAATCTAGTTCACCTTCATCAGCCAAATGGAAATGAGCCAATGAAAGTTTCATTATGCTTTCCAGTTTAAATAAGTGTTGGCACTGATCATCCTCCCACCCCTGTGTGTGTGTGTGTGTGTGTGTGTGTGCAGAGCTGCTGTCTAGTGTCCCCTCTGTTGCCCCCCATCTTTCACTGACGGTGGCTCACAGTTTTGGTGTCCTGGCTAGCCTTGAGCCCGAGATCCTTTCCTTGTACCCAGTCCTCCATTGAGCTCTGACTCTGCCCATTCACTCCCTAGCTCCACGCACTGGGAATGGTTATTTACTTTTTAAACTTGAGGCTGAGTCTTGCTAGTGTACGTAGTCCAGGGCGATAGGGGACTCATTGTAACCCCACTATCTTTGAATTTATGATTTGCCTGCCGTTAACATTTGGTTCTGTGACGCCTCTGTGGACTTGAACTTGAGGTGAATCACAGTGTAAATACACTGAAGCTTAGATATGATACTGTGCCCTTTAATTTTGTGCAGGGATCTGCACAATAGCTTACCTTTCTCATAATAGCACATCTCCCCCCTCTGGGGACAGCCGCACTATTGGAGTAGCTCAGATGACCACATGTTACTTGTGAACTTACCATCTTTAGCAGCTCAGCAGCGCGAGGCACACTTGGCAGAAGCGGACTCAAAGCTCATGGCGCCGAGCATTAGTTGGTAGGAGCCTTTGGAGGACTTCCTAAAGGGTTAAAGACTAGCATTAGCAGTCAGAGAAGGAAGGAAGCTTCCTGTGTTGAGGTCGTCTCTATGTCTCTCTTCCCTGAGTGTGTTCTAGTGACTTCGATACCACCTTAGCCCCTTAGCATTTCAGTTGCTTCCTCTAGCGGGCACTTCCGCTTTGGTAAGGCAACATCTTCCCACAGCTGTTAGTCTCCACATAATTATGTCTACGCCCTTCTTGATTTGCAATATGTTCTTTTTAGAAATTCTCACGTTCTGTACTTCATTTTCAGTAAAGATTTCTGGGAGAAGATACTTTGTATATTGAGAAACCTTATCTCCCCAAAATTTGAGATCATATATATATTTTTTTTGTTCAAATGACCTACGTTTGTATAATTTATTCCCGACAACTTATAAGTGCTCCTAAATTATGGAAATCTGTCAACTGGTAGTATATTTGTATCTTTGAATTGTTCATAAGCAGTGGGAAACAGTTCTAAGTAATACCACATTTAGTAATATAGGATAGTGGTACGATTTCAGGTCATTTGACCTGTGTATTAGTCAGGGTTTTCTAGAGGAACAAAAACCTTACAGGATGAATAAACCCCATATATATACGTGTTTATTAGAATGGCCTACAGGTTGTGTGGTCCAGCTAACGCAGCGACAAGCGACAGAAGACTTAAGAATGCAGTAGCTGTTTAATCCAACGGCTGTGTCAGCTGGCCTTTGGTATTTGCTGGAATCCTAATGAAGTAGACTCTAATGTCAGTGAGGGAATGAGGTTGACAGTGACAGCCAGAGCAAGCAGCCAAAGAGACGGAACGTTCTTCCTGCATGTCCTTTATATAGTCGGCCAGCAGAAGGTGTGACCCAGAGTAAAGGTGGATCTTCCCACCTCAAAGATACCTTTTCACTTCAAAGGATTTAATTAAGAAAAAAACAAAACAAAACCCTTACACCTCTGCTCAGCCTTTTGAGTTTTAGTTAACCCCAGACGTAATCAAATTGACAACCAAGAATAATGATCACAGCCTGATTATTTGTTTCTCTAACGTTACTGTATCTTTAGCAGAAGTTTTATCTACTCTCACTGCCAGCTTGGGGAGAGTCAGGCAATGGACAGTGTAGCCCGCAGGCCATGAATGGGATTTCAGTGACCGAACGAAGTGCAGTACCACCCCCTAGTGGTGCAGAATTACAACTGCACAAAAACTCAATGTTCTCTGGGAAGATAAGCCTGTCATTTTGTTTTGACATTTCACTTCTCTTTTAAAATTTTTTAGGGAATTGAAATTAATAATTCAAAATAATAAGTTAATTTGGAATTGAAATTTAAATATTTTAATGTGATATATTTATTTTTAAGTCAGCAATGACCCATTTTGATAATAATTGACACAGAATTAAATACTTAATGACAATTTTGCTTTGAGAATCACTAACCTATTTTCCCCCTAAAATCTCATTTAAACAAAACATTAATAAAGAGAATAAAATTGGAAAAAAAATCAACAGTACAAAATATGTACACCTGAGCTGAGATTGTCCTCTGTGTAGAGTGTATGCTTAGAATGTGCAAGAGATCCAGTTCCCAGACCCTCTTCCCTTGAGTATTAATTAGGTCCTTTGGACGAAAGTGAATGTACTCTGTACTCTTGCATTTGTTTGTGTGTGCAGACACACAGACACACAGACACAGACACAGATATACAGACACACAGACACAGACACAGACACACAGACACAGACAGAAACACAGACACAGATACACAGACACAGACAGAAACACAGACACAGACAGAAACACAGACACAGACACACAGACACAGACAGAAACACAGACACAGACACACAGACACAGACAGAAACACAGACACAGATACACAGACACACAGACACAGACACAGATACACAGACACAGACAGAAACACAGACACAGACAGAAACACAGACACAGACACACAGACACAGACAGAAACACAGACATAGACACACAGACACAGACACACAGACACAAACACACAGACACACTCACAGACACAGACACACTCACAGACACAGACACAGACACACAGACACAGACACACAGACACACAGACACAGACAGAAACACAGACACAGACAGAAACACAGACACACAGACACAGACACACAGACACAGACACACAGACACAGACAGAAACACAGACACAGACAGAAACACAGACACAGACACACAGACACAGACAGAAACACAGACACAGACACACAGACACAGACAGAAACACAGACACACAGACACAGAGGCTTGAATGTTTTTTTAAATGTATCTTATACATATACATATGGTCATATCATATAAGCCCCTGTCTTTTTTTTTTTTTTTTTTCAGTTTCCTCTCTGGCTTCTTCAGTGACTTTTCAAGTGTTTGTATAGTTTCTCTAGGTGTATGTCCTATTTCATTTCTAGTTTTATCCCACTAAATTCTGCTCAGATACAAGAAATGATTTTTTTTTTAGAAAAGATTTAAGCCTTTCTTTATGGCCTAAGATGTAGGTTTTTAAATATATATATATATATATATATATATATATATATATATATATATATATATATAATGTTTTTTATTTTGGAGAGTATATATTGTCCAGCTTATATTAATATTTTCTAGGTATACAGACAAGAAAATTAACCAAACCAAACCCTTGCCCCTCTGCCCTTGTGTGTTTGTGTGTGGATGTGAACTGGGGAGGGCAGAGAATGCCGACAGAGGTAAGGCCAGCTGTGCCCGGGAGATGGTCGCTTACTCGTGTAAATAGTGTATGCAGTTTGGCATTGACACATGCTCTACGTTACGTAAATGACGGAAGTAATGAAGCGCTGCCTTATAATTCACGTCTGAGAGCTGTTGATGTAAGGAACGGAACAACCAGGTAGGCCTGGATGGCTTTCTTCATGCACGGAAGGGAATCAGATGAGTAGCAGAGAAACAAGTTTTGGCGAGTTACTTTTAAAAGCACACCAGTAGCCAACAGAGAATGCAGCGTCTCATCTTTAGAAATGCCCACGTTTAACCCTTTGGTTTTGCAATCTCGTAGACACTTACCAAAGATCCCGTTAGCCTGCTTTACCTTACGTATGTGGCTGAAGCCTGAAATGGCACGTATGTTCATGGGAACATACGTGGTCTTGCTACTTCTCAGCGGCGACAGATGACACACACATTGACTCTTTGAGCTGTATGCCAGCAGCCTCTCACGAGGATGATAATGGCCTGAAAGCCTTCGTCCTGAGGCCACCCTAGCGGAACTGAGGGACTAAGATAGGTATTTGCCCAGATAGCTCTAATTCCGTCCATCACGGGATGCAGATACCCGATAATGGGATTTGGGATGCTGGAGCCTCTCTGGAGTCTCCAGGTTTGCCGGTACCCACTGTGCACCGCACTCCGTAAGCAGACCGCGAGGGCACGGCGCACCCGCTGTGAGCGGTCCTTTCCTAGCGCTTGCAGCTGAACTATGAACAACGTTTGTAGTCATTTCCTTGCTCATTCTCTCTCCTCCTAGTCTTCAAAAGTCACAGTGAAATTTCTGCCCATTGAGCTTATCCATCAGCTTCCTGAACAGTGCCCGGCATGTATCAGCTATTTAGTAAGGTTGTCTGAATTTATATAAAAAAAACGAATTAGTTTAAATAGTTATGTTTTCACTTGTACATAAATTGGAATTTTATGCTCTGAATTAATTTTTATGGTAAATTACATCTTCCTTCAGGTTTGTTTATGAATACTGAATCTGGTATCATTATTTTAGGAGAGCAAATATTGTGCTGACATCTGGCTTCTAGAAAAAGCTATTTTATAATGTTTTCTAGTTTGTGTAGTCTAAATATGCCTGTGATTTCAGGCCAACCCACATTACTTCATGGAGTTCATAGTGACTTGCTGAATGGTGCTCAGATTGTTTCATACCCCAGTGAAATATTACTCCACTAATACATTTCTAATAGAACACATACTTTAAAAAGATTAGAAATTCTTTAATGCCATGCTATCAACTAAAATAATAAATTAAAAACAATTTTTTTTTAGCTCAATGTAGTAGTAGTTACTCTATGTGAAGTCCAAACTAGTGTGGTGATCACTTAGGTTTGAGTTTTCATTTAGGTTCACAAACATTATTATTATTATTATTATTATTATTATTATTATTATTATTATTATTATTATTAATTTTATTATTATTTGGAGTATTTTGGTCTTCGAGCTCTATTCCCATTAGGAGCTTTAGTTCTATCGCAGTCCGAGTATAGAGTAGTTAATTTGGTGTGAGCTTCCAGTTATTCTGACTTTGTTCCTTAAAAGACGTAGTGATGTGTTGGACTCTTACAGCTTCTTTGCCTAAGTTCATGACTATACTGAAGTGGCTGATAAACCATGTAGCTTAAATCTCTCTGTCTCTGTCTCTGTCTCTCTGTCTCTGTCTCTGTCTCTGTCTCTGTCTCTGTCTCTCTCTCTCTCGCTCTCCTCCCTCCTCCTCCATCCCTCCCTCCCTCTTCCTCCTTCCTTCTCTCTCTCCTTTCCTTTTCTTTGGCAGTTACATAAATGAATACAGCATCTTGTGTTTACATTCATCATCAACTGGGCTTTCTCGCCCCTCCCTGACTACCCCACTCCCTCCCTTCCCCACTGTCCCCTCTCACTTCTAGTCCACCCCTTTCTCTCTCTCTTTCTTCTAATGCCCCCATACCCTCATGAGTTTTTAATTTTATTTTATTTTCATTTTTTGAGAAGGTTCTTATGCAGTCTAGCCTGGGTTCAAATTCTGTATATAGCCAAGGCTCGCCTTGGCTCTGACCCTCAGTCCTCCGTCTCCTAAATGCTGGGATTCTAGGATGAACTAACACTCAGCTTTAGGTTACTTTTTAAACTAAGTTGCTTTTGGAGTTTTCTACATTAAGGACACTTTCCATCTGTCTCCATTAAACTTCACTGGGATTATGATGCTGTTGAATATACATTAGTTCTGGATATTTTTTTGCAGAGGTTAATGTAGGATGCTATCTTTTAATGGCTGTGACTTATTCCAAATACAGTTAAATTTCAGAGTCTTTAACAGCTTACCATTCCAGCAGGGCTAGTAATTTGTTAAAACGAAAAGGTTGAAATGCAGGTTTTATTTGTTGGTACGGAGAGTTTAGTTCAGTGAAAGGGAATTTACTGGCAGGTACCTTGGTTTGGTTCCCAGCAAGTTTCTCATGTATTTAAAGTACTTTCCACTTACAGAGGCCTTGTAGGTGCTTGACCCGTCCCAGATCATGTCAGAAGTGCCCATCTCTTGGTTATCATTTGATTTTCAAATTGATTGATGCATTTGAACATATTTATGTTCATATCAATAATAGGAAATGCAATTTGAACTGAGTTTGTTTATAAAAATTGAGGTTACAGTATTTTTGTTAAGAATTTTTATTTAAAAATATAATTGGCACATATTGACATTATTGATGAGTAACCTATTTGGAAATTGATGAAAGATATATCTTGGTTTTATAGAATCACATGCCTTACGTTTTCTTCAGGATTATTTCAAATGACTTTAAGCTAATAAGCATGTAGGTCTTAGTAGCCTATGGTTTACATGTTCTTATTATGCTAGTAGAAGATAGAGCCTTTGTTTCCATCAAAATAGTAAATTTAGTACTGAATAAAAGGATGTATTTCATATGCAATAAAAGGACAAAATCATAATCATAATCATAGTGAACAGACTATACATTTATACAAATAATACAACCTGGCTAAATAGAACAGTAAGCAAATCATTTAAATGACATTTTATACAAATATTCTTATTTCAGTGAAAAACACCAGGTTTGACACTATGATGGGTAAATGCATCATTATCCTATGAGCTTTTATCTGCTTTGTTGTTAACTACTCTGCAGAGAGGCCTTTCTTTCACTATAATTATCTATGTTGTTGTAAGGTATTTAATTATAAAAATATGATCAGTACTCATTTGAAATATGATTACCTTGCATTCCATGAACTGATTTATTTATTCTTGATTTTTTGAAGAACTAAAAGAGGATTTTTGAAATAGGAAGACATTTTTCTGGTCACATAGCAACAATGTCCGTAGTTTACTGGATTCTGAGGAGCGTATTTAAATTCCGATGAAGCCCAGGTTGGGCGAGGGCAGTGTTGCCTGATGTGCACAGCTGACAGTTCAGTCATGGGAAAGTTTTCAAGAATATCTTAGAGATAGTTGTTAATATTACTATTATTTAATAGCAAAGATGGTTCAATTTGTTGGATTTTCTCCACAATAAACATCATGTCTTGTATTTTTGTGGAAATACTATTGTTGTATCAGGTACTTTGACTATATTTACTCCTCTCTGCTCCCTGGTTTCTCTGACTCCCCTTAGTACCCTGTCTGTCTGTCTGTCTGTCTGTCTACCTTTAATCCTTCAGTCCTCTGTCTGCTTATCTACCATGTACCTCTTACCCTGTTTCCCCCCTGCCCATTCTTTCACGCCTCTCCAGTGCATTGGTGTCTGTTCCTCCCCTCCCCCACCCCAAACACAGAGCCAGCGTTTGAGAGAGTTTTCTTCTGCGTCTGGCCTGTTTCCCAACATAGAGAACTCCCACTGCGTTTGTTCTCTGTGCACATCATGATTGTTCTTTAGTGGTGAATAAAATTGTTTGTATATTTACCACATATACTTATGTAGTCATCTCCCGATGGGTGTCTTGGTTCAATATATTTCTTAGCTAATGTGAATAATGTAAAAATTAGTGTAAATGTGAAGGTAAAAGAGTCAAATATATCATTACAAAAACGATCAATTAATAAGTTTTAGTGAAATTAGTAGTGTTCTTAGCTTCTTTTTTTTTAGTCATTAGAGCTACTTAAAAGAAATAAAACTTATTAAAAAGAATATAATATAGTTGATGGTAAACAATTTTGACCTAATATTAACAGTTAATTTATTAGAAATATATTATATAAAAACTATTTTATGAATTATTTCTATTTTAATAACAATAAAAGAAAGTATTATTATTTTATCTCTATCCTTAGTTAGGTTCAGTACGTTGCTGAAGGTTTTACTTTCCTATTTTAGGGATACATTTGAGATTGACTATCTCCCAAATTCACTTTTTGTTTACTATGTCATACTTTTAACTAAATAAAAATAATTACAGAATATAAACAAGAAAACTAACATTTTTGATACAGGTGTTTTTATCAGTGTAATTTCATTATAATCACCCTTTAAAAATTAAAGGATGAATTACATAATTCATAGCAGTAATTAATCCTGATTTTATTTTAACTAAGAAGTATAACCATGTGATTTTTTGTTTGCTTGAATTTTCTCTTCTTTTATTTGCCTTTCATTTTTCACTATGCATTAATTTCACTAATTTCTTTCTTTCTTTTCTTTTTTGTCGTTGTGTGCAGGTGATGTGGGTGTGTAATTTGTGCCGAAAACAACAAGAAATCCTCACTAAATCAGGCGCATGGTTTTATAATAGTGGGTCTAATACACTGCAGCAACCCGATCAAAAGGTTCTTCGAGGGCTTCGAAATGAGGAAGCCCCCCAGGAGAAGAAAGCAAAGCTTCATGCACAGACCCAGTTCCAGGGACCCTCGGAGGACTTCTCAGTACCTGCCGTTGAGAAGGGCCGAGCTTATGGGCTCACAAGACAGGATTCTATTAAAAATGGATCAGGAGGGAAGCACCAGGCTGGTGACATGCCTTCAGACAGGTAAGCATTCTGTTTCCTCTCTAGGTACAGTTGTTCATTGTTTATACCTGTTTCTCGCCATCGACACTTTTGTGGGTCCTGTGTGGCGTAAGCTTCACCTGCTGAGCTTCCGTGTAACCCAAACATAAGTGCTTTACATGATGTTCAGGATTTGAGACATGACTGGCTTAAATTATTTATGTTTGATACAGGCACGATTATAAAATCGATTTCCCAGACTGAAGAAATGAATTTAAATAGGGCTGTTTCTGTTGCTGTTGTAAATTACGGTCTTCCTACCGAGTGTATCCAATTTCTACTGTAGTCGTTCTTGAGTAAAGGCAGCGGCTATTTCTTGTGTGTTGTAGGCATGTATATATTTTCTTTGGTGAACAGTATGTACCTTTATTTTTTACACTTTGCATTAATTCGTGAAAGTGTTTTGTATTTCTTTTTAAGCTATATGCATTGTAAGTTTTCTTTTGGAATTTTTAAAAATATAATTTGATTAAGTATAGGATCTTGTACAGGGTTTCACAATGTAGCTTTGGCTGGCCTGGATTTTACGATGTAATCATGGCTGGCTCTAGACTCTTTACTCCCCTAGTCCAGGTATTTGCTATCGTGTTATTCTTACCTACCTTGTGATGAACACACTTTTTATTTTGACGATGTCTAATTTGCAATTGATGAGTATTTCCTAAGAAAAATCATTGATTCTAACAAAATCGTTTCCCACCCGATAGTCAAAATATTGTCCTCTTTTTTTTTCTTCTTTTAAACATTAACATTTTTTGATATTTTATTTATTTACATTCAAGTGTTATTCCCTTTCCCCATTTTCCTTCTGGAAACCTCCTATTCTAACTTCCTCACCCATGCTTTTATGAGGGTACT
Source organism: Micromys minutus (assembly GCF_963924665.1). Classification (NCBI taxonomy): domain Eukaryota; kingdom Metazoa; phylum Chordata; class Mammalia; order Rodentia; family Muridae; genus Micromys; species Micromys minutus. Next base: position 5,360,740 of record NC_137968.1, read on the forward strand.
CCCCGACCCACCCACTCCGGCCTCCCCACTCTGACATTTCCCTGTCTGGGGCATCTAGTCTTCCCAGGTCCAAGGGCCTCTCCTCCCACTGATGCCCAACAAGGCCATCCTCTGCTGCATATGTGACTGAAGCCATGGGTCCCTCCATGTGTGCTCTTTGGTTGGTGGTTTAGTCCCTGGGAGCTCTGGGTGGGGGTCTGGTTGGTTGATATTGTTGTTCTTCCTTTGGGTTGCAAACCCTTCAGTTATTTCAGTCTGTTCCCTAATTCCTCCATTGGGGACCCCTGTTCTCAGTCCAGTGGTTGGCTGTGAACATCCACCTCTGTATTTCTCAGGCTCTGGCAGAGCCTCTCAGGAGTCGGCTATATCAGGCTCCTGTCAGCACGCACTTCTTGGCATCTGCAATAGTGTCTGGGTTTGGTGATTGTATATGGGATGGATCCCCAGGTGGGACAATCTCTGGATGGCCTTTCCTTCAGTCTCTGTTCCACACTTTGTCCCGAATTTCCTCCCTTGAGTATTTTGTTTTCCCTTCTATGAAGGACTGAAGCATCTACACTTTGGTCTTCTTTCTTTCTGAGCTTCATGTGGTCTGCGTATCTTGGGTAATCTGAGCTTTTGGGCTAGTATCCACGAATCAGCGAGTGCACACCATGTGTGTTCTTTTGTGGCTGGGTTACCTCACTCAGGATGAAATTTTCTAGATCCACCCATTTGTCTAAGAATTTCATGAAGTCATTTTTTTAATAGCTGAGTAGTACTCTATTGTGTAAATGTACCACGTTTTTCTGTATCCATTCCTCTGTTGAAGGACGTCTGGGTTCTTTCCAGCTTCTGGCTGTTATAAATAGGGCTGCTATGAACTTAATGGAGCCTGTGTCCATCTTATATGTTTGAGCGTCTTTTGGGTATTTGTCCAGGAGTGGAATAGCGATGTCCAATTTTCTGAGAAACCACCAGTCTGATTTCCAGAGTAGTTGTACCAACTTGCAGGTCCACTAACAGTGGAGGAGTGTTCCTCTTTCTCCACATCCTGACCAGCATCTGCTGTCATCTGAGGTTTTGATCTTAGTCATTCTGACTGGTGTAAGATGGAATTTCAGGGTTGTTTTGATTTGCATTTTTCTAATGACTAAAGATGGTGAACATTTCTTTAGGTGCTTCTCAACCATGCGCCATTCCTCAGTTGAGAATTCTCTGTTTAGTTCTGTACCCCATTTTTTAAAAAATAGAGTTATTTGATTCTCTAGAGTCTAACTTCTTGAATTCTTTGTATATATTGGATATTAACCTTGTATCAGATGTTGGATTGGCAAAGATCTTTTCTAACCTGTCGGTTGCCATTTTGTCCTTTTGACAGTGTCCTTTGCCTTATAAAAGCTTTGCAATTTTTTGAGGTCCTGTTTGTTGATTCTTGATCTTAGCGCATAAGCCATTGATGTTGTGTTCAGGAAAAATTTCCCCTGTGCCTATGTATTCTAAACTCTTCCCCACTTTCTCTTCTATTAGTTGGAGTGTATCTGGTTTTATGTGGAGGTCCTTGATTCACTTGGACTTGAGCTTTGTACAAGGAGATTAGTATGAGTTGGTATATATCCTTCTATATGCTGACCGCCATTTGGACCAGCACCATTTGTTAAAAATGCTGTCTTTTTTACACTGGATGGTGTTAACTCCTTTGTCAAAGATCAAGTGACCATAGGTGTGTGGGTTCATTTCTGGGTCTTCAATTCTCTTCCATTGATCTACCTGCCTGTCTCTGTACCAATCCCATACAGTTTTTATTACTATTGCTCTGTAATGCCAAGGGTGGTGATTTTCCCGGATGTCCATATTTTGTTGAGAATAGTTTTCACTATTCTGTTTTTTATTATTCCAAATGAATTTGCAAATGCACAGTGTTTTTAGATTAATTTTACTCATCATGATGTATAATAGAGCTCTGTGATAATCATATATCAATTGTACATATTAATAGATATTGGAGTGATGTGTACAGGTATGCAAACAGCATGCATTCTGTTCTCATTTGTACTTTTGCAAGGTTCCTGATGAGAAAGAATTCTTCTGTCAGGGAACATGGTAATGAATTGTTTTTCTCCCCTTCTCTCTGTCTTGAGAATCTCCCATCTTCCATGCCTGAGGGCGCGGTTATAATATATTTGGGGTAGAGGCAATTGATTTGAATCTAGCTATTGTTCATTGATCTGCCTGTTCCTATATACTTTGCTAGGGGGTAGGTCTAAGTTTTCTAATTGCTTGTTTTTTATACAGTGTTTTTCTTTCTGCAATATCTAGTCTTTCTTAACCACAACGACCCAAATATTTGCCCTTTTAATGTTGCCTCAAAACTACTGTAAGCTTATTTAATTTCTCCGGCTTTTCTTCTTTCCTCCCCAGCTCTGTGCTCTGGAATAGTATATCTTTGGGCTTGTTCTTTGTTCAGATTTATCTCGATCTTAATTTCCTTTTTGGGTATGTTTTAAAATCGTCTACTGTATTTTTCCAGTCCTAAGGTTTCTGTTTGATTTTAAGTATTGTCTATATTTCTGTTTTTGTGTTAGAGTTTTGAATTAGTTCTTTGTGTTCTGTAAGCTCTTGGTTTCTCTCCGACAGCCATCAGCACTTCATTCAAGGGCTCACTTGATCTCAGGATCTCTGGTCTTGTTTTGACTGTCAGTTGATCTCAACTAAAAAGCTCTTGGTGTCTGTTGGTGTTTGAGCTCATTCATATATTGAAGAATTAGGCACTTTCAGTTCTGCAGGTTTTGTGTCTGTCTTTGCAAAAATTCTAAGCAGGCTTTTTACTTCTTGATTTGTAGCATTTGACATCATCCTAAGTCCAGATTTGTCAGGAGCCTCTGGAAAGTGTGGGCTTTTTCATCTGGACAAGTGTAAGCGCAATCTGCTAGTGTCAGACTTGGTGGCCAAAGGAATAACTTTTATGAACACCGATACTGTTTTAGCACAAGACAGTGATTCAAGTCCAGTTTTTTTTTTCTTTCAAATCAACAGTTGGTAATTTCAGTATGAGCTGGGGACACCTGAAACGTTGTCCCTTCAGGCCGCTTTCTGGATCTGGGGTAGGCGCAGAGATCCTGTCTATAGTTGGGACGTTGTGGTTGAATGCTGCCTGACTGGACTAACCTGTTACAGAGGGGCATTCTTCAGCCTCCTGACTTGTCAGTTCACGCTTGCTTCCATTTCGGTCTCCCCCCCCCCCCCCGCCCCTGCTGTCCTAATTGGACTCCTGTGAAGAAAGGAGTGGGCGCCAATATCACAATGCTTTATCTCAATTCGAATCCAAAGCCCATGAAGACCAGCTTCACTGAGGTTGGACCTTGCCTGCAGTACTACAAGCTGCCTGCTGTTTGAGATATTCTCATGACCCACACGGTATCCTAGCCCAGGATCCCAGCTGCTGGCTGGTGGTGTAGGAATTGGATCTGACGGATTAGGGCTTAGTGTATTGCTCTGTCACTGACAGTGTTAGAGGGACTTCAGTCTTGGGTACTGGCCTGGTGTTGGAGGCCTCAGGATCTCGCCAGGGGTAGGTTTTGCCAGCCTAGTCCAGGAAACTGCCTTGTGCTTCTCTGATTTTCCAGTGGAGGGAGTCTTGTTTCACATTGTGCTGCTCAGGGTTGGAGCAGTGTTCACCTGGTAATACGGTTTCAGAGACTCTTTGGGCATGGATAATGGGGCTGTGCCTGGAACTGGATTTCACCATAGTCCCCTCGGTGCAGACTTTCCAGCCCAAGACCTGGCATTAATTTCTTATTTCTCCTTGGAGTTGGGGAGGAGGTGTATGACTAACATTCTCCCCTACAGTGGTTTGAATAAGAGTGGCTCCCATAAGCTCACGTATTCGGGTGCGACTTGAGAAGAAATAGGAGGTGTGGTCTATGGAGAAAGTGTGCCACTGCGGGTTGGATTTGAGGTTCAAAAGTCCATATTGTCAGGCCTAGTATCTTTTCTCTCTTCCTGTTCCTGCACATCCCAATGTAGAACTCTCACCGGCTTCTCAGCACCAAGTCAGCCTGTATTTCACCGTCCTTCCCACCACGATGGTAATGGATTAAACTCTTAAACTAGCGGTTCTCAGCCTTCCTTTGAAATGGTTACCCCCAACCAGACTTTTGTTTGTTGTTGTTGCTACATCATAACTGTCACTTTGCTACTGTTATGAATCATAGTGTCAATAACTGTGTTTTCTGGTGGCTTTAGGTGCCCACTGTGAACGGGGCATTTGACCCTCAGCTTGAGAACCATTTCCTTAAACTATACGCAAGCCCTAACGAAACGCTTTCTTTTATATGAGTTGCTGTGGTTACGGTGCCTCATCAGAACGGGCGAACACCGCTATGTCCCTTTGGTGGCATCTACGAAGATCGTTCGATGTGTGAGTAGCTGTTAACATTGAGCAACACTTGGTCTGAGACACAACCTTTGGATGTTGGTGCCACCTAGTTCCCTCTCTTGCTGGTTTCACTGAAATTTTATTTGGCACCAAAATGTTTATGACATACTATAAAGCTAGATAAAGTAATTTTTCTTCATAATCAGACTTTCAACAATAGTGCTCTTAACATATTCAGAGATGTATTTATAAAGTGCTGACACTGTGCCTAGAGCAAACTAGTTGCATTTAATATTTGCCAAATGGAATATATGTGGTTTAAGGCATATGTATCTTGTATCTATGCGCTTTCTGAAGAAACTCTGGCATAGTGCTCACAAATCTTATTTAAACTGCTTAGCATAAATAATGTAGGGAGAAAACAGTGCAAACATAAGAGAATCAAATAAAAAAGATACACTTTTCTACAGTTTTAATTTAATTTGATTTTTTACATTTAGCTTTGAGATAAACTCTGATGATTGCCTTGTGAGAAAGATGAATCTTAACAATATGGAAACAAACACACCTTATAGACTTGTGCCTGGATACTTCTTCCTTTTCCTTCTAGATTACCTAAAGAAACAAAAGGGCACTTGTCCTGGTTTCATTTCATGTTGCTGTGGTAAAAGTCCTCGACAAAAGCCACACAGGGGGAACGTTCATTTCAGCTTCCAGCTTGAGGGTGTGCCCACCACCACACACAGTGATCTGTGAGGCTGGACCCAGTACATCCACAGCCACGGCACAGAGAGCTCTGAATTCTGCACCCAGTTTACATTCTCTTTGTCATAATATTCAGGATATCAGTCTAGGGAAGGGTAGGATATGGTCTACAGCAGACAGGGCTTTCCATCTCAACCTATTTATGGTAATCCCCAAGAAATACATACAGAGGCCTGACTCCTCAGCAACTCTATGTCTTGTCAAGTAGATACCATCTTGATAATTGGGATTAACCATAACAAGAATGGCAGTGGCTATGTGTTTGGTCTTAGTTTTGTTGAATTGTAGTTATTCAGTAAATAGTCTATATGATGAATGAGTGAAAACTCTCATAGTGCCCCTCATGTTACTGATGCTCTCTCTGCCTGGTTGTTCACTGACAATAAACTCAGCAGACTTGACGATGATTGGCATGTGCTTATATAGCCAGTGCCATGTGACTTGTTTATATGTGAGACTGTGATATGAATTCTGAATGGCAACTGTATCCACTGACAGACCTGCAACAGTACCCAAGGCTTAGGGACCACAGTGGAGGAGTGCGTGGGAGGATTGTCAGAGCTACAGGAACGGGACGTTTGCTGTGAGAGTCCATCTCCTAGAAATGTCAGTGTGTCAGTGTGTGTGTGTGTGTGTGTGTGTGTGTGTGTGTGTGTGTGAATGTGTGTGGCATATGTGTGAGTATGTGTGTAAGTGTGTGTGTGTGTGTGTGTGAGGCATATGTGTGAGTGTGTGTGTGCATGTGTGTGTGGCATATGTGTGAGTGTGTGTGTGTGTGCACGTGTGTGTGGCATATGTGTGAGTGAGTGTGTGTGTGTGTGTGTGTGTGTGTGTGTGTGTGTGTAGTTCTATGCCCATGAAGTCTCATCAAAATATCTGGCTAAACAAGACCTGAACAAAGACAAGGGTGACACCAGCACTAACTTGAATAGAGAAAGTCTCCTGGAACCTCAACACTAGTTAATGAACTATGGCAGCTAAGGAATTCTTTTTTTTTTTTTTTTTTTGTTTTTTGTTTTTTTCATGAAGCTACATGAATATAATTTTGTCAGTACTTGATTTTTTTTTAAAGGTTTGACAGTATACATTGAAATCTTACTAGTTACAACGAGTATAAAGTACATATGAAACAAAATGTAACATTAAAATAGTCAAAGTTTTCTTGCTGTGTAAAGATTAAACATAATGTTTTTTAAATACCAAGAATTGCCACAAGGCTATATTCTTAGCTCTTGAATTATTAATGATTTAAGGTCTAGGTGTACCCCACTCTGAGATGGTGCTATACATTTATTTTTTTTATGAAGGACTGAGGCTTCCACTTCTTGGCCTTTCTTTTTCTTTTCTTTTCTTTTCTTTCTTTCTTTCTTTCTTTTCTTTTTTTTTTTTTTGAGCTTCATATGTTTTGTGAGTTGTTTCTTGGGTGTTCTGAGCTTTTTGGGGTTAGTATCCAATTATCAGTGACTGCATATTATGTCTGTTCTTTTGTGACTGGCTTCCCTCAATCAGGATGATGTTCTCTAGATCCATCCATTTGCCTAGGAATTTCATAAAGTCACTGTTTCTCATACCTGAGAATTTACTTCATTTGTAATATGCCACAATTTTTGTATCCATTCATCTACTGAAGGACAGCTGGGTTCTTTCCAGCTTCTGGCTATTATAAATAAGGCTGCTATGAACATTGTGGAGCATGTATCTTTATTATATGTTGGAGCATCTCTGGGGTATATGCCCAGAAGTGGAATAACTGGGTCTTCAGGTAGGACTATGTCAAATTTTCTGAGGCGCCGCCAGACTGATTTTCAGAGTGGTTGTACCAGCTTACAACCCCACCAACAATGGAAGAGTGTTCCTCTTTCTCCACATCCTTGCCAGCATCTGCTGTCATCTGAGTTTTGGATCTTAGCCATTCTAACTGGTGTGAGGTAGAATCTCAGGGTTGTTTTGATTTGCATTTTCCTGATGACTAGGAATGTTGAGCACTTCCTTAGATGCTTCTCAGCCATTCGATATTCCTCAGTTGAGAATTCTTTGTTTCAGCTAAGGAATTCTAAGGGCAGAAGAAACACTTTTCCCCAGGGATAGCCCTCAAACTGACTATACACTACCAAGTGGTCAATCCTGAAATCACATACATAAGTAGTTTTATATGGACTGAGTAGGTAGTATTTTTATACTTAGGTATATATATGTACATATATATACACACACACAAACACACACACCCTGCACTCACACATACACACACACATACACTGCACTCACACACGCACACACACACAGAAAGAAAGGCCATGAGTTTGAAAGAGAGTAAGTGTGTAGATGGAAAGGGTTGAAGGTAGGGAAAGGATGATGATGTAACTATATTTTAATTTTAAAAATAAAAATGATGTATAATAAATTAGAGTAATCAATGTGATAAATAGAAGTTTTCATGCACATGTAGGGGTTGGAAGTAGATGTCAGATGTCTTCTTCAGTTGCTGTCTGTCTTCCTTTCTGAGACGGAAGCTGGTGCCTGGGATGGCCTGGGATGGCCTGGGATGGCCTGGGATGGCCTGGGATGTCCTGGGATGGCCTGGGATGGCCTGGGATGTCCTGGGATGTCCTGGGATGGCCTGGGATGTCCTGGGATGGCCTGGGATGGCCAGTGCGCTCTGGGGTCCACCTGTTCCTGCTGTCTCAGAGCTGTGGCTACAAGTCACACCCGAGTGCTTGTGTGGAAGGCACTCTGCCGGTCATCTCCCCAACTCCAACATAAGTATTTTAAATGCTGTGTATGTGTTCATTGGGTTTTATGTGTGCCCGTATATATATGTGTTTATAAACATCTAAACCCTGATTCCTATGCTCAGTAGAATTAAGTTATTTCAAATTTCATTCACCTACCTGACCCACAGAGATAAGTCAAACATGTGCCAGATTGCTCGGGACTTTCTTAGGTTACTCTGGCCTTCTGCACAGGCTGGTATTTGTTCTGTGTCTTAACTGTTTTAACAAGGAGTACATTAGAATGAACTGCTGTGAGCTTGAAAAGTCTCCACAATGCTTGTTTCTGCCACGATTTTATCCTGAGTAGGATGTGTGTGCAGCGAACACAGTTCCCAGCTAAAGCGTAGTCAAACCACTGCTTTCCCTGACTTTTAACACACAGTGACATTTTCCTTCTAAGGGCAGTTATATTTCCTTCTAGGGGTATACATATATTTTAATTTACCCCTTATCCTGCCTAGTTCTTTAAAACTATTTATGTTCTTAGAAGATTTATTTGTTTTAGTTGTATGAGTACACCGTTGCTATCTTGAGACACACCAGAAGAGGGCATCAGATTCAATTACAGTTGGTTGTGAGTCACCACGTGGTTGCTGGGAATTGAACTCAGGACCTCTGGAAGAACCCTAACCACTGAGCCATCTCTTCGACTCAAAACTGATTTTTACACTCCAAGGGTTGTTTTGTTTTATTTGTTTTGTTTTCTGTCCATGCAAATACTGGATGAATGGCTTTTACTACCAAGATATTGAAATTTCCTTCTATAAAGTAAGAGAAGACTTAATCAAAATAAACAAATTTAATGATGCAAATCTTGTGTGTTTTGTTTATACCTGCATTCCTAGCATCTTGCACAGAAGCTGGTATTAGCACTTCTTCAGTATTTCCCAAGAGCCCTCGCTGTGAAAATACAGTGCATGCCTGTGATAACACATAGTCCCATGTAGACGTGGTACTTGCATTGAGATACAGGAGAACAATACACTCTACTGTTTGAAAGCCAGGAAACAGCCTTGGCACTTGATTCCACCGTGGACATACATCAAAGCACTTTGGGAATGGCTGTCGGCGTGGAGTATAAAAACTGCATGTCACAATTGTCCTGCCAGTGGCCATAAAAGTCACCTACCCAAAAAGGGGTTTATGTTTCAGAGGTGAGAGTTCAAGTCCCCCACTTACTTATACATCATACTGTGTTAGTTTTGCTTTTCCAGTACTAAGTGTACGCTAATTTTGACATTTTTAAAAAGTTGTTCATGTTTTTCAGAGGTTGGATAAAATTGGAGTAATATACAATATTTTTAATAAAATACAATAAAATACACATATTTTTTTAATAAAAATGAATATTTGTGTGTAGGTCTAGACAATAAATAAAAATGTTATCAGTGAGAATTGAAAGTTACTTCTTTCAAAACGACTTAGTGTTATTGCTGTTGGAATAACTGCTAGAGCGATGGCTCATGGCTGACATCATCTGCCGCCTCCTCAGATGATTTGGACCCAGCAACCACATGGCAACACAGGTCACACGCATGCAGCAAAACTCCATTTGTAAAACAACTCCACTATGATGACTTTGGAACGTTTTAAAATTATGTTCTCTTAATTGTTTAACTTCTTTACATCAGTTCCTCAGTCTTAAGACCTCTGTAGATGAAGTCTGTGTGGGTGGGCGCAGGTACAAGATAAGGCAGGGTCTGTGACTAGACAATAGCACAGCAGGTGGGTGCAGAGCTTTTGAGAGGTGGGAGAGACAGGAGAGAAGGGAGAAGAACCAGGGTGGAGGAGGAGGAGAAGGGTGACCCAGATCTGTGAGGCTTTAAGTAGCCACAGGTAGCTATGAATATCTTATAAGGGATGGATTATTACAGGATAATTTGTCTTGTCTTGGTGAGCAGTTTATGTCAATATGAATATCTGTTGGCCCCGAGTTTATTGTGTGGACATTTTGTGGGGTGAGGATTTACTGGTATAAATCTGACTGATAAATTACAAGCCCCTAGAGTTTCGATTTTGCTGGGTGACAGGGATTTGTGACAGCTAACTGTGAGATGGACAGTTGTTGCATGGGGCTGACGTGGCAGCGACCTATAATGGGAACTAGATGGGCCACTGCTGGGGCCAGCTACGGAAGCGAGAACACCACTGGGGCCAGAAGTAGCCAGAGGTAGCGCAGCATGGACCCATTTCTACAGTTTTGAATATTTACGGCTACAGACTTCTGGGTTGTTGGAGTATTTTCATCTGATTCAGAGCATGCTTCTCCTTCCCTGCTCTCCTCATTCTGGGTACTCCAGACTCTGTTCCCATGACCACTGACACTCTTCTGTTCTGTATATTTTTATAAATATAGTAATATATGAATATATCTATTTATCTATCCATTCATCTTTAAAGAGGTAAAATTTGATATGATTCTGTTTTTCTTTTTCACCACTTAATATGGTGATTTTTTTCTTATATTTATATAAAAAGTGCATTTTATCATAACTTTTAGTTAATTTGTCTTTATTTAGTCTTTCAGTATTAATAGTACAAATTATTTTATAGTTCAAATGATATAATAATCATGTACATGTGTACTGAATTTTGGGTAAATGTTTAGGATAAACTTAATTCCCACAAATATAATAATTCAATAAATACATAACTGTAGTTGAAAACTTTTGTAGGCATTGTCAGTTTTCTCTGTATAAAGTATATACCAGACTTTTTCTTTTTGGCCAATATTTAGTGGAATTTTGACTTCATAATTATTTAACCAATAAAATGTAATAGAACTTTTAATTTTTTACTAATCTGCTTGTCCAAATTGAGATAGCATTATACATTTTAATATTTTTATTATGATTGAGTAAAGTTAAACATTTCTGCATTTATTTCAGAACATTTTAAATTTCTTTTTATTTCTATTGAGCTGATTGTTTTTATCTTTTTTTCTACTGAATTTTTGATATTAATTACAATGTATTTTCAATAATCTCTACCTATATTTAGAAAGAACATTCTCCCCTTATTTGGAAGAAACTTTTTGTGGGATTGATTATATTTTTGGTTTTCATCTGTTAAAAAGTGATACAAACTTAGTGTTTTCAGACAACTTAAATTTATTGTCTTGCAGTTTGTGTGGGCAAAGCTAAGGTGTAGGTTAAAGAGTCCTTCTGTTCAGGATCCCAGCAGGCTGTGGTGTCCTCTGATGCTCAAGTTTTCTTCCTCTTGGTGTCAGCAGAGGTCACTGTGACTTCCCTGTGACTTCCATGGTGGCAAGATGTCAGCTGTCAGAAGCTCTGCTTCCAGATGTGTTGGCATCACAGCCTGGCAGTTCTTCAGGGCAGCAGGAGTGTCTTTCCTGCTTACGCTTCTGACTTCTGTGTCTGACGTCTAAACCATGTTAAAGGCTACCCTAATCTGATTTTTCTAGAATAGACTCTTTTGATCACCTTGTAGCCCACTGAGGGGGCAGTAATTACATCTGTAAGGTCACACCCTTTTATTATATAATGGGACCTAATCATGGCTATGGTATCCTTTTCATAGACCCTGCCCATGCTCATGGGACAGGATAGTATGACCTTCACCTCCAGGTCTCAGGAAGTGTTTGAGACTTAATTGTAAATAGTGTTCAGTGGTGCCTGTCCCCAGTTTATTGTTAGCATTTGATTTTGTTTATATTATTCTTTTCCTAGCACAAAAAAATATCATAATGGGATATAATTTTTTTCAGGACCCTTGATTCTTTTCTTGGGAAATGGAGATAGATTTACTTTAACAAAAAAATTTAATTATTTTCAAAACTATACAACTGTGAATTTAACATATCTTTGAGCTCATATAACCATCGCCACTGTCTAATGTGAGAATATTTCAATAGCCTCAAGCACAACCCCTTAAATAATTCGCCATTGTTCTTTGTCCTCTTCTGTCCTTGGTCCTGCAGTGACCATTAATCTGTTTTCTATTCTATGCTTTGGCCTGTTTCAGACATTTTGTAAGACTGGGATCATGAAATATGTGGCCTTTTATTTCTGACTCTTTAATTTAGCATATTCTTTCCTGGGGTTTGTTCACTGTTCAGTAATTCATTCCTTCTTATGGCCAGGGATGATTCATTGTGTGGTATTCCACATTTGTTAATTTATTCATCAAACGAAAGGCGTTGAAGCTGTTTGCATTATTGTAGTCATTTTTCCAGTTATGAATGGTGCTGCTATTAACACGTTTCTGTGTGGATATTTGTTTTCAGTTCTCCTTATGTATAATAGTCACAGTGAATGCAAATTGGTCTTGTTTGCATTTCTGTAATGTTGAACATTTTTCCTATGCTTATTGGCTACTTATGTTTATTATTTGGATGATTTTTTAGTTAAATAGTTTATTAAGGTTATTTAAAAAACCCTCTTTACCAAAATTAAAACATATTCTCAAGATTTCTAAATATGATATCATTAAATTGTAAAATAATGACTTATCTGGAATTTCTATTAGTGTGATGGTAGATACAGAATTAGCCTTTTAAATATAATTATCCCACTGCCATACTTTATACTGAGTGATGAATATTCTCCTTCGACTGACTTGAGATACCACATTTATCACTGAGCTGTTATCTGCAAGATTATATTTATAACATTCAGTTTTCTTCCATTAACCTTCTGTACAAACATAATCTCCAGTTATTTAAAGAAGCAGTCTGAGCTGGTACATGTTGAGAGCAATGAAACTTGGCAGCATAAATTTTAATAATATATTTAAGTTCATAGATGTCTTCAAATGTGTATCGAGGATGTAGTGAGCGATCTGGAAAGAACCTAAGGAGTGGGGGAATGTTATATTCTCCAAATATCACTTTCCAATTCATGTAGTTTGGATATGTTAGTACTAGACAAAAGCAAAAGAAAGACAGTATTTAAATTGCATTGAAGCATGAATTTGTTTTTTGGGAGACAGGGCTTCTCTAAGCACTGACTGTCATAGAACTCTCTAGATTGCGCTGGCCTCGAGCTCAGAGATCCACCTGTCTCTTCCATGCCAGCCCCCCCCCCCCCCCCGGCCCTGTAAATACATTTATAGCTTTGAGCTTTGATAAGGAGGATGACTAACATCAAACTAAATGGTGAGAAATGGAAGCAACCCCACTAAAATCAGGGACTAGTCAAGGCTGCCCACTCTCCTCCTTCCTATTCAATATAGTACTGGAAGTCCTGGCCGGAGCAATTAGACAGCAAAAGAAAGTCAAAGAGATACAAATCGGAAAGGAAGAAGTCAAAACATCACTATTTTTAGATGTCATCATTGTATACTTAAGTGACCCCAAAAATTTTACCAGAGAACTTTTACAGATGATAAACAACTTCAGCAAAGTGGCTGGATATAAAATTAACTGAAACAAATCAGTAGCCTTCCTCTACTCTAAGAACAAACATGTGGAGAAAGAAATTAGGGAAAAGATACCCTTCACAATAGTCACAAACAATATGAAATACCTTGGTGTGACCCTAAATAAGCAAGTGAAGGATCTTTATGACGAGAATTTCAAATCTCTGAAGAAAGAAATCAAAGTAGATTTCAGAAGATGGAAAGATCTCCCATGCATATGGATTGGAAGGATCAACATTGTAAAAATGGCCATCTTATCAAAAGCAATCTACAGATTCAGTGTAATCCCCATCAAAATTCCAACTCAATTCTTCATAAAGTTGGAAAGAGCAATTTGCAAATTCATCTGGAATAACAAAAAACCCAGGATAGCAAAATCTATTCTCAACAACAAGAAAATTTCTGCTGGAATCACCATCGTTGACCTCAAGCTATATTACAAAGCAATTGTGTTAACACCACATGGTATTGCTACATAGACAGGCAGGTAGATCAATGGAACAGAATTGAAGACCCAGAAATGAACTCTCACACCCATAGTCACTTGATCTTTGACAAAGGAGCCAAAAACATTCAATGGAAAAAGGACAGTCTCTTCAACAAATGATGTTGGTTCAATTGGCAATCAGCATACAAAAGAATGAAAATAGACCCTTTCTTATCTCCTTGTACAAACTTCAAGTGCAAGTGGATCAAAGATCTCCACATAAAGCCAGGTACACTGAAACTAACAGAAGAGAAAGTGGGGAAAAGCTTAGAATACATAGGCACAGGGGAAAATTTCCTGAACAGAACACCAATGTCTTGTGCTCTAAGACCAAGGATTGATAAATGGAATTTAATGAGATTGCAAAGCTTCTGTAAGGCTAAGGACACTGTCAAGAAAACAAAATGATAGCCAACAGACTGGGAAAAGATCTTTACCAATCCCACATCTGATAGAAGTCCAATATCCAATATATACAAATAATTCAAGAAGTTAGACTCTAGGGAATCAAACAATCCTATTAAAAATGGGATACAGAGCTAAACAAAAAATTCTCAACTGAGGAATACAGAATGGCCGAGAAGCACCTAAAGAAATTCTCAACATTCTTAGTCATCATGGAAATGCAAATCAAAACAACCCTGAGATTCTACCTCACTCCAGTCAGAATGGCTAAGATCAAAAACTCAGATGACAGCAGATGCTGGCGAGGATGAGAAGAAAGAGGAACACTCCTCCACTGTTCGTGGGGTTGTAAGCTGGTACAACCACTCTGGAAATCAGTCTGGCAGTTCATCAGAAAATTAGACCTAGTGCTACCTGAAGACCCAGCTATTCCAACATACAATAAGGACACATGCACCACAATGTTCATAGCAGCCCTATTTATAATAGCCAGAAGCTGGAAAGAACACAGATGTCCTTCGACAGAGGAATGGATATGGAAATTGTGGTACATTTACACAATGGAGTTCTATTCAGCCATCAGAAACAATGACTTTAAGAAATTCCTAGGCAAATGGATGGATATAGAGAATATCATCCTGAGTGAGATAACCCAGTCACAAAAGAGCAGACATAATATGCAGTCACTGGTAATTTGATACTAGCTTCAGAAAGCTCTGAATACTCAAGAAACAACTCAGACCTAATGAAGCTCAAAAAAAAAAAAAAAAAAAAACAAAAAAAAAAAACAAAAAAAAAAAAAAAAAAAAGGAAGGCCAGAATGTGGAAACCTTGGTTCTTAGAAAAAAAGAAAAAGAAAAAAAATTGTGTATTCATCATATATTATTATGTAACAAATTTTGTGACCTGTAATAATATTTTATAAAATAAATAAATTATAAAAAAAAATGACTGCAGCTTGCCAATTAACTTGTACCTATCATTTTTGCCAGCAGATGGCAGCAGTGCACCCCGGAAATGATTTTCAATTCAGAGCTGCTCCAGCCAAACCATCACTGCAGAGATGCTTTGGAGTTTAGACCAGTACATGGAATACGTTTATAGCTGTGATTGTGAAAAATAAAACCACCGCCTTTTCACACTCAAATCTGTTACTTATCTCTAAATATCTATCTCTAGCTCTGAGATTTTTATGTACCGAATTTGTATTTAAAGTGCAAGTTTTACTCTTGCTCCCAGTTTCACAAGTCCTTCAACATTAAACTCTTCGAGTATCAGGTGTTCAAAGCCTCCTGCACTCTGACCAAGAAGACAGCACTCAGCTTATCTCCCATCTAAAATGTGCATGATAAAACCTCGTTTTCCAAACCTTTCCCTGCCGACCTTGTAACTCACTTGTTTGTGAGGTTGCTCTTCAACCACAGAACCGCGTTTTGCACCCGACCTTTCCCTCAGTGGAGGTACTCTCCCTGGTTTTGTTTGGGCATCAACTTATCTTGTTTTCTTCCCAGACTCTGACTTTTTAGTGAGTCTGTGCATTGTACTTTGTTTCCAGAATCATGTTACTTAAGTAAAGATATGGAAAAGTCGTTTTTGATGCTTCCCAATTTGTACGTAAAGTTAAATTTTTAAAAAAAATGAAGTATAATTATCTCTCCCCTTTCCTTTCCTCCCTCCAGCCCCGCCCATGTGCATCCCCTCCGTTGTTTCCTCTTGAAATCATGACCTCTTCCTTAGTTGCTATGGTTATACCTACACAAGCACACACAAATGCCTAAAGGTAAATATGGGTCTGTTTGGTGTTACTTGTATGTACTTAAAAGTTTTCACCCTTGTAAAGTAGTCAGAATTTCTCACTGGGATTGATATTTTAGGTGAGACAGGATGGGCTTGTGCACACAAGGGCACAGAACTCTAGGGGGCGCCCGTTCCCTAAAGATGAGGTCTGCAACCGGAGGTTTGTATTTCTGTGGGCCTGGTAACGGTTATGGAAAGGAATCCAGATAGAGGAGGTGGGAAACCGAAATCCGAGGAATGGGGAAGTTATCAGTTTTAGATAGAGAGTTCGGAAAGTGCTAAGTTAACCGTGACACTCGAAAGGCGTTAGGAGCTCAGCCTGTAAAGCTGTGTGCAGGACACAGTCATTCTAGGCTGTGCCAAGATTGAGCGAGGGTATGCTTTGATGTGTCCATCCAAAAATTCCTTTACAAATAAATTTAAAGCATAGTGCAAACGTCCCTACTTCCACAAGACCTTCCCATTTCAGCAGGAACTATAATTTTGTTTATAAAGATACTTTTAATTTATTCTTTATTACACAAGAGTTTTGAGAAAATCTACACTCATGTTCTAATCTTCAGTTCCTCCCGAATTCTCTTTCCCTCCGAACATTATGTGTGCTTGAAAAGAAATAAAAAGAAAAAAAGAACTGAGTCCACTAGGTGCCGCCTGTGTGTCCATGGGCCTACACCTTCCGCAGGAGCAGGGGGAGACGGTCTTGGCAGCCACCATCCTCAAGGTCCTTAAGGAAGGGTGTGGCTTCATGAGCCCCTTCCCTAGTCATAGCACGGTTTTTGCCCACTTGACCTTGTGCAGGACTTGTGTGTGCTGTTCACTGTGGTCGGTTCATGTGTGCCATGGTCAGGAAATACTTCTTTATTGGTGACATCCACTACATTTGCCTCTTGGGATCTTTGTACCTCTTCTCTGCAATGATCCCTGTGTCTTGTGGGGAGGGTCCTTTTGAAGAGTTCACCAGTATCTTACTTTCAGTGCACTGGCCGATGCTTCTGCTACATTATTTTGCTCAACACCGAACTGTTTAAAGGCACAGTGTCCCTCAGACATTTGTGTTGATTTATAGTTCAGGTTTTAGAAATAATACCCAGTGACTATCAGTTGCATTAGAATGAGTTGAAATAAATTTTACAACTGAAAAGAAAAAGAATAGATTTCCAAGTATTTTTATTTTTTTTTATTATTGCTATGTACTGTTTTGGAGACAAGGTTTTGCTGGGTCTCCCAGGCTGGCCTCGTATTTGCAGTTCCTCTGCTCCGGCCTCAGGAGTACTGGGGTTAGTCAGACACCACCACACCTGGCTTTTCCAAACGTTCATATGTTACAACTATCCTTTCTCTACAGAAATGGAATTTATTCAAAGACTAAAATGATTTTTCTTACTTAGTGTCGTTTTCCAGTAGTGTTCTTTTAAGATTCTGTTCTCATATCGAAGAACATGTTAATGAACATTAAAGTTCAAAAAGGTCCTTACAAGACTGATACCTAGCATCCTTTCTCCGAAGCTTGCAATGCTGACGGAGTCTTACATCACTTTACAGAGCTGCCCGTTCCACCTGGGCGCCGCCTTGATGTGTCCGAGGGACTAGCATCCGTGCCGTCCTCACACATGCTTAGGGAGTTTATATTGGTTTGACCTGATTTTTAAATGTTCTGCTATCAATATAATTATGATTTATATATATTATATGTTATATCATATGAGTATGATACCATTTTTCACTCTTGGTAGCATCTAATGTGCTGGAGAGATGGCTCAGCTGTTAATACATCTAGCTGCTATATTTTGAAGACTGGAGTTCAGATTCCAGCACTGCTGTTGGGCAGCTCACAGTGGCTGTAACTGCAGCCCCAGGGGTCCAGTTTCTTCTTTTGGCCTTTAGGAGCACGTGCATGCACACGTGGAAAAACACGCATTCACTAGTGCAATTTTAAATATGTATTCTCGTGTGGCTGGTATAGTATATGATTTTCATAATTTTCCAAGAGGCTTCCGTGTGACGAGATCGATGCAGTAACTGATAGGCTGACTGAAAGGTGGCAGGGAAACTGGACTGTAGCAGATACTTCTGTGGCTATGACCTGGAATCTCTAGACGGAGTCACAGCTGCCGTTGGCTATGCAACTAGTGTGGAGGCTTTTGAAGAAGCAACAGCAATAGAAGGTTTATAAAGGTGTGGTGACTCAAATTTTATTCAAGATGTCATGTATAACCCCAAGGTGTTTCTGGTAGCCGTCACAAAGGTTGCACTGTGCGACCACACTGCAGCCTTGGTTCTGAGCACATTGTGTGTCACGCGGTCCCACACAGCCAGACAGATTCCGGGCTCAGATTCCAGACGGTGCTATGGTGTGTGTTTTTACTGTGATTTTACAGTACATACAAAGCTGTTTTCACAAAAGCATCATGATTTAATATAGAAAACAGAGACTTAATATTTTCCTAATGCTTTCTGTCATCATGGAGGGATCGTATGAGTGTACTACTCAGATTCTACTGCATTAAAATTCTTTTCTCTAACAATTTCTGAGTTACTGACTTGAGTTTCATTTTTTAAAAGCATTAGATGAATTTCAGCTTGTCACTTCACAAAATTTTTAACCGTTTCTGAGATGGCCTTAAATATTTCTATTATTTTGTGCAACATGCTTGTGTTCTCAACATGACTGTTTGAAAAATCAAGGTATTGATTAACTCTGAAAAACAATGTAGATGTTCTATGCCTTAGTGTATCCAATAACTCATCAATATTTAATTCTTTATTAAAAACAAATAGGCAATTCATTTTATTAGTATGCAATTTTGCATTCATCTTTAAGAAATGGTATATATATATATATATATATATATATGTATATATATATATATATATATACACACACACACACACATATACATATATACCAGGAAATTATTTGATACCAAATGTCTGTATGTTTTATTAGCAATAAATCTGGGTAGTACACAGATTTCATTGGCAAAAGGGGCAAATTTTAGAAAGCTTTGATTTAGCTTATGATATTTACGTATTTTATTTCTAGTGCTAGCTTTATGTGAAGTATGCAGAACCAGTGAAGATGCTCTGTACTACAGATAAGTATCTATAATATAATAATGTCTATAATATAATGTAATATATAATAATACTTTAGAACTTCAGCATTAGTGATGCACTTATAAAAATAAATATGAATTTGAAATTTGCAAAACTTAATAGGTTTGTTAAAACTTTAGTAGCTATGTAATGAAGGAATTTTAGGAACAGAATGGAATGGTATCACGATAGTTGGAAAGCAAGGTGGCACAGCCCAAGAGGTGACTGGGTTATCAGCGTCTCTTTCACCTCTCTCAGTTTACCTCACTGTGCTCTTCTAGGGCAATGGGTTTTGTTAACCATATTTCCCAATTTAAGGTAATACTTGAGTAATCTGGGTAAGAGCCCCCGTTATGATTATTTCACCTTAAGATTTATCTTTCATATTTTATAATGTATATATAAGCAATATATGATGTATATACACACATGTATGTATATATTATAAGTGCTCACATTATATACTAATCTTATATTTAAGGAGATTCATTCATGCAGGGTATTAGCTACTGTTCCAGAGTTCTGCATTATTGTCTGTGGGAGAATGGACAATGGTCTATACATCCTCGTCTTGTGATCGTGTTACGATCTATGTGACTAAAGCTACGGCCATTGATTATTCTCAGTTATCTATGTGAGTACAGTCAACGCTTGTGAGTTTACAAGTCTTCCTGCCTGGATGAAAGAGATTAGGGGGAGAAGGAAGAGGAGTCCAAAGCAGGAGAGGCCATGGTTATGTTTGAAGACCGAGGGAAGAGGCAACCTTGAGGTCTTAGAGACTGTCTTTACTGTATGTCCCCAAATGGGGGGGGGGGAGTTAATCATAGGGACGGAGTTTTCTAAAGTCTCCATCTTCCTTCTGAACCACCGCACTGTGTCATCTCCCCTGCTCTCTGGTTGCTTGTTGTAACAATAGGAAACAAATGCAGACCCTAGTGTGTTTCAGCCAAGGCTATACTAGAGGCCTCACGATTATAGGGAAGCAGTGCACGCATATGTCTCTGTATGACTTATGCAAGTTTTCTCTGTAGTCTTCATGTGTGGTCAGAGATTAATATGCCATAGAGTGAGTATACTTTCCATCCTGCTTTAGAAGATCCCCCTGCGTCTACTCCTAGAGTGCTAGTGCTTCATGATTCTTACGGTTGCGTTTCGTATTCACTGCTTAGTACCTCATATTAAGACTCTTTGGTAGTGTGGCAGATATGAGGTGATGTTTTGAGTTTAATCACTATTTATTTTTGTAGCTGTGGTGTGCACATGTGTGTGGGTGGACTAACCAGTGCTCACATATGTGGAGGCCAGAGGTTGGCATCAAAAATTCGTTCTCAGTTGCTTCTGTTCCTTATTTTCCAGATTTGTTACTTACTTGTGTCTATGTGTACACATATGTGTGCACGTGCCCGTGAGGGCAGAAGAGTGCATTGAGTCCTTGGCAGCTGCAGTTAGTCACACAGTCTGGGGACTGGGGACCAAATTCTTACCCTCTGGAAGAGCAGCAAACATTCTTTACCTTGAGCCATCTTTCAATCTTCCCATGACTTTTTGAGACCGGGTCTCTCACCACTTGGCTGGACTGGCTGGCTAATGGGCTCTGGCATCAGCTGGCGCCCTATCCTCTTCCCCTGTCTACACCTCTCATTATTAGTGGGTGCTAGGGATCTTAACTCCTAACTCAGGTCTTCATGCCTAACTAACAGACACTTTACCTGCTCCACAGTTTCCTCATGCCAGGAGTTGGGTTGTAATTTTCACGTTTTTGTTACATTAAACATAAGCATTTTCCCTTATATGTGGCAGCTATTTTAGTTACTGTGACTGTGACTTGGAAATAATGAACTACCCTTCATTTCTGCCTGTTGCTTCTTTGTTGAGCAGAAGTTTTTATTTGGATATACTAGAATTCATTTTCTTTTTAGTCTTTTGTTCAGTTGGCCATGATTGAGAAGTCCCTCTTCATTCAAAATCCAGAATACTTTGTGGTTTCAGCTGTTGGCTTTTAAATGTTTTTTTTTTTAAATTTAATTAAAATATGTTTTTACCACAGCCCCTCTTCTCTTTCTTTCTTCAACCCCTCCTATCTCCTCTCTCCAAGCCTTCTCATTCCACTCTAATTTGTGGCTTATTTTCCTTCATTGCTATTGACACATACACATATATGCATGCACAGAGATAACATAAATACATCCCGCTGAGTCTATTTATTATTGCTTTTGAAGATGATTTCAGGGCTGACCATTTTGTACTGGATGACCAACTAGGAGCTCATCTGTGGAACATAACTCTCCCTTTATTAGTAATCATTGATTGTCTGAAGGGCATTTGTTTGTTGTTGTTTGGTTGTAGGTTGGGGTTGCCTCCCATGAGATTCCCTCCCACTAGCCTGTATATTGGGGTTGTCAATGTTTAGGTCTTGTTTATGCAGCCACATTGTTGAGGTATCATGGCTGTAGCTTTTCTGTCATTGTAAGAAAACACAATCTGACAGTATACTCTCAGAAGATCTTTTACAATCCTTCTACCTCTTTTTTTTTTAATGTTCCCTGAGCCTTAGGTGCAGAAATCATGTTGAAGATGTGTGTGATGGAGTTGAGCGTCCCATGACGTGTTGATGGACACTATGACCAGTTGTGGTTTCTGTGATGGTCTCTGTTTGCCATACAGAGAAGCTTCTTCGAGTACTGAGAGTTATACTTTTCTGTGCATAGAAGAATATGCTTTAGAGTAAGCGAGTGCAGTAGGTTCTTAAGTTCATTAGACAGATGTTGATTACCACCAAGCTATGAATACCACTACTGCAGCTCTAGGACTATCTCACAACTGTTGTGGGCTATACGCAGCGAAGCTAAGTGGATTGCTCTTCTCCCTTGGCAGCTGTGTGGCACCTTCTGGTATTACGGAAGTGACATGTCAGGATGATGGAGCTCGAATCTTCTGAGCCCTGGGTCTGAAGTACGTGGTTTCTTCAGCAATGGTATCATCCTTATCATGTCTGCTTAGTTTAGAATCTGCTGTAGAATTGGCAAAGAATTCTAGTTTAGTTTTTAAGGTCGTGTAAGCCGTTTTCCCAAGGAGTGGCTATTAAATAACTTACCCATCACTAGTTTTTTGTCCTACTGAGCTGCGATGGTCACGTGGTTGTTGACCTATTGAACTCGTGTCTGTTCTTTTCATCTCATTATCTACCTGGTAACAGCTAAACATTGTGGTTCCCACTCCATCGCTCCTCTGCTCCTTTTATCTCCCCCCTCCTTGATTTTTTTACAGATGATTGTGACTGTGTCATTTATGAATCTTATTTCTTTTTTAAAGTGTACAAACCTTCCTTTTTTTCTTCTTAGTTATTGGTTCGGTGTCCACCTAAAACTGGTGTGCTCTGTGGTGCTTTTGTGCTATGTCAGTAAACTTGGTTCTTTCTTATTACCATACTGCTTACATTCATTCCTGACCCCTTGCACTGGTCCTCCTCCTCTTATTCTTTTTATCCAACTGTCCCACTTTTATCGTCTTCATTACGTCATTGAGTAGAAATGGTGGAAGTAATGTGTTTGCTTTGTTTCAAACTGTCATGTAAATCTATGGCTATTCCGGTCAAATATGATGTCAGCTATAGGTTGTCCTCATAAATACACTCTACTCTTTTGAGGAAATTCTATTACTAGTTTCCTCAGTTTAGTAATGAATGCCTGTGGAGCTTAGACAAATGATTTTTCTGCTCCTCTTAAAGTGGTAACATATTTCTTCTTGAGTCTGCGGAGTTACATTGATCATTTCTGAGTGCTGTACTAACCTCGCATTGTTGGATGCTTTCTGTCTTAATGGTAATATTCTGCTTATGTATTTCTGTTTCTGATTTAGTAGCATTTTATTAGAGAATTAAAAGATTTATGCTTCTAAGAGATATTGGTTGTACTGGCTGTTTTTTTTTTTTTTTTTTTTTTTTTTTTTTGTCAACTTGACACAAGCCACAGTTATCACAGATAATGTAGCCTCCCTTGAGGAAATGCCTCCATGAGATCCAGCTGTAAGGCATTTTCTCAACTAGTGATCAAGGGGGGAGGGTCCAGCCCATTGTGGTGGAGCCATCCCTGGCCCAGCCCATTGTGGGTGGAGCCATCCCTGGCCCAGCCCATTGTGGGTGGAGCCATCCCTGGCCCAGCCCATTGTGGGTGGAGCCATCCCTGGCCCAGCCCATTGTGGGTGGAGCCATCCCTGGCCCAGCCCATTGTGGGTGGAGCTATCCATGGGCTGGTAGACCTGGGTTCTATAAGAAAGCAGGCTGAGCAAGCCAGGGGAAGCAAGCCAGTAAGTGACATCCCTCCATGGCCTCTGCATCAGCTCCTGCTTCCTGACCTGCTTAAGTTCCAGTCCTGACTTCCTTTGGTGATGAACAGCAATGTGGAAGTGTAAGCTGAATAAACCCTTTCCTCCCCAACTTGCTTCTTGGTCATGATGTTTGTGCAGGAATAGAAACCCTGACTAAGCCATTAATATATGGTTTTCTTTCCTTATATCATTACTGGCTTTGCCATTGGAGGAAAACTGGCCTTATAAGACAAGTTGCCAAATCATATTTTAATCCTTAATGTGCTTCAAAACTTCATGTAGAAGTAGTTCTTTCCTACAAATCTTAGGCATATAACTTGTTCATGTTACTTATTCCATTCTTGAATAGGTGGACAGTTTTATAGTTTTTACATGAGGTATAGTAGCTAGATGATGACCCACTAATTATTTGAACATATGTTTTTTTTATATTTAATTTTTTCTTGTTCTTAGCATTTCTTTTTTTATTGGTAACTTTATGTATTTACATTTCAAAAGTTATCCCCTTTCTTGCCCCCCCCCATTCCTTCCCCCCTGCTTTTATGAGGATACTTCCCCTTCCATCCACACACTCCCACCCTACCAACCTGGCATTCCTCTACACTGGGAAAAGGACTTTCTTTTTTTTTTTTTTTTAATGATAAAGATAAGCAGTATACTGGCCTGTAGTTAGCTGAAGCAGGTGGATTGTAAGTTTTGGGTCCCATTAGATAACTTAGGAGGAGTTATCAAAAGACAAGATTTATAGAACTATGGGGAGGGCTGGGGTATATAGCTCAGTGATATAGAACTTGCCCAATATGAGTGTTACTTGAGTTCAGTAGTTTCTTAGTCTCTCCATAGGATACTGAATAGGATGGTTTGAGAACTTGTTCTTTTCCTACAAGCTATGTGTGCCTCTGTCCCAGACATATTCTGTTCTCTCAGTTCCCTCTCTTATCTGATAGTTTCCATGATCTTTCTTCTCTAAACCTCGGCCTGACCTTGGTTACAGTTGACATCCAACTAAAATTACTTTCTTTTGTCTAAGAGAGATTTTCTTTTCTCTTTCTTTTTTTTTCTTGTTTACTCTCGAATTTTGTTGTTCTATTCAAAGTCTAGGGAAACAGTTAACTATTTTTTCTTTGGATTTTTAAAGATTTAAATTTCAAATGTTATCCCTTTTCTGGTTTCCCCTCTATACTCCCTATCCCATCCCCTCTCCCCCTGCTTCTATGAGGGTGCTCCCCCACCCACCCACCCCCTCCCGCCTCACTGCCCTGGCATTCCCCTACCCTTGGTCATCAAGCCTTGACAGGACCCAGGGCCTCTCCTCCCATTGATATCCAACAAGGCCATCCTCTGCTACATATGCAGCTGGAGCCATGGGTCCCTCCATGTGCACTCTTTAGATGGTGGTTTAGTCCCTGGGATTGCTGGGGGTGTTATCTACTTTTTTTAAAGACCGTGACTTGACATGGCCTGGCCTTTTTGAACTTTTCAGTTAAACACTCACAATTATAGTTGGTAGTCATTTTCTCAGTGACATTTGTCTTAGGCTTTATCTTTATTTATTTTTTATTAGTTTTATATTTGTTTCTAATACATCCCTTCCTCCTCTCCTTCCAGTCCATTCTAACCTTCCCTTTCCCTTAGAGCAGCACCTCCTCTGTTTCTCTTCAGAAAAGAGCAGGCTGTCAGGGATGTCCAATAAACATGGCATAACAAGATACAGTAAGAGAAAGGCACACACCCTCATATTCAGGCTGGGTGAGACAAGAGCAGACTAAAGAGTCACTCCCACTGTTAGGAGTCCCACAGAAACACCACATTAACACCACAGCACACACGCATAGGACCTAGTGCAGACCCACGCAGGCTCTGTGACTGCCCCTTAGTCCCCGTGAACCACCATGATACCCACTTTGTTGATGCCTGTGGGCTGTGTTCTTCTGGGTGTCCTCGACCCCATTTGTTTATCTTGAAAGTTTCTTAATTTTCATCTTAACAAGATTTTTTAAAAGCACCAAACATTCACTTGTAAAATATGGTTTTGATATTAATAGTATTAAGGAAAATGCCTTGGTAGAATCAGAGGCAAAGGAAAATAAAGACACAAAGACATTGACGTGAGGTAATTTGTTACCCAGATGGTGGTTCTTATAACTAGCAGCATGCTTTCATGTAGCTAGTGCTGAGAAAATTGTGTGTTAATACCAAAAGGGTTATTTTTGAGACCATTCAATTTGAACAGTAATGTGTGACTTGGATTACACAGGTCTTTCCAGCTCATGAAATATAAACATTAATTGCTATAATAATTTTAATGTTTTTCTTTCATACATTTTGATTATGCACTTTCCCCGCCCCAACCTCTCTCACATCTTCACCTCACTGCTCACTCAACTTCAGTTGTCTCTCTCCCCCTTTTCCTCCTCCTCTGTCGCTCTCAAAAAGAAAAAACTAAAAAATCAAATCAAGCAAACCATCTGACAGAAACACACAAAACCAAAAACCAGTAAGACAAAATGTACCAAAGCATGGAGTCTACATTGTGCTCCATGCTGAGTGTGGTTCTCTGTTGGAAGACACAGCTTTCCTCCGTTCACACACGTGGAGCTTCATGCTAAGGAACCCTGTGTTCACTCCTTTTCCTCCACGTTGGGTGTTTCCTCCAGGCGGGGTGTTGTTACCCAAGCTAAAAAAAATACATTTTCTTATTTTAAATACTTAATTTTTCAGTAATTCAGGAATTTAAGTCACATGAATTTGGTGCCATGATAAAAACATCTGTCTTGTACCTACCAATATTTAATACTTAACAAGCTTAATACATATCTGATCGCTCTTATCTTAAGATTTGGAATGCTACAATTAAAGTAGAATTGTATAGATTTCCTTATTAACTTTGAACACTCCAGTTTTTTGTTTTTTGTTTTCCACAACAAGACAGTAAAAAATAAATGGTGTAAAGAGCCAAGCTTCTTGATGTCTGTAGCCCACTGTCCTTCTTTCTGGGGTGGACATCCAGTGGTTCTTATGGGATGCAGTTGGGGAGATGAGGGTGACTTGGAACTCTGTGGGACGACAGTCCTCTGGTGGTTTGAAGGTTATGTGTGTGGGGGGGTCTCACTGTGCTCACCTGAGCTGGGAAAATAAATGCCAGTGTCAGCTCCTCCCATGGAGGCAGCAGCTCCTTTCCATTTCCTTCTTAAAATGTAATTCCATGGAGAAATTCTTCTTTATTTATGTATTTATATAACATATATAATATGTTAATATAAACATATATAATATAAATTAAATATCTAATATATGTTACATATTTAAAAATAGTCACAAAATTTGCTTTAGTAAAGCAGGCTGAACAAATTTTTATTTACATCTTTGGAAGGTTGTATCACAGCCTCTTATGTAAGCAGAGTGGTAGTTCTACAGACTGTAGGGCATCAACTTTTGATGCAAAATAAGTTTTCTTTCTGTGTTGTATATACTGCTGTCTATAAAATGCACTTGAGTTATTTGACACAGTTGAAGGCTTGATATACAACCGGTGCTTTTCTGTTTTATTCCTTCAGAGAATCATGTGGTTATGACAAGGGTTAAATTAGTGTTTTATTTTTGCAATACTTTATCTCTCATAAATTCTGGGGCCCCTAAAGCACTCCAGAATAAACTTGTGTTTGAGTGGAGAGATCGTGTAGGAAGTTGAGACACAAAAGGTCTGTGTGAGGACATTTGTACTTTTCAAGATGGGAAGAAAGAGTTTGTAAAAGTCAGAAGCTGTCTCTTCTCAAATCGTGTTCAGGTATGGGCGTGAGTGGTATTTGGAATGAACACACCGAGGCAGAAGAGATGTTTTAGGAAGCTTCATCTATGTTTTCCAGAAACCAGTTGCAAAATAAAATAAAAAACAAAACAAAACTCAACAAAACCAGATACCCTTGTCTGAAACAACACATCTCAGGTTCATTTGACAACACAGGACAGTGTGGTGTCTGGTGTACAACTGTAGATATTCAGGACAGTGGAAACACACTCCTTGTGTTTTTTGAAGATGTGGTCATTCTGTGCAGAAGGAAGCTGTGGATCTCCTGACACGGACTCCTGGTAGATGGAATTAGTATTTTATGGAGATGGAAGCACCTGTGTTTTGGAGGTTGAATTAAAGCCCACTGGCAGTGTGGATGGAGGTGGAATAGTATAAAGCAAAAGTTGTCAACGACAGCACCTAGAAAAGTCATGGCTCTGTGCTAATACATGAGAAATGGAGAGGAAGCAGCTTTAGATAAGGAAAAGCAAGAATTTTTGTGATGCCAAATTGGCAACTGATTAAATGAGTCTGAAATTTTAGAAGATGAGGTGAAAAACAGGAAATGTAGATTATTGTATTTGTGGGACCCACGTTACCTTGTGGGAGCCTGCGGATGAACGTACAGTGTAGCCACAGCAGGCGCTGAAGATTTAGAGATGGGGGATAGGAATGAGCGCTAACTAAAGACAGTAAGGAAAATAATTGTCACCGAGGAAGAGGAAGTTCCAGCGATATTTGCGAAGAGTGAAGAATGAAAACAGCTTCTTGTCAAGAAAATATCATTAGCATCTAATGCCACGGCAAGCCATACTGGACATGGAGGTTGAATTTTGTAACATAGACGTCATTGCTAAGAGCAATGTAATAAAATGTTAACAATAGAAACGTGCACATTTAACTCAGAAAACACGTGAAATGAAGAAATAGTCGCAGCAGCTGGAGAACTTGCAGAAACCACACTGTGAAGACAGGCAGAGGCATAGGATAGGGTTTGCATGGAAAACTGAACGCAGCAGAGGTTCTTTTAGGATCAGAAGTGATTGAGGAACAGGATCAATGGGGCGGGACCTGGTAAGAAAACGTGTATTAGCTGTGAACTCAAAAGGACAATAGACTGGATAGAATATTTTCCTTCTATGCTTTTGAAGTTCAGGCACAAAAAAACCTGATTCGTAATTAGCAGGATTCTCTGGTAAATCTCCATTTCTGTTCTCTTTTCCGGGGCAAATGGATTGTAATTTTTATGTAGGTAAGATTGGACAGGCCTCTATGTCTTATTTTTAGAAGGCCTGTTTGGGTCGAACAAAGATTTTGCCTGCTTAGTCTTAGCTGAGGTAAGAAGGAGGAACTGCAAAACTAAGGTGTCTGTTCTTAGGTCATTTTCAGAGCAAGATCCGTATCACATGGAATGAATGAATTCAGGTCAAAAGAACTATTTTTAGGAGAATTGTTTTGATTAAAAGATTATAAGCTGTGGTTCTTCAAACTCAGAGTAGAAGAATACAACATGATTAATCATATTCTTTTACAAATACTGGATTTTCCTGGCTCCTAAATTTTCTTCCTGAGTTCTTCACTTGATTCTTTTGATTTTTTAAATTTATAACTTAGTTGCTTGGTGCCTTTATTTTGAAAAAAAATGTTTACTTGTATCTGTGCATGTTTGTGTGGGCCCACACATACACACACATGTGGAATCAGAGGAGAACATATGAGAGCCATGTCTCCCCTTTTATCTTTTGGGTCCTAGGGTCACAGTCAGCTTTGAGATTAGGTGCCTTTCCCTCCTCAGACACCTCACCGATTCTTGGCTCTTTATCTCCGGCCTCTTTTATATCTTATTTGAATTTTCTTCTCTGGGCTATTGCATCCACTTACTAACAAGTTTCTGAAAGTTTCATCTTTGGCAGATAACTCCTTCTGAGTTGACATACTGATTACTAACCTAACTACCTCTTAAAGTATAAAATGAATGTGCATGTGCCTCAAGTTCAGCTCAACATCTCTTCCTTCTTGTCCCCTTAAGCGGCTCCTCATTTAGCATTCTGTCTCAGCAAATTTTAAGACTAATTGCCTGGTTACTGAAAAGAAATCTTGAGAGCGATTTTGACCTTCTTGACCTTCGCACACCCCTTCTCACGCCTGGGGCTTGTGTCTGAGCGCTGTTGGCTCAGCTTCTCCAGGATAGTCCTTCTTTTCCCCTCTATCTTCCTATGATTGCTTTAATCCAGTCCATCTAATATCTTGCTTGGATTATTATGTTAGGTTTCTAGTCTATTTCCCCTTGCCTTCACATAATAAGATAACATTTCGATGTACTTCTGGTGTGTTTCTTCTTTTGTGCTTCGAGCTTATGGTCAAGTCGGCTCGTCAAGTGTGTACTGGGACAGCAGTTCATTTGATTGATAATCAAAAGCCTTGACCACTTTTCAAAGTCTTGTATGATGTGTCTCTTGTTTCTTCTCCAGCTACTCAGCCTTTTCTGTATTGGCCTTTGTTGAATTCTTTTCCTGATATCCTTGCTTGGCCTTTGCATATGAACCACACTTGTTACAGTCTCGTTGTTTGATGATTTGCGTGTCTGACACTTGACTATTCTGATTCTTATCTTCAATGGAACTTCACTCAGGAGAACTTCATCTGCTCTTAACAGCCCAGGACTGTTTCAGGGTGACTGCTACAAACTCGCTTTCTGTAGCCAACTCCTCATGGAGACATAATATCACACATCAGTGAGAACTAGGATGCTATCCCACCCTCTCCACCCCATTCCTTTCTTCTTCTCTCCTCCTCCTTTCTTCCTCAGGTCATACTTCCTTGACACACCTCTAATGAATGAATAATTTTGAGCAGTGATTTTAGCCTTTGAATATTTTTCTACAGAACAACAGTTTGAATCATTTAACACAGATTCAGCACCTTTGCCTGGGAAATGTTGGGACTGCATCTTTAGGAGGCTCTTATACTGAGCACTTCATTCAAAGGATGAAGAACTAATCGTTAGAGGATTGTGGAGGCCCATATGATAAACCTGAATTCTGTGTTTACAGGAGGTCATTTGTCAAGAAACTGTAGTTTGGCTGAGTACATTTGGAGATTAAGATGCTGGAATATCAGACATTAATTTGGTATTATTACTTTTGTAATTGTAGTAGAATGGAAGTAAGATGCCTTTTGGTTCATCTTATAATTTAATTTTTATTTTTAACTACTTTTGTTTTTTGAGATTATAATATAATTACTTAATTTCCCCCTTTCTTTCCTCCCTCCCAACCTTACCATAAACCTCGTGACTTTCTTTCGAATTCACTGCAAACCACAGTTTAGATATTTGTCTTTAGACTCGTTACATAAAGTTTAAAGATATTTGGTTAATTAAGGTTTGTGAGTAATGCAGTCTTTTATGAGGTGAATCTTTAATGTCCATGCTGGAGACATGAAAGTAGAATTTATAGCAGTTGATTGAGCCTTTACCTGATATGACTGGCTCTATCAAGATCTCTCCTTGGAAATTGCTCAAACACTGTTGTCTGTTTTGAAATGGTGAGAAAATAGCCCATTTCAATCACCTTCATCATTGCCTTACGTGTATCCTTCTTAGTGATAATTATTGTAGTTTTGTGTTGTCCCTGTGGCTTTGTAGACAGACCAAAACAATGGACAGGAGAGATAACATAAAAACACACCACAGGCATTGGAAAACAGTTATGTTCAAACTCTGTTTCCCATTTGCCCTCAGACAGAGACGAGATTTGGCTCCTTTTTCTGCATTTTGAAAATATAATGACATATATAAACAACAAGGTGACAGTACATTGTGGAGTTCTGAGACACACATCTTGGGAGCCAATCTCATGGCGGAAAGGCATGTACTCATGTAATAAAATCACCTGTGTGGAAAGAACCTCCCTCCTTTCCTTTCTCTTCTTTAAATGTAACAAGAGGGGAAAGTTACACAAGAGGAATTATAGATAGGAGTTATCATTGTTCTCAGATTTTACTGAAATGTGTTTATGATTGTGACAATGAATATATTGTAATTTTCACACAGTGACAAAGTTCAGTCAGTATTATTTCCTGAAGGACCTGGGTAAGCTTGGAAGTTATTAGCTGGTGTGTGCGCCTTTGGAAATCACTCTGCAAGCACAGTGCAGTCCTTGGGGTCCCAGGCTGTAAACATCACTTACTTTGTGGGTTTTGAAAAATGTAACTCAAGCCATTGAATTGGATCTGATTCATGTTCAGATGGATTCTGAGATTGTGTTGTTGCTGCTAATGGGTTTCTTGTTAATTTTGGGTGGAGCTAACTGTCCTAACACTGGACATACATAATTACTGTTTCTGAAATTCTCATCCTTTTCCTTCTATGTACCACTTCGAATGCTCTCACTTGGGAGGTGAAATTTGGTTGGACTCAGTAACTGGATTCTTGCATTCTGTGAAAAAAATATGTTCCCGTTGCTGCCAGATTCAGGGCACCTCTCAAAATGTGTCTGAGCCAAAGCACAGCAGGATTAGCCTTCCTTTCTCCTGGCAAGAAGAACGGAAGCTGAGAGAGGCTCGTGAAGCTTGTATATCTGCATGGTGGCTCGTATTTGCTTCCTCTCTGCTCTCTGAATTAGATGATAGAGGTGATTTAGTTTATGAGTGTGTTCTGAAGCCACGGCGAATAGTACGTACCAACACAGAGCTTGGTCTCTGAGAGGTGTGTAGACCGACTTTATATCAGAAAAAGCAACTGGGTATCTACAGAGGCTTAATTATGTAACTTGCTTTATTTTTGAATTTGATATTTAGAGTATACATGTATGTGTATATGTGCATGTATCCATGTTCATGTGTGTGAGCACTCCAAATTAACATAGGGTATCTCCCTAGACTGCTCTTCACATGGCACTTGCCTATTGACTAGTCTGGCTGGTCACCTTTTCCTGGGTTTCTCTGTCTTGTGCTCCCATGTTCTGGGAAGCAGGTGGTGTTCTACACCTGTTTGACTTCTATGTAGGTACAGTCTTGACCCCTAATAAGTGCTTTTCCCATCGAGCTGTTATTTCAGCCCCTTTATCATAATTTTGTGAATTGAAATGTTGTAGTTGTTTTTAGATTTGAAAATGTATATTTAGGTATACATTTTCATTTGTTCCCTGAATACATTGTCCAGTTGCTCCTAAACTGCAGCATAGGGAGAAAGATCTGCTTTGAAGGCCTCTTATTGCTTCCCACTTATTAGGAATTCTGTGCCTGCTGTTTCTTTTCTTATTTGTCGTTTCTGAAGTGAATGGTCCTGTGATCTTTGCTTCAGGGAAGTATTTCTAACAGATGATATTAATTTGCAAAGCACAAGGATAGGATTTTGAAGATGTTTTCTGGTATCTGTTTCCCTTTCTTGGACACTTAAGATAGTCAATGGAAAAAGACTAAAGTAGTGGGAAATTGATACACACACACACACACACACACACACACACACACACACACACACATTCATATGTAAGTAGTGTGGATATAATATATGTAGATGAGACTGTATGCACAGAGCTGTATATTTTAAGAACTGAGACGCTCGACCAAACGCTCAGGCCATCTGCCATCGGGAACAGTGGAGATCCAGGGACACAGGCCTGGTGAGACTGTGTCTGGGAGTAGCCGGGGCGCAGAAAAGTCTGTCCCCGCCCCCTCCCCCCGATTGGTTCAGAGGAGCAGGAACTCTGCCATAGGGACTCGGTTTCCCCCCGGAGGGCCAATGCATATGGACCAAACGCTCAGACCATCTGCTACTGGGAACAGTGGAGATCCAGGGACACAAGCAAGGTACATGGGAGAGACGAGAAACCATCAGTGACAACAAGACCACCTATAATCACAGACAACAAGATGGCAAGAGGAAAGCAAAAGAACTTACCCAATGGAAACCAAGACAACCTGGCAACAGCAGAATCCAGATCTCCCTTCACAACAAACAGCGGAATGCCAAACACTCAAGAAAAAGAAGACTCAAACCCAAAACCTCAAGATGATGATAGAGATCCTTAAACAAGAACAGGAGGAAAAGCATAAAGAAATAGAAGCTTTTAAAGAGGAAACAAGAAAATCACTCAAAGATATCAAAGAACTAGAGGAAAACAGAACCAAAGAGATGAAGGAATTGAAGAAGGAATTTAAAATGGAAATGGAAACAATAAAGAAAACACTAAAAGAGATAACCCTAGAAGTAGAAAACCTAAAAAAAAATCAGTAGTCACAAATGCAAGCATCTCTAACAGACTACAAGAGATGGAAGAGAGAATCTCAGGGAACAATAAATATCTTCAACAAAATTATAGAAGAAAACTTTCCTACCCTCAAGAATGAGATGACCATGCGCATAAAAGAAGCCTACAGAACTCCAAATCGAGTGGACCAAAAAAGAAATTCCTCCCGACTCATAATGGTCAAAACGCCAAGTGCAAAGAAAGAATACTAAAAGCAGTAGGGGAAAAGGTCACGTAATATATAAAGGCAGACCAATCAGACTCACACCCGATTTCTCAACAGAGACTATGAAAGCTAGAAGAGCCTGGACAGACATCATGCACACCCTAAGAGAGCACAAGTGCCAGCCCAAGCTGCTATACCCAGCAAAACTCTCAATCACCATAGATGGAGAGACTAACATATTCCACGACAAAACTAAATTTACACAATATCTGACCACAAACCCAGCACTACAATGAATTATAGGTGGAAAACCCAATACAAGGAGGGAAACTACATCCTAGAAAAAACAAGAAAATAAATACCTAAGCAAGAAAACCAAAAGAAGACACACAGGGACAATTCTATCTCAGAGCAAAAATAGCAGGAAACAGCGACTACTATTCCTTAATATCTGTTAAGATAAATGGACTCAATTCCCCAATAAAAAGACATAGGCTATCAGACTGGATACATAAACAGAATCCAAAATTTTGCTGCATACAGGAAACTCATTTCAGAGACAAAGACACTATCTCAGAGTAAAAGTTTGGGAAAAAAAACCTTCCAAGCAAATGGCCCCATGAAGCAAGCTGGGGTGGCCATTCTAATATTGAATAAAGTAGATTTTCAACCAAAAAGTTATCAAAGAAGATAAGGAAGGACACTCTTTACTTATAACAGGGAAAATTTGTCAGGAGGAATTCTCAATTCTTAACATATATGCTCCAAACACAAGAGCACCCATATTCATAAAAGAAACCCTACTAAAGCTCAAAAAATACATTGCACCCCACACAGTAATAGTGGGAGACTTCAATACCCCACTCATCAATGGACAGATCATGGAAACAGAAACTGAACAAGGACGCAGTGAAACTAGCAGAGGTTATGAACCAATTGGAATTAATAGACATCTACAGAACATTTTATCCTCAAACAAAAGAATACATCTTCTTCTCAGCACCTCAGGGCACCTTCTCCAAAACTGACCGTATAGTTGGTCACAAAACAAGCC
Source organism: Micromys minutus (assembly GCF_963924665.1). NCBI lineage: Eukaryota > Metazoa > Chordata > Mammalia > Rodentia > Muridae > Micromys > Micromys minutus. Next base: position 5,395,390 of record NC_137968.1, read on the forward strand.
TCAATAGATATAAGAAGATTGAAATACTCCCATGCATCTTATCAGATCACCACAGTCTAAGGCTGGTCTTTAATAACAACAAAGACAACAAAAAGCCCATATACACATGGAGACTAAACAATGCTCTATTAAATGATAGCATGGTCAAAGAAGAAATAAAGAATGAAATTGAGCATTTTCTAGAATTTAATGAAAATGAAAACACAACAAACCCCAACCTATGGGATGCAATGAAAGCAGTACTGAGAGGAAAACTCATAGCTCCGAGTGCTTCCAAAAGGAAACTGGAGAAAGCACACACTAGAAACTTGACAGCACAGTTGAAAGCTCTAGAACAAAAGGAAGCAGATACACCCACGAGGAGTAGATGGCAAGAAATAATCAAACTTAGGGCAGAAATAGACCAAATAGAAACAAAAAGAACCATTTAAAGAATCAACAAAACCAAGAGCTGGTTCTTTGAGAAAATTAACAAGATTGATAAACCCTTAGGCAGACTAACTAGAGGGCAAAGAGAAAGTATCCAAATTAACAAAATCAGAAAGGAAAGTGGAGACATAACAAATGAAACCGAGGAAATTGAAGAAATCATCAGATCCTACTACAAAAGCCTATACTCAACAAAGCTGGAAAATCTGGAGGAAATGGATAAATTTCTAGACAGATACCAGATACTAAAGTTAAACCAGGACCAGGTATACTATCTAAATAATCCCATAATGCCTAAAGAAGTAGAAGCAGTCCTCAAAAGCCTCCCAACCAAAAAAATCCCAGGTCCAGATGGGTTCCGTGCAGAATTTTATCAGACATTTATTGACGACATAATACCAATACTCTCCAAACTATTTCACAAAATTGAGTCAGATGGAATACTACCCAACTTATTTTTCAAGGCCACAATAACCCTCATTCCTAAACCACACAAAGACCCTACAAGGAAAGAGAACTTCAGACCAATCTCACTTATGAACATTGATGCAAAAATACTCAACAAAATCCTTGCAAACCGGATCTAAGAACACATCAAAATGATCATTTACCATGATCAAGTAGGCTTCATTCCTGGGATGCAGGGATGGTTTAATATACAGAAATCCATCAATGAAATCCACCATATAAACAAACTCAAAGAAAAAAACCACATGGTCATCTCACTAGATGCTGAGAAAGCATTTGACAAAATTCAATACCCCTTCATGTTAAAAGTCTTGGAAAGAACAGGAATCCAAGGCCCATACCTAAACATAATAAAAGCAATATACAGCAAACCAATAGCCAACATCAAACTTAACAGTGAGAAACTTGAAACAATCCTACTAAAATCAGGGACTAGACAAGGCTGCCCACTCTCCTCCTTCCTATTCAACATAGTACTGGAAGTCCTGGCCGGAGCAATTAGACAGCAAAAGGAAATCAAAGGGATACAAATTGGAAAGGAAGAAGTAAAAACATCACTATTTGCAGATGACATGATAGTGTATGTAAGTAACCCCAATAATTCCACCAGAGAACTTCTACAGCTGATAAACAAGTTCAGCAAAGTGGCTGGATATAAAATTAACTCAAACAAATCAGTAGCCTTCCTCTACTCAAAGGACAAACATGCTGAGAAAGAAAGTAGGGAAAAGATACCCTTCGCAATAGTCGCAAACAATATGAAATACCTTGGTGTGACTCTTAACTAAGCAAGTGAAGGACCTGTATGACAAGAACTTCAATTCTCTAAAGAAGGAAATCGAGGAAGATCTCAGAAAATGGAAAGATCTTCTATTCTCATGGATTGGAAGGATCAACATTGTAAAATCAACATCTTACCAAAAGCAATCTACAGATTCAATGCAATCCCCATCAAAATTCCAACCCAATTCTTCATAGAGTTAGAAAAAACAATGTGCAATTTCATTTGAAATAACAAAAGACCTAGAATAGCAAAATCCATCCTCAACAACAAAAAATATCTGCAGGAATCACTATCCCTGACCTCAAGATACATTACAAGGCAATTGTGTTAAAAACTGCATGGTACTGGTACAGGGCTAGTCACTTGGATCAATGGAGTAGAATAGAAGATCCAGAAATGAGCCCTCACATATATGGTCACTTGATTTTTGACAAAGGAGCTGAAAACATTCAATGGAAAAAGGACAGCCTATTCAACAAATGGTGTTGGTTCAACTGGCACTCAGCATGCAGAAGAATGAAAATAGACCCTTTCTTATCTCCCTGTACAAAACTCAAGTGCAAGTGGATCAAAGATCTCCACATTAAACCAGGTACACTGAAACTATTAGAAGAGAAAGTAGGGGAAACCTTAGAACACATAGGCACAGGAGAAAATTTCCTGAACAGAACAACAATGGCTCGTGCTCTAAGGTCAAATATTGACAAATGGGACTTAATGAGATTGCAAAGTTTCTGTAAGGCTAAGGACACTTCTCAAGAAAAAAAATGGTAGCCAACAGATTAGGAAAATATCTTTACCAACCCCACATCTGATAGAGGCCTAATATCCAAGGTATACAAAGAACTCAAGAAGTTAGACACTAGAGAATCAAACAACCATATTAAAAATGGGGTACAGAGCTAAATGAGGAATATCAAATGGCTGAGAAGCATCTAAGGAAGTGCTCAACATCCTTAGTCATCAGGGAACTGCAAATCATAAAAACCTTGAGATTCCACCTCACACCAGTCAGCATGGCTATGATCAAAAATTCAGATGACAGCAGATTTTGTAGAGGATGCGGAGAAAGAGGAACACTTTTCCACTATTGGTTGGGTTGTAACCTGGTACAATCACTCTGGAAATCAGTCTGGCGGTTCCTCAGAAAATTCTACATAATACTACCTGAAGACCCAGTTATTCCACTTCTGAGCATATACCCCAGAGACGTTCGAACATACAACAAAGACACACGCACCCCAATGTTCATAGCAACCCTATTTATAATATCCAGAAGCTGGAAAGAACCCAGATGTCCTTCAGTAGATGAATGGATAAAAAAATTGTGGTATGTTTACTCAATAGAGTACTACTCAGCTATCAGAAACAATAGCTTAACGAAATTCTTAAGAAAATGGATGCATCTAGAGAATATCATCTTGAGGGAGGCAACCCAGTCACAAAAGAACAGACATAATATGAAGTCACTGGTAATTGGATACTAATCCCAGAAACTCTGAACACCCCAGAAACAACTGACAGACTATATGAAGTTCAAGAAAAAACAAAGCCCCCCCCCCAAAAAAAAAAAAAGAAAAAAGAAAAAACCATTATGCTTAATCTTTACACACCAAGAAGACTTTGACTATTTTCAGGTTACATCTTGTTTTACATGCATTTTATGTTTATTGTAACTAGTAAGATTTTTAAGGCATACTATCAAATCTTCAAAAAAATCAAGTACTGACAAAAATGTATTCATATGCTGTTATGCAAAATGATTTTAAAATCTGTACATTTATCTGCTTCTTTAAAATAAAGTTGTTCAATTAAAAAAAAGAAATGAGATGCTCTGTTAGCATTTCTAGATTTTGTGATAACTTTGCATATTTGTGTCATCAGAATTTCCATAATTCGTCAGCTATGCTTAGATGCAAGTTTAGGATAAGCCTGTAAAACGCATCTCCAAGGAAACATATTGGTACTTTTATCTACATGTTCTTATTTTTAGGTGTTTGTGTGCATGTGTCTTTTCATGTGTGAGTATATATGTATGCATGCCATGGTTTGTGAATAGAGGTCAGAAGACAGTCCGACTGGCTTTGCAGGACAGAGAGAGCTTTGTCTTTGAGCCACCCCACTGGCCCTACTTTGTTCTCTTGAAAATGAAAAGTGACTAGGTGTCATGCCTCAGGCTGCTCTTCTCTGCGTGGGAGGTAAGGTAGCTTGGGCTCCAAGGTTATGGGGTGAGCCTTAGCTTTGGAGTGAGATCCTGTATAAAAAGGCAAAGCTGCAGAGCCGACGACACGGCCCCGTGGACACCGCCCCTTGCACGGAGCTGAATCACTCAGGTTCATCAGGGGACCCATGTGGGAGGGGAGAGGGCTGAATTCTTCCAGTTGTCTTCTGTGAGCTCACAGTGGTAAATCTACACACACATGTTAAAAAAACAACCTAAAACTAAATGTGCACAGCTTTAAAATAACAAATCTAATTATGTCAAAGCAATGATGGCTTAACCAGGTAAGAAACTTGTGTTTCTTCTGAGGTACAAACTTCCCAAATTTTGACTCTTTTATTTTGAGTTTGTCACTTTTGTTAATATTAACTCGATCCATTAGGTATTTGTAAAGCAAAGTGACATGTGACCATGAGTTTGTACTTCTGATCCTTTTGAAGATCATATAAAGAAGTTAGGGTTAAGGTCGGCTTTCTTCTTGTTTAGGTGTTTCATAGTAACAATTAAATTGCATTGTTACAGTATTTCAGGATTTTGCTGTTGAAAGACTATTGCTGATAGGCACTCACAACTAAACAGAAGGATATTAGTAAGGTTGTATATGATTTACTTAAGCGTTGTTAAGCACACAGAATGGACCCCTTCTTAAGGGTTAGTAATTACCTTGTGATTATAGTGTTGTTTGTACAAACTGTTGTAAGTTTGCATTTTCTTGCAGAAAGAAAGTTATACTTAGATCCCCTGGTAATATTAATGTTTTGGTTTTTATTGTTGTTTTCTTTTATGTTTTGAACATAACACGTCTTTGATAGTTATCACTAAATATTCCTCAAAAACATTGTAGCAAAATAGGCTCCTGCCAAGAAGTTTGGTAGATTATTATCCATTTTATGAACAACTGCTTAATATTTTGCCCATTTCATAGGTGAAAACACCTTGTTTTCATTTTTGGACAATTATTTTCATTTCCCATGGGTTAAACTTCAGGTGTTGATGGAATTTTGTGTCTTCTTTTCTTACATTGCCTTTGCTTTTCAGTGTTTGTAAGTGCGTCTGAGCCTGTTGGAACTCTTACTGACCCTGGTTTGGCAGTGAGTTGCTAAAGACTGTAGTAGAGCAGCCAAAGGGAAACACAAGTCTCCTCATGACTGTCACAGGTCAACTCTCCTATATACAGGACAGGACATGAATAAGGTTCTATCCTTACTTCTAAGGCATTTCTTATTCACGGTTTTTGGAAAATGAAAATTATATGTATGACCTGCCACTGTCATTGTCATCTGATGACTAGGGCAATAGAGACATGTATAGGAAAACTAAATATTTTTGATGAACAAATGTGGTAAAAATTATACCCCAATATAATTGTTTAATTCTTTGATCAGTAATTGCTTCTATATGTTGTTTATAGTGAGATTTCTAAATACTCACTATATTATACATTGCATTAGAGAGTGTATAAAGTTATTATGTACATTACATATTCTAATTCAGTAACAACTCTAGAGATAAATGGCAGTGGTAGTTTTGACTTAAAAGTTATCATGTAAAATATATAAAATGGACATCCTGGAGTGTCAGAGCAAGTAACGGTTCAGCTAGTGCGGAAACTCCACTCTGAGTCCAGACCCTGGGCTTTCTGTTGTCCCATTGTTTGTCAACTTGCACTATAACAAAAACACAGAGCAAGTTTCTTTAACATTCTTTGCAATACTCGAGGCCATGACCAGTTACCAAGTCCATCCAATTGCAATGTTTTTATTTACAGACATTAATAATTCTATTTATGAAGCTTATGCCTTGGTGTGATACTATGTGGTTAGCAAAGAAACGATATTGATACGCCACAAGCCAGGCCTTTCAGTGATTCTTCTATCCCATCTCCAGATGTGACTAAACTGAACAATGTAATCGATTCTGGATACGTATTCAGCAGATGTTTACTGAACACTGAATCTCTACTGGACACTGGCTAACTGACTGGACCGGGATGCAGGGCGCAGTCTCATGTTTTCATGGAACTCTAGTGGTTTTACTTTCCAGCCCTGTCAGGGAAAGGGCGGTTATGCGGAGAATGCACAACTAGGGTGCTGTCTGAACCAGAGCCTTTGATACTTGACAGTAGGGCTAGAGGTACCACGTAGGGATGCTGAGGAAGGAAGAGAAGACAGCTTACGATGATCAGTGTATGTCTGCTGCGTGGGGAGAGTAAAAACCAGTCTCTGAGGAAGGCCAGGGATGTGCGTTTGCTTCATTCAAGGAGTCACCTATGACCCAGTGACCCTGCTGATGCTTAGGGCAGTCTTGGGGTACCCACTGTGATCCCCTTTCAATCCAGGTTAGAGGCAACATTTTAACAACAAAACATGCTTTGCTCTATAGTCACATAACTTAACAGACTTGTTCCAAAAGGGCTTTGATAAGTTACAAAAATGAAAGCTATACACAGGGACAGTTATTTAGGTATTTTTATCACAAATATTGTTGATCGTGAAGCTAAGTCAAAAGTAAGGGTCTTAGAAATATCTGATTCTAATTGTAAAGACTGACCATTTTAACATGGAAATTATCAAGTTATTCTCAGAGGCCTAAAAATGCAAAGCATGTTGGGTTTCTCCAGACTGACATGAAGGGGAAAAGCTTTCCGAAATTTCTGCGACTTAATATTTAGAGATGTGTCCCCACTGAGATATCTGTGGTGATGTCACCAGGTGCTGGTTGTTCTGCTCATCAGAAGAGGTGGCTTTTTTATAGTAAGTTTTCTATATGTGCTAATGACTGTGCAAATTTATAGACAATCAATGGGGGGGGGCATAACATGGAGAAAGTGAAGACTCTCATTTTACATACTTAAAAATATTCTGTTTAAAATATTCCGTTCTCTGTAAAATGGTAGACGGAAAAGCACACATGATTTTTATGGTTAGTAAAAACATTTAGAAAGCCCTTACAAACTGAAAGTATACTTTACGAATAGACATGCGTGTGTTTGATAGACAGATTGATGGGTGCCCATCAGATAGGAAAGGGCGTCAGAATGAGGGCCAGTAACTGACCATCACAGGAAGACGGCCCGTAGGGAGAAGGCCAGCGTTTCATCTGGTACAGTTAGTCACAGAGACTAGAGGCCTACACAGGCTGCTCTCAGACGACGGTTGGAGCCTTCAGGAAATACCCACTAATCAAAATGCCATGAGAACCGAGATCAAAATGGATTAAGAATGAGTGATAAAATATCTCTGCTATTTTAAATTTATGGGAAAGATTTTATGTAATGTGTGCTATTTAGTTGGATTTTAATTGAGATGGCAAAAATATTTTTCTATAATTACATAATCCACTATATAGTCGCCATATATGGCCTGCCTTTAGGATGATTCCAGAATTAACGTTATTCACTTCTCCTTAAAAATAATCTTATGTATGTTGAATAAGAAATTAATATGACCAAGTGCACAGTTTCTAAATGTGCTGCTCTGTAGAAGTACAGGATTAAAGATGTAGGTGGCAGAAGCCTGTGGTCTGTCATATTTTTATTTCTTCGTGATTCTGAAAGGAGAACAGAGCACTTATTTTTAGTATTTTGGTCCTATGCAGTAGCTTGACGAGATCCATTCTGTGGCTGGAGCCATTCATTTTTCAAAAGGGAAAGAGGCTGGGAAAATGCATATTTCTTCTCTCCTAGTAGCAGCATTGAGAAGATACCTTGTCCCATTTTTATTACTTGTGAGATTTTTATTGCTGGCAGTCAGATGTGCAGAAAGTCCTGACGACAGCAGATATTTTCTGCATGTTTTTAATAGGCTCAGAGAGATACGAGTAGAATACATGGAAGCTGCCAGCCTCACACTTCAGCGGGGAATGCCCGGAAAGCTTGCTGCTGTTTAGAATTCTCGCTACAGTCAGGAGAAAGCCGAAAGCTGCACGGGCTCTGACTTCTGCGACTGAATTAGAAGAATAATGACTGTACAATTAACTATCAACCTCTGCTCACTTAAGCACAGCTTTTACAGAGCTCAGGAGAAATATGGAACTTGATTGGCATGTTTTTATTTGATGGTGTCTGCGAATAGATGACTTTTAAAGACAGGTGGTAAGGAAAAAGAAGAGGAGGATAAAAAGAAGGAAAATGCAATTTGAGACGTTGCGCCAGGTCTGCAATTCTGTTTTATCTCATTTCCATGGGGTTTTTTCATCCCCACCAAATATTTTACAGAATGAGCTTTTTGGACAAACGTTGAACAATGAGAGGTAAGTAAAGCCGAACTCTCTTTTTTTTTCTAATGTTATTTTCAGAGCAGTCATCTTGTATGTCTGACATTGTTTGCCTTGATGTATTAGCAATGTGTGGGTGCTATTTTTTTTTTCAGGCAAACACATGATTTTACATAGCTTTCTAAATTTTGTTTTAAGAAGGAAAATCTCTTGTTTCTAGGGTCTGTAAAGCTTATTAAATATAAATGGACTGACCTCTGAGGCACAGTACAGATATCGGGCTATTTCTCTCTCCTAATAAATGAGATGAGTACCTTAACATGCCTGATCAATGTTTTCCCTGCAGTCATAGCAGTGACTGCATCGCATATGTAAGCACGGGACTGTATGATCATGTGCGATTTGTTGGAAAATGGGAATTAGTAATCATGCATGCTCTTGTAAAACATGCGGCAGATGATTTCATGGCTACGGCATTTCTCTATGCAGGGCAGATCAATAATCACTCTGGAATAGGCTGCAGGAACTGTAGACCTGCAGGCAGTGCTTTGTTTTAGGTTGGCTACTTTATTATAAATCTCTACGGCTCTCGCAGATGATCGCTTTTTGTCGTGAAGGCTGTTCAGTTATGAACATATGTTCTGGGTGATCTGTCTGGCTTACGCTAACAGAGGTATCTTCCTGAAGAGAGCTTGAAAATGCAGTTTGGATACTAGGTTCTTTCCTCATTTGTTCAGTTTTGAGAATCGTTTCTGTTTTATTCCAAAATAAAAAAAATAGACATACCACCCATTTAGTCATATACATGGGGAAGAGCTGAGACAGATACTCTACAATACAATAACACCCTAAAATGTTCTAGAAGCAGGAGACTAACAGTGCTTAGAAGGCTGAATGGTTTTGTTGGTCTTAGGATCTCTGTGTACTGTGGGATAGCCTACTGTAAGAATCAAAAGCCCCCATTATACAATATGCATTGTAGCATGGCGGGTGAAAGGGAGGCCCTCAAAATTTATGACTTTTTCTTTGTGTATGGAGTTTTTTTTTTTTTTCAGTGAATGAACTAATTTATTTATTTATTTATTTATTTATTTATTTATTTATTTATTTAATTTTACTTTTAGACTAACCTAAGGTGTGACAATATGTGGAATTCTAGGCTCTTTTTATTTTCAGAGTTTTTTTTTTTTTAATTTGACACATCCCTTTAATTTATTGTAAAATTACATATATGGCGTTATTTTAAGATAAAAGTAATGTGGCTTTCTTTAATTTTCCATGGTCTAGCTTCTGGGATTTATAAGTGAGCACTCCTCTTGTATATGTTTTCTTTTCTTGTTTTGTTTAGTTTTGCTTTTGATACCAAGAGTTGCTGCGTGCCCTGGTGCATGCTGGCTGTAGACGCTGTGTGACCACGTGAGGCACAGGCTTCAGAGAGCGCGGGCTCTGCATCCCTGGGGTTGTCATGGCTCTAACCTCAAGTTTGTTTAGTTGTTGACATGTTTATCATTTCAGTGCTCTTAGTCAATTATGCCATTTTATTTTGGTGCAGTTAAACTATAAGTTGTAAAATGCCTAGTGCTTCCACAGATTAATCTTGTTTCATTTTCTCTGAAAATCCTAATCAATAATAAATTTATTCTGCTTTAGAAAACAAATCATGTCTTTACATGTTCTCAGTTCTTATTCCTAAAAGAAGCATGTGGCATTATTTTAAAGATTGCTCTACTAATCTTCAGATTATCAGCACCTTGATTTATTTTTATGACCAAGCAAAAGCATTTGCACTGACAGTTATCTTAGACATATGGACAATGTGAGGTAACACACGAATTCCCATTTATGTTAACATGCTAAACTTCTTTAGTTATATTTTGTGTTCAGAAGAGATAAATGGATCGTTGAAGATTTTTTAATAAAAATTCTGCTTAAAATCTTTGGTAAAGGAATACTAGTGCCTGGACAAAAATATTACAGTTAATGTTGAAGCAAAACCCATATGCATTATGAAAATCTCATTCTTCAGAAACTCCATTGCAGGAGGAGCTGAACCACACGGAAAGGTGCAGTCTCACAGAGAGCCTTCCCCGGGTCTGAATGCCAGAGGGTGGAGACTCAGTTACATAATTCACTTCAGTCTTGCTTGTTATGGGGTAGCAATAGTTTCTTGTTTCGATTGGTTGGATGGAATGGTCAATATTTATCCTGAGATGTTGGTTATAGTCACTGAAGTGACAGGAAATAATGTGGTAGATTTGACCATGGAATGTTATTCTGAGTAGCTTTGTAGGAGAAATCACTAGAATACTGTTCATCACATATGGAAAAATCCAGTAATGAAAGCGTACCCTAGGCAGTTTTGAAATTAAGACCTTTCTAGGTAACCAGTCATATTTTCAAGTGTGCAACTGAACTTTTCCTTTTAGGTTTTTGGTGTCAGGGAAGTTGATTTCTATGCCCTATTAGCAATAAAAGGTTAAAAGCTGAAAAAAAATCTCTTTTCATGTGCTCTAAAAGCATTGCTATGTTCAACTTGTTAAAGAAGGAAAGATTTTATGTATGCCAGTAACACTGCGCACATCACAAGTCATAGAACTAGAGATTAATATGAACTGCTATACTATTTTATTAACTTACGAACAGTAGGTATTTAGTAATGAAAATGATTAGCTTATTTACAGTGGTCTTTGTTTGGAGACCACATAGTATGACTATTATGTTTCAGGTGAAAGTTGTTAACTTGTCCCTTCTTTGTGGTCCTTCAGTGACTGGCTAGCACATAAAGCAGGTGGAAGGGTGGACCCTGTTCTTCTGCAGCTGAAGTCAAACTGCTGAGGATCCAGGGTGCAAACAGGAAGGGCCTGGATCCTTTAAGGCCATCTGACAGGTTTTAGTGAGATGCCGCTTTAAATTCTTGTTTCCAACTCTCTCATTGTAAACTCTTTTTTTCCTCAAATTAAGTTATTTAGCCAGGACATGCAGATAACTACCGATATCACCAGCAAACAAGTCCTCAAGTTCTGAATTCATCATGAAATCTATGGTAATTTTCGTGATCCTGGCTTTGCAAGCAAGGTTAAATGTTTGGACTCTAAAAACTATGCAGAGGGCGCTCCATTGAGTGTACGGTTGCTTTGGCAGCATTTTGAAGAACATAATAACAATGGCTTTTCTGTAAGAATGTACTTAATAGTCTGTAAGTTTTTCCTTTTGTTGGCTTTTAGCATTGCCATACACTGAAGAAATCTGTGTTTTCCTCTAAAAGCATTTTTTTTATTTGGTCTTTAAATTGTGTGACAGATTGTTGTTCCATCTGACCACACAGGAACACAATAAAACTGGAATTTTTTCAGAAAATATGCTATAAATATTTTTCTCTTTCCCGTACATGTGTATAATGGAACATGCAGAATTTCATTCTTAAAATTAAGAGTAGAAGTACGTCTTAGCGGTAGGGACCACCACCTCTGTTGGCATTTCTGATGGTAAGGATGGGCGCTGCACAGTCTAGTTTGCCTGCAGCAGACCTAGCTTAGGCCTAGGGTCCTTCCTTGATTACAATTATGGCTACTTTTCCCTCTCAAAAGTGTTGATTTGCTAATAAATAGGACTACTACTCTTCAAAAAAATTCCCTTATAAATCCCAAATCTACCTAATGCAAATGTGTTATTTTTATTGAAACTTTACAGCAATTCTAAACACCAATGTGTTATAGAGAGAGCATGATTTTATGAAATTAATGTTTACTTAGGCTGGTCATTTTCCTGATCGGAAGTACCTACTCTTTTATAGGCCACTTACTGTTGCTTGGTTGATTCTGAAACCACTAATTTGTGTTCATAGATTTTGGCACAGGCACTTGTTCAGGCCTACACTTCTGATCACTGAGAGTGAGAGAGCGGCATGCTCTCAGAGTGCAAAGGACCAGTGTGCACACGTGTGCACAGGAGCTTGGCACGGCCACATCATAGTAATTTTCACTTAGGGAATGCATTTCCTGGACTGTCTGTATTAGGAAGCATAAAAATTTAAACTCATCGTGAAATCTAATTGTTACTTTTTGTGATTCTGGCTTCGAAAGCAAAATGAAGGAAGTTTGGATTCTACAAGCTGTCTATTACAGCATATACTGCAGAGAGCTGTCAGCTGACACGTTTATGAACACACTTAAACTTTATTAAGTACATCTGTAATTAGCATTATAGTGATGGATGGCTATCTTCACAACTATGTGATATCTGAGAAAAATAGGTTGTTTCAGATATGCATTATCACTGACATTTTCACTAGAACATTTATTATGGTTCTTGATTGTATACTATGATTAGCATAGATTCTTGTATTTATGATGGTTGTATTTAAGTGGTTTTTTTTTTTTTTTTTCCAATGAACTAACTTTTAAAAAGCAACTGCTTTTGGTCACAATTGATAGGTTAATACTAATGATAATTTTTGTTCAGTTTTCATATGATAAACAATCTCAAATTTAAGCTAATTATTAATCACTTTTCAAGTGTTGATACTATTTGTCATATGGTAAGTAAAACACGGTTTGATGTCTGCTGTGGTCCTCCGATCTGTCCGTTTGTCCAGTTGTGGGTCACCCACAAAAGTATGCCCTCAGGTCAGTCAGTCCTCGAAGGCATATACAATTTGAAAGTTTGAGAAATTCTCTGTGTTCCTAACACTCGGGTGAACGTTTCTTCCAGGAGCTTACAGAAAGCTTGCAAAACGTGAGCAGGCTTTACGTCTGCCTGATAAGTCTAAGGATACGCGTTTACAGAGAGGACGTTTTCTTTAGAAGTATAACGTGAACAATCTCTGCTTTAGAATTGAGGCGTGAGAGTCATGTTAGGAATAAGAAATACAGTTTGAAACTGTCCTAGTCCACCAATGTGATTACTCCTGAGCCAAGTCAAGCACTAGCTTCTCTTACGTTCATATGAACTTCATCTTTTGGATGACTTTTGAAACGTTAGGGATGTAATTAGTGGAATATGGGAAAGGGAGGATCCAGTTTAAATATAGATCTGTCCTTGACTTTCTGTTCCATGTTGTAGCTTTATGGCTGGGTAATGTTGACTTCTGTTCTTAGGCTCTGCTACTTATGGGTGGGTATATGCTTGCTAGTAAAACCAACATATATGTTATAAAAGACCACATTTCATGTAATTGTAATTAATTAAAGTCTGTGTGTATTACATGCTCATATTTCCCTTCATCGCTGCATACCAGTCCATTTCATGAACATGCCAAGCTCTTACACAGATTTTTGTCTGGACAGATAGATATGTTTATGAATTTCTTAAATTGAAATTTGTCTGGCAAATTATGTAGTTTAGCTTTATACTGATAAACCACGTTATAAATGGCTGCCATCACTGTTTGAGTTTCTGTGGTTTCACGTGCTGTCTTAATTACTTTACACATTTCTGTGATAAAAATACTTTGACTGAAGCCGCTTCATGGATGGGTTTACTTGGTTCCAGTGGTGATGTGGTGTGTCATGGTGAACAAGGAACAGTGACAGGTGCAGAAACTTCCAGATCACCTTGTGTCTGCAGTTGGAAAGCTGAGGAAAAGAACAAGACAGGAGGCCAGGCTGCAAATCCTCAGGCTCACCCTGGTCAAGAATCTCTCCCAGCACAACTCCATCTCTCAGAGATTCCACGGACATCTCTGTCAGCTGGGGACCAAGTGTTCAGAGGGAAGTCTGTGTGGGCCATTTCACATCACAACACAGAATGCTTCTAACTTTCTGAGCAGTAATAGCACATGCTATTCAACAGGGTATATTTTTTACCTTTTTGACTTTGAAGGACAGAGTTCTTCCTGATACTAGTTAGGCTAAGCTTGGCCATTTTGATGGGATTCAGTTTGCCCACTGGCTAACCGTGTGGGCAACCTTCCCTGTCGCATTGCTCACTTGTTCCTGCTTCTTCATGGGTTTTGCCCTCTCTTTTGCCAGTTTTATCTGTGGGCTATCTAAAAATATTTTCCAAATCTTAAGTAAAAAAATAAAACTATATTCTTCATCTTTTATTACACTGAATTTTAGTCTCAGGTTAGATGACCCATGGACTTTTGTTTCTATAATGTGAGAGGTGGGGGTGAGATAAATGTTTTTGCAGATGTATAGTCAAGTGTCCTCCCGTGGCCTGTTGAAAATACTTAAGGCCACGCCTCCTATTGGATTGCTTGAGTAGAGCCAACATATAGAAAATGGAATTGTTACACATGTAGCTCTAGTTCTATAGAAAATGGAATTGTTACACATTTAGCTCTATTTCTATAGAAAATGGAATTGTTACACATGTAGCTCTATTTCTGAACTTCCCTCTGGCCTATTGGTTTACCTGCGTGTGTTCTGTAGCTCTTTAATCTTTATTCTTCTCGTAATTCGGCATCTTTATACATGCACATCCCCTCATAACTCAGTCCCTTCAGCCCCCTGCCTCACACGGTTTTTAGACCTCTCCCTATACAGCTTGTCTGCTTCTGTGTCATATGTATGTCCATATATCCTTTAAATCTATATTCCTCATATGAGAGGAAGCTGGTAATATTTTTTTTTCTGAGTATGGATTATTATGTTTAACATGATGTTCCCTCCTACCCCCATCTAGTTCCATGGATTTCCCTGAAAATATTATATTTTCATTCTTTCAGATGAAATAAAATAGCATTGTATATCATGTTTTCATTCCATGGCATAATCTTTAAAATGAGTGTGCACGCGCTCATTTGTGTGAGAATGTGGTTGCACTCCTTTGGAGGTCAAGGAAACCTTGGATGTTGGTTCTTCCACCTTGTTTGACATGGTGTTTTCATTGTTTGTTAAAATGTATTCAGGGTAGTGGTTCTTCGAACTTCCCAGAATTCTCTGGTTTCTGCTTTCCATCCTACAGTAGGAGCCGGGAGCACTGAGACTATAGACAGGCTGCTTTGTGTACCTGATGGGGATTCAAAGTCAGGTCCTCAGGCTTGAGTGGCAAGCGTTTTGCCTGATAAACTGTCTCCCCAGCCCACACCATGTATTTTCTATATTTATTTCCTGACAGCCGTGTAGGCAGATTCCATATGTTGGCCATTGGGAATTGTGCAGGGTGAGTTTAGATGCCCAAGTACCTATATAATACACTGACATATTTTTTTCAAAGAATATTCCCAGATGTAGTGTTGAATACTTTTAGGGTGCTGTATGTGTGTCTGTAGTGTGTTCTCCTGGAGGCCAGACTTGATGGCTGAGTTTCTTCTTCAATTGTAAAATCGAGGCTCTGTTTGAACTCGGACTTGTTTTGACTACTGTGGCTGGCTGCTGGCCTCCTCCTGACTCTGCACCTCACAGTAGCAAGCGTGTAACAGACTCAGCCAACCTGCCATGGAGCAGTTTGAATACATTTTGGTCCCAACTGCAGATAGGCATAGTTTTATTATTTTGCACGTAGGTACCTAGTTTCCCTGTTATCATTTGCTGAAGTAGTTTTCTTTATGTTGATGTTTAGTTTGGGCAGCTTTGGTGAGAATCGAGGTTGTTCTGGTTGACTGGGTTTATTTCCGTCTGTCTATCTGTTCTTGTGCCAGTCCATGCACGAGTCTGAGTTCTTCCTGAGACTCTATAACATAATCTTACACCAGGGATTGTCATATTTCCAGTATTGTGCTTACATAGTCTTGAGCTCGTATCCGTTGGCCCTATAAAGTTCACTTACGAGTTGAAACAGTTTTGTAGGTTGGGTATGTTTTGTGCATATAATCATCTAATGCTTATGGAGACCTTCTATAGTTCTTGGACAGTATTTATTTTTTCCCTGTCTTACATCCAACGAGTTAAAAATGTTTGCGTTAATGACAGTGTCCCTACATTTGACTTTAAATATTATTTAGTATTTGCTTACAACATGAATACCACGAATTGACTTCTATCAGGTAATATAGTGAGTCTCTGACACTGTCAAGTCAGAATAAGTAAATACCCTATGTATGATTTTAAATATAGTTGAGGATTTGATTAAAATGTAAATATAAATATAAAAATATTAATATAATGTTGCATGGCCAGATATTTTATTTTCAGGTTTGGGGTCTGTTGGGAACTTGTCTTCATAGTTTCTGATGCATTAGTGGCTTCGCCATAAACAGAAGTGGCCCTTTGTTATTTTGTATTCAGTGTTTTTTCATGACTGTTCCCAAAGTTTGTTCTTCGTCTCTTGTTTGTAGTAGGTTTATTTTGAGTTACACATGGTTTCTGTTGCACTTACAGTGTTTGCACTGTGAATATATTTCTTTCCTCTCATTTGATATTTTTTTGGATGCACTGCAAACCATTTCCTTTGAGTTTTGGTTTTTTATTTTTGTTTTATATCTTCCTTTAATTGTCTGGCTATTTGTGTTTTAGTTTGTTTAGTTTCTGTTGATCTCATTTTTGTTGTTGTTTTGTTTATTTTTGTTTTTGGTTTTTTCAAGACAGAGCTTTTCCTTGTAGCCCTGGCTGTCCTGGAATTCTCTCTGTAGATCACACTGGTTTCAAACTCACAGAGATCTACCTGCCTCTGTCTCCTGAGGCCTAGGATTAAAGGTGTGCCACCTCCATCCAGATTCCTTATTTTTTTTAACTGAAAAATAATACTGTTACTGTGGTTTCTCTTCTCTCAAATCCTCAAAGATCTTTCCCACCACCTCATGCACCTAACTCTACACCTTTCTGTCTCTCTAGAAAATACATTTATGATTGAGTCATTTTATTTATTCTTTCATAAGCAACAGGATAAAAAATCTTAGTGAATTTTTAATTTCAGATATTTCAGTTTTTTCTAAAATGACTATTTTTATTTTTTAAATAGTTACTGTTTCTGTTTTGAAATTTCTTTTCTTCTTATTTTTATGAACCTCTAACCTTTATTTTCTTAAACATTGTTGGCACAGTCACTCAAAATATCACTCTGCTAATTTTAATATCCAGGTCGTATGTCCATCATTTTTAGTGATGACTTTTTAATGTATTAATAATGTTTTGAATTATATTTTGTACATATGGGATTGTATTTTGCCTATGAAACTATTCTGCCTGCTTTCTTGGAGTATGCCTTAACCCAGGATGCTGAGCTTTCCCGTAAAGTGTGTTTTCCTTCAGGTGATAGGAGCTGAAATGTTATTATTTTAATTTTATCTGACTGATACACAAATGTCTAATTAGAAAGAATGAGAAAAAATGCTGGGAATGCCCATTTTTATGTTCTAATGAGACAGGCCTCCAATTCAGTCCTTTTCTTTCCTTTCTTTTTCATTCTTTTTTCTTTCTATCTTTTCTTCTTGGGTCAGTGTCTCACACATCATAGACTGGTCTTACATCTTCTATGCATCTGAATATGGGCTTATTTTCATGTTGGTCCAGGACTTTGTACACACTTGGAAAGTACGTTCTCAGCTGCGCTACATCCTTAGCCCTTCAAAAATATTATGTTCAGAAAGTTTTAAAGGAAAATTCATGATGTTTATAATTAGAATGAGTAGGCTAAAGATGAAATTTAGTTTTTAGAACAATGTGTGTGCTAAAAATATAACTATCAGTAATGATGAATAGTCTTTAAAAAATTTTAAATTCCCACATCATTTTTTTTTTTTTTTGCAATCTATCTCTTTTTTTGATCTGTCTTTTTTAATCTGTCTTTTTTTGTTGTAATCTGAACATTTTTCTTTTTTTGTGTGTGTACTTCTGTGGTACTTCAATTTCAAAATGAAATGTGGTCCTCATAAGAATAGGAATGCTGTATTTTCTAGAAAAACTGAACAGCTTGTTCTAAGAACTATTTACACAAAATGTAAATTGAAGATGAAAATACATTTGAGGCAGCATGCTTTAAAGAATATTATCCTATTTCCCATGAAGCACATACAGCAGAGGAAATACTTGTACATATTTTTACACTTGGCATTGTAACAAATACCTGGAGGAACTGCTTCAACCAAATGAAGACGGCTTGATTACATAATGCATACACTATTTAGAATTCTTTATTTGGATAGGCAGCATATAATTTTTCTACTTAATTTTTTATGTCTATTAGTGCGAAAATTATTTCATAATATATTACAACTTTATCATTGATTCATTTTCTATGGTGGAAATTTAGGGTGGGAGGTAAAACATTGACAGGATTTTTTTGCCAAACATCATAAGAAGAAATATTTAAATTTAAATCAAATACATTGGTACCATAATATAAATAAATACTAATTGGATGCTTAGACTAATGGATTACAATATTATGCCTAATCCAAATTCTGTATGTTTAAGTTCAACAAAATGGTTTAATATGTGCCTCTACTATAAGTGTGTCTCTCTGTGTGTGTTGTATGTGTGTGTATGTGTCCCCAGAAGTTCTCTTAGGGTTAGTTATAGGGGGAGCACCAGCGAGGTTTATTTTGGTGTTGTTTTTTATTGTTGGCTTTTTAAAAGCTATTATTCTTCATGACAATCCTTCATAAAATTGTTTTAGCTATCATTTCTATTTTATACCTTAACTTAGAAATTTAAAATTGGCAGGGTATAATTTTATTTACTAATTTTATTAGACTTAGGTAATTCAAAGCTATCTAATTAATGTTTGGTTTGATTAGTATCTTATAAAATTTTTCTATTTTTTTATCATATTATTGGATATTTTCTGTATTTACATTTCAATGTGCTTGGAAAGCTTTTTTTTTTTTTTCCAGTTTTTTACTCTGAGGTAGTGTCTGTATTTGTCACTGAGATGTGTTTTCTGTATCCAGTAAAATGCTGGTCCTGTTTATATATCCAGTCTGTTAGTCTAAGTCTTTTTATTGAGGAACTGAGTCTATTGATCTTAAGAGATATTAAGGAATAGTGATTGTTGTTTCCTGTTATTTTTGTTGATAGAGGTAGAATTATGTTTGTGTAGGTATCTTCTTTTGGGTTTTTGCAAGAAGATTACTTTCTTGCTTTTCTTGGGGGTATAGTTTCCCTCCTTGTGTTGGAGTTTTCCATCTGTTATCATTTGTAGGGCTGGATTTGTGGACAGATATTGTGTAAATTTGCTTTTGTCCTGAAATATCTTGGTTTCTTCATATATCATAATTGAGAGTTTTACTGGATATAGTAACCTGGGCTGGCATTTATTTTCTCTTAGGGTCTGCATGATGTCTGTCCAGGATCTTCTAGCTTTCATAGTGTCTGTTGAGAAGTCTGGTGTTCTGATAGGTCTGCCTTTATATGTTACTTCACTCTTTTCCTTTACTGATTTTAATATTCTTTTGTTGTTGTTGTTGTGCATTTGGTGTTTTGACTTATGTGTCAGGAGGAGTTTCTTTACTGTTCCAATCTATTTGGAATTCTGTAGGCTTCTTATATGTTCCTGCTCATCTCTTTCTTTAGGTTAAAGAAGTTTGCTTCTGTGATTTTGTTGAAGATATTTACTGGGTCTTTCTGTTGGGAGTCTTCACTCTCTTCTACACCTATTATCCTTAGGTTTGGTCTTCTTATTGTGTCCTGAATTTCCTGGATGTTTTGGGTTATGAGCTTTTTGCTTTTTGCATTTTCTCTGACTGTTGTGTCAATGTTTTTTTTTTTTAATATGGTGTCTTCTGCACCTGAGATCCTCTCCTCTATCTCTTGTATTCTATTGGTGATGCTTGCGTCTATGACTCCTGACTCCTTTCCTAGATAGCCTATCTCCAGGGTTTTGTATTTTTGTGATTTCTTTATTGTTTCTATTTCCATTTTTAGATCCTGGATGGTTTTGTTCAATTCCTTCACCTGTTTGATTGTGTTTTCCTGTAGCTCCTTAAGTGATTTTTGTGTTTCCTCCTTACGGGCTTCTACTTGTTTACCTCTGTTCTCCTGTATTTCTTTAAGGGAGTTATTCATGTGCCTCTCCAGTCTCTCTATCATCAACATGAGGCACAATTTTAAGTCTAAATTTTGTTTTTCTGGTGTGTTGGGATATCCACTACTTGCTGTGGTGGGAGAGCTGGGTCCTGATGTTGCCAGGTTGTCTTGGTTTTTGTTGCTTAGATTCTTGTGTTTGCCTCTTGCCATCTTGTTATCTGTGATGGTAGTTGGTCTTGTTGTCTCTGACTGGAGCTTGTCCCCCCTGTAGGCCTTTGGGCCTGTGAGAGCATTTCTGGGTGCTCAGCTCTCTGAAGGCAGGTTGTGAGTCTCGATAGCTGTGTGAAGGCCCTAGCTCTGGGAGCAGATGTCCATTCCTAGGTAGCCAACTTTTTGTATTTTTATTAAACTTATTTTACTTCTGATGTTTGTTTTGTTTTGTTTTGGGAAAAGATTTCTATGTATATAGCCTTGGCCATTCAGGACCTCAATCTGTATACCAGAATGACCTCAAAGTAATGGAGATTTCCCTGTCTCTGCTTCCCCAGTTCTGGTATTAAAGACATTCATCTTCAGTGCCCAGCTAGACTTCTAATGAAAGTTTCTCCTCCACCTGGTATATGCTATGTCAGCTATTATAGTTATTCACGGCTTAGAGGAGACTTCAAGTGTAATCCTTTAAGAAATTGTCCACTTTAATTCATATATATTACTATTATATGCTTGATAATATGTTAAGTGTAGAGATTTGAACGTTTAAGTGTAAGCACAAGTCACCATGAATTATAATCTAGAATTAATTCTAGTGTTTGCCTTAGGCACAGGAGCAAAGTGGTACAACACAAAGGAAAGCCAAATGAAATGTGCCCTTTCTGTCTAGTAGCATTACATGTTTTCATGATTATTTCATGAAGGCCAGATGTCCTGTTAGCAAGTTTTGTCCTTTTTGGCTGCATGAACGTAGATGTTTATCTTCTGTACCAAGGTCTCTTTCTCTTTATTACGTAACCACTCCTCATATACCTTGTGTTCCATTTTATTTTTTTCTCATAAGTTATATTTTTTAAGTTATTTGTGCATATGTTATGTATCCATTTTCATGTGGGAGTGTGTACATGAGACGTGTGTATGTGTGTGTGTATGTGTGTGCGTGTCTATGCCCTTGTTGACCCGACGCCAATATTTGGTTTCCCCTTTGATCTTTGAACATCTTGTTTATTTGAGAAAGTATATCTTACAGTTTGGAGCCAGCTGATGTGGAAGTTCCATCGATCTTCATGTCTCTGCTCACAGTTCTGCAGTCTCAGGTTCTGACCTGTGCATGTGGCATTCACTGGGGCGTGGGGACCAAAGCTCCTCAGGCTTGTCTAGAAGTCGCTGTATATGCCAAGCCTTCTCTCTTACTCCTGTCCTTTGTTTTTCATAAAAACGGAATCTTTTTTTTCATACAGTATATTCTGAGCATGGTGTCCTCTGTTCCCGCTCTTTCCAGATCCTTTTCTGTCACTGCTCTAGAGGTGGTGGGACCTGGAATAATAGATCCAATAAAGGAGGCAGACAAAAGTCTCAATCAATAGCCAATGTTATTCAGAGCCCCAGCAAATTTGTACTGTGAGGGTTAAAAATGGCCACACGAGTAAAGTTCTTATACGTTCACGTTGTATGCAATCATAAGGACAAGCCCATTGTGGCAAAAACATTTTTCCCATAGAGACATATAAAGGATAATTTAAACATTTAATTCAAAAAGAAGAGCAAGCAATAATTTCTATCTGCTGCTGTTGCGGTAAATATTGAAAAAGGGCATACGACTGGTTCCAGAGGACTGCCGCTCCGTGCTGCCCCAGCTCTTTGTGGCCTGGACAGTCACTCCCAGGCGAGTTCCAGCACCACTGGGCCATATAGATCTAACATTAATTCCTCTCAGCAGCTGTTAGTACACCCTCTTGTTAGTATCTCTCCAGGCTGCCTCTCTGCTAGCTGCAAAACCTGGGAACTCCACTCACTTTCTCTGTTGCCACCCCCTGGTCCCAGTGGTGGCTACTCTCTCACGGTTGGTCTCAACTGACCTAATTGTTATGATATAATTTGCCTACTTAGATAAGTCAGATCATCCTGTACAATTCCATTCCTTATAAAATATTCATAACAACCTGTATCCATACAGAGATGCACAGAGAGGAAAATCTACATCTGCCTCTGTGTTGCTACCTTGGCTTCTTCCTCCTCCTCCTCCCTAGACTTTCCCTGATTACCCTTCCTTCCCATCCACTGAGGAGCTCCTGGACCTGCCTTGTGTAATGACATCATCCTACATGCTACGCCTGGGAGGAGCAGGCAAGCACATTCCAAGTACAATTCCATGTACTGACGAATCTGAGGTCACAAGACTCATATTTCTTGGACTGTTCTCACTAGCACTCCATTTCTGGAGTGGTTCTAACTTCTCACTTCCCTACTGTAGCGGTAAATATTCAAAGAAGAACCAATCCTTGCTTAAGCAGGCATCGCAGAGCCATATGGCATTAGCGGGGTATTTTCATCTCAGCAGTGACCACCTTCCTGTGACTCTCTGCCATGAACTCTGCTCATAATCTCTGCAAGTTCCCCCTTTACTTATTGTCACAATTCCCACTAGCCACACGAAATCAAAACTCTAGAAACTTGTAACTTAACAATTAGATTTATCTTAGTAAGTTCTCACTCCACAAAACGTCCACACAATAAACTCAGAGCCAATTGATACTGATATAAACTGCCCACCTAGATAGGACAGATTGTCCTGTAATGTAATAATCCATCCCCTATACGATACTCATAGCTACCTGTGGCTATTTAGAGCCACATGGAGATGCCTCATCTTCGTCCTCCATCCCAAAACTCTGTCCCCGCCTTTCTTTTTCACTGTCCAATCACAGGCCTTGCCTTATCTTGTGACAGGCACACACACACACACACACACACACACACACACACACACACACAATAAAAGCCACATAATTGGAAACCATAATATGCAAGCAAAATATCAATGTGACAAAAAAATGTCTAAACAAATCACTGTGAGTCAAAAGTTTACAAAAATACCACTGGGTTTGATTTGCATTGTCCATGCACTGCTGGGCATAATCCTTCCCTTATGGGGTTAATATACCTAGTAAGACACCACTGGTGAAAAATGGCGTTCTTTGGTAAGTAAATGTCAATTGCAGATAGCTTCTTGGTTAGGGATGGGAGCTTGTGTCCAATTTCCCTCTCAGCATGGGGAAACATTTTGGCTTGAACCAGTGCAGGCCCTGTGCACGGTCCTACTGCTCTGAGAGTTCATAAATGTTTCAGTCCTGTTGTGTTTGGAAGATGCTGCTTCCCTGGTGACATCCATGCCCTCTGGGTCTTAGAATTTTTCTGTTTTATCCTCAAACAGCTCCCTGGACCCCGAGGAGAGGGTTTGCTTGTTTTGGTTGTTTGGTTTCTGAGCTAGGGTTTCTCTTGCTCTGTTATTTGCCTAGTTGGTCCATTGGTGGTACTAGCCTTGAACTCAGCACTCAGGAGGTAGAGGGGTTTGTTTTTAATGAAAATTGCTATTAATCTTCCTAAATGTTCCCAGTTCCTGATGCATATTTATGTCTTCTCAGTAAGTACTTTCATAAACAGTACGCAGTTAAAGTATTTATCTGCTAATTGCAGCCCACTGGTCACCTTTAGAACTACTTCTGCGTTGCTCTCTGTTCTTATGACTATAGGTTCATTCCTCCCTCTGTACATTTTTTTGTGTATGGTTTCCTGTGGAGAGCCTCCTTTATGTTTCATATAAAGGAAACCGATCTGCCAGAGAACCACCTGGTCTAGTCTCTTGGTGTGGTGTTGGGATCTGAACTCTGGTCAACTGAGAGAGCAGTGGGTGCTTCCGAGCCGTCTCTCCATCCTCCACACTGTATTTTAAACAATCTTTCAAATCTAGTTCCTTGAGAATTTCTTTTTATAGACTAATTTATTATTGGATATTTTATGTGTTTACATTTCAAATGTTATCCTTTTTCCCAGTTTCCCCTCTGCAAGCCCCCTATCCCATCCCTCTGCCCCTGCCTCTGTGAGAGTGCGTCCCTCTCATCCACCCACTCCCCATCACTGCAATGGGATTTCTCTACACTGGGGAAATCCAGCCTTCACAGGACCCAGGGCCTCTCCTCTCACTAATGCCAGACAATGCCATCCTCTGCTACATATGGGGTTGCAGCCAAGGGTCCCTCCATGTGTGCTCTTTGGTTGGGGGTTTAGTCCTTTGGAGTTTTTTTTTTTTTTTGCTGGGGAAGAGTTTGGTTGGTTGATATTGTTGTTCTTTCTATAGGGTTACAAACACCTTCAGATCCTTCAGGCCTTTCTCTAACTCCTCCACTATTGTCCTTTTGCTCAATCCAATGGTTGGCTGTGAGTCTCTGACTCCTTATTGGTCAGGCTCCGGCAAAGCCCCTCAGGAGACAGCGATATTAGGCTCCTGTCAGCAAGCACTTCTTGGTATTCACAATAGAGTCTGGGTTTGGTGTGTGTCTATGGGATGGATCTTTTACGCGGGACAGTCTCTGCTTCACACTTTGCCCCTGTATTTCTTTAGACAGGGACCCTTCTGGGTTAAGAATTTGGAGATGAGTGGGTGGTCTTATCCCCCAACCAGGGGCCTTGCATAACTTCTGCATATGATCTCTATAGGTTCTTCCTCTCCTTTGTTGGGCATTTCAACCACTCTCATCCCTGTTGGGTCTTGAGAGTTTCTTTTTTTTTTTCTGGCATCTGGGACTTGCTGGTGACTAACCCTGTGTCCCATCCCCCATTGCTACACACCTTTGCTCAATTTCCTGACCCTCTGTATGTCATCCTCAACTCTTACAATATCTGATTCTGCCCCTCCCCCCTTTCTTCCAAGTCCCTCCGGCCCTCCACCTCCTGTGAGTATTTTGTTTTCCCTTCTAAGAAGGACTGAAGCATTCAAATTTTCAAACTTCCTTTTTTCTTGAGCTTCATATGGCCTATGGATTGTATTCTGAGCTTGTGAGCTACTATCCACTTATCAGTGAGTACATACTATGAGTGTTCTTTTGTAACTGGGTTACCTCACTCAGGATGATAGCTTCTAGTTCCATCCCTTTGTCTAAGCAATTCATGAAGTCATTGTTTTTAATACCCGAGTAGTGCTCCATTGTGTCCAGCTTCTGGCTATTATAAATATGACTGCTATGAACATGGTGGAACATGTGTCCTTGTTATATGTTGGAGCATCTTTTGGGTATATGTCCAGGCGTGGTATAGCTGGGTCTTTAGATAGTACTATGTCCAATTATCTGAGAAACTGCCAGTCTGATTTCCAGAGTGGTTGTACCAGCTTCCTTTTCTACCAACAATGGAGGAGTGTTCCTCTTTCTCCACATCCTCACCAGCATCTGTTGTCACCTGAGTTTTTGATCTAAGCCATTCTGACTGGTGTGAGGTGGAATCTCAGGGTTGTTTTGATTTGCATTTCCCCGAGGACTAAGAATGTTGAACATTTCTTTAGGTGTTTCTTGGTCATTTAATATTCCTCAGTTGAGAATTCTTTGTTTAGCTCTGTACCCCATTTAAATAGGGTTATTAGGTTCTCTAGAGTCTAACTTCCTGATTTCTTATATATATTGGATAATAGCCCTTTGTAGGATGTAGGATTGGCAAAGATCTTTTTCCAATCTGTTGGCTGCCGTTTTGCCCTTTTGACAGTGTCATTTGCCTTACAGAAGCTTTGTAATTTCATGAGGTTCCATTTGTTGATTCTTGATCTTAAAGCATAAGCCATTGGTGTTCTTTTCAGGAAAATTTCCCCAGTGCCCATATGTTTAAGGGTCTTCTACACTTTCTCTTCTGTTACTTTCATTGTACTGGGTTTTAAGTGGAGGTCTTTGATCCACTTGGATTTGAGCTTTGTAAAAGGAGATAAGAATGGACAGGTTTGCATTCTTCTACATGCTGACCTCCAGTTAAACCAGCACAGTTTGTTGAAAATTCTCTTTTTCCCACTGGATGTTGTTAGCTCCTTTGTGAAAGATCAA
Source organism: Micromys minutus (assembly GCF_963924665.1). Taxonomy (NCBI): domain Eukaryota; kingdom Metazoa; phylum Chordata; class Mammalia; order Rodentia; family Muridae; genus Micromys; species Micromys minutus. The sequence goes on from NC_137968.1 coordinate 5,421,430, forward strand.
GTGATCATAAATGTGTGGGTTCATTTCTGGGTCTTTAGTTCTATTCCATTGATCTACGTGCCTTTCTCTGTACCAATACCATGCAAGTTTTATCACTATACAATGATTTTTGATCATATTTATCCTACCTTTCCAATAAGGGCAATTTGTTGTGTTGAAATATTCTTAGGTATGGGGCCTTCTCCTGAAGCCTGGTCACTTTATCAGGAGCTTCAGTCTTGGGGAACACTGACCCCTCTCCCAGCAGCTCACATGCCCCATACATGGCTCTCCCACTTTCCCCAGACTGTCCTATTTTCTTGCCTCACTTCCTTCCTCCCCTGTTGAGGTGTTTACAGAGAGTAACTGTGGAAGTCCATGTCCTTAGGAGTTTCAGCTTGTACTGTGTCTCACACACTCTTAAACTGCTTACTTCCTAACTTTTCGTAGGATATGCTAATATTAGCTCTTCACAAGCTGACTGCTTTACAACAATGTGATGAATGTACCATTTCTATCTAGAGATATAATAAAAATTTACATGTTTTACTTCAATTCTTTCATTCAACTTCTCCAGTTTATCCTAAACAAATTGATTCCAAAGTTCTTAATTCTTTTTATATTTGTTCCCAATCCATGTGCCGCCAAAAAGTATTAATTGTCTTATTTTTATAAGAGATATTTTTCTTTTTAATTTACACTTCACATATATTGTTCTGTGATGTTGTAGTTCATTCAGTGATGAGTAATAATGTTTCGTAAGGTTGTAACAAGTTTTGTCTACTTCACGTACCGTTGTTTGAATTGTTTCTACATTTTTGCTATTATGAAAGTGATACGAATATTTTTAACATGTGTCCATGATACCTTTATGAGAATTTTGCTTGGATATGTTTCACTCATGTGTTCAACTGTAGATGGTGATTCTAAGGTGTTTTCCAGCTGGGTCTTCAGTCAGTGACAACTCAATGTGCATGCTTTTCACTAAACCTTAATGAGAACATTGATGACCTAAGCCAGAGCTTTTTCTATCAGTGATATTGGTCAGTGTCAGGAGGATATTGATTTTGCACATAACTATAGGATAAATGACTTTGCTCATACCATAGTTTTTCTGTTCTATTAGTACATATTAATTAATTATTAGTGAAAATGTACTTTAAAGATAATATTTTCATGCATGTGTATAATGTATTTTAACCTCTTTTGCTCTCCTCCTATTTCTGATGATCATCTAATTCTTCCCAGGTCTTTTTTTTAAATTAGATATTCTCTGCATTTACATTTCAGATGTTACCCCCTTCTCCCAATTCTATCCCCCCTCCTCCTTCCATTTTCTCCATGAAGGTGCTCCCTCTCCCAACCACCGTCTCCCACCTCAGCACCTTGGCATTTTCCTACACTGGGAAAATGAGCCTTCGCTGGACCAAATGTGTTTTCTCCCACTGATGTCAGACAATTCTATCCTCTGCTGCATATGCACCTGGAGCCATGGGTCTCTCCATGCAAATTCATTGGTTGGTGTTTAAGTCCCTGGGAGCTGTGGTGGGTTTGTGTAGTTGATAATTTTGTTCTTCCTATGGGGTTGCAGACCCTGTCAGCTCCTTTCCTCATGATATGTATTCACTTATAAGCAAATACAAACCCCCCAAAAGCTTGGATACCCAAGAAACAATTCACATGACTTATGAAGCTCAAAGAAATGCCAGAAGGTGGATACCTCAGTCCTTCTTAGAAGGGAGAACAAAACAGTCATGGAAGGAAATAAAGGGACAAATAGAGGAGCAGGGACTGGAGAAAAGATCATCCAGAGACTGCCTCACCTGAGGATCCATCCCATATGCAGCCACTAAATTCAGGCACTGTTGCTGATGCCAAGCAGTGCTTACTGGCAGGAATCTGACATGGATGCCTCCTCAGAGGCTCTGCCAGCCCACACTGATACAGAGGAGGATGCTCGCAGCTTTTGAGTTCTATTTCTTTTTCATTCATGGCGTGTGTGACCCTTGCAGTTTTTTTTTTTTAAGGGTTTCTTATAGGATCTCGCGTCAGGAATTACTATAAGAATATGGGCTCCTTATCAGTGGTTATGCTAAACTGAAGAACAAGTCTTCCGTCCATCAGTTGCCTATGCTACAGCCTCTTCATGTGGGCTGAAGTTTCAGGGTGCGGTCCACCCGTCCTGCACCTCCTGCTCACTCTTGCAGTGCCCAGAGGACCTTGTTACCCAGTCCGCTCTTGTCGAGGGCTGTGTCTACAAGCACTCTGCTGTGAAGTCAGCCGAAGAGCAATGCTCCACTTCACGGCCGTGCTCCCACCGCCTCTACTCTCCCCTTCTGCTTCTGAGGTGGTCCTCCCCGAGCCATACAGAGGAGTGGTTCTGACTAATGTGGGTGCTGAGTGAACAGAGGCGAGCCTTCAACAATCCTGTTCTCTGTGATTCATTGTTCCTCACCCGTGGGTCTCTGTACTTGCTGCTACCCAGTGTAAGAAGGAGCTTTTCCTCTGATCAGACCTATGCCGGCATTAATCTTTGGGCATAAGCACAATCATTTAGCCGGCAATTAGATGTGCATATTTTATCCATGTAGTCCAACAGTAGCAGGAGCTTTCCCACTGTGGCCTATGACCTTCCCAGACATGGATTTCTGACCAAGCTGACAGTATTAGACATGGGTTCCTTCCTGTGAGGTGGGTCTAAACTCAAACCAGAACGCCATTGGTAACCCTCATTACCGACTTCGGTTGCTATATCTTGCACAGCTGGATCAGTCGTGTGGCACACAGGGTTTATAGCTGAATAGGGTTTCTACGGCCATTCTTTCCAGCACCTTCTGGCAGAATGTGAGCTAGTCCTCGGGGAGGCTGTTGTCCATCTCTTGGTTCCACCTTGATTTCTGTGTCCTCTACCAAAGTGTACGGTGTGTCCCACCATTGGGTCTTGTGATGCAGTTGTAGTGGGCAACCAAGTGCTGTGAGGACTCGGTGGTCTGTCTTACTGACTGCCTGGCACAGGGGTTTCCACTTAATAACCCATGGCTTCTGAAAGCATCCTTGTATCTACCAACAAAAGCACTGCCATTCAAACTTTAACTTTACCCTTGGGACATTACTTAAACAGTTGTATCTTATTCAGGATTAAGCCTCTTTATTGCTGTCTGTTGCCTAAGGAGACTCATGTTGTCTGTGGTATTAAGAAATTAAATTTTCTGAGGCCCTCTAGATTCTTAGTGCTGATGTTTGGCAATTATTTTGTTTATTTCCAATTAATTAGTTACTACAACTCTCCCTTCCTGATGTCTATCAGGAAATTAATTCCTGTTTTACTTCTATTTGAAAAACAATGAATTCTAAATCTTTCAAGTTCATTTCTATAACATTTCTGCTTTCTTCTTTCTTACACATGAAATTGCTTTATCAATCATCTCTTTTCTTTGAATCTTTAAAAGTGTACAGTTTAGACTTGCTGACTTTGTTGTTGTTGTTATAAATATCCACTTTGAGCACTGAGATTCAAGTGAGTGGATCAGGAAGGTTTTCAATCTCTCCAGCCTGACAGCTATGAAAGTGCAGGGAGTCTTGTTAACCCATCAGCTAGACATCCATCTCTCTAATCTCCCAGACGGTCCTGATGTTTGAGGAGTCTCTTAGCATCTGCTTAAAATTCTCAAACTGCTTCTATCAACTCATGGAATGTGTGGTGACTTTTGGTTACACATCTGTAGACATTTGGGGATTGGTGTCAGCGACTAGCCTTACGTCTGATTCTTATCTGGCACTACCGTGAATTATGGTGCAAATATAACTGAGAAGAAAAACACACAGAAATGGCCAAACGCATGATTAGGGCATTTAAAGGGGAGGAGTCTAACTTCAATTTGTGACTTGGTAATTTAGTACTTACCTTGTGCTTCTTTGTGTTTCTCAGTGGTTTGGTATTAGAGTAATACTCTATCATTTGATCAAAATGAATAGAACACTATAATAAATGAAAAACAAATGCTTTGGATTTGGTGATTTTTAAATGTAGTTAATAAATAATACAGCAATGACCTTTCAATCCTAAAAGAACAAGATTATATAACACACTTAGAATATAGCCTGAAAAAAAACAGTAATTGATTATTGACCAATTATTAAGGTTAACTAATAATTAATATTAAACAATATTATACTATTATGATAAAATTATATTAACTAATAACTACTATCAGTACTAACACAATTGACATTATTATTAATATTAATAATTATAAATAATAGTAACATTAGAATAATTTGTTAATAACCATTACTTATTTTAGTTAATATCGTGATTATGACAATGATGATGATGATGTCATCTTATAGCCACAAAATTTTACTCTAAAAAGATTATCTGATATCTATGCCTCGGTCAGAACGTATCAGCTTTTTAATACTAAACAGCCAAATTGTTTTCCTGGAAGTCTAATTTAAATAAATTGTCACCATAAATACGTAAAATTGCTTTCCATTTTGACATTGATCACCTTTCTTTTTTTGCTGATTTTAATTTCATTGGTTATTTCAATTATTTCTAAAAGTGTTTAGAGACTGTTCTCATCTGGTTTAGTTCTGCCAACTGCCGACTCAGCAAGAGACTTTCTGGAGGTTTAAAATCCAAGACTAGGGTTCAGCAGGCAAGGTTCTTCCTTGTTCTTTAGCTGAGAGATGGCCACCTTCTTAGTGTGTCTTCATGTGGTCCCCAGTCTATGTGCACAGAACACACACAGTCTGTGTGTGTAGTGACTGGCCAAGGCCTGCTCTGTGGTGAGCTTTACCCACTCAGACTTCCATCTCTACATACAGATAAAGTTTTACTTCGGGAGTCAGGCTTCCAGATACACAGTTTTTCGTGAACATAATTCAGATCATGTATCATTTAATTGCCAGTCAAGGATAAGTCAATATATTTTCTTCTTTTCATTGAAGTTTAGTGCAGCTATTTCTGAATCTGCTTTTGATAGCATTTTAATATAATTCCATTGTTTTGCACTTTGAAAATAGAATTTAGTTTTCATTGAAACAGTAAATGTTTTTTAGCACCTTTAAAAGGAAACAGGTATTTTCTTAGACTGTGTTCACTTAATACCTTTCTCTCTTGTTTGTGAATGATCAGGCATAAAATTTTAGATCACAGTGATTTTCCTCACAGGTCTCTAAGCATTTAAATCAGCATTTCTGGTTACTTTCACTGATTTTTCTAGGGTTGTGGCTAAAAGTGTGATGTATATTTTGTATGCCTATCACCTTCTAGTCCATAGAACTTTGGGGAAAAAAAAAAACAAGAAAAAGAAAATGTTCTGGTTAGGGCTGGAGAGATAGCTTAGTGGTTAGAGTACCAACTGCTCTTCCAGAGGTCCTGAGTTTAATTCCCAGCAATCACATGATGGCTCACAACCATCTGTAATTGGATCTGATGTCCTCTTCTGGTGTGTCTGAAGACAGTGACAGTGTATTCATCCATAAAATAAAATTTAAAATGCTCTGGTCAGTTTCGTCCTTTTTCTCCCTCCGTAGTTACTGAAGTGGGAAGAGGTCTATTTCAGCTGTCTTCAGGTTCAACTGTGGGTCCCAGATTCAGTTCATCACTTTGGGACTTTATTTTTCATTTAATTCAATATATGTCCACTTTAATTGAAAGCTTTATCACATCATAACTTTCTAATGTCTTTGAATATTTGTGTCTATTAGATCTAGTACTTAGACCTCACAAGTCTGTACATGTCTTTTTCTTTAGCTTATAGTTAACTGATTGTAGTGGATTAAAATTCTTTGGCTGGACAGGAAATCACACATGTATAACTTGGCTGTCGTGCTGTTAAATGCTCTTCCTGAATATCTGTCTATCTGCTTTACTTGGTTCAGATTTGTACTATTGGGCATGGGGTTTTCACTTTCATATGAATTGGCCAATTTCAATCTACTATCTATCTATCTATCTATCTATCTATCTATCTATCTATCTATCTATCTATCTATCTATCTATCTACCTACCTACCTACCTACCTACCTACCTACCTGTCCTATCTATCTATCTATCTATCTATCTATCTATCTATCTATCTATCTATCTATCTATCTATCTATCTATCTATCTGTCTGTCTATCTCTCCATCCATCCATCCATCCATCCATCCATCCATCCATCCATCTATCCATCCATCCATCTATCATCTATTCATCTATCCATCTATCTATCATCTATCTATCATCTATCTATCTATCATCTATCATCTGTCTGTCTGTCTGTCTGTCTGTCTGTCTGTCTATCTATCTATCCATCTATTTATCTATCTATCATCTATCTATCCATTGTCTACTTATCTATCATCTTTTGTCCCCAAAATACCATATTTTCTTTCTCTTTGTTTTCAAAAATCTAGGGCCTGTTATTCCAACTTTGCTGCCCTTTTTGCTGACTTTTGAAGGCATTAACTGCGTCTCCTTAGCTTCTGCTGTTCTAGAGTCTTATCATATCATCATATTCACCAGTCCGAGGGGGTTTCAGTTTTCTAATAACATCTTTTCTCCTTAGCCTGAGTTTCAGACTTCCATCTGTTCAGTGTCTCCTCACTAGGGTGTTTGTACCACACTGGTAACTGAAATGTCTCCTCAGCAGTCTTAGGGACATGCTCATGCCATCCCAGCCTTCAGTGATGGGACCGTTCTAACGTAGATACCTTACATCCTTCCACGGCAGCGGTAGCATCTGTTCTTCAGTCAGTGCAAATCTTCGTATTTGTTTAACTCTCTCGGAGTTATTCTAGTTGCATATTAATTAATATCATTCCAAATGGACCTTACTATAATGTTAAACTAGATCTCATATCCAATAAATTCTTATTTAACCTTTGCCCAGCACATTTCGGATCTAGGCAGACGATCCTCCTTCTGTATCTGCTGGTAGATAAGATCAGATCTTTTATGATTATCAAGGCTCAAGGAGGAGGCATGTGAGTGCACAATGCAGTTGTGTACGACATCTACCACGTTTGCAGCTTCTGTCTAGTTGTTATTAAAACAGGCCTCCACTCCACCAGGGGGGCCTCCACTCCACCAGGGCGGTCTCCACTCCACCAGGGGAGCCTCCACTCCACTAGGGGGGCCTCCACTCCACCAGGGGAGCCTCCACTACACCAGGGGGGCCTCCACTCCACCAGGAGGGGCCTCCACTCCACCAGGGGAGCCTCCACTCCACCAGGGGGGCCTCCACTCCACCAGGGCGGTCTCCACTCCACCAGGGCGGTCTCCACTCCACCAGGGGAGCCTTCACTCCACCAGGGGGGCCTCCACTCCACCAGGGGGGCCTCCACTCCACCAGGGCGGTCTCCACTCCACCAGGGGAGCCTCCACTACACCAGGGGGGCCTCCACTCCACCAGGAGGGGCCTCCACTCCACCAGGGGAGCCTCCACTCCACCAGGGGGGCCTCCACTACACCAGAGGGAGCCTCCACTCCACCAGGGGCAGCCTCCACTCCACCAGGGGGGGCTCCACTCCACCAGGGGGAGCCTCTACTCCACCAGGGGGGCTTCCAATTCACCAGGGGGCAGCCTCCACTCCACCAGGGGGAGCCTCTACTCCACCAGGGGGGCTTCCAATTCACCAGGGGGAGCAGCCTCCACTCCACCAGGGCGGCCTCCACTTCTGGATACAGATGGCCCATCTTTATGTCAGGTACTTGCTGTACAAGCATCGTGTTCTGTTATGGGTCTTTGGGATAGGTTTGCCTTATGTGTGACCTAGTTTTATTTGAAAGTCTTGCACCCCTTTAACCAGTTTCTGATGGCTTTTCAGCTCTAATTCTCCTCTGAGTAAGGAAAGGCCCTTCAGTCAGGGTCAGAGAGACCTTTGACTCTCAAACTCTGTGCTTTATGAGACATGGATTCTTTTCATTTGATTTGTTTTTCTTAGGGTTAGTGTGAGTCTTTTCACTTCTGTAAGTCTAACCTGGCTAATAAATTAAAATGTCATAATAATTAACTGTTCTGTCTAGAATGGTCAGACTAAGTGTGAGCCATTGAGTAATTTGTGGTAAAAATGGCAGAAAACTTATCTTAGTGCTTTTGTGAAGAGCCTTGTTAAAAACCATCTACTTAGGAAAACTTAATGAGTGGGTGCCTCACTGCAAAGAACAAAATTTTAATACTTGGACATTTGGCAATATCCTATGTAACAAGGTTTTAAACTTTCTCACTCACTTTTATTTAATTCAAAAATTTTATCTTACAGTTGGGAATGTCATTTCTGATAGAATACTTCCTGTTCAGATGTAGTTACTTGATTTCATATGAGAACACAATGGAAGATTTCCCATGATTCTTCCTAAATTTAATTTTAGAAAGGAGATTGAAATGGCATTCTTCTTTTATGAAAAGCATTTTATGATGTTTATTTACTGGTATTAGCTGTCAGCCCTCCCTTTGGTCCACCATTGGTCCCTCCCATTGGTCCTTGGCCTCAGCATTTCCTCCTGCTTCTGCTCTATTTGGAGTCCAGTTTCAGAGTCTGCTAAGCACACTATCTGGGAGGGAGGATCATTTTCCAGTTTAGCTTCCAGTGTCTGTCTGATTCTCCAGCAAATGCCAAAGACCTACCATTCTGGGTTTTGGTAAGGGATTAGCAACTGGGGGCCTCCTAGTTTTCTATGTAATCTGTTGTGAGTAATTCTTTTTCCATGACAACGGCTTTCAGATTCCACTTTATATCTTCCCTTCTCCATGATTCTAAGGAGCTTAAGCACTAGGTGTGGAGCTTAGGAGGTAAGTTATGTATGTTTACTTCAGATGATTGAAATGTCCGCGTCAGTTCTCCTGCGCATACTCATCTTTATCTGAAACTATACTCAGGACTTTCTACAGATGGACTTGTGTTTATATATGTTCTTCTTAATGTGGCCTCTTCTACCGTGGAGGACAACTAACCTTTGAGTGCATAGTGAATTAATATATATTTTATATGTTATCTGTACATTGTCTTTGAGGCTGATGTTAAGATCCATTCTAGACAGTTTGTTAGAGTTGGTGAGATTTAGTTTGAATGAGCGTCTCTAAACTTCGAGCTGTATATTTTTACATTCAGGTGTCATTGGAAAGATAATTGTAGAACAACTTGTGATGCTTCTTACGCTTCTTCATTGTACTTTTCCAAGTAAAAGATCAGAGGAGAAATGAGAAGTGCCTCGTTACAATCAAAGACATTGCTAAAAATTAGTTTTTCTTTTTGGTACTCATTAGAGATAGAGAAGTTGGCTTTAAGATGGCTATGAATTTTTATTAGTATGTAATGTATATTTTAAACCTAGGGCATTCATTTTATGTATTATCAATCATTATTTATAAAGTTGCTCAATAATTTTAACAACTGAAATATTTATAGTGTTAGTAAAATATTGAAGATATAGCAGTGTTGTGGAAGTGTTTAAGATGAGAACAGGTTACATCTGAGAAAATCGTGTAATAGGTTGCATCTTGTGTAGTTCACACTAAGGACTTTTATATATGTTTTTCAGTACTTTTTTCATGTTTAAAAACATGGTTTGACTATTTTACCATTGGTGGCTGTGACCATGCTGTATTTATAAAGGTTTATGTCCAGACACGCATGCATATACGTGTACAGACAGACGCATACGGGAAACTTAAATGTTGCACTAAACTTTTTTTTCCTTTTAAACCAGTTGTGAGGTGTTGTGGAAATGGGACTTTACTAATGTTATAATTTAGTTTTTGAGTATATTATTGCACCACACAGATACACAGAACATGGAAATGTAATGGCATTTAAAGGAAAACTATGTTGCGATTTGCCAGCTCAAAGACTAGCCCTTTGCTTCCCGCACAGTTGCAGCTGACATTGCTGTTGTCCTGGGTGCTTCACACTGTCTGTCCCGGGCAGACGGTGTCCTCCACTCAATGTCTGAATTCCTTTCCGTTTCTAAGAGGAGATAGACATTAAGGACATTGCTCGCCCCCTGAAGGCATTATTTTAGAGGGAAGTGACTTGAATAGGAGGATGGTGGCTGCAAATTCCAGCAGGGCGGAGCTGTGTGTTCTCTGAGGGAAATTAGCGCAGGAGGCCGCAGGCAGCAGGAGCAGGAATAGTCTGCTGTGGGTGCAAGATCAATGTGTGAGCAGCACATTCCAAATACGCTTCCTCAGTGTTGAAAGTAGAATCAAATGCTGTACAAAGCACACTTACAGTCTCCTTTAGTAATGTGTTGTATAGACAACCATAAAACTCTCATGTGGGTATTATAAAATGGCAGGACATGTTATGTCTGTGTTACTAAACTGATACTCACTTTAGACCGAGGAATTTGTTAAAAATAGGTTCACCTGCTCGAGAAGAAGAGAGAGGAGCCGGGGCAGAGCTGGAGTCGTGTCGGGCTGTTAAATGTGCCGAAAACAGTTTTATCTTTTCAATTGCTAAAGGACGGATTCTACTTATGACTAACATGGCAGATATCTGTGCTGATTATTTTGATTAATTATTTGATTCTCCATGTTTTAGTCCATGTTTGATATTATGTACAATCTAATTATCTTCACAAAGCTATCCAAAGTTGGTGCTTTTTTCGACATACATGTACAAGTGGAGACCTTTAATAACATTTCATTAAATACTGATTTTTTTTTCCTGCAAACTGCTTAAATTCTTTTCTTAAAGCTTGGTAATATATGAGAGCAGATAGAGTGATATTTAAGCTCTTTTTTTCAGGTAAATTTATGAATTATCAAAGTCTGAAGAAGCCGATAAGTTATTTATTAAGTACGTTTCTGCTTACACGTGTATGTTGTAATCAGCCGAGGCTCTGAGAGGGAACTCGGGACTCTGAATTTTTCACTCCCCTGTTTTTTTAATATGTTTGTGTGTGTGCATGTGTGCACATGCACGCATATATTTAGTGTGGGTATATGTGCCGGTGTCTGTGTTTGTGTGTATGTGTGTGTATGCAGCCCATACGCAGTTGTTTTTAGCTTTTGTCATTAATGTTAAATGTTTTTTACAATTTGTTGATATGTATTGTATCTTATATAAAATAGTATTTAGAAAATAGCTTAAAAAATGTTTAGATTTCCTTTCTAGTTTCATAGCGCGCCCGCACACACAGACACACACACACACACATATACACACACACACGCACGCACACACACTCACAAACACACACACATACACACACTAACACACATAAATGTAGTTTTTCATATGAGAGAAAACATGTTTCATTTGTTTTTCTAAGTCATTTATTTTTTATCGGTTGAATATCTATAAAATTTTAAGAAAATCACTCCTAATAATCTTAGGCTCATTGATTTTATAGATCTAGAGAAAGCTTCCTGTGGAGGGGGTACTGAACTAAGAGAAAAAGATGAGTGTCCACTCTGCGGCATCTTTGTACACACACTAAGCAATCCACCTGCTAGGACATTAGAGCCTATACCACTGAGTTATTTGGGAGAATTTTAAAAAATAATTTATTAAATGTATGTGAATCCACTGTCGCTGTCAGACACACCAGAAGAGGGCATCAGATCCCATTACAGATGGTCGTGAGCCACCATGTGGTTTCTGGGAATTGAACTCAGGACCTCTGGAGGAATAGTCAGTATTCTTAACCACCGAGCCATCTCTCCAGCCCCTGGGAGACAGTTTTGCTGAAGAGTTTTGGCATGGGCAGGGCCTTGTTGAGGACTCCCAACCCTTGGCACAATTGGCAATGCCATTACCCATAGGTGCCATGCTCAAGAGAAGTGGCACAGTTTTTGTTGGAAGTGTGTGAGCGTGTGCAAGTGATCAGTGTGTACACGGAGTAGTAATTCCAGCGTCCTCCTCTGGAGGTTTCTGTCCTGAGTCTGCTCTCCCACAGAGCCACCTACTGAAAGTAGCCGACCCTGTGTGTTGTGTGGGATAGAGAGTTTGAGGGTCAAGGTTGTGGTGGTGAGAGAGCCCCGCCCGATCCCATCCTCACTGAATATGTATCTGTCCTTTTCTCATTTCTTTACTGCTTAGTCAGGGTTCCAGGGCCCAATCCACACGGGACACTACACACACACACACACACACACACACACACACACACACACACACACGGCTATATCATATAATGATGCGTTATTAACATTACATTATATATTATATTAATAATTTTAGTTACATGTTATATATTATTAGCATAATATTGACCATACATATACACCTATAATCTGTCCACACCGAGGGCGATTTGTTACCTAGTCAGTTTTCCGCTTGTCTCAACAGCTCTCACCGAGTCTGCTGTGGTCACAGCGCTGCAGTAATGATGTGACCAATCCATAATGCTCTCCCTTGTGCACACAAGCTCACGGCACGCGCACTGTCTTCGAGCACTGGTACCCGCTATGGATCTATAGTCTTCTAAGTTGACAAGATGTGTACTTTGTCCCATGGCTGACTTGGAAGTGATCACTTGTTCACCGAGTGCAGGAATACATGGGACACAGTCACTTCTCTATTTCACTTTGTTTTGTGAGGAAACCGCGCAGCCGCCATTTGTCTGTCTGTCTCTCTTTCCCTTGTCCTACCAGGCTCTCTGTATTTGGCTGAGGGGCAGTCATTCCTGACTTCACCGTTTGCTATGTCTTCTCAGCCCCGGAATAATTCGGTTCCCCATCCTTCCCGGTAAACATGGGGATTCTTTGACCAGTTCCAGAAGCCGACAGGCTTTGTTTCACTTCCCATCTCCCCGCTGCCTTTACTTCTTTCCCGCGTTGCTGTTTTCCGCGACCGCACTTTTTCTTAAATACAGGGAAATAGAGCATAAATAATTTCAACTTGTGAAGTAATTGACAGGGATTTTTGTATAATTTATAAATCTAGGAATAGGTTCAGTTACATAATCACCTGGTAACTACTCTTAGTTTTCTTTTGTTTTTTCCTTGAGAGCCAGTGGAAATGTTAAGTGATCCCCCCGCCCCGTTGTTTGCCCGTGGTCATTCCACTGAACACGGTCTTCGAAACCACGGTCTCACGGTTCCCCTCTGACTCCGTAAGTGCACACGAAGTCCGTGGAGCGTGCGATTCGAGTCAGACTGGAGGAACAGGGTGCAGTGACATTTACCGCAGTTCAGGAGTGTTCAAGTTCCAGTAAATTTAAACTGCAGGGGTGTCCCACCCCGAACTTAGTTATTTTTGAAAAACCATCTTAACCCTCTAGCTCTCAGTGAGTGAGAACGAGTCACTCTTTTCTACCTAAACTGTTCTTTTCACAGTGACTGCCTGCCTGGCTGTCTCAGGGAATCTTTGATCTAATAAAGCCTCAGGAGAAAGAATGAGGCTTTTGGCCAATTATTACTCTTTTTTCTCGGCTTTTGCTCGGCTGAGCCACAGGGTGCTCTAGCAAATATTTGACAGCCAGAGCTTTAAAGAAAGAAGGATTTCCGTGGTATTAACTATACATAGCTGATTTTAAGCTTTAATATAACATCACTAACCCGATATAACATCTCTAAGATGCTCAAAAGCGACTCTTGATTCCAGCACTCCTTGGATAAAAAGAGGAAAGTGCTACGCTGTTCACGCTGACTTTGCTCACTCCAGACAACCTCAGAGAGTATGACATTTATGTATGTATCAATTAGAACGTTTAAATCAGACGGAACGTATCTTTGTCTTCAAAATTTATTTCTTTATCATGGCATGGAACATCCTTCCTTTTAGTTTTAAATAATAATATAGAATCATTAGTTGCAATGCCCATATTATTAAGTAACGTGGCAGAACTTTGCGCCTCTATCTGATTATCTTAGTACATGTTTGTCGGCCTTTTACTGTCCCCTCAGCCTCTGCAGCCACCATTGTAGTCTCAGGTTTTCATGTGAACTTAAAAAATTCCATCTTGTGGTGCTCTGCCTTTGTAATATCTTCCTACTCACTAATTTCTCTTTCAGTCTGAAGAATTCCTTCTAGCATATTCTGTGTCTGGTCGAAATATACCGCTAGAGATTTTTTGGCAGGTGGTGTGAGGATGTTTCTTGTAATTTTATAGTGTACGTATTTTATTGCTGACTACAGTATCTTTCTTGCTGGCGGTTTTCCCATCTAGTAACGTGAGCCTCTCATGCCCGGCCTGTGCCATTTGTACAGAATGTTTCTCTGAGTTGGTGAGTTGGGGACCCTCACAGGATTCCGGTTTTGTTTTGTTTTCTCTTATTGCCTTCAGCATTTTATTTTATACTTCATCTTCAAGAGCATAATTATTGTATTGAATTACACTCATTTGATCCCCTAGTGACTTTTGACCTTTTTGTTCAGGGGTGTTTGTGTTCTTTTCTAGGTTTAGGGAACATTTTAGTATTTTCTTCTAAAATAAACTTCTTATTTCTTTGATCGTCTCAAGTTTTCTATGGAATACCATAAGCAATATATCTGCTCTTTTAATGTTAAAAATTGCTATAAGCTTTCTTTATTCTTCTCCATCTGACTTTGCATTTTCAAATCGACTGTCTCTGAGCTCAAAGTCTTCCTTCGGTTGATCTAGTCTCCTCAGGCTTTACGCTTCACTTAGTTTATTTTTTACCTTGAGGATTTCTGTTTGACTTTAAAAATGATTGCTTAATTCACTTCCCTTTATAGAGTATTGATTTTTTTTTCTGTGTTTACTTGGAGTGTGTTGAGTGTCTTTAAAATGGTTGTTTTAAAATCTTCATCTAGAGCTTGTCCTACTGGTTACTTTATGGATGGTTTCTAGAATATCATATATATTTTTTATATAATAAATATTTATTTATTAAGCCTATCTATTAGTTCTCTGCAACCTTCTCATTATTGTGGAGTCTGTGCTTATTATCTAGTAGCCTTATGTCAAGTGCTGTGTTGTCGCTGTTCCAGCATGAGAGGGACACATAAGCCAAACTTTTCCGAATTCAAGGTTCCTGTGTTGTTCATTCTGAAACGGAGTACTTACAAAGGGCAGTATATCCCTGAGGCTTCTCCATACATCTCCAGTAGGCTCAGGTGCCTTGTGCACAGCGACCAGCTTGTAGCCAGGTGTGTAGGCTTCAGCCCTCCAGACAGAGCTCACACACAGAGACCACACTCATGGCTACAATGTTGTCATGCTCTGCCACCTGAGACTCTTCTGCCAAGACCAGTTCAGCAGTGAAGTAGCTGGGGGGGGGGGAATAGAAATATAGGCTACCTATTTATTGTTAAGGAGCAACCATGGTCCTCAAATCTTGCCACCAGCCACAGATGAGGCTGCCTAGAGTAGGTGATCAGCTGACTTGAGCCATGTGCTGCCTCCTACCAGGGCCGTCTGTGAGTATCACTGGTTCACGTGCCTCTGTCTGAATAGATGTAGAAGCTGCATCTGAAAACTGTAGCCTTGACATTGGGACATTTCTTTATCCCTGGTGTAGCAACAGGCTCTAAGACAAGGTCAACGGTTACCTAGGGGAATGGGCTTTTAGACTTTACTTGGTCCTTGGTTCTACCATGACATACGTGGTAGTATTAAGTCTAAGACTTGTACCTAACTAACTCCCTTTTCCTCCCTAAGCACAAGGGATCTCTGCAAGTTGGGTTGTGTTGCTTCAAGTTGAAAGAGGCGTGATTTGCACAACTTTAAACTTCTTGTTACTTATTATTTATTTCTTTATAATAACTTACTTTACGTTCATTAGTGTTTTGCCTACAGGTATGTCTGAGGATGTGAGAAGTCTTTGAACAAACAGTTGTGATGTGTTACAGACATGTGGGTGCTATACGTTAAACCCAGGTCCCGTGGAAAAGCAGTTGGCGCTCTAACTACTGAGCCCTTTTCTAGCTCCCAACTTCCTGCTTTTTAAAGTGTCTTTTATTTGGTGTTCTAGGCCTTTACATGGTAGGGAGCAAGCTTCTATACTGGAGCACTTTTACGTGAAAAAAGGTACTTCACTAAAAGAATGTCCCGAGCCGGTTCCTTTTGTGCCTACTCTGCCTCTGGGGGTGAGGAGGTGGGCATACATGTTGATTTCTTACACTCACTCTTCCTCTTGGTCAGACAGCATGGTCTCTTCTGGTTCAGCCAGATGTGAGTAGGTGTCAGAGGCAAAATCAATAATTTCAGACCAGCATCTACGTGGATCAATGTGCATATGATTGTCAGGAAACACAGTTTTTATAGTTACAAACCATTTAAAACACCAGTTTAGTTTTTCTTCATAATAGAGATAATGTTTGATATTGCATCTATCTCTTTGGTTTCTGTATTAGCTTAGAATTTTGGTTGTCACTGACTAATATGAGAATTTAAAAAGTTATTGCCACTAGAGACACGTTGATTGTCATTTGTTTTCCTTTTTCCTTTTCTTAACTTAGTAAAAGTTCAGTGTCATAACTTTTATATGGAATTCAGGATGAACCATGTACCTTTGTGACTTTTTTTTTTAATCTTAGAAAATATTTTAATGATAACAAATGACCTATACTGTAAAACTGTTTTAAAGAAAAGTGGATCTAACGTGTGTTAGAATTGTCAAGTGCTTCTGTTTTACAAAGGAAGCAGTTTCCATGACAGCCAGCAAGATGGCCATATATAGCTGAAAGCTTCTACCTCAGCTTCAGTGTCTCAAGAGAGCATGGCCGAGAACAGCCGTAAAAAGGAAGAGAATCTGTGTGTCTTTGAGTATCATTAGGAAAGGCTCTTCTCACACTTTTGGTCCTAGATCTGGCTTCCATTATCTCTGACGGGTACACGAACCCTTATTATGAAGCAGTGATAACGTGTCTCAGAACTAGCCAACAAATGTTGGAAAAGCCAGTGTGACCAATGTGGTGTTCCTTATACAAGTGGGGTGGCATGCAAGCTAGCAGTGTGGCTCAGCCCTAGAGCCAGCAAACCCAAGCCACAGGCCTGGGAACAGGCCTCTTTGTTCCAAGAAGGGAGAGAAATAACTGACGGCCAAAACCACATATTCATTAGTGTTGCTTCCAGAACACACTTTCTATTTTTTTCACTCAAGATTAAATAACCTAAAAATTAGCCTAATAATTAGTTCCTACCTAATGTTTTTAGAGAACAGAGATAAATTAAAGGTGAAGCAAGTGATTAATTTATATCAGTTACTTTTAAACTTGCTGAAGAAATTTTGCCTTAAAGTAACAAAACCATATAATTCGTTTTGTTGACTTTATGTTAAAAATCATGTCCACCTGCAAAAGACCATCCTGACCCTACTCGGCTACTTATCCTCATGGTCTCAGACATCCTATGTAGTTGTTTCTCTTTCACTGGACTGTTTACTGAAAGACATAGTCTATTTTAAATATACCAGGCCATACAGAAATACTTGAAGAACCTGACAGTCTTCTTTTACAAAGTTCAGAACTCCTAGTGTCTTTGGTCTTTTTCAGTCATATTTTATTTTGGCCCAGCACTAGCAAATAGCACACTCGATTGCTTTCTTACTTTTCCTTAATATGTTTTCGGCAGAAGGCATTTATAGAGCAATGTGGGGAAATATCCAGCAGGAAGTTAAGAGTATTTTATTTATTGAGGAGATGTAGACTTATTTATTTATTTTTATTTTTACTGGATATTCTACGTACTTACTTTTCAAATGTTATCCTCTCTGTCACTTGTATCTTCTTCATGCTGACTGCCCATGGAATCAGCACCATTTGTTGAAAATTCTGTCTTTTATTTTCATTGAATGTTTGTAGCTCCTTTGTCAAAGATCATGTGACTATAGATGTGTAGATTCATTTCTGGGTCTCCAATTCTATTCCATTGATCTACCTGCCAGTTTCTGTACCAATACCATGCAGTTTTTGTTGTTGTTGTTGTTGTTTTGTTTTTATCACAATTGATCTGTAATACAGTTTGAGGTCAGGGATGGTGATTCCCCTAGAAGTTTCATTATTGTTGAGAATAGTTTCTGGTAATCCTAGTTTTTTTTTTTTTTTATTCCAAATAAATTTGCAAATTGCTCTTTCTAATTCTATGAAGAATTGAGTTGGAATTTTGATTGAAATTGTATTGAACCCGTAAAGTGCTTTTAGCAAGATGGCCATTTTTACTATATGGATTCTGCCAATCCATGAACATGGAAGATCTTTTCATCTTCTGAGATCTACTTTGACTTCTTTCTTCAGAGACTTGAAGTTCTTGTCATATAGATCTTTCACTTGCTTGATTAGGGTCACACCAAGGTATTTTATATTATTTGGGACTATTGTGAAGGATGTCTATTATCTAATTTCTTTCTCAGACTGTTTGTCTTTTGAGTAAAGGAAGGCAGTTGATTTGTTTGAGTTCATTTTATATTCAGCTACATTGCTGAAGTTATTTATCAGGTTTAGGAGTTCTCTGGTGGAATTTTGGAGTCACTTAAGTATACTATCACATTATATGCAAATAGTGATATTTTGACTTCTTCCTTTCCAATTTGTATCCCTTTGACCTCCTTTTGTTGTCTAATTGCTCTGGCTAGGACTTCCAGTAGTAGGAGGGAGAACAGCCTTGTCTGACAGTCCCTGATTTTAGTGGGATTGTTTTAAGTTTCTCACCATTTAGATTGATATTGGGTACTGGTTTGCTTATATATTACTTTTACTGTGTTTAAGTATGGACCTCGAATTCCTGATTTTGCCAATACTTTTATCATGAAGGGGTATTGAATTTTGTCAAGTGCTTTCTCAGCATTCAGTGAGATGATAATGTGGGTTGTTTGTTTGTTTTGATTTCTTTTATAGTGGTTAACATTAATGGATTTTTTTATACTGAAACATTCCTGCATCCCTGGGATGAAGTGTACTTGATCTTGGTGAATGATTGTTTTGTTGTGCCTTGAATTTGATTTTCAAGAATTTTGTTGAGTATTTTTGCATCAATATTTATGAGGGAAATTGGTCTGAAGTTCTCTTTCTCTGTAGGGTCTTTGGGTGTGGTTCAGGTATAAGCGTAATTGTGGTTTCACAGAATGAGTTCAGTAGTGTTCCTTCTGTTTCTGTTTCTATTTTGTAGAATAGTTAGAAGAGTATTGGTATTAAGTCTTCTTTGACAGTTTGATAGCATTCTGCACTAAACCTATCTGGTCCTGGCTTTTCTTGGTTGAGAGACTTTTAATGACTCCTTCCATTTCTTTAGTGATTATGTGACTGTTTAGATGGTTTATCTGATTCTGATTTAACTTTGGTACCTGGTATCTGTCTAGAAAATGGTCCATTTCCTTCAGATTTTTCCAGTTTTGTTGAGTATAGGCTTTTGTAGTAGTATCTGATAATTCTTAAAATTTTTTCAATTTCTGTTGTTATGTTTCCCTACTTCTTTATTTTTAAAGGAAGATTGTTAAAAAGTTATTTTATACACGTGGTTTTGATCTAGGGGAGAAAATGTTTCTTTCTATTTTCAGGAACATCTCTTTAAATTTTCATCTCTAGTATAATGTTTTTGTAATGTAAATATGCAAATTTTGTGCTCTTTCTGAGAATGGTGCTGGAGAGAAGATGATGGTATCACAAGATATAAATGACTTTTATTCATGTTTGAAGATAATCTGCAAGAGTCCAATTTGTACTGTTTTCCTCATTTTAAGCAGTTAAGAAAAATACAGTTTGTCTTCTAAAGAATTCTTTGCATAGGTGATTGGTGGGGCTAACTAATCATAATCTGAAGCGATGAGATTGATAGGGATAGCTAAGGGGCAGCGCACGCATCCTCCTGGCGTGCAGATGTTAGGTGATATTTTATGTGCCAGAATGAACATTCTGCTATGTGAAAGATAATGTTTTTAAAGTTGTCTTCATGGAGTCAGACCGGAGTGCGCAAAATGTGGAAATAATTGTGTTGGCTGTCAGTTCTGTGAACAGATATCTATCTATCTATCTATCTATCTATCTATCTATCTATCTATCTATCTATCTATCTATCATCTAGCTATCTACCTACCTACCTACCTACCTATCTATCTATCTATCTATCTATCTATCTATCTATCTATCTATCTATCTATGTATCTATCTATCTATCTATCTATCTATCTATCTCTCTATCTCTCTATAAGTGTTTCATGAATATCTCTATTGGAAAGTAAGCATTTGGGCATTATGTAAGGATTATTCTTTACCCCAACTATAGGTACATCGCTGGCTCCTAAATTATCTTATGGAACTATTTAATTTTATGAACTTTTTCACCTGCTTCAGTTTTTCAGGTGCCGGGGTTTCCGATGTGGCCCACTGCCCTCAGCTCTGCACATTTAAATAAAGTACATTTTATTTATTTTTGGTTTGAGCTGGCAGTGTTCCAAGTAATCCTCTGTAGTTTACAATGAATTCTTTTAGGAAAAACCCTCTAGCAAAGTCTTGTCTGTACTGCTCCTCTTCCGAGTTAGGGAGGGCAGTGGAGCTGTAGCCCCTCTGTTTGATATTTAGGCTCTCTTCTCTATGAACAGCCTTTCTTCAGTTTATTCCCCGAATCTCAACAATAGTCTCCTCCCCGTACCTGGAAGAGTTAAGTCCTAAAACTACCCATAAAAAGCAATGAACTAGTACAAAATGCTTCCCTTCCTTGGCAGACTTACAGGGTTGGTGTGACTGAGACCTCCTCACTGAAAGAACACTGTGACATCTAGCTACTTCTGAGGAGTTGTTTAGAAAATTATGGGTGTATTTTCTAGTGTAAGATACAAGCAAATAAAATTGTAATGATTACATTTTAGATAAATTATTAATTATGTTATGTATTTACTTTCAACATAGTATGAAACGTGCCTGTACCTACTTTACTTAGTAAATATTGAGTATCTTTTCGTGAACTTGATGTTGAGATGATATGTCTAAAATCACAATTTGTACTAGTAAATTTTATACTTCAGCACATGAACACAGACAAAACTGTGAAAAGTCTTAACTGTCATAGTTTTTTAATTGTCACAATTACATGGTGATTAGTGAGTAAAGGCATGAAGCAATAAAGCTACTTTGGGGGTAGCCCTAAGAGCACCCTCAGAGTGAGCAGTTGAAGAGTTTAATAGGATGGTCAGGTTCCACTCTCTTGAGGCAGAGAGATCTGGGCAAAGCTGGAAGAAAGGCTGTAACCTGGCTGCTGTAAGCCTAGAGCTTTGGGGGTGTGGTGAAGTCAGAAGGGGAGGTAAGCTAACTTAGGCCACATAGGGAGTCCAACCTGACTTTTGCTTAGAGAAGAAACTAAGGGACAGGGTAGAAGGAATCGTCAATAAAGAGCAAGCTTTGATATTAATCTATCACTTGCAACAACTGTGAAATACTCCAGGTCTTGAAATTAGCAAGAAGAAAAATACACTTTGAAGAGAACCTGGGGATCCAGGTTAGTTGAGACTGCTGGTCTTCCCATGGGGCCACCCTCCTCCTCAGCTTCTTCCAGTTTGTCCCCAATTCAGTCACTTAGGTCCCCGGCTTCTATCTATTGGTTTGGTGCTAGTATCTGTATCTAACGTTCAACTGATTGTTGGGCCTTTCAGCGGACAGCCATGACAGTCTCTTGTCTGCAAACACAGCGCAGCATCAGGCCCATGGGCCTCCCCTTGAGCTGGATCCCACTGTGGGCCTGTCACTAGACTTCCTTTTTCTCAGGCTGTTCTCCATTTTCGTCCCCGAAGTTCCTTCAGACAGGAACAACTTTGGGTCAAAACTTTTGACTGTGGGATGGCAACCCTGTCCCTTCACTAGAAGTGAACTAGACAAGTTCCTCCTCCGCACAGAAGAGCACTGCGTTCAAGGTTCCTCCCTTTGAGTCCTTCACCTCCCTGGTCTCTGGTACATTCTAGAGGGTCCTACTTCCAGAGGTTGCCCATTCCTACTCTTTCTGCTGGCCTTCAGGGCTTCAGTCCTGGTTTCCCCTAATACCTGATCATGTTCCCCCTTACCTTCCTTGTACTCTCTTCCACTCGGGTTCCTCCCTCTCTCTGTTCTATACTACCCATGATTACCTTCTTCTCCCTTCCAAGTGGAATTGAGGAATCCTCACTTGAGCCCTTCTGCTTGTTAACCTTGATCTGTATGGTTTCTATCGTGGACATTCTATACTCTTGGCTAATATCCACTTACTAGTAGGTACATACTATGCATGTTCTTTTGGGTCTGGGTGACCTCACTCAGGATGATACTTTTTAGTTCCATTCATTTGCCAGCAAAAACTCATGATGATCTTGTTCTTAATAGTTGAGCAGTACTCCATTTTGTAAATGAACCACATTTTCTGTTGTGGGGTATCTGGGTTGTTTCCAGCTTCTGGCTATCACAATGAGGCCACTATGAACGTTGTGGAATGCATGGGGTTCCTTTTGGTTATGTGCCCAAGAGTGGGATAGCTGGGTCTTCAGGAAGATCTACTTTCAGTTTTCTGAGGAACCTCCAGACTGATTTCCAGAGTGATTGTACCAATTTCCAGTCCCACCAGCAATGGATGGAGAAGTGTTCCTATTTTCTCTACATCCTTGCCAACATGAGCTGCCACCTGAGTTTTTGGTCTTAACCATTCTGATTGGTGTGAGGTGGAATCTCGGGGTCATTTGGATTAAGGACTTTGAACATTTCTTTTGGGGCTTCTCAGCCATTCAAAGTTCCTCTGTTGTGGATTCTCTGTTTAACTCTTTACCCCACTTTTGATTGGGTTGTTTGCTTTTTCAGTGGTTAGCTTCTTGAGGTTTTTAAAATATATTTTGGATATTTGCCCTCTATTGGATGTGGGGTTATCAAGGTTTTTATTTTTTCCTCCAATCTGTAGGTTGCCCATTTGTCCTATTGACTATGTCCTTTGCCTTACAGACGCTTTTCAGTTTCATGAGGTCCCATTTGTCAAAATTTGACCTTAGAACATGAGCCATTGGAGTTTTGCTGAAGTCGTTTGTCACAATAGAAGTTCTGGTAGAATTTTGGGGAACTTATATATACAATCATATCATCTGAAAATGGTTATATTTTGCCTTCTTCTTTGCCAAATTGTATCCCCTTCATCTCCTTTTGTTGTCTTATTGCTCTAGCCAGAACCTCGAGTGCTATACTGAACAGGTATGGGGAGAGTGGTGTCCTTGTCCCCGATTGTATTGGGACTGCTCAAGTTTCTCTCCATTTAATTTTATATTGGCTGTTAGTTTGCTGTATATTGCTTTAATCATGTTTAGGTATGGGTCCTGAATTCCTGATATCTCCAATATGTTTAACATGAAGGGCTCTTGTATTTTGCCAAATGCTTTTTCAGCACCAAATGAAATGATCGTGTGATTTGTTTTTGAAGAGTTTTTTTGTTTATATAGTGGATTATATTAATGGATTTTCATATATTGAACCAACCTTGCATCCCTGGGATTAAGCCTACTTAATAATAGTGAATGACTGTTTTGATGTGTTTTTGGATACAGTTCATGAGAATTTGAGTATTTTTGCATCGATATTTGTAAGTGAAATTGGTCTGAGGTTCTCTTTCTTTGTTGCATCTTTGTGTGGTTTAGGTATCAGAGTAATTGTGGCTTCATAGAATGAATTAGATAGTGTTCCTTCTGTTTTTATTTTATAGAATAGGTTGAGAAGTGTTGGTATTAAGTCTTTGAAGGTCTGATAGAATTCCACAGTAAAGCCATCTGGCCCTGTTTTTTCTGGGGTGGGGGTTGTGAGGTTTTAATTACTTCTTCTCTTTTTTTTAGGGGATACAGGCTTCTTTAGATTGTTTACCTGCTCTTGATTTAACTTTGGTACATGACATCTCTTAAGAAAATCATCCATTTCATCTAGTTTTTCCAGTTTTGTTGAATATAGGCTTTTGCAGTAGGATATGATGATTTTCTTTTTGAACTTCCTACCTTTCTGTTGTTATGTTTCCCTTTTCATTTCTGATTTTGTTAGTTAGGATACTGTCTCTGGGCCCTTTAGTTAGTTTGGCGAGGGGCTTATCTATCTTGTTGATTTTCTAAAAGAACCAGCTTTTTGGAGTTTGTTGATCTTTGTTCAGTAGCTTTTGTTTCTGTTTGGTTAATTTCGGTGTAGGGTTTTATAATTTCCTGCCTTCTACTCCTCTTGGGTGTGTTTGCTTTCTTTTGTTCTAGAGCTCTCGGGTGTGCTGTCAAGTTGCTAGTGTAGGATCTCTCCATTTTTTTTTTTAAACCAAGGCATATAGTGTTATGACTTTTCCTCTTAGTACTGCTTTCATTGTGTCCTATAAATTTGGGTATGCTATTTCATTATTTTCCTTGAACTCCAGGAAGTCTTTAACTTCTTTTTTTAAATTCATTCTCTGACCAAGTTATGGTTGAGTATAGAGTTGTTCAGTCTCCATGGGCATGTGGGTTTTCTGTTGATTTTGTTGTTACTGAAGCCTTAGTCCATGGTGATCTAATAGGATGTATGAACTTATTTCAGTCTTCTTGTATCATTTATCTTGTATCGTTTACGGCTTTTATTTGTGACCCATTTTATGGTCAGTTTTGGAGAAAGTGCCATGAGGTGCTGAGAAGAAGGTATATTCTTTTGTTTTAGGGTGAAATATTCTCAGATATCTGTTAAATCCACTTGGTTCATAACTTCTATTAGTTTCCTTGTGTCTCTGTTTAGTTTCTGTTTCAATGACCTGCCAGTTGGTGAGAGTCGGGTGTTGAAGTCTTCCACTATTATTGTGTGGGGTTCAATATGTGTTTTGATCTTTAGTAAAGTTTTTTTTTTTTATGAATGTGGGTCCTCTTGCATTTGGGACATAGATGTTCAGAACTGAGACTTTCTCTTGGTGGATTTCCCTTTGATGAATATGAAGTGTCCTTCCTCATCACACTTGATAACTTCTGGTTGAAAGTCTATTTTATTGTATATTAGAATGGCAACTTCAGCTTGTTTCTTAGGACCATTTGGTTGGAATACTTTTTTTCCAGCCTTTTCCTCTATGGTAGTGTTTATCTTTGTTATTAGGGTGTGTTTCTTGTTTGCAGCAAAATGCTGGATCCTGTTTGCATATCCAGCCTGCTAGTTTATGTCTTTTATAGGGAAACTGAGTCTGTTGATATTGACAGATATTAAAAACAGATGGTTGTTAGTTCTGAGGAGAGGAAAAGCAGCCGGCATTCCTCCAAGCTCCAGCCTAGGCCCCATATTTAACAGCAGCATTCACTTCCACACTCCCCAACCCTCCCAACCACCATGCAGCCAGCACTCCCCATGGCACGGCTGTTTCCTGTCCTTGGAGAAAGTAGAAAATTAATGTCCCGGAGGTGGCCGACAACCAAGAATTCCCAGCAGTTGAAAAGAGATCTAACATCTGTGTCCAGCTTGTAAGGACAGGAAAGAATGCGCTAGTTATTGATAATAGGATGTGTTATCCTTTCCCAGGTCAAAGAGGTCCTTTTCCAAATGTATGATCCCTCCTTGAAGTCTAAACAAACATCAGTTTGAAGGATAGCATTCTCTTATCCCTCTACACAATCATGTAATGCCAAGTCTTGAAGCCCTAGCTTGTGCATTTTCCTATATAAACCCCATTTTCCTATATAAGACCCTAGACTGGAGTGTCGGATTCCTACCTGTTGCCCAGGTAAGGTTGTGTCCCCATTCGAACTCAAAATTAAAAACATTCTAGTGTGCTTACATCAAAGTTGTGGTTCCTGGTGGTCTCCTGGGATTCTTGTGAACTGGGCACAACAGTTCCTGTTATGTTTGCTGTTGTAGGTAACATTATGTGCATGTGGTTCTCTCCTTTTGGGTCTGTTGTGAGACGATTGGTAGCTTGTTTTCTTCTGGTGTAGTAATATTGTTGTATTTATGTGGCACATACATAATTTCAAGCACTAGGGAGTTAGATGTAGGCAGATATCTGGTAGAGTCAGGTGGATATCTGTGAGTTCCAGTTTTGTCTGCATAGTGAGCTCTCGGACATGCAGTGCTATGTAGAGATAACCTGCCCCCCAAAACAAAAGAAACAAACAAAAACCAAAACCAAAGAGGACAGAGAGAGACAGTCATTCTGTTGTTCCTACTCCCTCACAGCTTCTAAGACCTAATAACTAAATTGCACAATAAAATTTTGTAGATCAATAATATATAATTGATTGAACTGTACTACCATGGATTCTGTAGACTCTTGTTTACATTTGATGACTGGGAGACTAAAAACACAGTATAATACTGTTTGCTGTCTCTGTTCAGCCCTCAAAAATTGCCTGTCACATATATATGAACATATTATAAATATATGAATATAGGAATATGTATTTATTTTTACAGGTTATTTGAAATGACTTAGATACCAGTTTTCAAAAAAAATGTTAACTTCTAGATAATTTGGGTTTGATAATAATTGGGTTTTGAAACTACTTTTTTATCTTTATTTTTTGGGGGTGGTGTGCCAGATTTCCAGCAATGAGATGGAGATGTTGAAATTATATATTAAATAAGGAAAAATGGATTTATTTTCAGTGTCTAACCAAGTTTTCCATGGAGCTCTTTTAAAAAGAAACAAATTTGTACAAAAACTGTCTTTTTGAACTTTGGCAGAAACATTGTTCTTTTGGATTAAAAACTTTACTTGAGAAGCTATAGAACAGGACTGCTGTATGTTTTATGACTAGAGCTGCAGAGCAGAATTACCAATCAATTATAATGGTGTTGAATAGTCCTTTTTAAAGTGTGGTTTCCATGGGGGAAGTGTGTTATGAAGCTGACACCCTTCCTACAGTGCCCAGAACTGCCTTGGATCAACTGTGTTCTTTCAGTGCTGTGAGGCCCTAATCAGCTAAGTACCATAATCCTCCTTAGAGTACATTCTTACTTGACCTGAGCTATATCCAGCCACACAGTAACAACAGCAAAAATAGCCATGCCTTCGCAGGTCTGTGACTAAAATATTGTATGGTTCCTCCTTGAATAGCTGCTGTGTGATGCGTAACGTTCAGCAGCTGAGTTTTGTAATAAAATGATTACAGGCAAAGAGAGCCTTTCGGATGATCTGATTAAGGATGGCTCCCCCGACTTTGCTAGGGTTAGAGGATTAAGAGAAAGCACTGCCTGCCCTGATGTTGACGGATTTTCGTCAGTGTGATGCTCCCTGTTCCACAGATGTGCACTGGGTGAACAAAGGTAAAAACAAAATGAGAAATGTTAATTGTTATGTGTAAAAATATTTTCATGCTTTTTACAAGTGTAACTTGCTTTGCTCAGACATACAACAGGAACTACAGACGTGGTGCGTGTATTCCGCATGTTCTACATGATCATATGCTTTGTTTAGATTCTTGGTGTTTCAAAGCTTTTTTTTTTTACTTCAAGAGCAAAATTATATCTAAACTGTATAGTTAGCATTAAAGAATTAATCACAAACTGTATCTTTTCATTCAGTTTTGGAGTGTCCATGTTTCACAAAGCATTTAACAAGATTGAAGTATCTTTTCAGATTTTTAAATGTTTGGATGTCACCGATACAGTCTTTCATTCTTACAATAACAGTTACTAAATGAAAAAAGAAGATGGTGCTTTTCTGATTTTTTTATTTTAATGTTGTTCGATATATATATTTATTTATAAAATGGCTGTTTTAAAATGATCTTTACTACAAGAATTTTTACTGAAATAAATAGCTAGTGTAGGTTGTTGTAAAGTTCAAATGCATAGAATGACTTTCAGTGTCACTGAGATTCTTAAAGTGTTATATTTCCTTAATTAAGGGGTAAAATATATAAATATTAAGGTTTATCTTTTCATGTGTTCTCTTGTTGTCTTTAGATATGTTTTCAAACATCTACTGCTGTATTTTCAAAGGTTTGATGGTTAATTGGTAAAATATGTTCAGTATAGCCAATAAGAATTATAATGAAAGCAAAATAATAAGCAATATGCAAACTGAGATTGATATTAGATATTAGACCAGCAATAAAAAGTTAATTTTTTGGCATTTTCTCATCAATCACCATGCTCTTGCAGAAGTTTTAAATAGTGATCGATTTTCTTGCTCAAATTATTTTGCGTAGTCAGATAAGCATTTATAATGGAACATCTGGTGCATTGCATAAGGAGACAGAAATGCTACTTGGAAGGAGGATATAGGATCTTCCAAACGTGGCTTTTATTAACGGGTTCCTGTTAAGATTGCTTGAATATGGTACCAGAGGAAACAATCTGACCTATTTGGGTTAACAGTGAGAAGTGGTGAGCAGGTACAAAGCGGGTGTAAGTACATGTGAAATAATTCATGACTGCTTTGTAGTTACTTTCCTGTCACAGTTGCTCATTTTCAAGAGTCTTACCATGAGCTGTTATCTGGCTTCTGGTGGGCTTTGAACTTAATGAAGTGTACTGTTCTTCAAGGTTTATTTTAAGCAACGGTATCACTTGTTCTTCCAACTTACGTTTGAAAACCACTATTTTACTTTTCCTGTGTCTGATAGAATTTAGCACGTATATCTGCTTCAGTGTGTCCCGCATATAGCATCATCTTATAACAAAGTGATTGCTAGTTCAATACAGAATTTAAGTTTCCTATAGAGTGATTTAAAAAAAAAACAACAGTGTTTTAGTCAGGGACTGTATTTTAATGATTTTCCCTGTGGAACTGAATTCTACCACTGGAGGTAAATTTTTCTTATTTGTTCTTTGTCCTTAGAATCGTCTGTTACGAAAACCCACTATCTTTACTTTATGTAACTATTTTCAAAACTTTCATGTCATTTGTCCAAGATAGGAATAAAATTGTCTTAATTCTGTAGTAGTTGGTGTGATTTTAATATTCTACTGGAAACCCTTTTATTTAAGCAAATTAACTCGATGAGGTTTTGGAATCAGTTATAAGACTGCAGTTGTTCCTGAGAAACTGGGATTTAGGTTCGGCTTCTTCTCCAGGCAATCTTTCCTTCCTCTATGCGCTCCTCATGTATAACCTGTGCACGACTTTAGTGCTTTCCCAATATATGCTTGTTAGGATCGTCTGAGTCAAGGTGTGTAATTCATAGCTCTTATCTGAAGCTGCAGAGGCTCCAAGATTAAAATTTTGTTAACCTGCAGTAACTGTAACTGAGAAATTCTGATTCGGTCACTACAGTATAACGTTCTTACTAGGATGGCTTTTTCCTTTAGTCATTTGTATAAAATAATGTCAAAAGTAAATTGAATGGTATGTAGCATGTACGCTCATGACAGGTGTCCACCCATAGGCGCCCCCCCACACACGGTGTTGTAATATTATAATATTATAGTATTTTAGAGCTGCCTTTTATAGAAAGAAGAGCTAAAGATCCACCTGAACTTATCCGTCCATTTGGCAGTGGTTCAGTGAAGTCTAACTTTTAAAAATGTCTTCTCATAGTCTTTTTCTTTGGTTTCTAGAAAAACAAGTCCATCAGTGTCCAGGGATCCAAATCGAAGATACGACCAAAGTGAAGAAAGAGAGGAATATTCACAGCATGTTCCTTCAGATAGCACAATGCCTAGATCTCCGTCAGATTACGCTGATAGGCGACCTCAACGTGAACCTCAATTTTATGAAGAACCTGATCATTTAAATTATAGGGATTCGAACAGGAGAGGCCATAGACATTCCAAAGAGTATATTGTGGACGACGAAGATGTGGTGAGCAGAGACGAATATGAAAGGCAAAGGAGGGAGGAGGAGTACCAGGCTCGCTACAGAAGTGATCCAAATTTGGCGCGGTACCCGGTAAAGCCACAGCCCTATGAAGAGCAAATGCGGATCCACGCGGAAGTGTCCCGGGCACGACACGAGAGGAGGCACAGTGATGTGTCCTTGGCTAATGCTGAACTAGAAGATTCCAGGATTTCTCTGCTAAGGATGGAGAGACCGTCAAGGCAAAGATCTGTATCCGAACGTAGGGCTGCGATGGAAAACCAGCGATCGTATTCAATGGAAAGAACTCGAGAGGCTCAGGGACAAAGTGCTTACCCACAAAGGACCACAAATCACAGCCCTCCTACCCCTCGCCGGAGCCCTGTCCCTCTGGACAGAGCAGACCTGAGGCGCACAGACTCCCTACGGAAACAACACCACCTAGACCCCAGCTCTGCCGTGCGCAAAACGAAGCGAGAAAAGATGGAGACCATGCTGAGGAACGATTCCTTGAGTTCAGACCAGTCCGAGTCAGTGAGGCCGCCCCCACCGAGGCCTCATAAATCCAAGAAAGGAGGGAAGATGCGCCAAGTGTCACTGAGTAGCTCAGAGGAGGAGCTGGCGTCCACGCCCGAGTACACGAGTTGTGAGGACGTGGAGATCGAAAGCGAGAGCGTGAGCGAGAAAGGTAAGCTGTGCCGCTCGCCCAGGGCCCCCTGCCTCCTGATGGCTCAGCGACCGGCCACCAGATGCTCCCACGTTCGCTTCAAGTATTTGAAAGGTGTTGGCCGTGTTAGAAAAACTCTATATCACACACACACACACACACACACACACACACACACACACACACACAAATTTCTCCTGTAGAAAAAAATGCCCAATGCTGTAAAAAAAAAATGTTTTTTCTTGATTTTTTTACTGAGGTTTCCCTTAGGTGGCATAGCGTGGGTACACATACTTGATAGTTCTAGCCTTAGAAACATTTTTCTACATGTCTCTGTAAAACTAGGAATACGTTTGCAGTAGAACATTTGAAACATTGCTCAGGAATTTTAAGGAATGGAATCCTACTTTGTCTCTTTCCTGGGAAAGACCTGCTGGTATGTTTAGGTTTCAACCCTTGCTCTCAATGTAGTGTTTTTATAAATTTAGTATCACACTGTAGGTAACTGTGTATCCCTTTTCATTGCTATCATTGTAAACTGACTTTCAAGTCATTCTTTAGAGATTTCAGTGACCGCACTGCTATTCTGTCATAAGAATATGTTAACTGAATGTTTATTTCTTTGAGTTATAAAAATTCATTTTAAACGCTTATTCTTTACGTATATTTTTTGCCTACATGTGTGTGTGTGTGAGAGAGATGTTTGGAGTTTTATAAATTTAATTCATATTTTAAAGTTGCTTTCCAGAAGGGTTAACTTTTTTTTTTTCACTCTTATCACAGATGCTTGAACTTTTTATTTCCTGGCACCAACTTTTTCTTTTATTTTGACAAGGTCACAAAATACTGTATCCCATTCTCTGGGCGCTACATAGCTGGGCTGTGATTCAGGGTGCAGCTTCAATGTCTTCTGTTCCTCATACTTCATCCTTTGTTTCTAAAGCTCACCTCCTCCGCATATTTACTACTTTTCTCTTAGCAATGCATAACATTGTCTTAAAAATAGGATTGTGTGTCGGTTAGCTGCTATCTCACTAAGTTTATGTTCTGTCTGGATGCTCGCCTATGAATGTTTTTTATCACTGAGGAATAGCATGCTGAGTACGGCCAGTTTCCTTTGCTGATTTTTGTTCTCACTACGCACATCCTAAGATACCTTCTCATTCATCTTCAAATCTATGAAATAATTAGCCACATATCCTTTTAAATTATTTTAATCATTAACCTTTTGTTTTTTTCTGAAATTTATTTTGCTATGTGGTAAAGTAGGAGATTGGTGAGTATGTGACATGAATTCTCCACGTCAACCCTGCTTCTCCTTTCTCCCAGTTCGCCAAGCTTGGCAGGAAGTCCTTTTCTTTTTTATAACAATCAACAGCAATGAGCAGAGGAATTCAGGAACTTAAACGTAATATAGAGATTTATTCTACAGCCTATGTAGCTAGTAGAAAATACAAATCAGAAGTTCTGCTAAATGAAACCCAGAATAATGGAATTTTTAGAAATTATCAGACATGGTGGTACTTGCAGGAAAATGCTAATTTTTCTCATAACAAAGGAAAATATGAATAGATGTTTATTTTTTTATTCCATGTAGGAAGACTAAATACTGTAATGGAATGTGCCACACCATGTAATAAAGTTAGCAATGGCCACATTATCAATAGAATTTTTACAACACCTTATTAAAAAGTTAGTAGCCATAGAAACAATAGCTAAGGCTTTTGAAGATAATTCACTTGAGCATATACCAAAAAAATAACAGTAACTGGAATTGTGACTTGACAGAAATCTTAATAGTTATCAGTGCAATTTAATATAGTGTATTTAAAAAGTCATAAATGATAATATCTAATGCCACTACCCTACAAATGAAGACATACAACTTCAAGTAAATGGGTCCGAAAAATGCACATGCAATGAAAAAAATTAAGTTACGGCCTTATTTTATAATTTTTACTTCTAGTAATGAAATGTGAGAAAATGGAAACAATAGAAATACAGCTTGTAAAACAGAACCGAAGGTCTCTGTCAGTGTTTAAGCATAGGGCTCTTTTATAAGCAATAGTCTTAGGTCTCTGTCAGTGTTTAAGCATAGGGCTCTTTTTTTAAGCAAAAATCTTTAAGCATATTTAATAATGATGATTGTTTTTACATTTTGGTGAGCTATACATTATGATACTAATAGTTCAAAAGTAATAGTAATTTTAGGTGGTTTGTTTCATATTACATCTGTTAATTTATCCTTTGCTAAAATAATGCCTTCGTTTACTGAACAAGAATATATTTTTGCAAAACTCATAGAGATATATCATTGTAATACCTGAAAGATTTCTATGTGGTAGCCTTGTAGTGGTATTTTTGTTCTAAGTTTCTAAATTGATGGCATTGAAAACCCCCATACGTTTTTGTGTTTGTTAAACTTACACATGATAGTGGTGGGCATGTGTTCAACACAAATGTCTCGTAGAAAGAAACTCCGTATCACAAGAGTATTTTTCTCTAACTTAGGCTCCTAGAGCCCACACTTTTACAGGGACCTACTTGCTGTCTATCTAATAATTTGTTGGTTTTTTTGCTACTACACACTTCCTTGGCACAGTCATACTTCCAAATTTGGAGGAAGAAATATAAATGTTGTGGTTTTTCCTGTTGGGTAATTCTTCCGTAGTAATAGGGTACCAGACGGAAGGGTGGCTGTTGAGAGGAGATTTCAGAGAGGACGCTTGTGTCCTGTCTTGACGGTGCATCATTATGGTGACATTGTTATTCGTGAAAAGGTCCCAGATCTAGAAACTTTATAAACACAATCTAATCTACTGCACAGCCGTTCCTGGTGTTCCTCTAGTACACTGCATTCTCCCCTCATAATAAAGTAATTTTATCAGCAGCCTCTGCACGTGCACCTTTCCCTTAGACATTTTTGTGATACTGTCCTGATGAAGATCAATGAAGTTTTTAAAGATGACCATTTTTTCGTTTGGTCTGGCATAAATAATTCCCAAGAAAGTGTTTCACATCATGGTCAGTTTTGCCATTGTCTTTGCTTTCTGTCCTTCTCAATTTTGTTTTTTTTTAAATACACCAATCTCAGATCTTTGCAAGGCAAATTTGGACCAAGTAGCCTAATTTAAATTTTTTATCTAGTTATGAATATGTAACATAAACTACATCGTTGCAGAAAACATCTTCTCAGTTTTGAGTATGTGAGTTCCTGTTACATAGAAGATATTCTTGTTTTAATAATAAAGGCTCATTTTCAGCTCAAAGCAAGCTTTAATTTTTTTAAATTTGCTTTCATTTTGGCTGATCTTTCTGTCCTTCTCTCCCTCCTTTCCCCTCTCCCTTTCTTTTATTTAATAATGTCTTACTGACATTATTAGGGTATTGATGCTTTTGACATTAATTTGCTGCTTAGATTAGACGTCACTATTTTGAATATAGAATCTCACTCATTCATGATCACTTATTTTGCTTATATTTCATTGTGTGTGGTTGTTTCTTTAACTAAAAGTGAAAGGGAGGTTTAAGAGGAAGAGCATCTCCTTCTCTGCCTAAGAGATTCAGCCCTGGGTGTGCCATTCACTGAATATACATACCATCTTGTTCTGCTTCTAGAGCACTCGGTGGGGGCTGGAGAGATGGCTCAGCAGTTCCTGCAGAGGTTCTCAGGCAGCTTTCAGCACCCATGCTGTGGCTGACAATCATTTTTAAATCCAGTTCTAGGATATCTGATGCCCTCTTCTAGCCTCTGCTGACATTTAGGTCTATGTCCTTAACAATAGCATATTTTTTTTGTAATTTGGTTACTGAGAAACCAAATGAAACTATATAAACACACACACACACACACACACACACACACACACACACACACACGAAGTAACAAGTATTCTGATCATTTTAGATTATTTACTTAAGGTTCTGAAGTCAATAATTCTACAAGATGATTCCCCAGTGTTTTGGATATATACGTAATAATTATGGTTATGTACATTGTGTTGGTTTTACCTCTTACAGGATCTGCCCTGTGTCAAAACTCCCCATTGCTGTTTAAGAAGGGTGCATTGTTATTAATTGGTGAGGTGTAATTTAAGCTATAATTCAATGCCTCAGTAAATGTAAAGCATCTATTTCTCATTTCTCTGTCAAGACCTTTTTCCGTGCCTATTATTTAGAAGGTGTTGGATTGGACCCAGTGGAGGCTGTAGAGGTAAATAGCATTCTTTCTCACCTCAAGAACTTAAAATGAAATTCCTAGATACATAGACTTCAGTAGAGCCATTGATTCTGTACTCTTAAGTTTGCCGTGCACTTCTGTTTTAGAACACTTACCTTTTAGTTTAATGTGATGTGCTTATTTTTCAGAATTTTAGATTAATTGCCTGCCCTATATGTGTGCATCTAAGTAATTACTGATTGAAATGAATCTTTAATGTTGTCACCATTGTGTCCCTGAATTTACCCACTTAATGTTCTTAACGTTCTAATTTGTTTCATAAACTTCATAATGTACTTTATTGTTTTCATTTCCTTCTTTTATCATCACCGTCAATTGTTGGTCTTAGACAGTTGTGTGCTTTCCAAGATGGCCTTATGCACTGAAGTGTTTCCCAGCATCCCTAGTCTCTGCATCCTAGGTGCCAATCATACTCCTGGCCACTTGGGACAGTCATAAGCATGCCTAGGTACTGTCAGTCCTGTTGGGAGCACAGTCAGCCCTTCATTTTCTACCTCCATTGCCTGTGCTCCGCTTCCCTTTCCCAGTTCTTCTTATTGGTAAGGTCACAACTAAGACCTGCTCTTAAAAACCGAAAAAAATGGAGCAGAGCAGAAAAATATCAGGTAAATTCCCAGATAAGGATAGTGGTTCCGTAACATGTTTGTTATATGTGTCTGTGTATGTTTGTGCATGGATATATGTAAACACGTCCTACAGTTTGACCACGGAAACTTGCATAATCATCCCTTGATTTCTGCAAGGAATTATTCCAGGATAACCCCCATTCAGACACCCTAATACACAAATACTTAATTTTTAAAAATCTAGAATGACAGTATTTGCATGTAACCTGTGCCTCTTAAGTCTTGAAACATACAATGTATATGTATTTACTGAGTGTTACACAATTTCATGATGACCAATGACAAGGACATTTGCCAATATGTCCCACAATCAAAAGTATTTTCAGCCTTGGCTATTTGTTTTTGTGACTGAAATTTAGAAATACAAAGAGGTGTTGCTCATGTGCATCACGTGCCTGGCCCTTCTGAGAGGACGTTGTGACTTACTTGGTGCCATGGCTTTCCTGTCACTCTCACTTATACCTAGAGTGAGGTTTAGGACTAGCGTTTGATTATTAATTGATGCAGAGTCTCTGCTTTTTGAAATTAACTTTATCTTTATCATAACGTGGAATATTTTCAGCTTCATTACATAGTTGTATCATTAACTGTCCTCCTAACTGCACTAGGATGTTTTTTGAAGCATTTATTTCCGTATAGAATGGTTTAGCTTTCTTTCTAAGACTTAGTTCTATTGACCTTTACATGTTTGCTAAAGGCCTTCTTTTGGTTTACCTGAAGAAGATTGTGATGAGATATTAGGTTAGAAAGATTGGCAACTCATGCATATGGTAGTTTCCTAACCCATAATTTTAAAATGCTTGTTTTATTTATTATGGTTTAAAATTAAGCAAAATATATTTTACCTTTTATTTAAAATAATGTTAGTAAAGGAGGAAAGATTTTGTATTTTGGTGACCAGGTCTTTCAGAAAGAAACATACAGATCAAATACAAAGGGTGTCAGCTTTATCTTAGTCTCAGCCGAGACCTGTTTATCAATTGTGAAATTCATTCTCTTGTATGACCTGGCAGTTTTTACAGTCTTTAGTGGGCTGACTACATATTCACAAAACACAGGCTACTAAAAAGTTAGTATATATTAATAAATTAAAGAAAGCACTAAATTATGATACTTGAGATAATTGCGCATATGTGTCTAAACCATATAGACTCAAACTTCATAATGAGACTTTTCTGATTTCTGAACAGCTATTTTAGAAGGTAAAGACTTATTGCCATGTGTATTAATTTTGTTGGCAAATAATTTTATGCTAAGTATTTATATCAATTGTAATGTTAATTCAGGACTTTCACTTTTGAATAAATAGACTCAGTCACTCTGAACACACACACACACACACACACACACACACACACGCACACACAGTTATGCTGCTCTTTTATTAGGCAGCATTATAAAATTACTATATCAGATTTTTAAAACATGTATGTGAAATCAAATCCAATATCTATTATGAAAATCCTTTTAAAATGCGACTTCATGTGCATTGGCGTTTGCCTGGCATTATGTCTGTCCCTTTAAAATGTGTACTGCAGTGTGTTTTCCTGGTGTTGTCTGTCCTTATAAATGTGACTTGATGTGTATTGGTGTTTTCATTGTGCTATGTCTGTGGAACACGTGTGTTTGGTAATTGCAGAAAACAGAAAAAAGCATGGATTTCCTGGAGCTGGAGTTACAGGCAGTTTTGAGAACCATCTGTATGCTGAGCATCAAACCCAGGCCCTCTAGAAGAGTAGCCAGTGCCCTTTCTTACCCTGCAGAGAGCTGTTTATTACTTGGTTTATGTGGGACACGCCATCAGAAGGCGTTAACTATGAAAATCGTGTTATGTGATCTTTCCAGTAAGGTATATGGTCTTTGCTACCTGAAGAAAAGGGGAACTCAGCTCAGCAGACAAGAAATCTATTTAACTGCATTCAGTTTAGAGTTTTCCAATACTCTCTTCCCTGGAACCTTTTAAATTAGTGAAGCCCATTAACACTTGGTGAAACCTAGGCTGCATGGACCATATGTTGGGAAATTCCATTATTCATCTTAAGAAATTAAAAAAGAATAAACTAATGGGAGAACTAAGTTGAAAGACAGGGCACGCTGCCTTTGTTTCATGAAGAAGATCCCATTAATATCAATAGAACTATAGTTTTCAATGAAGGCTTATGATTATTATCTTATTTCAACCTCTCACCATTCTGCATGATGTAAAATTAATTTCTTTTCAGATAAATGAGAAAATGAGACCCAATGTATTAAGTGATTTTCTGAGCCATGAAACTAATAAAGGGCAGAATCATATCAGTACTTAATCAGAATACTTTAACATAGGTATTCTAGATCCAGTATAAAATCTTAGCATAACATGCTATAATTTTATAACAATAATTTAAAAATAATGCTGTTGATGGACGAATGCCTTAGTGCACTACATAAGTGACACTTAAGACTTTCATTAATCTAATTACACCCAGTGATGCAATATTTCCAGGAAGCTCTTGCCTTAATTTAATGATTATAAGAAAAATCATTGCAACTAAGATAATGACACTTTTCGCTCAGTGTTGAAAATACAAACAATTTGCTAGTTTGTGTTTTCTAGAAAGGTAAATAAAAAAATTTAGTCTAAGGTTTCAATCTTTTGATTGCTCATAGCTTGATCATTTTGCAGTAACAGAACAATTGGCTATCATACCGATTCGGAATTTGGTATGAATTTGATTGACTTTGCTTTCAGTGTAACTTCCTAAGAAAACCACCCATCTACTCCACAGCCTGTGGACAAGTCCTGTATCATTCCATCGAGCACTTCCAGTGATGGGCGATGGCTGAGAGAAAGCTAAATCCCAACTTAACTTTTCTATTGAAGTAACCATTGGCATGGAGGAAGTCGCTAGTCTAGAACTCGGAGAACCTGTGTGCTCCGCCCCCGCACTCCTTTCCCCCAGTGTTGAGAACTTGTGTCCAATGCAGAAACAGACTCCCAAAAGTCCTCAAGGAGACCTGAGCCCACAGACAGAACCTAACTCTATACTGTACCGTTTATCCTCACATGTGTATCTATAGAGGATAATATATATATACATGTAGCAAAACAAGAGCTTAGTAACTATGACGACGAATAATAAAATGATGTGCCAATTAGTCTGTAACATATGCAGTGCAGTGTGTGTCACTGATCACTTTGATTTGTTGCATGACTCGGAGCAGAAATTTAAAACTTACAAACTTCTTTTCTTTTTTAAGTTTTGAAATTTTCCACTAGCAAACTTGGACAATGGTTGATTGTCCTACAGTGGTGTCTCTAATGCCGTCTCTTTAGAGAGACGTCACATTCATCCACATTATTCCCACCTGTGCCAACCACTTAGCAAACTTCAGGAGACAGCATAGGTATGATCTCATCATAAAACAGTCTCTCAGTGGGACTCTGAGATGCCCTTTTCCATTCAGCATTGACTTGTTAGGCAACTTCCTGTGATGTCCACGTGGTAGTTTGTCTCGCTGTTACCTGTTGTGGAATGTTCTTGTTTTTTTCAGTCTTGAAATTAAGTAAATAAAAATATTCTCTTTGGTGATTTTTTTTTCCTATTTATAAAGCAGCCTTTACTGTTGAGAACCTTAGCTTTTGGCTTCATGTTTTATTTTACTTTGATCTAATTCCCATCTATTCATCACTTCTAAGCTTTTAAAATAAATTTTCACTATCAATCAATAAATTGTCAGGATGATTTGATTTTTTTCTCTGACTTGTATACATTGGTTTTTTCAAATGCCTAAGTATCCTCTTTGTTCCCGACACAAACTGCACTTGGTTATGGACTATTTCTTCCTTTGTGAGTTTTATTTATGAATATTTTGTTAGGTTTTCCTATATCCATAGTTAAATGTAGTGTTTTCCCTTTCTTTTGTTTTTTCCATTTTTATATTTTGTTTCTGATTTTTTTTCTTGTATTTCCGTGTCTCATTTGAACATTTTAAAAAAGATTGTCGTTTGTTTTTTTTATAGTTTCTCTTTTTCATTGTTTTTCTAATTGATTGCTTTAGCTAATGTATTTTATATGTACATTTTACATACTACTAACATTTATAGTTGACAAGTTAGAGATAAATATAGAAACCTTTTACTCTTATGTGTGTCTATCTACTTTTAAATATTTTTTATTTGTGGTGAAAATCAAAAATTAAGTATTGTATATTTTGCACCTCCAATATCTAAACTGATTTAGAAAACTCAAGAAAACAAAATTTTTATTGTATTTACCCATATTTTTACTTAACATGTATCCTGTTCCTTAGCTTCTTTCTATCTGTCTTTTTAACTAGTTTTCTTCTAGCTGTTTTTGTAGAGTAGGTCTGCTGGGGACCAACCCACTTAGCCCCCTTTTCTGAGAATGTTGATAATTCTTGATAGATAACTTCATCATATTAAGAATCTAGGCTGGTTTTTATTATTAATTTTATTTTTACAGTCCAGTTGCTACCCCCCCTCCTGGTCTACCCTCCCACAGTTTCTCATCCCATTCCTCCTCCCCACAGTCTCCAAGAGGATGTCCCCACTCTCCCCCACTCCACGAGACCTCCCCACTCCCTGGAACCTCCAGTCTCTTCTCTCACTGAGGCCAGACCAGGCAGTTTTCTACTGTGGCTCAGGGTCTGAGAGACCTCAGGGGTCCATTTTAGTTGAGACTGCTGGTCTTCCTATGGGGTTGCCCTCCTCCTCAGCTTCTTCAAGTCTTTCCTTCCTTCTACCACAGGGCTCCCCAGCTTCTGCCCAGTGGTTGGCAGCTCAAAACTACTGTGCAACCTTCTGTGTCCTCCCAAGTTCTGATGCAACATTTCTATTATTCAGTTTAATTTTTTCTCTCTTTTCTATACTTTTTGGGTGTGTTATAATATTTATTTTTTTTTTGTTTTAGTTTGGTTAAGCTATATATTTGTATAGGTTTTGTATTCTTCTAGTTTACACATTTATGTAACATCTTGAATGCATAGGCTTACGTCTTCCTAGCCTCAGCCTCTTTCTGCTCTTACCTTCTAGCGCTTTTTCAGCTCCTCCACCTTTTCTATTCATGCTATAATGACTGCAATTATATAATAATTTTATTACTGACTCTCAGACCTGCTTTCCTTCTGTAATTCTTTAGTCTATTTCTGTTTGCCAGACTGAGTGACTTTTCTTGTCCGTTCAAAGACATTGCATCTCTACTCTTTCCCATGCCGTGGGAGCCTATCTATCTGCTTTGTTACATTTCAGATGTTTTGTCCACTCGACTACTGTGACTTTTAATAGTTCTTGCTCTTGGCCAGGACTATGCTTTCCTGGTGCTATCTAAAGCAGAGTGACTACCTTAGTTTGCCCTTAGGAGTCAGGCAGGAGTGAATATTAAATAGTGGTGAGTAATCTCTGCATTAATAGCAGTAGGTTCAAGAGTGTCTATACGTCTGATGGCCAGTACTTTATTTAATTTTCAAAATGACATTAGTTTTTACTTTTTTTAACAAATGGTCTTCAATGCAGGACATGTTGCTCTCTCACCTCCTTTTCCCGTGAGTAGGGTGATTTTACTTTGTTTCCCAACAGTTTACAGAGCTAAACTACGTTAGTTACAGAGCACAGGCCTTATTTCTGAGCAGCATGTAGTTTGAAATCAGGGAAGAGAGGGATTGTGAACTGGATGGATTCTCAGTGTCCATGGCTTTTGATGTATAGGTTTAAATATTTATCTTCCTCAGTCAAGAAACATATGCTTTCATATGGGACTATTGTGTATCCTCGAAAAATAACTCATTTTGTAATGTTCAAACACTTTAAAGCTCTTATGTAGTCCCATGCAGGGACATAAATATACAACAGACAGACAGACAGACAGACAGACAGACAGACAGATCTCCAACTGTCAGTGTACAGTACTGAAATTCTAGTTTTTAATATGTGTTTATGATTATTTGAGAAGTACCTTTCTGTCCCATAGGTAAAGATTGAAGTTCTTTGTATACGTTTTATTCTGTGTGAATTAGATAATACAGTTCTCTTTGTTTTTACAAAGTTTAGGCATAATTGTCTCCAGTCTCTGGGCTGTTTGTGTGTGTTCTGGGATAGCTATGAATGTGATCCAACACATTTGTAGCCTACAGCATCACGTTACCACGTCGAGACATTACACATACACATAATTGCTTGGAAATCCTGTTGAAACAGATTTCTAGGCCTCGCTGTTTCTTTCTGACTTACTGATCTAAAGTGGTACCCAGTGTGTGGCTTCTAATGTGTCTTAGACTCTGCAGCTTCCCTTCTGATATTCCCATTTGAATAACCTAGTAGATCTTCAAATACATGCAGGTCAACCACTGTTCAATATATTCCGAAAATTCCAAGATACATATTTAAAAATTATTTAGCTAGGCTAGAGAGATGGCTTAGCTGTTAAAGGCTAGGCTCACAACCAAAAATCATTTTGCTGTGAAGTTTGTAATCAGTGATATTTCAGAGTCTATAAGAAGTTGCTACCATATCTTCTCTAACAACAACAACAACAACAACGTTTTTCCTCTCTGCTCTCGTTATCTCAAAAGTTGTCTTTCTTTGTTCAGTTGCTTTAGCCAGAAATCTGGATGTTAGCCTTGACTATTCACTATGCGGATAAAGAAATCTCACAGTTCTTTTTCTTTTGCTAATGTCATTATTACCTTTATGTAGGTTATAGGCACCTTTATCTTTTCCAACAGTCATTGAAAACCTTTAGCTTTTGGTTTCTTGTAACCCGGATTCTAGAATTTAGATTCAGCTTTTGAAAGTGTAAGTCAGACTCAGCCAGGCTTCACTCAGTATTTGGAAAAGGTGATCTGTGACATGGAATGAAGGCTCCGGCCAGACTCTGCCGTGGGCGTTACCACCCCACAAAGCACATCTCCACAGCCCCTCCTGCTTAGGTTTGCTGGTGTGCTCCGCCCCGACTGCTGTTGTTGTTGTTGTTGGTGATGGTGATGAGTTTTGTGCAGTATCTGTCTACCTAGGATGCTCTTTTTTTTCCCATCTGTCGCCTTCTCCTTACTTGCCACCTTCACATCTTTCAGTTCCCATCTCAAACATAATTACCGTGGAGCCATTCGGTGACTCTCAAATCAAGTTAGAGTCCACATTTTCTCATAGTATTCTGTTCTGTCCCCTGACACACTAGTCTGTCGTGTCTCCCACACTTTGTAGGCATGTTTCTGTGTTGCCCTCTTCACTAGTGCTTAGCGCAGTGTCGAGCCGATGGAAGGTGTTTCGTACCTATTTCCAAGTGCGTGAAAACAGCGATAGAGTTTAAACTGTGTGCAAGTTGCCATCATGTGGATCGTCTACCAAAACCATATCAGTGTAATCTCATAAAAGACAAACTGGATTAATGAAATATAATATAATATAATTCATGTTCTATTAGTACAGTTTACTATTTTCATTCTTCCTCTCTCCTGACTGAAATAGAATGATACTTTGGGTCATTCTTCCAGAAATTTTTTTTTTTTTTTTTTTTAAGCACTTAAAATTTGAGGAGTTGTCATTGTGATAAAGATTATCAAATTCCATTCCAGGCACATACTATTCGATGTTAAGATAGTAGTTATAGCTGAGCCACAGCTTAATTTTCAAATGATCAGCAGCCCTTTGAGGAAAGCCTCGCGCCTTTAGACCAGCGTGGAAAAACGAATGCGCTCACGGCCACACGTAGTGGACCAGTTTCTGTCTTCATCAGCATACCCAACCATTTTTATTTCTACTTTTACAAACTCTGGCAGGACATTTGTTCTGTACGTTAGTCTGGACCACAAAAGCCTTAGATTTTGCATTTTATGAATTCTATTTAAAATCATAGCTTTCCCCTGGTATCTAATGAATACTGCAGATAAAATTCTTGAAAGCAGACAGGATCCCACAGTTTAAAATGCTTATAATTTCTCTGTCTGTCCTTTCCCATTGTCTCCTTGATTGCGTTCTGTCTGGCCTGCCCGGCTTCCAGGAGACATGGAGTATAGCTGGTTGGAGCATGCGTCTTGGCATAGCAGTGAGGCGTCCCCAATATCCTTGGTGAGCCGTGTGGGCCTTACTACTGAGCTCCCGTTGTCACCTCAGTCTCCTTTTTTATTTACACCTTTGCATGTTTTCTTTTCTTTCTTTTTTTTTTTTTTTTTTTTTTTTTTTTGTATCTTTTTTGTTTTACCTTACACTTGTAGGGGACAGTCAAAAGGGAAAAAGAAAAACTAGTGAGCAGGGAGTTTTGTCGGATTCTAACACCAGGTCTGAGAGTCAAAAGAAAATGGTGTACTTTGGTGGCCACTCTCTGGAAGAGGACTTGGAATGGTGTGAGCCTCAGATTAAGGACTCTGGGGTAGATGCGTGTAGTATTATTAACGAGGAGCTTAGCCGTAGTGGTAAGGTACTGAGACTGGAGCCTGCCTTCTAGCCTGCTCATCTGGTTGTCCATGTTTGCTCTCTGTCACCCATTAAAACAGGACACAATAAAAGGACAGGGCATTTCAAGAGTCAATGGAGCACTTTCTTAAGGTGCAGAAAAGAAAAACAAAACAACTAAGCCACAAAGCCTTTTGCTTGCTTTGCTGTTCTTGTTGATTGATAGCATACCTAAAATTAAAAAAATGGAAAATAAAACAAAAACAAAAACAACAAAAAACCCTAGGAACAAAGGAATGTTTTGTATACAATTGAATAAGAGAATTTTGCAATGTTGTTATAAAGAGTAAATATTTTTGGATTGGCATATCTTAATACTTGCACATATTTTCCTT
The DNA here is from genome assembly GCF_963924665.1 of Micromys minutus. NCBI lineage: Eukaryota > Metazoa > Chordata > Mammalia > Rodentia > Muridae > Micromys > Micromys minutus. Next base: position 5,465,283 of record NC_137968.1, read on the forward strand.
GGGATGAAAAATGAAATTATTAGTAGTCTGAATCCCAGGAGCAAGGGAGATGGTTGGGTCTGTGCACAGAAACGTTGTTTTTCTTTTTTCCCTTTCACTGTCCTTTTGGTCTTTTGCTTTATTGTCATGGTATTCTAGCAACTAGCATTAGATCCATTACCATCTGCTTTGATAGTGATCATTTTATTTGCTTTTAGTATAGCAAAATATAATCTTTTACCACATACATGTGATTGCCTGGAATTTGTCTTTTGCCTGCTAAATTTTGCATGGAGTTATGCATGCTACTTTGAAGTAAACACGGAATTACTATGATTACACAAATCATTTATGTTATGGCTTATCATATTATTCATGATGAAATGGTTTGTCATTTATAAAGACCTGATTATGAACCCAAGAGATAAATAAGGTGTAATGTGATTGTTGTTTCACTATAACTGTCTTTGAATTACTTATTAAAAGAAATTTGGTGATTAGATGAAAAGTCTGTAACAACCAGTAAACCTTTTGTCAGGTGTGGTAGCCTTTAGTCTTTGCTTCAAAGGCAGGTGAATCCTTACAGATTTAAAGACCGGATTGGATACAAAGTGACTTTTCAAGGACAGGCTGAGCTATGAAGCAAAACCAGATTAAGAAAATCAGTGAAATTTTATGAAGTGAGAAACATTATCTGTTCATCTTTGAATAATCCTGTCTCTACTATACAGATTGTTGGAAAGACAGTGGAGGTTTATGTATGTGAATTTTCATGTTCATTGTGAGTTTAGATTGGGTGTTTTAATGTCCCTCCCCCCTTTAACTTTTACAAGGGTAAGAATATCTCAAAACTGTCCAAAGTTGTTTGAAGGAGAAATTGTCACTTTTCAATGAGATCAACTAAGTGTATTTTTACTGTATCTTTTATGGCTGTGAGGTTTTAATTAGTCTTCAGCAAGTTGAGCTATCACATATTTTAAAGAAAAATTCAGAGCTATTATGTCTCAGTATTGTGGTAGATAATTGAGGATTCGTTATGATTGGATTTAAAAGAAAACCTTGAATTCATAAAATTGGGGTTATAGGATCAATGCAGTAAACTCTCAAGTTTGTAACATGGAGTGTAAACTGATTTGTGTAATCATAATCCTTTAGAATTCTGAAGTTTAGCGATACTGTTCAAGCATGGTAATGTGTCATAACATTAATTTTCCTTATTGTTGATATTGTATGTCAGCACCCTGTGACCTGGCAACCATCCAAAGATGGAGATCGCCTAATTGGCCGTATTTTATTAAATAAGCGATTAAAAGATGGGAGTGTACCTCGAGACTCAGGAGCAATGCTGGGCTTAAAGGTATGTAATAAACGTTCTTGGGTTTTGGCTGTATATTACTTTACAGATTTATCCAAACAAATAAAGCTCTTTTCACTGATGCCAATTTAGGAGATACCTTATTTCTGTTTCCAAGAATTCTAAAATATTATCAACTGTTCCTGCACACGCACTTTCCAAGTTCTGTTAAGAAGTTTCTAGGCTAGAAGGTAGAGTCATTACCTTGCAGGTAAGAGGCCCCTGACTCCAATCCTCACACTCCACAGATAACAGCCAGATGAGGCGAGATGCCTTTGTCATCCTGGAGCTGAGGGGACACAGATGGTCAGATTTCTTCTCCTTACCTCTTTGCCAGCCTCATCTACCCAACAGGTTCCAGCTGCTTGTGGATTTAGGACACTAAAGGTTGTTCTCTGGCCTTCATGCAAATGTGCCCATGTCCGTGCATACTTAGGCTATATGCACCTGCAAACACGCCAACATCCATGCACCTTCATACCTGTGTTCACCTGAGAACACAGACAAATCTATGTATACTCACACGTGTAAGCCTGCAAACACACAAACTGGTGTCCAGACGACTTCTGCACATGCACAACTGTGAACTTCCACATCTCGGAGACTTAGAGTGAGCACGGCCCAGAGCCAGGACTTGTGAGGAGAGGGAAGGGGAAAGGGGGGAGCCAGGAGGACTGAGAAGCAAAGGGAAGGCAACGTGCTCTCCACACAGCTTTGGATTTCTCTATAATGGAGGGAGGCTATGTACTTCGAGTTGTTAAAAAGAGAAACTAAGGTAGCATCCAGCATTTAGTACAATGTCTGACATAGTATCTGAATCTTGTAATAATTACTACAGGTTATAATTTTACTAATAATTACAGTAGCCTTGTTGATTTTTTTGAGGAACAGCCGTTTCCTTAAAATATTTGCATGAACATGTGAAGCTACAAGATATTAATATTTAACTTCCAGAATTAAGCAATATTGCTTACTATTGACTGAATTGCAACTGAGTATAATTCACCGTAGCTGGGTAATATAGGCATGGAATAAGATAAGACAGGGCAGTGATTTTTAATTTCAGTCAGTGATCTGTAACTTACTTCACAAGAGAACAAACCCCTTTACTCTAGTCAAAGGATTTAGTTACTATCACGTGCTTCACCTGTGGTGACCTTAGGTGTGGACTACTTGAATGGTCACATGGTTAGTTTTTTAAGAGTATTGTATTTTCTATATGATTTTATGGCATTCCTAATGTATGCTTCCAATGTGTATTTCTTTTTCTACAATAAATATTTTAATAGAAAGTAAAAAGTGGAAAAATTGGGCTTCAAATATTCTGAAGTTATATATTTATTATTTTAGATCTTATAATTTTCTTAAGAAAAACTTTTATCATCATGTATATCATCGATATAATTAAAATATTATTAATGAAACTATAGTAGTCTATCATTATCATAGTAAACATAATGAAAAAATTTATTTTATGTTTTAAGTTTATACTTAAAATGTTTATATAATTAAAAATTATGTAATGTTTTGAGACTTGATAAAAATGAGAATTCTACAATAAAGAAGCAATTGTTAAGTTGATCTTTAAGGTATATGTATTTTAGCAAGTAGAACATAAATTATAGCAAATTTGGCATATATAAGGTTTTTTTTGCAGGTATTCACTTTCTAATGGCAACATTATACTATTCAAGAAATAAAATTTTGTACATTAAATTACAGTTTAGAGCCTCTTAATTGATATGATTTGTTCACTTGAGTCCTTGACTCTGTATACCTCGATCGTGTGACAGTCAGTCTCTCCTCTTTTAAACAGGTGGTAGGAGGAAAGATGACGGAATCAGGTCGACTTTGTGCATTCATCACCAAAGTAAAAAGGGGGAGCTTAGCTGACACTGTAGGACATCTTAGACCAGGTGGGTTCTTAAGACTGGTTATTTATATTTAACAGGCCAGCCGTGGGGCTGCGGTCAAAGGATGTTTGTCCGACATGTTCAAAGCCTTGGGCTTGATCACTAGCTCTGCCAAGAGGAAATAGTTAAGAAAAAGCCTTCTCATGTTCAAGTGGTTCTACCAGTAATAGTTTCTTTCACATAAATTCAGACCTTTCATCATTAATAGAAAGTTACGTCTTTTATTCCTTGTTTATACCGGACACAATATCTTTTTGAGAAATGCTTTTAGCCACTCTCCCCAGCTTCTCTCAGATTTCCTTCCCCGTCGCTTCACACGCAGCTTAATATTTACTGATGGGGGTTCTCATCCGCCTATAATATTAGCTTATTTTGTTGTCCAAAATCTTTAATTTTCTTCTGAAAAACATTTCAGTGGTGTTCAGAAAACAAACTTCATCAGTGAACGTACATTTCTAAATTATGTCATTCCATAGTATTTGGCCATTTCCTATTGGAGAAATGCTTAAATTCTTTAAAGGAGATTTCATATAATGTGAATGTTAACATTTACACAGCGCTTAAGAGTTTAGGCAATTGACACTCTTAAAGAAAGCAGTGCTTGACTAACCACATGTACACTACAAATCTAGACTAGAATCACGCAGTCCTCAAAGAGGGGGTTGACCTTGGCCATTGTTTCATTCAATTGTCTGCGATTGAAAGTTCTGTTAAGAAATCAAACGGATGTAACTTTTATGCACTGTTTTTCTATTTACCACTATTATGTTGGATGAAGCATGGCTGACCCAGTTCTGTGCCTGCTGAGCTGTTCTCGGTGTGCACATGATCTGCTCTGCTGCATGTACGTGTGGAATTTGCTGAAATCCACTGATTGCTTTTACTCTGAGCATATTTTATAGACCTGGCTTATATTTATAAGATTATTCCTGACACCGTAGGTGACGAAGTCTTGGAATGGAATGGGAGGTTATTGCAAGGAGCCACCTTTGAGGAAGTTTACGACATTATTCTAGAATCCAAACCTGAACCACAAGTTGATCTTGTTGTCTCCAGACCAATTGGGTAAGGCAGCTTTAGCGATTTATTTTCACTTTTTAAGACTCACTTAATTTTATTTCATGTGTATGAGCATTTTGTTTGCATGTATGTGTGTGCACATTATGCATGCCTGGTACACACAGTGGTTGGAAGAGCCATGTTTCCTAGTGTTGGAGTCATGAATGGGTGGCTATAAACCAATATGCATAAGCTAGGAACCAAATCTTGGCCCTCTGCATGAGTTCTATGAGCTCTTCACCGCGGAGCCATTGCTCCAGCCCCGTTTCTGTAACTTATTTGTGTGTAAAGCTGACTACTCAGCGTTTTGGAGTGTGCATTCCAAGATTGTTTGACTGCTTTGTAAACGTAAGTTATTTTCTAGATATCTTTTTTCTTTAACTAAAACATTTGACTACAATTAATGATTTTTCTTTATCTAATTATAAGAAAATGTGTTATTACCTACAAAATAGAAAAAAAATATGTCATTACTTTTAGGGAAAGTATATTAGTTGTCTACATTTAAAAACCGTCTAACATATCTTACAGTTTTGTTTTTCAAATGGAGACTCCAGCTTACAAAGATAGAAACAAAAAGCATATAATTCCCAGATACAGGGCTTGCTTGAGGAAAAGTAGTTTCTTTAAAAATATGAGTAATAAGATCAAAACAAGCAACATTAAAACACCCTTTGCCATTGTGTTCATTGCAAATTGATTATTTTCCCCAGAAGTGGCTGTAAAGTTAACCTTTCCCCTTCATGTTATAGACTCTTCAGGATGAGTTTTGCCAGTGCTTTCTCTGCAGAAACTTATGTCTTATAAACATATTATGTGTAATAATCTAAAAAGCATATCAAAAATGAAATGAGGGAATGTGGAACTTGACAGTGAGCTATTGAGTGAGTGATTAGATAGTAAATGGGAGGCCAGCGGCCATGGATGGAGGCTGCAGAAATCCTGTCAGTATGCAGGTTCTCACTCGGGAAATGAATCACGGACTGTAGCTCTTTTCCTCTCTGACGTTTGGAAATATGGGAAAACCATAGTGTATCTATTTTAATATTAAAGTATATTGAATTACATATTATTTCAATAATTTATAGTCATATTTTATGAGTGAACCCGGTTGTCACTATTTGCTCACATCAAACAAGTGTGAGTATTTAGGACATAAACATAGACACAAAGTAACCTTAGTACATAAACATAGACAAAGTAACTTTAGGACATAAACATAGACACAAAGTAACTTTAGGACATAAACATAGACACAAAGTAACTTTAGGACATAAACATAGATACAAAGTAACTTTAGGACATAATCATAGACACAAAGTAACTTTAGGACATAAACATAGACACAAAATAACTTTAGGACATAAACATAGACACAAAATAACTTTTGAACTCCTGGTTATGGGTATTTAAGACATAAACATAGATACAAAGTAACTTTAGAACTCCTGGTTATAAGTATTTAAGACATAAACATAGATACAAAGTAACTTCAGAACTCCTGGTTATGGGTATTTAGGACATAAACGTAGATACAAGGTAACTTTGGAACTATTCCTATGACTCATGCCTGCCTGTTATCAATGTAACCTCTACATTTAAAATTTTTACTTACAATTGCCATGTTTTAATGATATTTGATTTGAGTTCCAGTGTAGAAGAAAAGGCAGATATAAAGAACTGAATTAATATGTTTATAAAACTTACCTTGTTGAATCTGAAACATTTTTATAGTAGATTATATTATAAAATTGTATAGTAAGGTACGTGGAAAATGAAGTGTATATTTTTATAAATGTGCTAAAATGCACTTACATTTTAATTCCTGTTGGAGTAAGCTGTAAAAACATGAACTGAGCCGCAGATTCAAGGCCAGCTTCACTTGTACAGAAGGATCTAGCTCAGCTTGCCCCTCCCCCCCAAAATTGTGGTTGGTCTTTTATCATTTTCATAAGCTTTTATGGACTTGTTTTCCAATTGTCACCTTTTATTCCTAATTTTGATTAAAATAAAAGATGCTTCAATTGATCAAAGTTTATTATTTTATCCTTTTTTTATCATTCCAGAGATGTTCCTAGAATACCTGATAGCACACACGCACAACTGGAATCCAGTAAGTTTAATTTATTCTGAGATACGCCATGAAACATATTATTCATTAGAGGTCTAGTAAAGAAGTTTATCTAGTAATGTGAAATAAGATAAGTAAATGTATAGCCTCAAATATTAAATCATACAAAAATGGAAAATTTTATAGAATTCTACATCTCCACTGAGAAATATGCAAAGTCTATAATCATTGAAGTATTTTTGATTATTGTAGGTTTTTAGGATTTTTACTGGAGCATGTTCTAATAAACCACACATCAACTGTACAGTTAGGCAATTATTGATTACTATGTACCCAACGTATCCCAGTGAAAAGTCATGACCATTTTTACCACTTCCAGTAGCTACCTACACATTTCCAAAGTTTCCCACAAAATGTAAAGTTTACAACATTGTAACTCTCCTTTTTTTAGAAGGGCATACTTGAAAAAAATCTAGGGAATAGTTTTATTTATTTTAATTTATATTTTTTCAAATTAAGATAGTAGATTTAATTTTATTTCACAGCAGTAATGGAACAACGAACATATAAGTTCAACTTTATTGTGTTTTGAACTGCATTTTCATATCTTAAATCAGCTCTTTTCTGGTGAACTGGTTCTTTATTGACTAAGTGTAAGGGATACAGGGAGAGAAGATGGGTTGAAATTTTTAAAAATTGCTGATTAAGATACACACAATTGTGAAGTAGTTGGACAAAACTTCAGAAAGTGGCTGTCATGGTGGAAAGATTTGCAGGTCCACAGGAGCAGGTACCTGATAGTTCAGTGGTGCTCAGCAGGGAACTCTGTGCTAAAGCGGGGAGCACAGCGCAGCTTCTGCAAAGTGCTCGGGACCAAAATCACAATATACCATTTGGTCACTGCTGTTTCTGCTATTGTCTATCTTTCCCATAACCTGTCATTTCATTTCTCATTTATATGAGATGGACTAAAAATAATCCAAACACATTTCATGATTTTTGGCATTCTAGTACTCATGTTCTTAGCATTTGAATTTATGGTTGCCATGAAAAAGGTTTATTGTTTTGTGTTTTGATTTTTCTTCCTTTTGCATTTTAAATGTTTTCTCTATCAATTGTGAGTATAGTTCCGATAGGTGACTGGGGACTCTTGGAGCAGAGCCTGCTGCTCTTGTAAAGTCAGAACAGCACAAGTGGAACTGAGGCTCTAAATCACACCCAGGCAACACAAAGACAAACGACAAAAACAACTGTCTGAAACAAAAGCAAACACCACAGAAAACTCCTTAAGATTATAACGTTGTGAAATACAATGGTCAATATAAAATTACACTTAAAGAACACTCAATGGGAAGAGACATTTTATTATTCCTTGTGTTTAATTGTCATTTCAGGTTCTAGCTCATTTGAATCTCAAAAAATGGACCGTCCTTCTATATCTGTCACGTCTCCCATGAGTCCTGGCGTGCTGAGGGATGTCCCGCAGTTCCTGTCTGGACAGCTTTCAGTATGTAATCACAAATTTATCTCTTTGGGATAAGATGTGAATTTAGGGTTCTTTTGATTTAGTTGTTGTTACTTTGTCTGCCTTGTTTTGGTTTTGTTTGTAAGCCAAGTTCTTCCTAGAACATAACATACCTTTACTATTAGCTTTTTATTTTTGATAATTTTTAGTTACTTAAATATCTGGGGTTATTTCTTGTAATGTTTTTAATGTGAGGTTTATAGAATTTAATAATTTTATGAAGATATGTAGCTCCATTTTTAATCATGACAGTATTCCAGAAGTTGGGTTGATGATTTTTACTCTTTACTTTTAAATGACTTGGGATTGCTATTATTTTTAACAGAAAGGAAAATGATAGGTCATACTGAGGTTAAAGTAAATATTTATGTAATCTTCTTTCTTTTCAGTCTTAAGGGAATTTGGGGTGGATTTTTAATATTGTTTGGATATGTAAGGTTTCTAGAAGTGTGTGTTTTTTTAACAACAAAAAAGGTTAAAGAATTCAATGAAGGATATATGTAATAGTCTCACACATATACTGGGTAACTTCATTATGTGAGCATTGATTGGTCTATCTTCAAGTTCAAGTTCAGAGTTTGATTCCATTTTCGATATTGCATTCTTGTTACTAGTCGTTTGCAGATTTAAGTGCTTTCATTATAATATCATTCCCATGTTAGAGAATTCAACTTTATTATTCTAGTAATTCTTAACAAAGTAGTGATTTGGAATTTCCTGAGTACTAAAGAAAAGAATTACATAAATTCTTAAACCCAGAAATTGGTATTGATTAAAACTGTGACAGTTAAAATCCAAACTATTATAAAATTGTATTTTGAATTTCTTAGATATACCTTCCTGTTAAGTCAGCTGGAAATTTCTCCTTTTAGTTTTAAGTGGAAATAATGTATTTTGGGGAACATCATTACTCCTTAACAGTTCTATTTTATTAAAATCATTTCACATTACAAGATCATATACAAATTGTGCTAGAAGAGAAATCTAGAAGTACAGGGAAGGGGTCTGGAGAAACTTAAAACTCAATAGATTTTATCCTGATTCAAAATTAGTCTGGAAGTAGGTCAGGAGAGCTAAAGTCACAAGGAAAGTCAAAATCCATCTAACTAACTGTAGCCGAGTGTGAAGTCCATGTGACTGTAGCCAAGTGTGAAGCCCATGTGACTGTATCCGAGTGTGAAGCCCATGTGACTGTAGCCGAGTGTGAAGCCCATGTGACTGTATCCGAGTGTGAAGCCCATGTGACTGTAGCCGAGTGTGAAGCCCATGTGACTGTAGCCGAGTGTGAAGCCCATGTGACTGTAGCTGAGCGTGAAGTCCATGTAATTGTACCTGAGTGTGAAAGCCTATTCTCCTTCTATACCTTGAGAGAACCATGGTCTATGAGCTTAGTTAAAATGTTAATTACATACATTTTGAAATTGTACATAGATACTCAAATTACATACAAAACAGGCAGGAAGTATAAGTATGGGACATATTTACTATCTGATATCTAGTCAGTACAAAACCCAAAAGTAAAATCACCAATCATCCTAACACTACATGTGACATTTTAAAGCACATGCACATGTATTTTAAATAAAATTTCACATACTTTTGCATTTTTTTTGAGTTAGTATTTTGCTGTATGGGTCTAGCTGGACTGAACATCACATGTAGACCAGGCTTGGACTGAACCTCCGGTGACTCTTCAGCTTCTGCCTCAGAGTTCTCAGAGTACAAGTGCAGTCTACACACATGGCCTGAACTCTACTTTCTTCTATATTAACCTACACACTTTGTCGTGTATTTAAAATTTTCTCTTCACTTTACTTTCCTGGCTATAATATTAGGTTTATCTTCTAGTTATTATTATTATTACAAATGGTCATGCCACCGAAATACTTAGATACATATTAATACTTATGGTAAATTACTTTGTTAAGAACTTTCTAGAAATAAAATTATAATACACATGTGAAAGTGTAAACTTCAGATTATTAAAGATCTAATAACACCTAATATATCAATTACCTATTTTATATATACATACTATATGTGTACATATACATATAACTATATATATACATATAAATTAAATTTCTAACAGAAATAGTACTTCTAGTCACCAGATATACAAATTAATGCCTTTTATTACTATATAATTTTCTATTTCTTTTATGTTCTTTGGTTAGGTTAATGTTTGCAAGATGCTCTCCCGATTTATTTACAAGCTTGTCTGTGTCAGTGTGTAGGAAGTTTTGGTTTAATCCAATAATGTAGGATTTTGCAGCTTGCCTACAAATGTCAGTTCTTTAGAAAACTTAGGCAGTGAGGGCCGACCTTTCTCTCTTATCCTTTCTCCTGCAGCTTTAATTAAATAATATCATAAGAGCAATATGTTGAGAACGGATTTATTCTGTTTGTATCAGGAGCTTGAAATAACTGGTCTTACAACCACAGAAAGTAGAGAGGGTGTGGATGCATGTTCAAACGTAAGAGGTGTTTTCCCCACTCAGTCAGTGTTGGTTATCCTCTGGGCAGCACACCTAGAAAGGTGATATTTGTCTTTAACTATCACAGTTGCACCCCATTTTCTTCTACCTTTGGACATACTTGCTTTTCAGAAATTCTACTTTGATTTAATTCCTCATTAAATCACGGTGTTTCTGATGCCTCAGAACACAGTTTATTTGTCTATTTTGGGGTTATTTTCCTACTATATTACTTCATTTGCTAATATTTTTTCAAGTAGTAAACACATAATGGATAGCTCTTGCTTGCATGTTTATACTCAGATCTCTTGATTAACTTTTTAAGGGTGTGTACAGTTGATTCTCTCCTCATGCTGTATTTTGTGGCTGCTCATTATTCTGGGACTTACCCACAAAAAAACCACTAAGGCATTGGATGACAAAATCAGGATGGTTGGTAAAGATCTCTCCCAATCTGTTGGTTGCCGTTTTGTCCTATTGACAGTGTCCTTGGCCTTACAGAAGCTTTACAATTTCATGAGGTCCCATTTGTCAATTCTTGATCTTAGAGCATAAGCCATTGGTGTTCTGTTCAGAAACTTTCCCCCCATGCCTATGTGTTCTAAGCTCATCCCCACTTTCTATTCTATTAGCTTCAGTGTACCTGGCTTTATTGTGGAGGTCTTTGATCCACTTGGACTTGAGCTTTGTACAAGGAAATAAGAATGGGTTGATTTGCATTCTTCTGCATGCTGACTGCCAGTTGAAAAGCACCATTTGTTGAAAATGCTGTCTTTATTCCATTGTATTTTTTAGCTCCTTTGTCAAAGCTCAAGTGACCATAGGTGTGTGAGTTCATTTCTGGATCCTCAGTTCTATTCCATTGATCTACCTGCCTGTCTCTGCACCATGTGGTTTTTTTTCATGATGATCTATAGTACTGCTTCAGGTGAGGGATACTGATTCTCCCAGAAGTTCTTTCATTGTTAAGGATAGTTTCTGCTATTCTGGGTTTTTTATTATTCCAAATGAATGTGCAAATTGCTCTTTCTAATTCTATGAAGAATTGAATTGGAATTTTTATGGGGATTGCATTGACCCTGTAGATTAGGCAAGGTGGCCATTTTTACTATATTAATCCTGCCAATCCATGAACATGGGAGATCTGTCCATCTTCTGAGATCTTACATTTCTTTCTTCAGAGACTGGAAGTTCTTGTCATGCAGATCTTTCTTTGCGTGGTTAGGATCTGGGAATGGGAGAGGAGGGAAAGGGGACAATTTTTGAGATGTAAATACATAGACTATCCAATAAAAATGATAAAAAAGAGAGAGAATGAATTCAATCAAGCTTATTCTTCCTGAATCCTGTGTTAGTCCATTGGCAGCATGTCCTTATGGTGATTCTTTATGTTCCAAGTTTCTTTATTTGCAAGACAACCAGTTTTCAATATGCTAACAGTATTTGGCTAGAAGTTTGATAGTCTGTTAGGCTAAATACTTCTCTCATTCTTTTTCTTTAAGCAAGAAAGTCTTAGAATTCACTTTTTTCCCCTATAGATACTCTATTGATTCAACTGACAAATTTTGTTTTTCAATTATAGTGTCTTTTATTGATTTATTGCTGCAAAATTACTTCATCTCAATCTTTTTCCATTTCACTTTTGCTAAATATTAGAAATGTCAATTTTACTTGCATATTTAAAAATTCAGTTAATTTTAGAATAATAGTATGTATTTCATATCTCTCTTTATGAAACTTGAGAACATTTAAAAATATTTCATGGATTAAGTTGTCCATTTCTTTTACTTCTTCCTTTTCCTTTTCTCCCTTTCCTTCCCTCTACTATTTCCTCTTCTTCTTTCCTTCTTCCTTTCTCCCTTCATTCCTTTCTTCCTTCATTCCTTCTTTCCTTTTTCCTTCCTTCTTTCCTTTCTTCCTTCCTTACTTTTTTCTTCCTTCCTTCCCTCCCTCTCTTCCTCCCTTTTTTCCTCTCTCCTTCCCTCTCTCCTTCCCTCCCTCATTTCTTTTTTCCTTCCTTCCTTCCTTCTTTCCTTCCTTTCTTCCTTTCTTCCTTCTTTCCTTCCTTCTTCCTTTTGAATTTAAGGCAGTGTATCACTATGTAGCCCTTACTGCTCTGGAAGAGCTATTTTTGCAGAGTAGACTACAAAACAGACACTTCTGTTTCTGCCTCTCCCTCTCCACTGTGTGCTGGAATTAAAGGCATGCCATCCATTTCTTTGAAGTTTATTTTGGGACTTTAATGTTTTAATTCCTTATTCTCGTGACATTCGTGCCCTAGATGCAGTGCATGAAAAGCGTGTCCTACAGACCACAGTACAAGGAGTAGTGAATCAACACTGACCATCCGCGGGCTGTGTTCTGCAGATGCAGGTCCTCCTTAGCTGCTAGAGATGTGGTGTGGAGATTATCACCATTCCACATAAACCACTGAGGTCTGAAGTATAGACGGACAGACGGCCACAGTGATACAGGAATAGAATGATTGCAGGCTGCAAGCGTTTTCCTGGGGTAATGGTCAAGGTTGAAACTGTAGAAAATGAGAATTTCTCAGTTTTCCAGTCTAGTAATTCCTTCTGAATTTTAAGCCTTTAAATGGTTCAGTGTATGTTTTTTATATTTTACATCATGAAAAAATGTCCTCTATGTACAGACATATTCTACAGTTATCTTTAATGTATAAATGGTAGACATAAGGTTTAGAGATGTCTTTAGAAACCTGATAGCTGCTTATTTCAGGTCATTTTGGGTAATAGAAAACTGTTTACAATAAAAGATTAATTATTTCGAAAATATTATTTTTTAAAGTAGAGTCTTCATTTATGAGGTAACATATCTTTGCAAAGATTTCCCTTTCCTGGAATAGTTAATTTAAAACTGTAGAGACATGATTAGTGACAGGAAACTTCTACAGCTACTCACCCTGCAGCAGTGGCAGCTTCTGTTGGAAGCTTCACACTCCTCCGACTTACTGAAGCGCTCTCCAGCGCAGATGTCTGCAGACAGACATACTGTTTTAGCACTTTCGTATCTGAACACTTCCTCTTTGGGGGCATAACTTCTTCTGAAAAAGGACAAAACTCAGATTTGGTACTTACTTAATTTTTGTAGAGAGAAAGGCGACTCCTGGTGACCAACAGTCTGCTGTGAAGGCGGTTTTTCTTTGGATTTTAGATTTGTTTCTTATCACACCTGTCAAAAGCTTGTCCAGTCTACAGTACCAGTTTCAGTGACAGTGGGAGAGACAGAAAGAAGCCCTTAGCTGCCTGTGACAGAAGTGAAGAGGTGAAGGCCTGTTGACAGGAAACAGAATAAAAAGCTCTTAATCTGTCCTCAGACTCAGGGATGTGCTTTGGATTTTATTCCGGATCTATCATTGGCATCTATGATCTATGAATTAGGTTGTTACGATTTTTTTTAATTCTCAGAAATGGTTTTAAAATAAATGCTTAAAAAGTTCAAAAGAGAGATGTGCAAGGTTCTTTCTGAGAGTTGTTTTTCTTCCTGTAATTTACTAGTCTTTGAGCATTTAGAGGTTCACCGAGACCTTTTCCTGCATTTTTGTCACTTGCATGTTGGGGATTAGAGCAGTGACTTCCCACAGTTGTTGGGAATACCATGCAGTAATGATCATGACATAAACTTTCAGGAAAAACAGAGCTCTAAGTAACAAGCAGTGACTGAAGCAGCGTTGTAGACGTGACCGAGAATGAGCCACGGGTCCCAGTGCCCTCCTCGGTAGACAGTTGGGCTTCTGTTTCAGTAGGTTTCATGTGCGCACACTCAAATGATTGTGGAGCAATTTTTTAATAAGTCGTTTGAACAGGTACAGAGTTTTATAATTATTTCTTAAATAGCAATACACGTACAACTTGTAGCATTTATATTGTATTTCATATTGCAACAAATCCAGAGATGATTGAAAGCATTTGAGATCTGTACGTTTTGTTCATCTACTATGCCGTGAACATCGATGGATTTGGTGATGGTGGGTGTGCTGGGTCAACCACCCGTGGGTATCATGGGCTGTAGTGTGTTTAAGGGTAAAGTTTTAAGTTTCTTGTGTTGGTGGTTTCTTTAGTCACTTTTTAAACTTACATAATCCTGACTATGTTCTTGTAAATTCAGTCTTAATCCCTACTATATTAAATGTGTTTTAAGAATATGATTAAATCAATTGTAAAACTTTTAGAACGTTTTGAATAGTTTTCATTTATTTTAACACTTGGGAATATTTATTTTTATACTGAATTACTTAATTTAAATATATTGTCATGAAAATGTTGTATTTAAGGGATAGCTTTGTGTGTTTATTTTTACCTTTGGTCTTTTAGTTCCAGCGTATTGTCCTCTTTGGTTTTGTTTTATTGCTTTTTTCTTTAATTTTGCTTACCAGAGCCAAAGCCTTAGTAGAAGAACAACGCCTTTTGTTCCTAGGGTTCAGGTAAAGGCTTTGTCTGCCCGATAGAGACTAAAGTTGTGTTTTATCCCTTATTTGTATGTTTTGGAAAATGCGTAGTAGGAACACTTATTTTGGTATGTTGCTCCAAATCATACTATTGACTTCCAAACCATTTTATAAGGCAGCTTGTAAAATTCTGCATGGAGATTAGAATATTGAATACAAATTTAAAGAGACAATTACTGTTAGTTATTTTGTAACTTAATGAAGTACTCAAATGCAAAGGCTTCAAAGTGGCATTCCAATTTAGTTTCCATGTAGATTTTTTGCTTATCTCTGTAACATTTACTGAAATAGCTAATTTTAAATTCTGGATAATTTCTTATATTACACTGATGTTGCTTTAATGTCTCTTTAAATCATTCATTACACCACGTTACACCCACATTCTCTTGCATTTTCCAAGTAATGACTCCTTAAGATTGGCAAATATATTTGTACCTTATTTAAAATATGATTTTTTTGCATTTATTATGTAAGAATCCCACTTTTGGAGTTCGAAAGAAGAAAAATTACAATCCAAATACTGAATACATTATTTTGTTTGTATTCTGCCATTGCTTTTGCTTCTGTTTACATACTACTTGGGTACAAGTTGTTTGCCTCTTTTCATTAGGTTATTGTTGATCTGATCCATTATGCTAATACAGTTGTCTTAAAAGTAGTATTATGCCTTCCCTGCTTTGGTGCATGTTTGTAAATATGTTGGCTTTGAACAATACTTTTAAGTAACTAAAATATTAATTTTACTTAATATCATAGAATGTAAAATATTGATGTTTGATGCTAAAGTTTTTTGTGAACAATTTAAATTGGATACAGAGTAAGGATAAAAAGAAAGGGTAGTCATCCTAAACAATTAAAATGATAAAATATTTCTATTAAATTAATTGAACTAAGGCTTGTCACTGATAGAATTATGAGTTATATTTGTTATATTTGGGGGAATGATTAGTAATGCTGTAAATATTTACTTTAAAACATAGGTTTCATAATATGATAAATAACTAACCATAAAATATTCTTTGGGCTGGATATCTATTAAAAACTTCAATGCACTCTTTGATAAAAATCACAAATTAGGTCTATCATTAATGCACTTCTGAAAAATTCCAATTTTGATCAGATGTCCTGAGTGGCTCTTATTGAATAGTGTTAGTACTGGTTGTTTGGACAGTTGGTTTAGGTGACGTCATACTGATTCAGCCCTATGAAGACAGAGATGCTAATGTCTGTGTGAGAGATAACAGTGTTACTCCTTAGCATTAAGAGTTGCCATTGATGCTGTAGAGAACATCTGGATTAGTCTGGGCTTCATCATAGGTTTTAGAAGCCATGACACTTGTCTACATTTCCTTCATCCCATGAACAATAAAACATTTGAATTTTCTTACTTTTCTCTCTTAGCTTTTGTCAAAAGAATAGTTGATTCTCTGTGCTTTCTTTTCCTTATCTATATCTGTAGTCTAATATTGCTAAGCAAGGACAATTAAATTTTTTCTGTTCAAGTTTTTGAGTTAGTATCCAGGCCCTATTCAGTTTCTGCTCTTTAAATTTCCTATAGAGACAGGGTTTTGCTCTGTGGCCCATGTAGCTTTAAACTCACTATATAACCCATATTAGCCTAGTTCAGTCTGTCAGTAACATTCCTCCTCCCCTGGTCTTCCCAGTGCTGGTGTTTCAAGTCTGAATCACTGTGTTTAGCCTGAGACCTTTTTTGGGGGCTGTAGGGGGGTGCCTTTTGATCCTTTGGGTTAAAGTTCTGATTCTTAAAATTCTAAAAATCTCAGTTTAGTTCATAGATAAAAAACTAGCCTAGAAATTTATAACTTTATAATAAACCAGATAATAGCAGACTATCAGATATTGACTAAACACAGCTTTGGAAAATCTTGTTGAGGTCTATTTTTGAACTTCTTAGCTAGTAGAAAATTCTAGAATAAAACCACCTTAAAATTTGAACCCATAAAACATGAAAACTAGTAATAATTACTTTTATAGTTTGGATATCTCTTATTTTTATTCCCGCAAGAGGCCTCATCTCTTTTAGCCCCAATAAGGCAAGAAGATAAATAATTGCATGTACCCCTTTAATCTGTTGGTCTACCTCTTCTGACTCAAATTAGTCAGCCTCTGATGTTCTGGAATATATACAGCGGAACCCCCCCAAAAAAGAAAAAAACATTGTGGAATTGGAACTGAACTGTCATATTTCATATAAATAAATTTGTGAATCTGAAGCTACAATTTTTGATTCCACTCCATTTCTTAGCTGGCTGTAATGATGCTCAGTCCTAGGTAACACATGGATCCTTTGTAGATCCCAACAGAGAGGATACTCACTGAGGGGGAAGGTTTAAAGGTGCAGGAGATGATACCTATTTAAAGAACTGAGGAGCAGGAGGCCATGAAGTGCCAATCCCTAATTATGAGATAGCAGCATTATATACATTTTCTTATTTAAACTTATAAAGTGAAAGTTTATTATTTTAAGGATGCCATGTGTTTCTTCACTGAAGAAGAAACTATGCCTCTAAAAATGTTTAAAGGTGAATATATTATAGTTTTAAATGCAAACTAAAGAATCTATTACAGCTACTAGTAAGCCTTTTTATAGCCGCTGAAATCTGTCTTACCATGGAGACACAAACATTTGCTTAAAATTCCCTCTGAATACCATTTTCTTGTTACTATCAACACACTGCATTTAGAACATGTAATTTCATGGCAAAGGCAAACAAAAAGAACTGTAGGGATTTCTTAATGAAAATAGATGTAGACGAGTCATTACATACAAATTATGTAATATAATAGTGTATCTATTTTATGTACATTAATAACTCCTCACATCAGGATAATTAAAACCCAACTGGTTTACCAATGAAACAGAGACATCAGAATCAATCCATTTATATTCATTGAAGTTATTATAGTATATCCTTTTATTTTAACAAATCAGTTTACTGGGGTCAATGTTATCTGTCTTTTATTACCGTTAGAACATAGAATATGGTGATTGGAAATTCAGACATGTACTGATAGTACATTTTGAGCTGATTAATCAATGTTTTTGCTTTTCAGATAAAACTATGGTTTGACAAGGTTGGTCACCAGTTAATAGTTACAATTTTGGGAGCAAAGGATCTTCCTTCCAGGGAAGATGGGAGGCCAAGAAACCCTTATGTTAAAATTTACTTCCTTCCAGACAGAAGGTAGGGATTTTAAACTAAAGCATACATGTTCTTAAATGTAAATGGGAAAGCAAAGACTGTTTTGATCTATATCATTCACTCTTTTGTGTTGGCAGCCATGTACTTGTGAAATATATAAATATAATCATTCTGATGTATCAAAAATGACAGTAAGTATTCGAGATTATCTTCAAACTTTGCATTTACTATTTATGATTTTATTTAATTATTTAATTTAAACACTTGCACTTTGTATTTTTTAAGTAATATATGTTATGCCAAAATTATTAAAATTAATTTTTTAAATAAAAATTTTAATGTAGATTGTTTAATGAACAAAGTTGGAAGAGAACCTCAATTGTTTTCCTATTCTTCACTTTCTATCTCTTGACCATATCGATTTCTGTTTGTCTTGTTATGATTATATTACATAAAATTAACTGTAAGTTTTGTATTTATCACCTATATTGTCCAACTACCACTGGGCCCCAAATCACCTCCTTCAAGGACTGTGTTTTGATTTTTGTCATGAATTATTTTTTCTACACAGATTTTGAAGGTATTTAGGACTAGAGAAATATTTCCACAAAAGTAATCTCATCACTCTTAATTTCCGGCATGTCAGAATAAAGGGGATGACTCCAGCAAGCATGGTGAAAATGGAAGGGTGGTATTTCCCATTTCTCTGTCTCTGCTTTTCAGGGCTTTGTCTCACATCTCAGTCATTTTTCTAGGTTGCAGGTGGCTCTGTACACATATTCAATACCGAGACAGGAAGTAACCTTGGGT